>NC_134544.1:37542500-38170277 GCF_050624435.1 Tenrec ecaudatus
TTTAATTAGACCATGCACCTGGAGAATGTCAGTCTAATCACAGCAAGTCCTGGGGAAAACCCTAGACTTTTTTCCAGGTTTCCTGAACAATATCATTGTCTTCTTTTTTACAGCATTGAGGAGTTCTAGAATGATTAACTTTTGCAACAAGTATCCATTGATATAGTGCAATTAATCACACATGGATTCCTTACTGTATTAAAGTCATCATACTCTTGAATATTGGAGTGATGTCTTCCAAGTACCAAGAGCTCTTCATGGACAAGTAACAGCAACCATCATCATATTAACTTAGTGGCTCTATAAGAGAGAACAGAGAAGCTTTTTTTAAAAGTCCCGAGACTGTAAATGTTAATGGGAGCAGTCTCATCCTTCTTCCTTAAGACAACGGTGGGTTTTCAGGCTAACTTTGTGTTTAACAATGTCACCAGAGCTCCCTGTAGTCAACCAAAGAATTGATTTAGAGGATTTTGGTTGAGAAATAGAGGATTTTGGTTGAGAACTAAGTCCAAAGAATGAGTTGATATCAATAAGAACTGGATGTTTGGAGAGAAAGACATGGAGAGAAAGACTCAGAGCTGCTGGAAAATAAAAGCTTTAGGGTGAACAAAGTCCTGTAACATTTATGAGACTATGTAACACACTCCTGCTGAGGGTTTGTGAGCAAAGAGCCTCAGCACTCATGCGGTGTCAGGGAAGAGTCATGGGTTATTAGAGATTGTTCCTTTTTTGCACAAATCAGTCACTAGAGACACAACTAACTTAAGATCACTCATTTTTATCATGAAAGCAATGAAGTAGATATGTGGGAGGGGAGGAGGTATAATTTTCAGTCATTAACAAATTAGCCAAGATGTAAGAGGACAAACAGCTTGTCTCTCCATATACATCCAGTGGAGTTTTATTTTGCTTTTAGGATTCTGATATCAAAGATGTACACAATATTATGAGATCAAAGTGCAAATTTCCTTGGTTGAGACTGAGTATACATAGGCATTTCACTCTCTGGGTTATTCCTGCCATGTACTGAATCCTTTCCAAGATCATTTTAAGAAAATATTTAGCAGTTGAAAAATACAAGGCAATATTTCTGCTCTCTTTGTTTTAATGAATGCAACCACATTCTTAGAATAATCAGAATTTGGATGTCACAAATTAAGAATTTGAATACTAATGCTCTAATCTGCCTGCAGCACATCTTGTCTTTGCTGAAAGAGATGGTGTTACTCTTATTCAGCCGTATTCTGGACAGAGTCCTCTTTTTCCTGATTTATAAAAGTAAGATATGTTAGTTTATTCTGGAATCTCACCCTGGAAAATTCAACTTATGCCCCCGATCAAGAGAAAAATATATTTCCCTTGTTCTGGAAGCCAATGTCTTCTTGACTCTTTAGCAAGAGGTGCTACAAAGGGGCTGAAAAATAAGCTTTTAACTCTCAGGAGCCGGGATTCTTATGCAGAGTCATTTTGGAGTGCCTGTGAGTATTCAACGCTTCATTGAATCTTCCATATCTCAACTCCCTGATTCCAATTGTATATTTCTGATTACAGTTGAACATTTTGTCAAAAACCTGTCAATATACATCCTTCAAATCTAACATAAATACTAAATATATATTGAACAATCATCTATGATTTGCTAACAAGGTTAAGCGATTATATGGATGATTTTTAGCATGTTTTACGAAGAGTTGGTGGTGTGTGCACAGCACAGCCAGACACACAATGCTGCTTATTTCACATTTCAGAAAAATAATTAGAAAGGTGATTATTTAGTATCCACTCAAACCTCTATTCTCTATTCTACATAGATTTATTTTCTTTCTAGTCAACTAAAACCTTTTGCCTATTTGAGGCGTTAGGATGTGAAAATATTTGCTGAACTTGGTTCCCTGATGGGAAATGCAATCCACTAGAATCAAATCTACTTGTGAAACATAAACACATTTTTATTATCTGTAGCTTATAATCAAAGTAAAGTTTCTTGCCTTGACAAACATTCTATTCACTTTGGAAATAGGGCTGAAGCACAATTTTTGCATTTATTAATTGTGCATCCCTGCTGTAAACATTAGCTAACCATTTGCAGTTGAATCTTAAGTAAATATCCAGTCCTAAAAGGGACCACACAGACTCCAAACTCTCAGGATCCATATTTGGAGTGAGCTATAATCTTAGCAAGATGCATGCTCCCCCATCAACATCCATTATGTTTCCCCAGGGTAGAATTTGTCCAAGGAGGAATTTGTAAAGTCACCATCTTCAGAGAGGCCCTGGAGAACAAATTTAGCTGATTTCTGGAAAGACCATTGGAGGTGAAAAATGGGGCAGGGTAGTCCCTGTGCCAGAGGGACTGTTCTGGCAGTGTGGGGGAATCTTCTCTGAATTAAACAGAAGTAATTTGTATAAGATAGAGGCGGAAGAGGTGTTCTGAGGGAATTACATGGCATCATGTGTGAAGGCCAAGAAGCGGTTGCTCATATGAGTGCTATAATCACCCATATTTACTCATCTGAAATTTCATCCAAACAAAAAAAATCTATGAAACTTTCCCACAAACAGAAACAATCCAGTGGTCAATAGGAGGTGTTATAAGTCTCTGAGAGATGGGAATCCTTAACGTTTAGTCCAGAGAGAGCAAGTGGATGGTACACGTTTGTAACTAGGTGACCTCAAATACAAAAAGTTATCTGAGCCCTAGAAACCTTTCCCTGAGAGAATATCTTATCAGTTCTAGCTCTCACATTTTAATATTTCTTTGGATTTAGACTTGTTCTAAAGACTAGAACGTAAGAGTGGTTTGTTGGCTATTTTTGTTTCTGTAAAAAAAAAACATAAAAATGGAGAGGCTTTTTTCCCAATCATTTGTTCAAACTCAGTTATTAAACAGTTGGAAAAAATGTGAGATTTGGTGAGTAAGAACTCATATTTTGGCATACCTCTTTCAAGGGAAAACAAACCAGTAAGTCAAACATCAAGTAACTAAATAAATATAACCATTTTTTTCTTTTAAACACAAATTTAGACGCCCATGCTTCATCCTTTTGTAACTTACTGGTCCTTTTCTTTTGACAATGTTACAAACTCACTTCAGGGTCTCATGGTCAACCCAATTCCATAGCTCAGTTCCTCTTCTTTCTTCTAGTGCCTTCTAAACTTTACCACATCCTCAGTGCACTAAGTCTGAAAATAGCAGTTTATGATCCACTACATAATCCTCAGAGTCCCTGAATTTCTTGCAAGTAAAATTCTTGAATTTCTAACATGCTATTCAGACTTTCTACCATTCCTCGATGCACGGACCTTTTTCACTTCTAGTGCTCTTTGCAGTGGTGGGCAAGTAAGTGCTGCACTATGGTTCTCCTCTTTCTTTTCTTTTGTTTCAAAACAATTTTGTTGGGAGTTAATGAACCATTCCATAATTCCATCCCATCAAGCAATATTGCACAACTGCTACCACCCGCAGGTTCAAAGCATTCTTTTCCTTCTTAAACTCCTTGACATCAGCTCCCTTATGACCTATTTTACCTAAATATCTAAATGAAATTTTCGTCATTTCAAATAATGCTAATTCTGTCATTCTTTCTAGGTCTAGAATTCCCTTCTCTTGGAATCCGAAGGTGATTCTTACTTTCTGGATTCTCTCCTTTCTAAGAAAATATATGAGCCACATTTTCTTACTATCGAACACATCTTACTTTGGGATATCATAGAGCGATATCTATTATTATCTTCTCATTTGAATGTTTATAATGTCTCTCTCTAGAAGATGCTAAGCACTTGCACTGGTGCTTTTGAACTTCCCTTACGCTGCCTCCTCTTCTTTCTGCTTTTCTTCTTTATTCACAGCTACACGCAGAAGTCTTTGCCCATAATTGAACTTCAAAACATCTAATTACTGATGGAAAAATATCATGGGCTCAATTGTCCATGTGGTTTCCATTCGATTATTGGCATTAAAACTCTTAGGAGAATTATCCAGCTTTGAATAATCCTAATGGGATCTTTGATCTTCTGTTGTACTTGTTTTGCTTCTATTCATATGTTTAAGTTCAGCATTTGGGAGTGCTAGTTCTCCACTGGTTTTTACCAGAATATAATTTTGAATAATGTAGATTCTTTAAAATAATTCCAATTATATCATTTCTTTGATGTCTAGAAGATCAGTATGCATGATCATTAAATGTGCATCAATGAAGGCCCCATGAGTTCTATTAACGAAAACCCCAAACAACAGCAGTTATCATTCAGTAGACCCTAACTCATAACGACCCTTGTTATAGTAGTTATTTTTCTTTGGTTTAATTTCATTCAGTTCAACTTCCCATGCTCTCTTTCTTTCTTTGTGTCTTTCCTCTTCACCTACTCATATTGCAAATTCATGGAACATGTCTGTGTGTTATGTAATTTTCCATGAAATCCCTTTATGTTCAGTAGAGAGAACAGGTATATTCCACTTAGTCAAGCTTATAGCTTATTTGGTGGGCTTCCAGACAAATCAGAACCACTAAGGGAGACAGGTTCTTGCTACTGCTGAGTTCTTTCTGAACCATTGTTTTCCAGGTGGACAACGCATAACTGAATAAATGTGTTATACCTCACTGCATTGTCCTCATAGTAAACAAGTGTCACACAGCACATAAATGTTGGATATTTGGTCCTAGATGGAAAAAAAAATCTTCGATGATGAATACTTAATTAGGACTGTAAACTGAGTATAAGGAATGGATCCCCTACTGCTTCTGAGACAAGCAGAGTAAAATGAATTACCGTCATGCAGGGAATGATATTAACAGTGTCCAGCTTTATAAATGAATCCAATTTTAAGCCACTTTCGTTGCTATCATACTGAGGGAGAGTGGAATGCGGTGCACATAGGATTTCCTTTCTGGCAAAAGCCAAAATGTAAACAGAAAACAAGGTTAACTTGCTGATGTTTGCCTGCTTTAAATATTTCTAATCATTGAGCACTCGCAGTCAAGCATGCTTCAGAAAACAAACGTTAGTGCTCTTTTCAGCATCAGCACAGTGAGAGAAGCCATCTTTAGTCCCCATTGCCTTCCAAACGAAATAGAGTAGTTGAGCATGGCACCACACAAGTTTCATCTGGAAAACACTCCTAAAGGCCAACAAACTGACCTTGAATTACTAGCAATTTTTATTTTATTCTTTGCTATCTTTTTGTTTTGTCTTTTTTTTTTACCTTGTAAATTTTGTATGTTAGTGACTTTTCTGCTTATCAGCGTGTCGGTGTTGCTGCTGTCGAAGCCATGTTCATATGTGTCACTTGGGTGCTGTCAAAGTCATCTGCATTTGTATGCACATATTACTATATCAGCAGGTCCACCTAGACAACATAGGCTGGACAAACAATGAGAGAAGAAAATAACGGGAACAACCATCCTGGAGGGACATGAGAGTGTGGGAGGTAGGGGAAGGGAGGAGGTGTCGCCCAACACAGGGACAAGGGAACAGCGAGTGGTTCCAAACCAGAGGAGGGAGGGGAGGGGAGGACTGGTAGGGAGTGACCAAGGGCAAAGTAACTGAGAGGAATTACTGAAACCAGAATGAAGGCTGAATATGGTAGTGGGACGGGAGGAAAGTGAAAGGAAATAGAGAAAAGGAGTAGGAGGCAAAGTGCATACAGAGAAGCCTAAATAAAGACATGTACATATGTAAATATATTTATGATTATGGGGGAAATAGACCTATGTGCATATATTTATAGGTTCAGTAGTAGGGTAGCAGATGGACATTGGGCCTCCTCATGCATACTCCCCCAATATAATAACACCTCGCCCTGCTAAATGGTCATTGCATGATACCTACCCACCTTCCTGACATGATCACTGAACACAGCCATGTGTGTAAGCAAATGTGGTGAAGAAAGCTGATGGTGCCCGGCTATCAAAAAGATATAGCATCTGGGGTCTAAAAGGCTTGAAGGCAAACAAGCGGCCATCTAGCTCAGAAGCAACAAAGCCCACAGAGAAGACGCACACAACCTAAGTGAATACAAGGTGTTGAATGGACCATGTAGCAGATACCAAGGAACCAAAACAATCATTGTGTGATCACCTTCCTCACATAATCGCTGAAGACGAAGGTGTGCATAAGCAAGTGTGGTGAAGAAGGCTGATGGTGCCCGGCTACTGAGAGATATAGCGTCTGGGAATGTAAAGGCTTGAAAACAAACAAGCGGCCATGTAGCCCAGAAGTAACAAAGCCCACACGGAAGCAGCACACCAACATGGGTGATCGTCAAGGGCAGAGAAAGCCAGGTCTCAAACAACAAAGGGGGAGGTGGTGGTGGGAATCACATCACCGTGAATGAGGGGGAGTGCGTGATGGGGACCCAATGCCCATCTGTAGACAGCTGGACATCCCTTGCAGAGGGTTAGTGGGGAGGAGATGAGTCACTCAGGGTTCAGTGTAGCAACAATGAAACTCAAAACCTTCCTCTAGTTCCTGAACACCTCCTCCCTCCCAATTATCATGACCCCAATTCTACCTTGCGAACTGGTTATACCAGAGGATGTACAGCAGTGCAGTCGGGATCTGGTGACACAGGGAATCTAGGGCAGATGAACCTCTCAACCCCAGTGGTGGGAGTGGCGACACGGGGAGGGAAGGGGGTGTAGAAAGGGAGAACCGATCTTGGAGATCTATGTGTGACCTCCTCTCTGGGAGATGGGCAATGGGAGGGTGGGTGAGGGGAGACGCCGGGCAGTGTAAGATAAGATATAATAATTATTTATAAACTATTAAGGGAACAGGGGGAAGAGGGGAGAAGGGAGGGAGGGGGAGGGGGAAAAAGGGAAACCGAGCTGATTCCAGAAACCCAAGTGGAAGGTGAATTTTGAGAATGACGAGTGCAATGAATGTATAAGGGTGCTTTGCTCAATTGATGTATATATGGATTGTGATAAGAGTTGTATGAGCCCCAATAAAAAGATTTATTAATTTAAAAAAAAGAAAGGTGGTTTGCATGGCTGTACAACATCAGGACTTGTTTCACTCCCTGGAGTCTCTCCTGCGAGAAACAGTTGCTGTTTTCCTACATGCAGTAGCTTCGGTTTCTGTGCTGTATGTGTTACTTGGGTGGTTGGCAAGTGGAGGAAGTCATCAGGATGCGATGCAGCAACCCTAACGAAAGGTGCTGCGGATTAGCCTACAAAACACGAAACCCAGGAGCAGAGGTGGTTGTGATGATTCCTATGGTAATGAGGTTGATAATTCGACTAAATAACATGGACCCAAGATCAAGAGTCGGTAGACTCTTCTAAATTTTCATAATTTCCCATGACAACATGAGGTGTATTCATGTACCAGTTTTATACTCATGCTAATCACTAGATTCAGCTGGAAACTGGAACACTACAGTAGTTGAACTATGAGTTTTAAAAGCAATGAAGATCAACATGTGTGAAGAGCCATGCTCAATACAGAGTGGTAAAAAATAATGTTACTCTTTAGCTGACCATGACTCAGAACAACACAGTGTGTGCTAGTGCAGATCTGGGATGCCTGGGATTCTCAATGGCAGCCTTAGTGGAAGTGCATTCTACCAAGCAGCCTCTAGGTGGGCCAAAACTTCCAGGATTTGCAAGCATCAGCCCCACCACTGAGACCTTGTAAAAGCTGGTGATTAAACATTCGTCCATTGTGTGTGTGAGGCAGCTCAGAGACTTTGTTCCTTCTGCAGATACTTTAAGCACTCTTGCATGGCTATTACTGGACAAGAACTATCTTCTTTGGTTGAGAAGGTAGTGGTCAAGCCCTAGGGCCTAGGTAAACACAGCTCAAGGGTCCTACAACTTAGATTCCCTTTCTGACCAACTTGGAAAGAGCTGTCCTTTAAATAAAAGCCTCCAAATACATTATTCTAGAGTGAAAATAAGGCACGCATATGCTACAAATATATATTAAAATTATAAATTGTTTAGTCCAGATGTCTTTACAGGCAGCTCATTCACAAGTGCTGCTTCTGAAGACAAGGTACTCATAATTTTGCTCCAAAGATTTAATCATCAGGTAGAAGCAAACCAGAAGTTATCAGCTATATTCAATTAGGCTATTTAATTCTAAGGCAATAAGTTAGTGGATGGGTGCATGGATGGATGGTTGGATGGATGGATGGATGAATGAAGCATGGAAAAAGAAATGGATGATAGGCTAAATACAAAGGACAGGATGTAATAACATGTCTCTCTGAGCTTCACTCTCTCTTGATATGTTAAAATAAATCTTATGGTTATTAGAACAACTTCTTAAAGTCTTATGATTTTTACCTAAAATATATGAAGCAAGGTTCTATATAAGGGGGCTTGAAAATGAAAACATCTACCAAGACCAATACCTTGTATTACACAAGGAACATTTCTGGGCTTTATACTAAAATATTTACTTATATTTATTCTTTATTGTTCATTAAAAGTCTGGCGTGGTAATGAGTAGTTTCATGTAATCCCCCTTTCCGCCTCTCCCCCACCCATAAGGAATCTAACACAAAGGAGCATTGAATAACACAGGCAGGAATAGTTCATCCAGGATTTGGATCCAAGTTGGGGGCACGGGAGGATGGAGAAGGAGATAGACTTTTAAGAAGTAACCATTAATTCCCACATTTCTCAGTGGATAGGGATTAGATCTTTTGAGATGATAGTCAGTGCTGAAAGCAACCCAAATAGGGGAACCACAATTCTCTATGCCACTCATTGTTTTCCGGTGCATGCCCCCAAACTTCGCTCCACAAAGTGCTCCCTGATTGTGGCCCGGACTGCAGACAGGCTGTGGAGGGAGCAAGCTGGGCTCGGTAAGATTGTAATCACACACATATGTCTTGTTTGGAGAAAAGGCACAGTGTCAGGAGAGGAGAATGGATGCTCTCCGTCCATGGGCGACACCCCTTCCACTCCATGATATACGGACACCAACGACACCGTACATCATGGTGACACACACTTAAACTTAAAGCTGGTCCAAGCGCTTCTGAGTTCCCTGGGGGAGCTGCCATAAGCCGTGATCTATGGAGAGGGCCCAGGGCTGCTCTCGGCTTGGGTTTGCTCGGTTTAGAGAAGTCCTCCAAATGCGCTTATTGCCTTCACTACAAAGAAGCATTTCTTGGGAAAGAATATAATTTATATGTTTTGGAAGAACAACAAAAAAGGAATATGCTTCTTATACAAGTCATTGTCTAAAATAAAGCAATAAATTGTGAAAGTGTTCAATTGAGAATCCAAACAGTTTCTAGAGTTGTTGATTTTTTGTGTGTGGACAATGTCTGTGACCCTGAGCGAGTCATTTTATATTCTGACTCTTTTTAGTTCTTATGATAATAGAATGATAATGATATATGTATTCTTTAGAGTGTTTCTGGCATCAGTAATTGAAGATTCATTGGGAATCAAAATTTGTTCTTTCTAGGATTTAGAGATTTAGAATAATTTCTTATCTATCTTGGTGTCTTTCTTACTTATTTCAAAACAGACAGAGGAGTGATTGATATTTGTTACATGGGAAGCAGGGAAGTTTTGTTTTGCTGCTCCAAAGACAGTGGTTTTCTAGGCTCCTCACTTTCAAAGTAGAATATACTATTGAATAATTCACCTCAATTTTTGTTAGCATTATTGGGTGTATGAAAAGCCAACCAACAAATAAAATCCCCTATATTGTGTTTAAATGTACCATTGCCTGGTGGTGGCCTGAAGCCATTGTTATATTCATCAAAGATTGATCATGATGGCTCTATCCTAAAAAAAGCACTATATATATATGTATATATATATATAATTTTACACTAGTCAGACTAATAAAAGTGCCAGAGCTACATCTTTTAAAAATATATATTTTTAAAGTCCTAGATTTCACTGGAGCAGAATGCAATTAAAATGGGTTATTCATCTTATGAGCTCTATTTTTAAAAAGACATAATTTAAAATATAATTGTAACTTCTGTCATAAAAAGTGGTTTCCTTCTGCAAGGCAAGAATGTTCAATTTTTTAATAAAATTAAAAATTCCCTCCAATTTATAAAAATACAGCTTGGGAATGGCAATTTTCATTGTTTCACATAATTTTCGCTTCTATATTCACTTATATAGGGTTTCTAAACTACCAGGATATTCATTCTCCAGTGCCCAAGCTCTGCCAACCCCATTCTAGAAACAACTGATGATTTGGGCTTATCTCTCATCTTTATGGCTTAAATTTTAGAACATTTGAAGATAGTCAAGCCATTTCTCAGAAGTTTCAGTGAGCATTGGTCAATAATTAAGCAGAAAAGCCCTGTGTGCATGGTGGTTGCACACTAAGCTGCTAACCAGGAGGTCAGAAGTTTTGTTGTAGAAAGATGGGCTTTCTACTCCTGCAATGAGTCACAGTCTAGGAAACTCACATGGGCAGTTCTACACTGTCCTACAGGCTCACTAGAGGTGCACTTTCCAAGGCTTCCATGAATGGAAGAGTGGTTTGAAAGTGCAATAGAATCCTAGGATTTCTCTCAACTCAAGGTATCATGAGATGTGATAGATGATTTAATGTCAACTTGAAGATGCATGACAATGTAGGGGTGGAATCCAATTGGGTAATCAGGCCACAGTCTGATGATGCCTCCTTGTGGGTGTAGCCCTCTCTGAAGAGGGGAAAAGTGGGAACCTTCATCCCTTCTGCCACTTCACCTTCCTGGTTGCTAGGATTCTGCCGACCTTAAGAATATTGGAGACCTGTCCCATGACTCTGCCCACATTGGCCTGTGACCTGCTTGTTTCACTTTTCTGCATCACCACCCTGTAGCTACCTGACTCTGAAGAGGGATGTAGGAACCAGCATTGGACTTGAGTTATACTGGGCTGGGATCACTGCTTGATATACAATTACTTCTTTATATAAAGCTCTTTCTTATTCATATGTGAGTGTCAATGGATTCGCTTCTCTAGACAAACTGCTCTAACACATGAGATTAACAAAGAAAGAAAGAAAGTGTGTTGAATGTCCATTACATGCAAGATTTTCTGTAGGTACCAAGACATCAAGAGAAGGATTTTCACGATGCTTTTAGACAGTTCATTGGTCAACAGAAAACATCACAACTGAGTCCTTGGTGAGGCAATAGCAACATTGAAGGCTATGAATCTGAAAAAAAAAAAAGAAAAGGTGGTATATTTATTCAGCCACCATTTGACTATTAATTTGTCATAATGTGGTTGTTTGCGTGATTCTGGAAGATCTGCCAACAATCTTTCAAGCAGTGGCAGGGTTACCGATGGTCGTCAGAATTCTGGGGTGCTTATAGAGTAAGACACAGGAGAGAAAACTTATTATGAGTAGTAATTGGACATTGTATGACAAAGTGAATGAGGTCTTCTGGTTGGAAGACACTCAAAATGTGATTGAAGAACTGTCTGCTCAAAGTCGAGATGAACTTAATCATATGGATTGTGTATACATATTTGAAATCTGAGAGAGTGAGAATACAACTTAGAAATTCATCAAAGCATTTAAGAAAGTTTATTTGCTTTAACTCTTATCTCTTTAACTCTCCTGTGTATGGCTCCATTTTCACTGGCTCTTAGCTTGTCTATGCCATTGACAGTGCCTCCTCTTCCAGGAAAGCTCCCTTCAAGTATAATAACATTTTCATGGACACTCCATACATGTACGCATCTCCAGGTTCCAGGTAAGTTGTACTCCCCTTTCCACCAAGATCGTCAGAAGAAGAGCTGAAAACAAGTCTTTTCTCGCCTCATCAATAGTCACAGTGCTCCTCACACAGCAAAGTTCAGGGTCCAGTGTGGTTTGAGTGACACTGAGTAGGAGCCTGGGGAAAGGAAACCTCCATTTCCCAGTGACCTTCCTGTGGACTCTGCGTGAATTCCCTGTGTCACCTACAGTTACTTTTCAATCCCAACATGCTTGAGTTTGGTTCTAGAAAGGGCATTTCTTGAACCTCCCCACTCTTCATGTCCAAGTTCAACAGAGATGCATGTATTACATGTGACTTCATGTGAAGTCCCATCCACCTCTTGCCAGTTTTCTGTTTCTTGATCGTTTTCATGAAATTCCTATTTTATCCACAAACACTAATCTACACTTTTTCAACTCAGATATTAGACAGATATTTTAGAAAGTGAATGCCCTACATTCAGTAGCTGAATTTCAACATGATATCGGCATACTTCCTAGATTATTTTGTTTGAATGTGAACTGGTTTGTTGCTGGCTAGATGACCACAGACAAGAAGTGGCATTAACCAGAAGATCAATCTCAACTATCCTGACACTGAGCTCCGACCTTGGTCTTGACCTGTTCAACATGACCATAACTTTATCATTTGCAGATTGAATTGTCATTTGAAATTTATTTCCAAAAGGTCATAGCTAGCAATTCTTGAAATTGGATAGTCGCAGTCAGAAGCACACTTGGCACCTAGAATGAGTTTTCTGAGTTAGGAAACTGAGATTTCAGCAATTACTAGCTGAATGTGACTTGTCCTCACAGAGCGTGTCAGCTCAGAGATAAGCAAGTCAACATATTCCAACAGACTGAGCGACCTGTCTGTTCTCCCGAAGGACAATGTCTCATCTTCTCGTAGCTGTGCCTTGGAGACAGGGTCTTCTCTACGTTTCCACATGTCCGTCGACAGCATTAGCATTCATCTAGTTCCTGAGTCAAACTCCTGAGTGTCATTCTCGATTTTCTCTCTTCATTTACTCTGCCCTCAGCTGACCACTTGACCCCGTAGTCCAACCTTCTTAATATTTCACAAAATTATCTATGTTTTAATACCCACGGGGGAGTGATAGAATTGTGGGAAGAAATAATGTTTGAAAAGATTCCATGTACAATTCTTTTTTTTTTCCATGTACAATTCTTATAACTCACAATTAACGTCCCTCAGTTCAGAAACACAGAATTACGGAATGTGCCTTGCTAAGCACCGTTACTGTTTGTGTGAAGCAGACTTTACAAATATATGGGAGATCTCTAATAAATCAAATAAATAGTCTTGAGGATCCCCTATAAGAATCTAACACATATTCATTTGACTCTGTTGTTTGTAAAAAATGTTTGTAAACCGATTGTATAAGTGATTTGGAATCCTCAATCCAATGAAAAGTTATCATGAACTCCCCTCCACTTCAGAGGTGATGGCTTTGGGGAGTTTATATTACAGTAGTCAAAACCAAACAGCACTCTCCCCTCTGATAATTATTTGCTTGTGGGGATCCAAGGTAGCACTTGGGCTGAGGAGGGTACACAGCACAGGGAGCCTTTCAGGTCAACTGCAGTGGACTGGACCAGACCTGTAAACAACTCAGATGTCCCAAGACCTGCACAAAAGAACGGTTTAGATAAGTGATGTGTGATTATCTGAGCTCCTGTCTGCATCTCATGTGGAAGGGTATTTGAACATGCCCCAGATCTAAGATTCCTAAGATTGCCACCAATGTCACCCACTGTGCGGCACAGGATAAGGCAGGAGGCATACTATATGCCACAAAATTGCGGGACTTTGCTTTTGTACATACACATGCAGGCTGACTCAGGCTCAGGCTCACTTTGAAATGGACTCTCTGGCGGACTTTGCACACCCCAACTTCCTTTCTCAGATGCAGTTAGTGTCACAAGGTAACCTGAGCTCAAAGATGCTTGAATCCAAGAGAATGGGTGCTTAAGAGCCATGGGCTGGCCCTCGGCAGTAAACTGTTTGTTGTAACTGAGGTCTCCAACCTATGAGGTAAAAGAAAATTCCTCTTACGGTTGCAAACATGCCATAGAATTCTTCCCAGTGGTTCGCTAGCCTCTATTTATTCCTTTTTGGGTGACTGCTGCTGAGAGTTGACTTTTCCTGGACCAGCACTCAACAAAGCCCCGCCCCTCAGAAATTGGTTGCAGGTCATTATATCGAGCTCTTGCTGTTATCCTTGACTTTGCTCCTAATTTTTCTGGTCTCTGCTTCATCTCATAGAGATCTATGTATGGCCTTAAGCTTGTTTATAAATCCTAAACTCCTCAAACAGGTAAATAAAAATAAGCCCTGCTGGCTCTCTATTTTTCTTTAAGTTGATGCATTTCTTGATTTCATATTGAACTCACTTATGACAAATAGAGAGCATACACACCATCCTTCAGTTTCAGGGTGATAACAGCATTTTCTTGAAATAAGTTAGTCACTTTCTGGTGGATCCCAGGATAGATGATAATGATAATAATAATAATAATAGATAGATAGATAGATAGATAGATAGATAGATAGATAGATAGATAGATTCCTAATATCCAGATTCACTGCAGTCTGGGGTACTCTAAGGTAGCAGCCATCTAAAAAGCCAGAACAAAAACTCTGGCTAAACTTTTGTTATTTTCCTGTTTTTTTCTTCATGGGTTTGACTATTGAATTGTAAGGGCACTGCCTATTTTTAATACTCTTTGTGATACCTTTCTCCCTTGTTCTCTTTGATCATCACTTTTTATTGGTAGCTACTTCTGAAGTCGTGGCCTTGGCACTTCCCTTAATAATCTCTCCAACAATGAAGTTTGTAATTTCTCTCAATGCCCGATCAAAGACATGGAATAAGGAACTATTGTAGTTGCAGCTGAAAACTGTGGAAAACATCAGAAGAAAATCTTCTAAGAGAGTTAATGGCATTCTGTCTGAAATGGAGCATTTGAATCATCAGATAAATGTAGCAAATAACAAAATACAGTATACGGAATCTGGTGTTTCTGTACAAGACCTGCCAAACACAAGCAGTGCTTTGCATAATGACTGCAGACAACTAGATCAAATTTCATCTCTGAATATCTTGATGAATCTTTCAAGTTCACAGGGTTCAGGCATACCCTATGAAACCCTCACTGCCCAATGGATATCTGGAACCTCCCACCTTTGTGCACCTTAGACTCATTGTGTTTTATCCATCCTATGATTGTCTGGTGGGAGCTCTTAGGGCCTCTGAAGCTCTGAGATATTTCAAGAAGCCACTTAAAGCCACCATTTAGTTGTGGAAGCAAGAAAATACATTTGACTATAAGACAGTCTCCTCCCGACTGACTAACATGGCTCATTGTTCAGATTCATAGAATACTTGGGCCAGCCACAAGCATACACTTCTCCATCCTTGAAAATCTATCCCCTGCCTAAAATAATTAGAGAAGGTATCAGGTCTGGATACCCAGCAGTATAAAATAACACAGTAGCCTTATATCTTAGGTATGTAGTCCCGTCATAATAAAAAAAATAACGGAAAGCAGATGACTTTAAAGGACATCTATTTGCTCATGATCCTGGGTGTCAGAAGTTTCCAGCAGGATCTCTGGTGTGTCTGTGAGCTCTGTAGCCTTGCTCCTTGTTTCTGGTGACTGCTTGTCATCTTCTGTGGTTCTTGGCTTTCAATCAGACATCATCTGAAGTCTGACTTGCAGGTCTGTGTTCCTGTGTATACTCTCCTGTTTGTATAATCAGAAGTTAATAGAAATCATCACACTCTGGTCTGAGTTCATTACCATAATAAAGACAAGCTCTGTCTCCCAATAGGATCATATTCATAGATACTTGGGCCAATACTTCAATTGTTGTATTTGGGGGCATAGTTTAATACACAATATGCTATTTTCATGACTCAACCCTGATCATCTCTGTGTCCTGAATTGGCCTCCTTACCACTCGGCTTCCAAAGATTCCTCTTGAGGTCAGAGGCTTCCTTTGATGCAAAAGTTCCACCTCCTCTTCTTCTAGCAATCTGTAATGAAGTTTTCCCTGGCTCCCTCTCCACATTCCCCAGGATGTCTCCCCGACCACACCTCTGATTGCAACCCAGTGGTGCCCAACCCAATGCACATGCCCGTGACCTCCTCAGCATCACAGAAAGGAGGAAATCTTGAGCCGAGCCCTGGGTCCCTTTCTGTGGGCAGTTTGAATGTCTGCTTTGCTATATCCAGCAGGGCACACAGTGAGCATAACATAATACATAGTACTAAATAGATTACTGTATAATATAGAGCTACTAAGCAAGTCTGCACCTTTTGGAAATTCTGATGTGCCCAGGAAAGCTGTGTGAAACCATGGAGATTGGAGCAAAAGTTTAAGCACTGCATGATACATGATTTTTGGTATCTTGTTCTCTTCCTTTTCTGGTGCCTACATCACCCAAACATTCCTATTCAGGATTACAATCTGCCCGTGTCTTCCATGAAGCTGTAGCTTCCACAATTCTTCCATGTTAACCACCCACTCTGTGCCCTATAAGATCTATAAGCCTATGAACTGAAAGGAATCATATATCAGTCCTGAACCCTCATTCCATCACTTGCCAGCTTTGTCACTGGGTCTGTGGAAGAAATCCCTGTTTCCTTATCTATGAAATAGGATGATAGTCATGCCTACCTCCCTGGGTCATAGGAAGGATTAAAGGAGATAGCACATGCTTAGTAAAGTCTCTTGCACATCTTAAGCCTTCAATAAATGTTAGCTCCCATTACTATTTGTATTAAATGATTATGGTTTAATATGTGACACCTCTCAGGGGAACTGAAAGGCCTTTCGGTGCTTGAACATAAAAGCATTAGGGTTTAATGATAGACTTCAAACACCTTTAAAAAATTAAAACCTACGGAACTGAAGAAGGTGGATTTTGTTCTCCTTTTTTGTTTGTTTTGTGGTCATCAAATGATAATTTTTTCTCCCAATACATAACTTTAGTAATTGATCCAACATCTGAGATTGATTTGTTAATAAACTAAAAGGAGATTTAATTTTCAATGTGACTTGAGAATGTGGGGAGTGGGGTTGAAACGCACAGCCTCCTTCTCGCGTTGGGCCTCACTGTTCTATAAAGGAATGCAGTGAGGTGTGAGAGGGAAGGCAGGCTTCACATCTCACGCAGGGGCACTAATTCATTCGTATGCAAGGAAGTTCTTTTCCCTTTATTAATGAATATTTTTAATCCTGAAAATATCGCTCAGACTTAGTCACACATCACTGCACCCATTTTGTTTCAAAATTTAAAGAAATCATTTTCACTGAGCTTAATTCTTACTTTTTTATTTTCTCCAGAACAAAGAAAGTACAGTGTTCTCAACAGTGGCGACTATCAAACGTTACTCTAACTCTCTTTACAATGGTCAGCGACAAAGGCCAGTAGCCTAGTTTGAATGCATCTCTCAATCTTGACAAGCTGCAATACTTTCATTTATTCACTCATTTGTGCATTCATTTGTTAATTCATCCCCGATATACATGTGACCAAGGAAAAACTAGCAGATGAGGTTGATCCTCTGTCACCGGTTCTTGTGAGGTGCTATAGAGTTGGTTCTGGTGCACAGTGTCCTATGACAACGGTGTGAACTCCTGTCCAGGCCTCTGTCCACTTCACAGTTGTGTGTGAGCCCATTGTTGCAGCCACTGTATCTGCTTGTCTTGTCAAGTGTCTTCCTATATTGTGGTGCCCTTCTGCTTAATTAAACATGGTGTCTTTTGAAAAGAACTGGTCTTTTCTCAGAAGATATTCAAAGCACGTGGGGCAAAGTCTGTCCGTCCTCACTTCTAAAGAACGTTCTGGCTGTAGTTCTTCCAAGACCAATTTTTTTATTGTGTTGGTAGTCTACACTTCTGATAATTTTTCACCAGGACCATATTTTAAATGCATTTCTTCTTCTTAAGTCTTCTTTGTTCAGTGTCCTACCTTAACATGCAAATGAAGGAACTGAAAATACCAAGGCTTCTTCAGGTTTTTTCATAATCCCCAAAGGGATAGCTTCAATCTTCACTGCTTTAAAAGGCCTTACGCAGGACATTGACCCAATGAAACGTGTCATTTTATTTCCTGACTATTGTTTCATGAGCATTCATTGTGGATCAGGTCAAGATGATATCTTTGACAACTTCAACCTTTTTTCCCTGTTTATTAGTGGTTCAATTGTAAGAGTTTGGGTTTTCTTTACATTTGGTTACAATCCATAATAAAGGATACAACCTTTGATCTTCTTCAGTGGGTGCTTCAAGTCCTCCTCATTTTCAGCAAACAAGGTGGTGTCATCTGCCTATCAAAGGATGTTCACAAACCTCCATCAAAACTCGATGCCAAGTTATTCTTCATAAAGTTCAGCTTTGGGGATTATTTCCTCTGTATACATATTTGAATAAATATGGTGAAAAGATATAAACATAATGCACACTTTTACAAATTTTAAAACATGCAGTACCTTCCTGTTTTAATGACTGTCTGTTGATTGGGGTACCGGTTCTTCATGAACATATTGAATCGTTTTGGAATTCCCATGAACATGAATGATATCCAGAGTTTGCTATGATCCACACATTCAAATGCCTTGCAATAGTCAATAAAACACAAGTAACCATCGTTCTGGTATTCTCTGCCTTGAGCCAAGGTCTAGCTGACATCAGAAAGGATCTCCTTTGTTCCCTATCCTCTTCTGAATCTGGCCTGAACCTCTGTGAGCAATGTACTGATGCAAGTGATGTTGGATTACCTTTGGTAAAATTTTACTTGTATATGATATCAATTATACTGTTCTAAATTTGAGCATTTTACTGGGTCACCTTTCTTGCAAATGTGTACAAATATGGATCTCTTTCAGTAGTGTGTTAGGTAAAAACTATTCAACCATCTAACTAAATACAAACCTTAAGGAAATACTTGGGAAATTTATTAATTAAAGATTTCAACCAAAAGAGATTCATTATAAAAGTGATATGTAAATGGGTGGAATCATTCATGACAATGAAAGAAAATATAAGGAGGAAGAATAAATTAATTGGACTAGAATCAGTGTTTCCAAAAGTAGGAGATACTGCTCAGAGGATCTTCAAAACAGAAGGACACCTGCACGTTATCCTGAACTTGAGGTAGAGTACAAGAGTTTTTAATTTACAGGGAGAAGTGACACTGAGATGATTTTGGGTTTTTTTTTTCTGAAAAAGAGATGGTAGGTCAAACAGGTTTGGGGATTTATGGGCTAGATCATAATTGAGCATTGTGTATGTTTAAAAATATCATAAACGATAACCAAACAGATAATAGATTAAGAAAAATGCAGATGATAATGTTGTTTAATCGTTTTGATACACATGGAACTTCTAAAAATTTTTAAGGGAAAAAAGATTATAAACAACCTGAGGCAATTACTGTGGTTGGATTCCCCAGAGAAGTAAGCCAATGATGTTTGTATGTGCCTGCATATAGAAAGAATGTATATTGAAAATGGCTTACATAGTTGCACAAGGAGGTAAATCTAGTACAGTTCAAGTCAGGCTTCTCCTGACTTGGGGAAGCTGCTGAATTGGAAGCAGGGTGAGGTGGTGGGTAGGCACAGGCTGCCAGAGTCATAGGTAAATGAATCAGCTGAGTCAGCTGAATTATCTACTGTCAGAAGTCCACTCCTGGGATCAGCGAGTGATGTACCAGGAAATTGAGGAAGCAGAAGTAAGATCCAGATCCAGCAGAAGTCAAAGGCCGAGAAGATCTGGCTTTGCTCCATCTCGTTCTTATACAAAAGGCCACATCCTCCAGTGTGACATAGTCATACTCCTTAGATAGATGATCCCTGAGATGCATAGAGCTGCAGCAATGGAATCAAACAGATAAATCATTAGGTATCTAACACGAGAGGGTAGGGCTTTCTTCTTTTGTCTAGCGGGCAACTGTCAGTTGGACCTGACTTGAAGGCACTGACAACTTAACCATGATCTTGGAAGAGTCATTAGAGATGCATTTGTTTTAGCACTTGTTAACAATTAACTTTAGAAATCGAATCACAAAGCACAGTATGGCTTCCAAATAGAACTGTTCTCTAGGGTGTTCAATAGCTGACTTTCCAGAAATAGATGGCCGAGGCCCTCTCTCCCTGTCTACTCTTTCTCTCTCTCTTCCCCTTCCTTCCTTCCTTCCTCCCTTCCTTCCTTCCTTCCTTCCTTCCTTCCTTCCTTCCTTCCTTCCTTCCGTTCTTCCTTCCTGCCTTCTTGCCTTCCTGCTTTCCTTCCTGCCTTCCTGCCTTCTTTCCTTTATTTTTTTCTTCACATGTTTGAAATGAACGTGTTTGTCACTAAAAGACCCTAGGTCCATTTCACTTTTACTCCCCCTCCTTTTTTAAAAAAGCTACTCTAACAGTGTTGAGATCTGTGGGCTAAGGAATCTGGAGGGAGTTTTTATTTTTAATTTTGGTTTCCATTTTTAAGGAAGCTCACTATATAGTTTCACAGTTCATCTTCACAAAGGAAACCAAAACCACAGCCCATTAAACCATCCATCTAACTGGGTCTCTTTCTTTTAATTTTCTCCACCCCATCTTTCATCCTTCCGTCCTCAATATCCTATCCCTCCACTCTCAATGTTGTCACCCTCTCCTTGGCCTCCCAGTGAACAATAAAGTTTTCTATTTTGATGTAAAAACCAAGTTTCTCTTTCTTTGTTTTTCCTTGAATCGTGGTGCTATTAAATAGTTACCTTTGTAAGAATATCAAAGTTTGCTAAGCAAATATTATTTCCTTTTGTCCAAGTTTTGCAGTGTTTTCCTTCCAAGGAACACCTGGGTGCACCCACCTGCCCCACTTCGGTAGTGCAGGTTCAACATTGGCACTGCGGGACCAATAGCACCGAGGTCCTGACACCAAGCATTTCTTCTCTCAGGTGTTAAGGAGATGCTCAGGTGAAATCTTAGCAGGAAGCCCTGCATTAAAACAACCGCACTGATTGTTCAGCAGCAGATTCTAAGCAATGGCTAGAGATTCCAAACAGAACTTTGCACCACAGGATTTTCAATATCAAAGGTTCCAGAAGCAGATTTCCAGGCTTGTCTTTTGATCTGGAATCTACTGGATACAACTGGTTCAGGGAAATGGAAGAGGAACTTCACTTTGGAGCCTGGAAGACTGTTGGTGCAAGATGAGTCTCCATGGTGAACTGTTAACGAAGGTATTTCGCTACCAGGAAAGAGGATTGAGCTCTAGAGTATTGAAATGAGAAGAATATTGAATTTCCATCTCAAAAAAAGAGTATTTAAAATGAGATCTGGGGGAAACATAGACAAATTTTTCAACATTATCTTGGCGTCCAAAACTTGCTCTTCCAAAATCTAAATTCTCCCAATCTTATCTGAAGTTCTCATAGCTCTTTGAGGAACGGTGACTTATGGCACAGGAGAAACTGTCAATGCTGTCTGGATTTTGGAATACATGCAGATTCTCCTTTGTGTAGTCATCATGTCCCAATTTCCTCTGATCTTGTGATGAGTTTTTCAGTGTGGCCTGCATGGGGCAGAATAGAGCCTGTGTTAGAAATGTGATTATAGACCCGGATGCTTGCCGGTTAACAATACACAGGGTTCTTACAGACACACAGCCACTGCCATTTGCTACTGACAAGTCTATTATCCAGACATGACCCTGCCAGAACTTGACGGTGTTGTTCTCAGGTTATGGGCTTCACCAGCCGTTCTCAGGCTGGGTAGGGAATATAAACAATGTCAGAAGAACATGAAATGTAGAACTGCCATTAGCTAGCACAACTCATCTAGGAGAGGAAGATTAGACAGGGGTAGGATCAGTGGGCCGTATTGCAGGAGGAGGTAGGACTAGCCGAAGCAAGTTGAAGTCTGTGTGTCATTCTGGAATTAGAAGCCGGGAACATGCAAGGTGCAGGGGGATGAGAAGAGTGAGCCCAGTCTCGGTAAACGTGACTGGATGTCAGACAGCAGCACTTCCTGCCTCAGGCTCTGAAATGTAATTCAAATACGTTTTTGTGTTTTTCCATTCTAGACTCGCATTCATCCTGAAGAGAGTCCATTGTAAAGCAATATAAGAAGTAGAAAATTCTGATTTTCACCAGGATGATGGAGTCTAAAGTTTTAGTGCTGATAGAATAATCCAGTGCCAGGCCTGCTCGTATGCATGCGGGAAGCCCCTAACAAGAAGCCTAGAGTTACAGAACTGGCCCCTCCCCGAACCACCTGAAGCTGCTGAGCACCACGCTGCTCTCTGGGTTCTGATTCTCAGGGCAAGAATGCCCAATGGTGGTTCCTCTTTAAAAGGGCATTTTACAAAGGAGTCAATAGTATTTTAGAAATGTGAGAAGAACAAAAGCTCTTGTTTAAGTGCCTACTATATTCAGGCTACTGTCCTACATCCTGAGACTGACCTGCCATGAAAAACAAAGAGGCACAGACTTGTCCCCATGTTGGATATAATCTTGTGAGGGAAATATTGCCTACCCATACAGATACACTACACATATATGTGTGTGTATGCGTGCATTTGTATATCTGCTCACAGCAGGGTGAGCAGATAAAGACTGAGAAGGATTTCACTTTATAGCAGGTAGTTATTAGGGTTGATATTGGAGGAGCTGTCTAAGTTAAGTGGTGACAGAAATTTCAGGTGTTTAAGGAAGCCTTGTTAATAGGATCTGAAATTAGATTTAATTTTTTAATTTGTCAACCAGTTTTAGTACCATTTAAGAGATGGGCAATCAGAATCCTGGCAGAAAAACTATAGACTCAAATAAATAAATAAATAAACAAATAAATAAATAAACTCACTACCATGGAGTTGATTCCAACTCACTGTGACTTTATATATAACAAGGTAGAACTACCTCTGTGTGTGTATGATACTACAAATTATTTTTAAATAAATAATTATATTGGGGGCTCTTACAGCTCTTATAACAATCCATACATAAATTGTATCAAGAACTTTAGTACATATGTTGCCATAATCGTTTTCAAAACATGTTCTTTCTACTTTCGCCCTTGGTATCACCTCTTCTTTATCCCCAGCCTTCTGGTGAACCCTTGATAAATTAGAAATTATGATTATTTTCATATCTTACACTGTCCACTGTCTCCCTTCAGCCACATTTTAGTTGTTCATCCCTCTCGGGAAGAAGGGGTGTTGTACATCAATCATTGCAGTCTGCTCCTCATTTGTCCCCTCACCTCCCCCTACCCTCATGGTATCTCTACTCTCATTACTATTCTTGAGGGATTTACCTGTCCTAGATTTTGCGTGTCAAGAGCTCTTATCTGTACCAGTGTACTGTTTATGTCTAGCCAGATTAGTAAGGTAGAGCTGGGGTCATGATCAGGGGTGGGGGTGGAAAGAAGAAGGGGAACATTTGTATTTCATTGGTGCTATATTGCACCCTGGCTGGCTCGTCCCTTCCTTGTGACCCTTCACTCAGGGGACATCCAATTGTCTACAGATGGGCTTTGCATCTCCACTCCAACTCCCCTCTTTAGTATCAATATGATTGTTTGTTTTGGGTCTTCTGATCTCATCCATAACTCATGATACCACAGGCTGGTGTGTTGCTTCCATGTGGGCTTTGTTGCTTCCTTGTTAGATGGCTGCTTGTTTAACTTTAAGCCTTAAAGACACAAGAAGCTTTTGCTTGTAATAGCCAGGCACCATCAGCTTTCTTCACCACATTTGCTTCGGTATGCATTTTCTCTTCAGTGATCCTGTCGGGAAGGTGAGCATAAACAGAATACCAAGTTATTAGAACAAAATATTCTTGCATTGAGGGAGGACTTGAGTAGAGACCAAATGTCTGAGACTAATTCTTTATGGGAATATAAAGGGTCATCTTTCTTCCATGGAGTAGCTGGTAGTTTAGCTGCAAGGTCAGCAGCCCAATGCAAAACTATTACATCTCCAGGGAGAATAATCAAAGACAGTTTCATTAAGAGGTCACTAACAAAGATGGATAGCATGGATTAAGAACAACCCACAAGGCAAAGTGACACACTCTATGACTAATAATAGCTGAGAAGTCACTATCAGTGTGGTAGTTACATAATCTGGTGTCACCTTCAAACTATTAAAAGTGAAGGGGTGGTGTTTAGCCTGTTAATCAGGTTGCAGTTTGACAACCTCATTTGGAGGCACTATGGAAGTAGATAGTTCACTGAATGCCAGACCCATGTGACTTGTCAACAGGGATGTGTAGCTACAATGATGGAGCCAGAAGCATGGAGCTGGAGGAACCACATGGAGACCCACAACAGTGCTGAGATGCTTCTATTGCCACTGGATCCACAAGATTTTTCCACACTGGCCAGTGATCTTCCTGAATTCAGTATCATTGCATGACTGCATGAGTCTAAAGAGGAATTTATGTACTAGTATCAACATATGGGGTAACAACAAACTTGTGGACTTGATCTGGACTGACCTGGGATATTTTCTTAAAGTACAATTATTCTTCGATATAAAATTCTCTCTCTTACACACACATATGCATGTCTAAGAATCTGTTTCTCTAGTCAACCCAGACTAACATAATCAACTTTGGCCTGCAGGTTTGAGGAAGCAAGTTTTTATCAGGGTTGGGCAAGAGAGAAAGACAGAGAACTGGATAGGATTTGTGTCAGTACTGGAATATAGCTACTGCCAACCAGTAGGACTTGCAGGACAAATGAAAAAGAACAAATACCCAATGCTCCACTTTCCCCCACCCTCTATTATCACTGGTTGCTCCCCTTGGTGAAATTCGAGTGAAAATTGGTAGGCAAGGGAACACAAGCCAAAGAAGAAAGGCAAAAGTTATAAGCTGAATCTGGAGGGTAAAGGATGAATATGTGTGTGTGTGTGTGTGTGTGTGTGTGTGTGTGTGTGTGTGGTGGAGGGCAGTGAAAAAATATCCAGCTCAGAAAAAAAAAAGAAGTAAAACTTGTAGAATTCAAAATATCACCTCTGATACCAATAAAGCTGGAATGAATGTGTAAGAGGAGGGATGGGGATTCTGATGGAGAGGAGATAAGAGAGCCTTGGATCACTATGAAGAAGGAAGCCAGGGCTGGAAAAGGAGCCCTGAGATGGAGTGCAGAAAGAGCGGTGAGAGAAACCCACAGCAAATGCTGTTTTCTCTGCTCTCGGTGATTTCTCGAGCTGGCTGGCGGAGGCGAGGAAAGGCAGAGAGAGAATGCAACACTATAAGCCTTGTTATTTCCAGCTGCCTCTGAAGACTTGGGTTTTATCTCTGATCGGCAGCGTGCTGTCATGTACTGCGATTGTAATAATAGCAGCAGAGATAAGCACTTTTGAAATAGATCGCTGTGAAGATGAATAGACCGGATGGTTTCATAGCACCTTCCCCAGTTGAACCTTTCCTACTAACTAGCTTTTCTAATGCAAAATTTCCTTTATTTAAAACACATCGAGTTATTAAAAATAAGAGGAAAAGTATTCTTATCCAGACTTTAATTAAAGCAATGAATACATTTCATCTATCTCCACTGGTTAGAACAGCTACCCAGTAAAAAGAATTTGGTGGTTCCCAAATTAATTGACTCTCTCTACTTCAAGCATATGGGTACAGTTTAACTTAGTCCCATAGCAATGGCCTCAAACCAAATTCCTAACCTGTTCTTTCACTGAATTACTTTAAACTGTCTTATCTTAAAACTCATTGCTGTGGAGTTGATTTGCATTCATAGAGATCCTAGAAAACTGAATAGAACTGCCTCCACTGGGTTTCATAGAAAGCCCCCCAAATTTTCCTATGGGAGAAATTTGCCACACCTTTCTCCCACAGCGCTGATGTTGGTTTCAAACTATGGCCTTTCTAGGTTAGCAGCTCAGTCCTTAACCACTGCACTTGCTATGGAGCCACGATATCATCACTGGCCAACCTGGACGCCATGTGGACCTCGGTGAATGAAAATGAATCCATTTCACAGCAAGCCATCAAACCTGAAATATAGAAATATGGGCTACCAAAACTATTTGACAAGCACGGAAAAACGTTTATCAAGTATTTCCCAAGTACTAGGAGAAGAAACTGAAGTTTAAGCTGATTAACTGATCCAATGATAGCTGTCAAGGGCAAGAGTCAAAAGACCTTGCCTTTAACTACTATAGACCCATGCTCTTTTCATGGCATTACAAGAAAGACCTTGGCCTGAATACTATAGACCCATGCTGTCCTCACTGCATTACAAGACTCTTGGATTTCACAACTCCCTTCTCTTCCTCAACAGATTTTGAAGACCTAGGCATTTTTTCCACGAAGGCCAACCAGGAGATATGAATATGTCACTCAAAGGACAAACAAGAGTGAATGGTGTGCTCTGTGGAAAAATGAAGAGTACAAGCATCACATGAAAATATTCACATTCCATTAAATTACAAAATACAACAACCACTGAATGAACCAAAGCTTACCTGTGGGTGGAGTTCCGTCTAATGGCTTTCAATTTGTTCAATCTAGAAACCAGGCCTTTCAGGAAATAGTTCTCTTTCCTCTAACTATGCAAGCTCTAAGAGAAAGCTTTCTCCCCGCTCCTCCCCCTCGTCCCCTCCTCCTCCTCTCCTGCCCATTGATTTCCATGGCACCACCCCTCCCCGCACCAAAAGTCCTTGTGGATTTTAGAAACGTTTGAAGCTATTTCATTTTCAAAATGGCTGCCCACACATTCCCAAAAAAGAGGATCAGATTAGAAGTATTTACATGGCATTCCAAAGTATTCTTGAGGCTTACAATAAATTTGGAGACGGAAAAGGGAAAGCCCAAGGGAAACCTGGCTCCGTTATGTCTCTCTGGAAGCATAAAATTAATCTGAAATTTAATCGTACCATCAAATGCCAAATAGACAGGTCAATGTATTAAAGACAGGAAGTAGCAGCAACTTTAGGAAGGAAAAAAGTAAGAAAATAAAACTTCTAAGCCATACTGAGACATAAACCCGAATGATACCACATCTCATCTCCTAAAATTTCTGCAAAAAGTACTATTTCTAAAAATCTGTCTAAATTATGTCATAACTAAATTAAAGGGGTTGCATTTTTTCAGACAATAAAATTTATATATGACTATAACCAATGGAAACTGTCTATAAAGTTTAGACATTTTATATAGTAAATAGAGTAATAAAAGAAAGCTTAGAATGAATATAACTTCATTTCACAATTCTAAGATAACTTCTTTCACAAAATAAATGGAAGAAATGAGCAGTGTAGGCATATCATTGGTGTCTTAAAAACTAGTGTTCAAGTCCTGTGAGCACACACACACACACATGCACACACTACAATTCCTCTTAAATATTTCCAAGAATATTTGATTCTTAATTTATACCAACTTGAAATAGAATCAATCAGGCAATAGAAATCTAATAATATATGAAATTCCATTCATGAATATTTTTAGGTCAACATTTTAAATGCAAATGCTTTGGATAACTCAAACCAACATTCATATATTCATGGCTTGATCAACCCCAAATGTTTATTAAGCACTGCACTTATGGCTTCTATGACAATGCACTTGACTTGGTTTTATCTTCAAAATGCACATATTCATAATTTAATCAGGAAATCAGAACTTGAGCATAATGAAATGGTTAATACATAGGTTTATTGTTTAATAAATGATAAAAAAGTAATTGCAATAAGTGTTGTTAAATAGAAGGAGTTTTGTGGATTAGGTCCATCTTCATTTATTTGAAAAGTCTGTACTGTGTCCCTACTGCTAGGCCATGGGTGAGGAGTACAGACAAATGTAGGGATGGCTGTCCACAAATAAGTACTGTGGGAACACTGGACAACATTGACAGAGACTAGGAAGGTGTGTTTGTCGGGGTACTTTAGAGAAACAAATCCACAGAAACTCATGTATAAGAGAGAGTTTTATATAAAGGTTAAGTGCACATCAATAAAACATTCCAACCCAGTGCTGCCCAAGCCCACAAGTCCAATATTAACCCATTAACCTATATGCCCAACACCAATCCACAAAGTCCAACTCCATCTCACAAAGCAGACTCAGTGATGCCAACTGCAGGAGGAAAGCCGAATCAGTAAATGTGTAAGCATCTCAGCCCTGGCAGGGGTCTCCACATGGCTGCTCCAGCACCCAGAGCTGCATTGGGCTAGGTCCATGCGGCTCTTCCTCAGGGATATCTTGCAGGAAGTCAGCCTTGCCAGCTAAATCAGGGAACTGGCTAAGGCAGCTGTACCCTGGTCCGACCATCAGAAAGCAATAGACCTGAGAACTAGAAAGGTGGGGCTCACTGAGCCATTTATCCCTCCGCCCTTCAATTAACCCCACATGTGTTTATTGCCAGGTTGTTACAATAAACTAACTACCTCAGAAGGGCAGTCTAGGTAAACAGAGCCATGAAAGCAGATTAGTCGGAATGAGTGAGAAATGCCTACAAAATCACCTGGTTGGATAGCACATTGTTGGGAGATCAGCTTGATATTGCCGAAGATAACATCAGATCTGGTGTTTCAGCTACTGAACATCATTTTATCTTAACTGAAGACCATTTCTGAAGTCTATTTCTTGTTTACTTTGCCATTACCTCATTGGTCTAAGAGATATTAGCATGACACTAACAATTATGATATATACAGCACCTTCACAATCCCAATAGACTTTCGTTGCCTTAGCTCAACTTGTCATCCAAATAGCCGTGGCAAAGCAGGTAGCCCTATTGTCCTTATTCTCTATGTATCAGGATAAAGAAAAAAAACCAGGAAGAAAGTTTTATTATTGGCTACACAGATTTTGAACTAAATGAAGAAGCCTAGGTTCCTAGTTTCAGACTTTACTTAGAGAAACAATGAAAAATCATATAAGCAAAAAAGAAGAACATTTGTTTTATAGCAGCCCTTTTGAAAAACAAACTTTCCGTATAAAGTGAACGCCTTCACTTTAGGCTTTTTATTCTTTCTATATTACGTATATAATGTCCACATTATCTAAAAAGTCATAGAAAAGAATGCCATTCCACTCTCAGCAATATCTCTATCTGAGCTCAGCGGCGGGCACAGATGTGTTGTTAATTCTGAACACTGCTACTCAACTGCCACAGTCCCACTCTCTTAGTTGATCAGCATGCCTCTTTGTGTCGACACAAAATGCCTACATGTGGAAGAGTGATTCCAGCCAGAAAATAAATACATAAACAAACAAACAAATAAATAAAATCTGACCTTGGTTTTAGTTTACTCTGATGTGTATCCCCCCCAAAATAATCCAGGTAAAAGTATGGGAATTGGGAATAAGATAAATAGCAGACATAATGTTAGTGATTGTATTCAATTCAGTTTCATCTTATCCCATGTGAAGAAAAGGAATTTTCCTGTTGGGTGTAGGAAATTGTAGAAGTCATTTAATTGACTTGAAGTAAAGAATTGTGTGATTTAAAAAGAAGAAGAAGAGACAGGAAGAGTGAAGTTGAGAATGAAAAAGACAGACAGATCAAGGCAGATAAACCAATAACAATTTTCTTAGTTGGCAACTGGCAGAAGACTTGCTTTTCTGATTCCATAATCAATTGTTTCCCCATGCTACCTACCAGTGAATCCATGGGGAGAGTCCATGGGGAGAGAATACCAAAACAAAATTTGGTACCATTATTTTCCCCTGTAATAATAAAGATGAAGTTTGAGAGCTGCAATTAGTGAATCTGTTGATAATTCAGACACATTTTCAGTGATAATGAATTTGTAAGTCCATATTCATGTTCCATATGTAACATATTAAAACTATGTGTACAGAATTTCACATTAAGAGGAATACATATGGTCATGCCATTGTAGATACAGGCAAGTTCCAGTCTTGGAAATCTCCAAGTCTGTGGGTCAGATTTTAAACTGGAATTTCCTCCTGACTCATATAGTTCAGGCATTGAGGAAACCAATATCAGTCAGAAGGTAGCAGGCTGGTGGCTATAGAGAAAGATGAAGATAAGCTCAGTAGGTCAGATGGTAGGCTTCTGATGATTCCCAGAATTGGTAGGCAACATGGCAGGCCATTCTCTCAAGTTTAGAGATTAAGAGGTTGATGAACCAGATTCAGGATCCAGACACAGAAAAATGCAAACAAGCTTTTTCACAGTGCTCACTTATATAAGAAGCAGACCACACCTCTAAGGAAGCTTCCTTTCAATTGCATTAGGGCTGTGATCTGTGTAAGATTATTGTTCCACAACCTATTTGATTGTGTATAGCAGATCCCATTATGGAATCAATTGCATGGTGTCAGGTCAGTTTATGGGAGATTACTATGTGCTGACTGCTAAAACACTCAGAATCTTGATCCATCCATGTTGACCCAAAACCTGAACCTAACTATCATATGTACTTTCGATAAAATACGAGTAAAAAAAAATCAGTATATAAATTGATACGATTTCTTCTCTTATCAAAAGGAATCAAGTATGTTTGATCCATGGAAAATGAAAAGTTTCCAATTCATTGTAGTCAGAATAAAGGCATTAAGGAACAGTGAAGTACAAGATTAGACCTACATATCATACGTATAATAACAACATATAACACCAAGTGTGATACATATAATAGCAACATTTGCTGAGTATATAGCAGTCATTAAAGTCTCTCCAATAATTAATTCATCCATTCTTCACAAAAAGTCTAGGACATACATTTAATAATTAGCCCCACTTTACAGAGGAGTAAATGTAGTTCAAGAAGATTAGCTCACTTTCTGAATAATACACACCTAATATGTGGATGAGCTTAATTTTACTCTGACTGCCTAAGCATCCTAGATGGACAGTAACATTCATCCTAGATGAACAGCCAAGTGGTTACTATTATTATAATGTCTTTCTATTTAATGGTCTTAAACCAACTGTACATGAGAAGTAGGAATGTGTGAATTATAGATTCCAAGTTGTAACTGCAGTACAAAGTCACCAGTGAGGCTCCCCCATAAAGATGGAATCTGAAACACCACATCAAAACTAATATTCCAGGTGGCTCTAGCAGGGTCAAAGCATGACAGGTGTGTCAACAGTCACTGAACCTTGGTAAACTGATCATTGCTATTCATTTCAACCAAAGAAGAAATTGGGTTGCTATATGTATGTTCATTCACCAGTGATTTAGTATAGGTATGCCTTTTACTAGATTTTGTCATTTATGAAGTACATAAATATCTAAAACCACTGACTTGCTTACATCTTTAATCACCTAGAATTTTCCAGAAGCCACTCTGTGAGGTCGTGAAAAATTGTTTGTAAATGTCCTTAACCATTAATATAATTTTCTGTTGAATATAGTCAAAAAAGTAATTTTCATTTTTTCTCTTTTCTTTTTTCTTAAACATGCTCAGCATATCATCAACTAAAAGAGATGAACAAAGAATTTAAGCCTCAAGTCACAATATCAATATTGAAAGATTCTATAGACAAAATACTGAATTATGCCGGAAGCATCCAAAGAAGATGGATAGAATACACTTAGTTGGTATACCAAAAAGAACTAGTCACCATATGATCAAGAACCAATGGTACTAAAGGAAGAAGTTCAAGCTGCATCGTGTCATTCTGGGTTGAATAGTAACAAATTCATATTTGTGCAAAAAATAAAGAAAGAAAGAATGAAAGAAATTTATATACAAGAGCAACTGTATATTAAGAAAGCTTCCCAGCCCATCCTGTCCAAGCCCCAAATCCAATATTAGCCCATATGGCCAGTACCAGTCCATAAATTCCTCTTCAGACTCACGCATCACATGCAATGACACCAAATGCAGGAAGATCATGAGCCAGTGGGAGAAAGTCTTTGATGGTAGAGACATCTCAGTGCTGGCAGTAGTCTCCACATAGATCCTCCAGCTCAGGGCTAGCGTAGTTCATTGTGTCTTGTCAGTGGCAATGGCTCCCAAGAAGTGAGCAGAGAGAGAAATTGTCTCCCACCTCCAAGGAAGAATACCAGAGTCCCCAGAATCCTCAGGAGGCCATGCCCACACAGAGGCCTCATTGGCTATGACCTGATGGACAGGCTAGATCCCACCCCTTCACTCTTAATCCTCTTAAATTGACAAATGATTGTAGAACTACGGCATGCATTGAAGTCATTAGTGAAAATCAAAGCTCTAGGAATTTACCAAATGCCAATGGAAATGTTTCCACAAACTCATAAAGAAAAAATTGAAAGACAGCTCTACCTACCTGATCAACTGACAGGAATAAATCCCTATTTGTACGAATTCCAAAGAAAGGTGACCCCAAAGAACGAATAGACCCAAAGTTATAGAAAAATATAATTGATATCACATGCAAGTAAAATGTTATTGAATATTATTCAACAATGGTTGCAATAATACATTAACAGGGAGCTGCCAGAAATTTTGCCCTGTTTCAGAAGAGACATGAAACCAGGATTATTCATGGCTGATATCAGATAAATCTTGCCTGCAAGCAGAGAATATCAGAAAGATGTTTATTCATGCTTTATCAACTATAAAACGACATTTGATTGTGTGGATTGTAACTATGGATATCATTGAGAAGAACAGGAATACCAGAACACTTAACTGTGCTCCTATAGAACTAGTACATAGACAGGCACTTTTATGAACAGAACCAGGGAATAAGGAAGGTGTGGTTTAAAATCAGGACAGGTGCTGTATCATCTTACCATACTCAATCCAGATTTTTGCTGAGTAAATAATCAGAGAAACTGGATTATATGGAGAATGCAGCATCAGGATTAGAGGAAAGCTTAGTAACATCTGTGATATTCAGATGTCACAACCTTGCTTGCTGAAAGTGAAGGAGTCTTGAAGCAGTTGCTGATGAAGATCCAGGATGACAGCCTTCCGTATGGATTACAATTTAATGTTAAAAAAAATCCACGATCTTCACTGTGGGTCCCCTAGATGACATCATGAAAAAAGGAAAGTAGTTTGAAGTTATAAAGGATTCATTTTAGTGGACTCCACCATCAATGTTTATAAAACAAGAGATGGATCAGCACATTGCACTGGGGAAATTGGTTGCCCCAGACCTATTTTAAGTGTGGCATAGCAAGGATCTTACTTTGAGGACTAAAATTCTCCTGACCAAGCTATAGTATTTTTCAATCACCTCTGATGCGTATTATCGTTGGACATTGAATAAGGGCAATCAAAGAATATCATTTGAATAAATGCTGGCAGGGAGTATTGCAAGCATCTTGAACTGCCAAAGTAACAAACAAGAAATTTTTGGAAGAAGTGCAACCAGAATGCTCCTTTAAGGTAAAGATGGTGACATTTCAGGTACTTTGGACATGTTATCAGGAGAGATTAATCCCCGAAAATAATATGCTGGGCAAAGAAGCGAGGCAGTTAAAAAGAGGAGAGTCCTGGACAAGATGGATCGACATGGGGACAGCAGCACCGAGGTCACCCAGAAGAGCAGGACCTGGCAGTGCTTTGCTCTCTTTACATTGAGCAGCTACAAGTTGGAATGAGAACAATTTCTGACTAAGTGTCTGGAGTAATCTGATTGTCACGATACCACTCAGGGAAAGAAAGTCGCAGAGGTCTCATGTTGTTTGTTTATCTTTGATCTGTAATTTTCTTCCTGCTTTGTAGACTTGCTCTATTCCCACAGGTTAGTTTTTGCATGTCATCTACGGAGGTATCCATTTAGAATCATCGTGAATTGATTTGCTGGAGCTTTACACTTTTCAGTGTTTAGAATTATGTGGTAGGAAAAGAGAAAACACATTCTATTTTGCTGTATGAAATAGGCAGGAGACTTCTTTGGGTTACAATACTCTTTTGCATTAGCACAGATGCTGAAAAGAAAATTCTCAGCTGGTAGGTCTCACTCAGAAGGTGTGCTACACTAATAACTGTGTATGGGAGAGAGCATTGACGACTTACAATACAACAAGTTAAACTGTGTGTTGTATTAGCATTATTCTTAATGCTAATGTAATGTCTATCCATGAAGGCAGCATTGTTAGATTGTTAGTACTGTAGATTGTAATGACAAAAGGAATTAGATGGGTTTTCTATGTTAAATCAATCATTAAGCAGTGCTATAATTATTTGCTGTTGGGAACGCTCTTTTTTTCCATTGTAAAATTGACACAGTCTATGAACGTAATTGCTGTGTTTTCATCCTAGGGCCCTTTAAGATTGGAGTCTGGGAGGAAGATGTGGCACTTCTAATCCTCCTGACATTTCAGAGGGACTATCCTGGCAGGAATAATATCACATCACCATGTAATTAATCACTGCATTTTCCTGTGGTCTGTGGAGCCCGTGTTTCCCTCTGCATTTGAGAGACAGAGAGGTGGCGTGTACGGACCTTCTTAGGCTTTAATTAAAATGTGATGTTGGGTCCAATTATATTCTTGGCCAATTTGACCTTTTCAGATTGCATAATCAGGCCATTTCACTGATGCCAGCGTGGAAAACCTCAGACATCAGTGTATGTAGATTTTTGACCATGGGATATCTGTTTCCCACTTTTCCCTGTGATGAAGAAAGCCTTATGGAGTATGAGCTGGTAATGATGACACAAAATTAAAAAAAAGAATAACCTTTATTAGCTCAAATGGCATGTCTTCGTCTTAGAGATGATAAGGGCAGCACAGCAGGAACCTCTGTTAAGGGGGAGTCTCCCGCTCTCTTTCTTAAGAACGTATGTTTGAAGATAAGGGGAAATGTCTGCTATATGGATGATTTACCTAAATGGCTCGTTGGTAATATCTGAGGATTAATTAAGCGCCTTAGGCAGGTGCACAAAATTCTTCTGTGGTTTTGGCCATGCATAGAAAGATCATTAATTTCAATATTAACAAAAATGGTAGCAGGCTTTTTATTTGTAAGGCAAGAGGGTCGTTGCTTTGGGAGAAACTGAATGGAAAAGCCTCTGTCTCTGAATTTCAGGCTCTCAATCAGCTGGAGGAAGACAAGAACATAGAAGGCAACAGCTGGAGTAGAGAATTCATTTCTATAGGAGCATATGAATTGGCCAAGACATTTGGCAGCTCACCAAATGTTCAGCAGTTCAAACCTAGGAGCCACTCCTCAGAAGAAAGGTGTGACAATTGGCTTCGGTAAGATTATAGCCTTGGAAGCTGTATTGAGCAGTACTATTCTGTCCTGAGCTGTCACTGTATTTCACTATGGGTCAATACAATGCTTGGGTTGTTGATTTTGGGGGGTGAGATGTACAGATGTACATTAAGTTCATACAAAAATAACGTTCATGTGGGGTATTAAAAGAAATATTCATGGAAGAAATGCAAGCTTTTCTTGAACTTTATTCTGTAAAAAATGAGACAACATTTGATCATTTGAGCAGATAAACACTGTCTTGGAAGTGATGATTTATCAAGACTCACTTGGAGTTAGAGATTGCCTTGGAGACAGTGTGAGGGTACATGAAGATAGAATATAGGTAGCTTCTACAAGATTACCTTCCTACTAGTATGGAATGAGGTGATGTCTTTTGGATCATGGGATATGCTGAATCTGAACTAATACTTACTCTTTATTGAAAACTAAGGGTGAGGTGAGCACTCATGCCAGGATAAGGAGGTTATCTGTTATTTGTCATTAGAGGAAAAAAAAACAACTCTTCAAAGCATCAAAGTCCATATGAGTGAATGAATGCATGTACATGTTGTGTGCATATATCAGACACTGGGGACAAGTTTAGGATTTTGGGGGGGGGCTTTATTCTTATGACATATTAAGTAACTACTCACAGTATTAATAACTGGTAGTAATTTCATTTTATAGACGTGAGTATGTTGACATAGAAAGTTAAAATACCTTTCTCCAGTTACTAACAAAACAAAACAAAAAATCAGAGAATACAAAGCTATGCCTTTGATTCTATTATGTTCTTCCCACTCCCAGTGTTCAACCTTCACACAGGAAAGATAGATTTAAAACATCTCTACATGCAAATTTGAAAGTTCTGTCATTGGCTATTTTTTTCAAATCTGTACTAATGAGCTAGATTGAAAAGCAAAAATATGGACTTAATTGCAGTGAGCACAATGAAAATGCACACTGACTGCAAAGGGTTCCCGTCTGTGGCAGGTGCTACTTAACAATTCATCATCTATTAAGGCAAGGCCATGGAAAAAATACAATAAGGCTGTGATTTTCAAGAATCATAATTCAATTCTTCAAGGAAACAGAATAGATAGTGTGAAGTATATGAGAGATTCAGAAAATATTTATGACTCCTTATTTGGTTGAGTGTTATTTATTCGGTTGTTTTTCACTTTACTGTCCCCTCTCTTAGCCTTCCCCACAATCAGGGAGTGTCAGTGCATGGGTATGCGCATGCCGGTCTGAGGAGGCCCGCCCTTCTTTCCGGGGAGTTGGCTTAGATTATAGCAGGTCTTTGATGCTTTATTCTGATATGTTTGCCTGTCTGTCTTTTTTCTCCCTTGAACTCCTCTGCTTTCTTCACTTACTTCACTCCCTCATAAAGAAACCTACCAACTTCTCACCTGAAATCTCAGCTACATTCGGGTTAAGACTCAGGAGCCTTAAGGATCCTCCACTTGGTTTTCTTCAGGGCAGACTTTCTCGCTGTAAGCTTAACATGAGAATTAGTGAAGGACAACCTCTTCCCAGAGCTATCCCATTGCTCTTCATGTTCCAGGTAACCCACAGCCCTGCAGCATCTTGGACTGGAAGATATTGTGTGTTTATGTGCCCAGACCAATGTCTTCATGTGGGGCTGGCATTCCACTTGAGGCAAGGCTGTCCCAGAGAAGTGTTCTGTCCTTTCCAAACTCTCTTAGTGAAGTCTGCAAAATTGATCATTAAACTCCATAATAGACAAAATATAATCAATGTTCATTTGAGTTCCCATTAAAAAGCTACAAAAGGAAGTGATAATGGCCCTGGGATGCCATATATTTTTACCAAGAGTGGCATCAAGAGAAAAGGATGAATGTAATAAAAAAACATAGAGAGCTTGCCTATTATTTGATACACTTTAAAAGTATTACACTTTTATGTATTTAAGACACAAATCCATACTCTCATAAGAGGATGCACCAAACAATAAATGTTAACTTCAATGGAGTTGTTGCATGTTGCAGAAGGAGGGGAAATGGAGAATGGGTGTAAAAGCTTGTCTACCAATCAGGCTGTCAAAGAAAAGATGCCTTCAGTAGTGGCTTAGTGATCACAATATGCCCTTATGTTATTCGTATGTTTAAGTGGAACCTCCACATCTGAATCAGGAAAGTGAAAAGAAAGGAGATAAACAAGAAGGATGGTCATGGTTTATTATTGTATTTTTTGTCCGAAATTTCAATTTACTTTTCAATTCTAATACACCATTTAAAGAAGGTAAATTCACTGTGCAAATATAATCACGGGATGTTCATAAATGCGTTAATAGATTGCTTTAGTTTTGTACTTCTCACAACTTAGTAATTTAGAGCCCGGGTCCCTTAATCAACATTAGCATATTAAGGCAAAATCGAATTTGCAGTAAGCAGCTTGAGGCCACAGAAACACAGAAAAGAGTAGACAGAGGAAGGCCAATGTATTGAATTTTTGTCTCATCAGTACACCCAACAGCAAATAAATATTATTTCACTTCTGTCTTAGGTGAGTAAAAAATAATGTGCGTGGTTTGGTAAAAAAAATAATGTGTGTGGTTTGGTAGGCATTGTTTAATTTTGAGAATCATTATTAGTTTCATTTTTGATTTTTAGAGTGGACAATAACATAAACTGTTTTGTTCTATGTCAGTGGTTTGTTGTTGTTGCTTTGTTGTATACTGTTGCTTTGTTTTCCTCTGTCTTGTTTTTGTGATTGTTATTATTTCTACAGGTCTGTCTAAATAAGATAGGCTGGATGAACTACCTGGAGGAAAAACAACGGGACCGACAGTTCCGGGGGTACTTGGGATAGGGGGAGGTTGGGGGAAAGGAAGTGGTTTTTAACTAACCCAGGGACAAGGGAAAAACATGGGATCCAAATTGGTGGTGAGGTGGGAGTGTAAGGCCTGGTAGGGAATGATCAAGGGTAAGGTAACCTAAAGAAGAGGTATAGCTATAACCCAGGTGGGGATGGAACAGGGTAGGGAGGCAGGAGGAAAGTCAAGGGAAATAGAGGAAAGAGCTAGGAGACAGAGGGCATTTATAGAGGTCTAGACAAAGACATATACATGCAAAATATATATATATATATATATATATATATGAGGATGGGGAAATAGATCTATGTGTCTATATTTATAGGTTTAGTATTAAGGTGGCAGAAGGACCTTGGGCCTCTAAGCAAGCACTCCCTCAATGCATGAATACTTTCTTCTATTAAATTGGCATTCTATGATGCTCACCCTTCTGACACAACTGCTGAAGCCAAAGCGGGTGAGCAAGTAAATGTGGTGAAGAAAGCTGATGGTGTCCAGCTATCAAAAGAGATAGCGTCTGGGGTCTGAAAGGCTTGAAGATAAACAAGGGGCAATCAAGCTCAGAAGCAACAAAGCCCACATGGAAGAACACCCCAGCCTGTGTAATCATGTGGTTCTGAATGGATCAGTTATCAGGCATCAAAGAACAAAAAAAATCATATCACTGGCTGCATACCTCCTGTGCGATCACGAGGTGCCAAAGGGTCAGGTATAAGGCATCATAAAAAAAACAAAAATCAACCTTGCCATAGTGAATGAAGGGTGAAATGCAGAGTGGAGACCCAAAGCCCATTTGTCGGCCACTGGAGATCCCCTCACAGAGGGGTCTAGGGGAGGAGATGAGTCAGTCAGGGTGTGAGGTAGCACCGATGAAGAATACAGCTTTCCTCCAGTTCCTAAATGCTTCCCCGCCCCAAGTACCATGAACCAAATTCTGCCTTGCAAGTCTGGCTAGAGCAGAGGTTGTACACTGGTGAATATAAGAGCTGGAGGCACAGGGAATCAAGGTTGGATGATACCTTCAGTACCAGGGGTGTGAGGAGTGATACTGGGAGAGTAGAGGGTGAGTGGGTTGGAAAGGGGAAACCAATTACAAGGATCTACATGTGACCTCCTCGTGGGAGATGGACAACAGAGAAGGGGGTGAAGGGAGACTCTAGATAGGGCAAGATATGACAAAATAATAATTTATACATTATCAAGGGCTTATGAGGGAGAGGGGAGCAGGGAGGGGGGAAAAGAGGACCTGATGCCAAGGGCTTAAGTGGAGAACAAATGCTTCAAAAATGATTAGGGCAAAGAATGTACAGATGAGCTTTATACAATTGATGTATGTGTATGTATGGATTGTGATAAGAGTTGTATGAGCCCCTAATTAAAAAAACAGACAAATAAATTAGATGTATTAAAAGGAGTGAAGAATGTTGACTGGCAGAAGATGATTGGGGACTGATCTCAGCAATGTCTAGGCTCCCTGGTGGTGCAGTGGCTAAGTATGAGCCTTTGTTACCCACAAGACCCTCGGAGGAAGAAAAAGGAAGCATCTGCTTCCTTAGAAACATAAGTTCGAGACCCTAGGTGTGGTAGTTATATAATTGTCGATTTGAGAGGATTATGAGTGAAGGGGTGGAGTCTAATCTGTTGATTGAATCATAGCCAATGAGGCTTTGTGTGAGCATGGCCTTCTCTTGAGAATTCTGGAAAATGTGGTATTTTCCTCCTTGAAGGTGAGAGACTCTCTGCATACACCCTGGGGGACTTAGCAGCTGACAAGATACATGGAACCACCTTGATGCAGAGACCCCTGCCAGCGCTGCGATGTTTCCAATGACACCGGATCCAAGGACTTTGTACCCAATGGCCTATGTTCTTCTACATTCAGCATCATTGCATGTGGTCCATGAGTCTGAAGAGGACTTTAGAGATTGGTATCAGACATATGGGCTAATATCGAACTTCTGGACTTGATCTGGACTGGGCTGGGTTGTTTTCTCAAAGTTCAGTTACTCATTTATATAAATTTCTTTCTTATACACATATGATTGTCTCTATGAAATTGTTTCTCTAGTCTACCCGAATTAACTAGGGAACAATTCTACTCTATCCTCGAGGGGAATTTTGAGTAGATAGTTGTTGTTGTTGTGGTTGTTGTTGTTTTCTGTAAAAATGTGCTGAACGAGTCCACACATAATTCCCTATTTTTCCATGTTGCTATAGAATTATACTTTGGAAGACAAGAAGACTTCAAAATGTTTGTGGAAAAACTACATTATTTTTTAATTCCATTTTCCACAAACTTTTAAAAGTCCTTTGTACATTCCCAAGCCAAGAGGCAGACTTTGAATTAAGTAGATGGTAAATAAAATCAAAAGTGTAAAAAGTTTTATAGGAACAACGATTATGGACCTCATCATTTGGCAAGTGTGTGATCTGCTCCTTCCCTCAGGAGTTCCTGAGGTTTAGAAATTACTACATTATACACATTTCCTGTCTATTTTTCCCTGGTGATGCAAATACTGAAGAGCTTGACTTTTAACCAAAAGATTGAAGGTTCAAACCCACCCAGAAGTGCTGCCTTAGGAGACAAGCTTAGTGATTTGCTTTGAAAGTGTACAGTCTGATTACAAGGATCTACATGTGACCTCCTCCCTGGGGGACGGGCAACAGAAAAGGGGTGAAGGGAGACGCCGGATAGGGCAAGATATGACAAAATAATAATTTATACATTATCAAGGGCTCATGAGGGAGGGGGAGTGGGGAGGGAGGGGAAAAAAGAGGACGTGATGCAAAGATCTTAGGTGGAGAGCAAATGTTTTGAGAATGATGAGGGCAAAGAATGTACAGATGTGCTTTACACAATTGATGTATGTATATGTATGGATTGTGATAAGAGTTGTATGAGTCCCTAGTAAAATGTTAAGAAAGAAAAAAAGAGAAAGTTTAGTCTTGGAGACCCTATGGGGCATAGTTCAGCTCTGCAATGTTTGAGTCACAAATAATCAGAATCAACTTGATTCAAACAAGTGGGTTAGTTTTAGTTTTTATGTTGCATTATATGTATAATATGATGTATGAGGGAGCTCTCAACAGTATGTGGAAAGGTGGAATTAATATATAATCCAAGTTTTCTGTAAACTTTGTGAAGTCCCCTAATATAACATCGAGCAGTTATATAGCAATAGTTCAGTGAGGAGTCCAAAATTGTCTTGTGCCCAGATGAATGTACTACAGAAGAGAGCATTGAAATTATAGTCTGGAGAGAGAGTGGCGGGTCTTCCCAGACCACATGGGAGCAAACTAAGAAGAAAAGAAAGAGAAAACCACATCCTGGCCTACTAAGCCTCTACAGCAGTTCTCAACCTGTGGGTTGCAACCCCTTTGGGGGCTGAATGACCCTTTTACAAGAGTCTCCTAAGGTCATCAGAGAAAACATATTTCCGATGGCCTTAGGAACCCAGATACCTCTCCTCTATGGTCTCCAGGCAGGTTCGCCCACATGCAGATACACCCTCCTACAAGTACCTGGCATGAAGACTTATTTCAACACAAAATTTCATTGATTTGTAATTAGAAATAAATATTTCACAATATATAAATACATATTGTTTTATGACAAATCACTATGCTTTAATTATATTCAATTTGTAACAATGAAAATACATCCTGTGTATAAGATATTTGCATTATGATTCATAACAGTAGCAAAATTACAGTTATGAAGTAGCCATGCAATAAGTTAATGGTTGGGGGTCACCACATGAGGAACTGTATGAAAGGGTCGTGGCATGAGGACAGCATTCATGCTCAGAGCAACCAAAGCACAGAAAGGACAGAGTGCTTGCCCCACCATGAGATACAACACCCCCTTACTGACCCACAATGCTACAGGGGACCGCACTGAAAAACAGTGCTGTAATTGTGCATGGTCTGATCCCCCTCCTCCCCCTGTACCCTACACGCTAGGGAGAAAAAAGAAGGGGAGCAGAGAAAAAAGACCCCAAGGAATTATGGAAATAGACTTTAGAATCAGTGGGCAGGGCTTGCCACCTCACCACACCCGATCAGAAAACATTCAAATCTGTTCATAAACCATTCATAAGGGTCAGCAGACAGACCTGGAACCATGTATAGGCTCTCTCTCTCTCTCTCTCTCTCTCACTCTCTCTCTCTCTCTCTCTCTGTCATGGATTGGTGTGCACGAGAGAGAGCTTTCATTCTTTCTTTCCTTTTTTCCTCATGTGTATCCATTTAAGATAGGCAGGATAAACAATCATGGGAAGAAGTCAACAGGACAGATGGCTCTGTAGGGCCATGAGAGAGGAGGGAGGGGGGCAGAGAAGGAGTGGGGAGTCAAGAAAGCTGGGGACAAGGGAACAACATGAGATGTAAAATCAATGGTGAGGAGGGCATAGAATACCTGGTGGGGGTTGATCAAGTGCAATGTAGCCCAGAAAAAGTACTGAGAGCTGAATGAAGGTCGAACATGATAGTGGGACAGAAGGAAAGTAAAAGGAAGTAGAGGAAAGGACTAAGAGGCAAAGAACATTTATGGAGGTGTAAATATAGTCATTACAAATGTAAATATATTAATATATGACAATAACGATATAGGTATATATGTATATACATATGTATAGATGTATGTATATATATTTATATTTATTTAAAGGTTAATTGTTAAGGTAGCAGATGGACATTGGGTCGCTACTCAGGTCCTCCCCCAAAGCAAGAATACTTTTTTTTAAATAACCTGGCATTCTGTGATGCTCATATTCCCTACACAATAGCTGAAGAAAAAATGGGTGCATAAACAAATGTGGTGAAGAAAGCTGATGGCGCCTGACTATTACAAGATATAATCCATCTGGGGTCTTACAGGCTTGAAGTTAAATTAGCATCCATCTAGCAGGGAAGCAACAAAGCCCACGTGGAAGAAGAACACAAGCCTATGTGATCACTAATTGCTGATGGTGTCAGGTATCAGGCATCAGAAGACCCACAACAAACAATCACATTGATGAGAATGAGGGAGGTAGAGTGAAATACATATCCTCACAGAAGGGTCAAAAGAAAGGAGCAAGTCATCCAGGGTGCAGCCAAGCACCAACAAAGCACACAATATTCCTCTAGTTTTTAATGCTTCCTCTCCACCACCACACATTATCATGATCCCCAGTTCTGCCTTATAAACCTTCCTAGACCAGAGCAGGTACACTGGTAAGAGATAAGAGCTCTCAACGCATGTAATCCAAGACAGATAAACCACTCAGGAATAGTAATGGGAGTAAACATAACATGAGGGGAAGGGGAAGGTGGGGGAGAAGGTGGGGGAACCAGGGAAATGATCACAACGATTGATGTATAACACACACACACACACACATACCAGAGGGAGTTACAACAACAAAGTGGGTGAAAGACAATGAATAGTTTAAGATATAAAAATAATAATAATTGATAATTTATCAAGGGTTCATGGGGTTGGGAGGGTGGTGGATGGAGCTGATACCAAGGGCTAAGATGAAAAAATGTTTTGATAATGATCATAGCAATATATGTACAAATGTGCTTGATATAATTGATGTGTGGATCGTTATAAGAGCTGTAAGAGCCCCCAGTAAAATGATTTATAAAAAAAAGAAGACAAACTAAAGAAAAGTTACTTCTGAGCCAGGAGAAAACAATGGATAAGAGAAAGGATAAGCTAGGCAGGGGAAATAGAACAATCTTTGTAGAGGGAGGGGTAGAGAAAGGCAAATAATTTGGAACACTAAAACGTTTTATGGAGCTGAAAGAATTTGATCATTAAACAGATAGCACCACATATAAAGATGGTCTCCTCTCAAAATGAGATCTAAACTCTAGTTTGAAGATCAGTGATGGCTAATTCAGTGGAAGCTGCCTTTGGCAATTTGCAAAAGAGAAAAAAAAGCTGGCTGAGGATATAGAGTTGTCAGACCTTAATGATAATATCTGTCTAGAAGAAATGAGTCATGGTCAAACCTCACAAGTTCACCCACTAGATTGATTGAATCATCCCCTGTGCCCAGTTTCTACCCTCCGTTAGCTCAGCTTAATTGACAAAGAAATCTAAAATTTGAAGGAACCCCAAAACAGATCATTAATGCAATGCTGGAAGAGAAATTGGAAAGCACTTTTTATATTCCTCTTATTAAAAAGTTGATGATGGACAGCACTATCTATAGTACAGCTTATCACGTGCTAAAGGAGGTAGTCTTGGTGTCTTCTGCAAACAGTTCACTGAACTTAGGAAACACAGCTCCGTTTAACTTCTTAGCCTTCAGCAGCATGTGCTTTCTCATAGACTCCACTGGTAGCACAGGAAATAGAATGACTCTGGAGACAGACAGCTGTTGCTTTAAATTGCTACTCTCTTCTCTGTCATTTATTATCTATGTAACCTTGCACATATCTCTTCCATCCTTGGAGCTGCAGTAGACTTATCTGGGACGGGATTGCCATGTTTGGTAAAGGCAGCAGTATATTACACTGTTTCAACAATGCCGCAAATAGAGTAACCACTCAACAAATGTGAGCTGTCATTATTATTGTTGTCTTGTTATTACTTGTAGCCTGACACTCTTGTCTCATCAACAGCCATTGCAGTTTTCCTCCTTTCAGGAAAAGCTCCATTTTTCTGGGATGTTCAGCTCCCTTCAGTATGGCTGGGTGATAATTCTTGATAATTTAAGCAATGTATGTTAATCCAGTCCTTTTTCTGGAGGTTAATTTAAGGTTGGCTCAAGGAACATTACTTTGCAGTAAAAAAAAAAAAAGTCAGGGGAGATTTACTGAGGAACTTATCTGAAAAGTTTCTTACTCTTCAAAGGGGGCATAAAGAAGAAAAGACCCTCTTCTGAATCTTGTGTTCCTGCATATGATGCATGGGACTAAGACACCCCTATTGTAACAAAGACAAAGAAAAAGGCAACATATAGAAAGAGATAAAACTAAAAGAGAAACTGAACATGAATTCATATGTCATTATTGTAACCTAGTCATGGAACTCAGTACGTATTCTTAGATGGATATGTATGTAGATAGATGATAGATAAATAGATAGATTGATTGATTGATATAGATATTTATAGAGATGGGTAGGCAGGTGTATAGATAGATAAAAAGGTAGAGAGATAGACAGCCTGCATCAATTCTGACCTAACTTATCACAAAATGGAATTATGTTCAATTCAGCAGCAGCAGCATGAGCACTCTCAGGTTTGAGCCCATCTTTGTGGATATTGCGTCAGCCCACCTCACTAAGATCTCTCTCATTCTTCTTGGCTCTCTAAATTTAAACTATGATGAATTTCTTCAGATATTAATTCTCTTAATGGCATTCCTAATAAAAGTAAACTGGAAAGTGTAACGTTGTGATTGATAAGTTTAAGTTTGCGAAGTGGGTGGCCAGCTCTTCTTAGTCTGATTCTGTCGGTTCCACTAACCATGTGTAATGTATGTGATTATTCTAGTATGTAAAAGTGGCATTAGTACCGTAACAGGCCATTACAAGCCACTAGAGCAGTGGTTCTCAATCTTCTTATGCCATGACTCTTTAAAAACAGTTCCTCATGTTGTGGTGACCCCCAATCATAAAATTATATTCGTTGCTACTTCATCACTGTCATTTTGCTAGTGTTATGAATTGGGCAACCTATGTGAAAGGGTCATTCAAACCCGAAAGGGTCACAACCCACAGGTTGAGAAGTGCTGCACTAGAGTATAACAAACTGACAGAGATGGTGGACTTGCTACAATACAGGTATGGACTACTTAACTTTTCCGATGAGTTAAACAGGTTTGAGGTTAATATTTTGTTTCACATGACATAAAATATTCTAGATGATGCATTATTACATAAACAGTAGTTCTTTCTAACTGTCCCATCTCTTTTATACAAATATGCATACTTACAAGTATATGTAAATATGAAGACACAGACACACAAAAAGAACATTAGCTTGCAGGAATGGGTCATTCCAATGTCCCACCCTATTGAACGGTGAGCTCACTGAATAAACATTGTATTTGATTTTTTCACTATGAGTGTTCCAGTCTCTGCTATGAAAACTGACGGTCAGGTGTACAAAGAGAGTTCAGATTCTCAAACAACCTGTCATTAAGTACAGAGGTTAAGTGCATATACAATTGTCATCTTAGGAGACGTACATAGGACTGAGAAAGAAGATAGCGTGTAAACTGGTCATTATCTCTAGAGGTGTCTGTTTGCATCATAAATGATATACATCTATGTTCTCTGAATTTGGCATTATAATTAGTACCATCAGTCTCAGTGAAAAGTAGCCCCAAGGGAAAAAGTATTAAAGCTCCGGACTTCTAACCCAAAGGCTAGTGGTTTGAACTCACACAGCAATGGCTTACAGTCAATCTATGCACAACTATGAAAACTTTATGGGTAATTCTATTGTGTTACAAAGGTTTACTGTGACTTGTAATCAACTTGTGGGCATCTAACAAGAAAGCTCTAACGAAAATATTGCTCCTTCTTGGGGACAGTCACTAATATCTCATTCTTATATAATCTCTGATGTAAGCTTTTCTCAATTTATATTAAACAACTGCAAAGTTGAAATACTATTACTTAAGCCCATTCTTCCTATATTTTTGTTTATAACTTACACTGAGCTTTGAGACTCTAACCACTTTTATTTTTAGCAATATGAGTTTTCAAAATCTAGTTTAAAGCTAAAAAGTTGAAACATATTTTCCAATCCTCTTGATCTGTTGTAACCTCTAGTCCTTGAGGCAGAAAATCCACACTGCGCTGGATCCTGTAAGAAGAGCAGAGAGGGAAGATGAAAGGAGCAAAATTAATTTTCTGGAATGAAAACTCATGAGATTACAACTAACAACTCCATACATGAAAATACATCAGGGAAAATGAACAAGGGACCGCGGGAAACTTCCTGAGGTGTAAAAGAAACAAAACTCACTGCCATCAAGTCAATTCTGATGCCTAGTGACCTTCTGGGGCAAAAGAGAACTTCCCCTTGGGTTTCTGAAATAGAAACACTCGGCAAAATGGAAAGTCTATCTCTCTCCAGAGGAGAGGAGGGTGGTTTTCAACTGCTGACCTTGTAGTTAGTTGCCCAACCTGCCATCAACTACACCATCAGAGCTATTGAATAGAGTTATGAAGAAGGAATAGTAGAAAAGATGACAAAAGGTCCCTGGTGACACACAGTTGAGAGCTCAGCTGGTAACAAAATGGTTTGCAGTTAAACCCACCTAAGGGTTCTATGCAAAAAAAGGCTTAATCGTCTGCCTCCATAAAAATTATAGCAACAAAAAAACACTGTGGAGTGTTCTTCTCTGTCACATGTCTTTGCTTTGAGTAGGAACCAACTTGAGAATACGTAAGAACACCAACAGAGGGATTCTTGGTAGAATAGGTACAGGAAGAGGAGAAATGAATTTTCTGTGACAATCTGGAAACAGTCAACCTTATTTGGGGCAATTTTCTCAAAAACAACTTTTGAGTGACATAAAAACTCACTGTGTCTACTCTACATCTAGATAAGCATTTCTGGGGTGTTCCGATGAAGTCAACAGGTGCCAGCTATGACTCCAGTGTTGTTCTGGTTCAGATTCTGCTCTCGAAACAAGGGTCAGATTACCCCTTCCCATCTTAAGAGAATGCCCTAAATGAGTCCAGTTGAGACAGTGAGTAAGAAAAACAAAGTAGAAATGAAATGGAAAACATTTAAGGGGGATTTGTTTTTAGACAGGATAATTTTTATTTGAACAAATAACTGCTTTGTCCACTAAGGCATCTGTTTGTGCACATGGTCTTTCTCAGGGTATGTATGATCCATGTCCTATGTCGAATTTTTCAGAGATTTTGAGTGTGGTTGTTGGTGGTGGTGTTTTTGGTTTTATTTTTCTTTTTTTCTCCCTCAAATTTCTTTACATTAAGGTAAAGAGTCCCTTAAGAACATGTTCCAGTTCTCTTTCCCAGGCCGCTGCAGCTATTTAAGCAGACATTTGAAGAACTGTCAGAATCAAGGGACATGGAGCAGAAAGGGTAACAAGGCAAGCAGAAGGCAGTGCTAAAAAATGGGAAGTGCTGCAGTCGCTGGCCATTGTGCTGATTTCCTGCTTTCACACCTTTGAATGAGTGTTGAAAGTGTTTCATTTTGGGAGCCTCAGACAGTGGAGCACTGATTGCAATGGCTTCAGGCATTTCGGGGCACAGCTGGCCACTCGGCCACCCCTGTGTCCAAGGCAGTTTGCTAAAAATAAGGGAAATAAAATATAGGTTATTTTCAGCTCTGATGGGTGAACCTCACTGTGAACAACTGCAGGAGCCATGCTGTGGGTTTTTCTGTTGTTGTTTTTGTTTTTGTCTTTTTTTTTCACTTTCTTGTCTCAGATACTCACAAAGCCATATAATCTTGGAGGAAGATGATTCTTCTTTCACATAGTACGGAAGAAAGAGAGAGACCTATTTAGACAAATAATAACAAATTCTGAGGCTGAGTTATCCCAGTGGTCTACATACTTTCTGTCCCAATTTGGATTAAAAGAAAGAGCAAAAAAAAATGCGGAGGAAAGTCAGATGAACACCCCTTAAAGCAGATATTGGTATGGCACTTGCACTGAAAAAATAAAATTAAAGCATTTTAAAGGAATGAATGGATTTATATATAATGATTATTTTAAAATATACTTAAAATTCCATTCAATAAATTTAAATTTAAATCATAATACATTTTAGAATAATGAGTGCTGCTCAATATTTCCCTCAAACTGTCTTTTCAGTTCAAATTATTCTCATAAATTGAGAGTTCAGTGTCAGAAGCCCTGACTTCTAGGCCTAGTTTTGCTATGTGGCACAAGGCAAGTCCACTCAGTAAAGCGAGAATTGAATTATCTGATTTCCTTATAGCACAAAGTGAAGAATTAGTTAAAATTTGAAGAAATGTTAGTGGTCAATTACTTCATTTATTCTACACATGAGGAAGTTACTGGGTCACACAGTTGGTTAGTGAAATATTCCTGATGAGCACCCAGCTGTCCTAATTACTGACATGTGCACTTTACACATTATTAGCATCATTTTTATTTCACATACATTTTTCATTTTATAAATCTAGTCCACTCAACTCTATACAATACTTAGCCTTCCAATACATTTCTTCATGGTCGACCATTTCTTTTAGAATGTCTTCTGGTCCCTGGATGGTACAAACAGATCATCAGCAGCTGCTAATCCACCCATGATGTTACTGAAGAAAAGCCTGACCATCTATTTTTATGAAGATCACAGTCAAAAGCAACTCCTATGGGACAGTTTGACTCTGAAGTGGAGATGTGAAGAAGCAGAATAAATTTGGCAATTTTTTAGAAAATGAATTCTCTCACACATCTGAGTAGCATCCATTGTGTTTCATGAGCAAACACGCCCCATTCTCATTCTGGCCGCCTTCTATGATCATTTGTAGACATGAGTGTTCTCTTCATTTAAACTCCATAGGACTATCATAGCTCTACCACTTATTTGACAGGTAGGGTTTCCACCCCTAATGTCAATGAGTCATACACAGACCAACTGAAGTGCCTGCCTCACGTATGCTCGCCCTGGGGTCTTCAGCAGTGAGAGCTGTGACACAGTGTCCTCATCTGGAAAACCGACATGAGAATACTGTGGATTTCATAGAGCTTACATGAACATTAAATTTTATGCAGGAATGCATAACATGGAGCTGTGCTTGACACACACTGTGAACTCCAGTGTGTTGTAATCTTGGTGAATATTAAATTATTTGATGATACCACTACTAATAACAATGATCTTTTGGAGTGATGCATAATTATATTCTGGAGGATCACTGACCAAATCCACACACTATTCCTATGAGAGGAAGGCTTATTGTGCCAACCTGGCCAATAAGAACATGTGGGGTTAATCAGGTTGCAGCTGATTGGAGGGCAAAGAGATAAATGGTTCGGCAAGCCCCTCCTCTCTCTCTCTTGCTCTTTGCCTCAACTTGTGAGCTACAGTACTTGTGGGACAGCCAAGCCATGGATCTTGTCCCTAGAGCTTGAGGTTCATTAGAGACATGCTGGTGTGAGTGAGCATCACCTGAGCTTAAGGCTGGTGGATCCTGTTATGTTGCATTACTTGAGTTTGATGTCCCATCCGGGCCTGCTTTGTTAAGCTCCTGAGTTTCTGAATGAAGGTGACGTTCCCTGCTGTTTGCTGCCTGTGGGCTCTGCCTGCATTGTCTGAGGGAAGACTCAGCTGTCTTTTTCCTTGACCTTTGACCCAGCAGCCCTCCTGAATTGAAACAGTATATTAACTGTTTCATGGAAGTGAGTTGAACTGAGCTCTGTACTGTTGTGTGGACTAATTAGTTGCTATATTCCTTTGTGCTGTATATATCTATCCATATATATGTATATGTATGTGTTTGTGTATATGTATATATACATATATGTGTATATATATATCCTGGTTTTGTTTCTCTAGAGAACCCTCCTAACACAATTCCTAAAAATGACATTCCTGGAAGGAAAGAAACAATTAAACTAAGTGTTTTTTCATCCTTCTTTACAGAAAATGTTATCCCTTAAATTTCTAGATGTTAAAATTTCCTTGTATTTCTTAGAAATGCATAAACTATATATATTTATATGTATAGTTTTCCTTGTTAAGTACCACAGAGTCAGTTCTGACTCATAGCTAGCAACACGATGTACAACAGAATGGTCCTAGTCCATCCTCCCAATAGTTATGCTCTATGCTGAAATCCATCGCTGTAGCCACTGGGTGAATCTATCTCCTAAAAGGTCTTCCTGACTTCCGATGATGCTCCGCTTTAGCAAGCACAATATCCTTTCCCAGGGATTGTCCTCACTTCACAATATGTTTACAGTATGCGAGACACAATCTCACAATCCAAGGATCACTTTGGTTGTACTTCTCCCAAGACCAGGTTAGTTTCCTTGGCTGTCCACTGTATTTTGACCATTTGTCAGTAACGCCATCATTGAAGTACTTCAATTCTGTGGTTTTCTTTATTCCTTATACTATGAAAGAGTGTGTATTTGTGGAGCAATTGTGCTTTCACTCTTTTGCCACAGAATTGTGATTTATTGTACCTGGGTTGACAGGTACTGATCATTGAAGTTCAGTGACATGTCGAGTTCTTTTTTAAATTACTGGATCTCCATAATTTTCCATGACTCATACATGTAAAAATATTGAAGTGATATCAAATGGCCTTTAGTGGATTTTGCCTCAAGATAAGCCCATTTGTCAGAGCAAACTTGGCTCCACAGGATTTTAGAGGCTGGATTGCAAGAAATAGTTCCATTGGCCTTTCTTCTGAGATGCTTCTGATGTTCAGATGTGTTGGCGTTGTCCTTGCTAGGTGCCATGGAGTCCATGCTGACTGACTCATGACGGGCTTTAGACTAGCTGCCAAGTCCATTGACTATTTGAACAAACCAGAGAATGGAGGATAACTTTTTAATCTGAGGATTAAATATCTTTGATATCAGGGGCATCTTTCCTTATACTTGGAGGTGCACAAAAATTTAAACACAAACCTAGTAGCCACCCACCATGCATTGTGTCATTCACCAGTAAGTGGCAGCATAGAAATGCTCTCAAATAGACTTTGGATATTAGAATTTTGTCCCGGCCATACTCCTGAGTATGTGGCAGATAAAACACATCTTTATTTTTCCCTGTCTTGACTAAAATCTTCTGAAGTCTAATATTATATACTTTTATTTTGGAGTGTAAAACTTTGGCAAAAATGATATCTTTGTTAGAAGACCATAGGTGAAATGCAATGTAGGCCCAATTCAAGCAGTGTGGTACAATACATACAATGGGTGAAGGATCCATGATGGTGTAGTGGTGATGAGTTAGGCTTTAGGCAGCAAAGTTAGCAGTTTGAAACCACCTGCTACTCAGTGAGAGAAAGACAAGGCATTCTACTGCCATAAAGAGTGACGGTTTGGGAAATCCACAGCGGCAGTTCGATCCGGTCTTATATAGGTTGCTATGAGTTGGAATCAACTGTCAGAGAGCTTAGTTTGGGTTTTTGGTACAATAGATGTTTCTAGTAATGGAGATTCCATAACTAACCCAATGCTCAGGATCATGAATTTTATGAGACCATGAGAAAACCATGAGAAAAGCTATAACTCATTCTTCTTTCATCCTATAGCTATGTAGTGAAGTAATTGCTTATACCTGATAGCAGTTAAATAATTAATTCATCAGTGTAACATGACTGGACATTTTCAGGGGGCTTAGAAATTGTGGATTAGGATCAGGGTAAGAAGAAATAGTATGCTCACACTGGGTGTCGTTTTTGACCAACAGCATTTCAGATTAATGAAGACATGCTGTCTTCAAGCTCTTCTTTCTTACTCTCCATTTCAAGTAGATTCTATAGCTGTAAATTAAGTCCAGTTGGGGCATTGATATAGAGAATCTGACATCTTTATATCAGATTATAGTGGCATCATTTGAATAAATGATCTATTAGCATAGTTAGTGCTTTACTTTCCTTGGAAATAGTAATTGATCTCTTTGTAGCTGTTTATTCTGATCATCTACAACTCTTTATCCATAATTCCCTTAAGAAAAATGGCATGTCATTTCATAGTTATAAGTTTACATATATTATGTTTTTAATCTATTGTATGAATTTAAGGATAAGAAATACTGCCTTATTAACTGTACATTCTAAAATATCTGCTTCTTTGTCTGATATATCAAGTGACAATGTATCCCAATTAGTCTCAGCCAGTTCTGGTTTATACCTGTGATTCTGGCAGAATTATACTTAGCAATGCCTAAGAAGCTCTGGTTATACTGTTGGGTAGGCATTGAACTTCTAACCAAAAAGCTGACAATTCAGATCCATGGCTTGCTCTACAGCAGAAAAATGAGGCTGCTTACTTCCATTAATGATTTACAGTCTCAGAAGTCCAAAGAGCTCTGTCCAATGGTGTGGCTAAGAGTCTGAGTCAAGTAGAAGCCACGGGTTTGTTTTGCGTTTGAGTTCAATCACAGAAACTCCTACTGGATGGTAAATTATGTGAAGGTGTCTCAAAAAGTTCATGGAAAATTAACATTATCTTTTAATGTTATGTTTCTACTAATATCTGAAATCCCTCCAATGTTTAGCTTATGCCTGTAAACACATTTCCAATAAACACTTGTAAATGATGATGAATCACTCAAATGAACGCCCTACCCCTTGATTGAGTTCTGTGTCAAACATATCTTCTGTTTTGCAAGATGAACACAGTTGCAGAGATCAGAACAACAATATGAATGACTTCAAGGCTTGATGGATATCAGAAGGCTTTTAATCTTATCTTCCATTCAAAGCAGAGATTCTTCCACAGAAGTCTTGCATGATGGCCAGATAGTCTTAGTTTCGTTATGAATTTGAAACATGTCTATACACACATTTTCCATGCATTTTCTTACATGTTAATATGCAGGTCTTATGAGAGATGTCGTACTTACAATCATGGAGCATGTAGCTTTGTGAAGGAGGCAGACTTTAAACTAAAACATCAAACACGTAAACATATAATTAAAATTATATTAAGTGCTAGGAAAATACTAGCTGCCATCAAGTTGTTTCTGATTTATGGTGACCCCATGTATATCAGGGTAACATTATATTCCATATATTTTCCATTGGTAGATCACTTCCAAGGTGACTTTGAGCAAAGTCAAACTTCCCACCGGTGGTTAGCAGCTGAGTTCTTTGTTGTTCTACCCAGGAGCTCTCACTAGGAAAAAAGAAGTTGTTTTAAAGGCACTGTCGAGGTCCTGATATAGATGGATGTTGTCAAGAGACCACTGCAGGCCTTTCCATGGAAATAGCATTGATTCTGGAATTTAAATGATAAGTAGCATTTATTCCCTAGCTTGAAACATCACTGTTGAAGGCAGTGGAATGAAAGATGTTGCTGAATGAAGGAATAGCATGGCGTGGTGCTATAAAGTGACAAAGAGCTTCCAGATTTTAAGGCACCAGGGAATGATTCATAAAAGATACTTGAAGCTAGTGATAGAAATAGGGATTAGTGCAAAATGATATCCAAGAAGGCCAAGACCAAGCCATGTAAATCTGAAACTAGATTGTTTCTCATAGGAGTTATGCCTCTGTTTTGGTAATTAAAAAGCATAAGAGCAGTGACCAGAGTAGCAAGAACAATATTTGCACTTCCTGACATCCCTTTCCTTTTTGTATTACCATGGAAAAACCATTCACTGTTGAAGGCCTGGTGGCTTACTGGTCTACACACCAGGCAAAGTTGGGAGTTTGAACACGTCAGCTGCTCTCTGTATGAAAGATGAGGCTGTCTGATCCCTCAAAGATTTAGTCTCAGAAATCCTATGAAGCAGTTCTGCTCTGTTTTACTAGGAGTTGGAATAGGTTATCTGGGGGTGGGTTTTGATTTGGAGGGGGATGGTTAAGATGGGGTGGAGAAATGAGGGTAGAACGGAGGAGTGAGGAGAAAGGCCAGATGCATTAATTCAAAGGACACCACTCCAATCATTTTTACTATCTACTCATCCCTTGCTTTTCTTCCTCTTTTTTTAATTAAAAAGGGCATTTACATGCTAATTGGATCTTTATTCCTTGAGATTCCCTCTGCTCTTGTAAAGTCTTCCTCTTCTGAAGCATTTAATCCCCAGCTTGAAACATCACTGTTGATTGCTGTGGAAAGACTGTGATGTCACAAATGGGGGATTATGACTTCACAGGGGAAATAAAATAGCAAGACGGACAGTTTCAAGAGAGCAAGATCCTTTATGTATAAGAATGTCTCTATTAATCAAAAGGGGAGAGCTATACCCAACATATAGAAAATGACAGCAGAATTGTAGCTAAATAAAATGTTCTTCAAACTTATCCTGGCAATGTCACTTTCTCTTTAGAGGATTCCTGAGAAAGGCTATTACAGAGGCTAGGCTTGTGATTCCAGACCTCCCTATACTTGTACTTGAGAAAGACTTAGCCCAAGAGTAATCAGAAGTATAATCAGAATGCAGCACACAGTACTGCACAGGTTTACTTACAGTGTCGTGTATACAATTTCCCGTGTTCTCTTTGTGACACTCTTCCATTGGGGCTTTGGAAGAGCTCTCCTCCATTAGATTTCAATTTCTTTTATAAAACCCATGTCATAGTTGAACACATGTAATAACTACCCATAGTGACTTTCAGTTCCCCTTCAAATCAACAATTCATGATTTCCTATTTAAACACTGTTTGATTTTTTTTATATCTAATTTCCAATTCAGGCGTCCATCTATGCTTAAATTGCATTTATAATCTATATAGATTTAAAATTAATTTATAAGAAATAATAATAGCTGTTATCCATTGAAATCCCTGGTGATACACTATTTATGCATTGAGCTAAAAATTGCAAGGCCAGCAGTTCAAAACCACCAGCCCTCCACTGGAGAAATGGATTTCTATATCTATAACGATTTATTGTCTTGGACACTCACGAGGAAATTCTATCCTGCTTTCTCTATAGTCACTATGAACCGACTATGACTGGATGGCAGTGAGTTTGGTTTTATCGTGAAATGGGTTTTAAGACAGATTATAAATGTTTTCAAAAAAACATGTGCTTGTCTTTCCTAATCTCACATTTTTGGTGCACTCTTTATTGTGGTTTCTATATTTATTGTCTCCCTGAGTAACATTGAGTTAGTTAGTTTATTGTGTCAACCTGACCAATAAACACAAGTGGGGTTAATTGAAAGGCAGAGGGATACATGGCTGAGTGAGACTCGTCTTTCGAGTTCTCAGGTCTCTTGCTTTCTGATGGTTGGACCAGGGTGCAGCTGCCTTAGCCAGTTCCCTCCTTTAGCTTGCAGGGCTCACTTTCTGCAAGACATCCCTGAGGAGAAGCCAGATGGAGCTATCCCAAAGTAGCCCTGGGTGCTGTAGCACCCATGTGGAGAGCCCTGCCAGGGCTGAGATGCTTACACCTTCACTGATTTGGCTTTTCTCTTGCAGTTGGCATCATTGCATCTGTTTTGTGAGATGGGGAGAACTTTGTGGACTGGTGTCAGACATATAGATTAATGGGTTAATGTTGGACTTGTGGGCTTGAGCAGCACTGGGTTGGAATGCTTTCTTGATGCCCACTTAACCTTTACATAACATTCCCTCATATAGGTGAGTTTTGGTGGATTTGTTTCTCTAAAAGTATGCAGAATAACACAATCATTAATAGCACATCAGCATCAGAATTACCTTGGACAGTTTCAAATAGTTATTCATAGATATTGTCCTTTAGAGATACCTGTTTGTTGAATCTTTGTTAGGTTAAAGATCTTGTATTTGTAAAAATGACCCAGGAAATACTTGTCCACACTGCTCATTGATAACTTTTCCCTTAATCTTTCCAGGAAGTAGTTCCAAAAGCACTTGAAGGTCTTGTGGTCACTAGAAATGTAATAAAGATCAGAAACCTTGCCTATGTAGATGAACAGGTAGTTTCATCTAACTCTGCACTTTATGTACCTGGCCTTCCAGTGTCTCCTTTGTTCTAACAAGATTGCTGCTTCTATTAAATTTCATCTTTATCTTTAATAATAACTCTCATGTCCTTTATGTATTCCAAAAAACTAGTCACTACGGGCTTCTTCTGGTTTTAATGATGTCCACCCAGAATATGTGTTATAAAGCTTCATCTCTACGCCGGTGCCGGGCTGGGGTTATCAATGTCCTGCTAACCTACAAGCTGCTCTTTAGGAGAGAGATCAGCTGCCTGCTCTTGGAACAATCTGCTCTGTAAAGTTTCAGAAACCCTGGATAAGGTCACTATGATTCAGAATCCACTCAATAGTACTAGAGTCAATCTTTTGCTTTTCTTCTTGTTTTATAATGTTGGTGGTAAAAATCTGATGTAGGCATGTATTGCCTTGGTTATGTTAATTAAGGAAGTTTACCTTTTGAGAATTAAAATTTTAAGCAAGAGAAATAGAGATGAGGGAAGATAAGTACCAAGTCATAAGGAGATCTCCAGGACAGCAGGAGGCAAATAACCCATTCAAGGATCTAAAACCTTGTACATACGTGCTTGATGCAATTGAAGTATGGATTGTCATAAGAGCTGTAAAAGTCCCTAATGAAGCGATCTTAATTATTTTTATAAAGTGAGTGTGTAGAGTGAAATCAGAACTAGAAAAAATTATGCTGCATAAACTAAGGACACGTGACCTAAAATGCTCACCAATGACATGACTACACAGGTTTTTGTCAAAGAGAGTAAGCCTGCGACTAATGGCGCTCATCAATCCCCAGAGCAGAAAAACCATCACTTTAGTCTAAAGGAAACATAGAAATAAAAAATGGAAAGAACACTGCCTACATCTTGAAATTCTGTATGCAGGAAACATGCCAAGATAGCAATAATCATCCTCCAAGGAAAGCAAATGATAATGCTTAGAGCAGCTCAGAAAGCAGAACTGTGGGAAGGCAAGTGGAAAGAGGTCTTTCCTAATTTCTAGTGGTGAAGGCATTGCCTCCTCAATCTCAAAGTGTGAGGCTGGAGCATCATAGGTTTTAAAGCATCAGATCTTTCTTAACTATGTTCTAAAGGGTGGCACTGCAGTGGCAGTATGCCGGTGGGATTGAGAGGCATCACTCAGACCTAAGCGTTTGCATAAGGGGCAAAAGAATTAGGTGCTCAGGCTGAAAGAATGAGTTCATCACTTAGATGGAAGAAGGGACTGAGGCTGCTTGAAGTTGAGGGAGGAAATTTCCTGGCCTGCTGGGTCTGGAAGGCTTACCTGAAGCCACAAATTTAGAAAGTGGCCAACCCCATAATCACGATTGTTTCCAAGAAGAGAGGATCATTTTTTGAGTCTTGAGAACTAAAGCAAATCGCTCTGTTGTGTTTTGGACTTGCTTGGTGCTTGCTCTCTCTTCTTTTCCTCAGATTTCTCCCATTTATATTGGGACTATCCCTCTTGTGTCTGTTGCACGATTGTGCTCTAGGAGTAGATAACTTGTATTCCACATTTCACGGGTTCATGAATAAAGAGGCTTTTTACTTAATGATTAAATACACCCCAAATCTGAAACATATTCAATTTAGATGTTTCAGAGGGAAAAAATAATCGAATTTGGAATTTCTTTAAGACTTCTATGCTACTGTGAAAGAATGAGTGGGTTTTACATATGACAAGGCTATGCGTTTGAGTTGGCCAAAGGGTAGAATGCTATAGACTAAATTGTGTTCTCTAAAAGATGTGTTATAAACCCCAACCCTCATATTGAGTGTTATGCTGCCTTTTGGTAATGTATTGTCTGTGTTTTGTTAATGAGGCAAGATTAGTGCTATGTGTAGTGTGAGTCAATACTTTTAAAAATACCTATAAAAATGATTCAACAAGAAAATGAGAGAAACAGAGAAGCAAAGGCCCATTAAGACTTCCAAGGAACGAAAAAGCAAGCTGAAGAGAGAAGGACCTTTTCCAAGAGCCAATAAAGACAGCAATCTTTCCCCTAGAGGCGGCTCCCTAAACTAAAATTATTCTCCTAAACTGTGAATGAATACATGTCTATTTGTAAAAGCCACCCACTCATAGCATTTCTGTGATAGTAACACTAGCTCATTATGACGCTACTTGACTCCTGCCTGGTGACGCTGTGCGTCATTGACATGAACTTCGTAGTTGAGAGTGAGAGCACATACATCTTTGCAAATAGTCCATCGCATCGCTAATTAAAAAATATAGAGAGATCATTATTTTAAACTTTAAATTCTTAATGTTAATGTATACTCCAAATGCTATGAATATTTGCAGTATTGTCTGATACTTTCTACTGTATTACTATAAAACATAACTGATTCTTAAAATTTAAATTTTTTTCTAAAAGCAATTTGTCGAAGTATCATATACCTACAGTGTAGCACACCGAACACGGATATGCTTCTTGATTAATCTGAATAAACTGAATTCACCTGTGTTATCTCCTATGAAAAGGATGTTATCACCTTCCCCTGCAGAAGTCTCTCCCTACCTTTAGTAACCACTTACCTCCCAGGGACAGTGTTTTTGTCATTTTTAGGATTTAATTTAAAAAATGGAATCATACAATCTCCACTCTTTTAATTCTAGCTTCTTTTGCTCATTATGTTTATGAGTTTTGTGCCATTGTTTGCATCAGTAAGCCATTTCTTTTCATTGTTTAGTAGTATTTAATTATACAGTCATACTATAGTTTGTTAATCAATTCTCCTGCTAATTGACACTTATTTTGGCTGTAAGAATTATCTATAATGAAGATTATGAATACAGACATTCTTATTTAACTCTTCAGGGGAATATATACATATGTTCAGTAGGACGTAATCATGGAAAATTCAGGGAGCCCCAATGTATCCAAGTTACTGTGAACTATACTTAAGATTGTCCAGTTTTGAAATTTTTGTACACATTGTAGTTAGAAATGTACATATCACACAATTTTTCAGCACGTAATTTTATGATGTTATTATGTTGTACCAGTCCCAAAGACAAGAAGATGAGATTTAAAAATATACTGATAATAAAAGAAAAAATAACAAAAACTACAAAATAAAAATACGAGGTATTAAGCTTATGTCAGAATTGGCTTAGACAGAGTCCTCAAAAGAGAACCTACCATTAAATTTTGGAATTCTTGTAGGTTGAGTTTTAGTACTCAATGCTAATTTTACGTATGTATTATTTACTAATAATCTGTTATATAGATTTCAGTTTTAGGATCACAATTCTTTTATGAATTATTAAGACATACATTTGTCCATTTTCTGTTGGAGTTTGTCTTCTATTATTATAAAATCTGTTTTTAGCACATTTAACTGCATTTCATATATTAAAGATAAAAAGGCATCCAGTCAATTCTGAATGACAGTGACTCCATAGGACAGATTAGAGTTGCCCCTTTGGATTTGAAAGATTTGAAATCTTTCCAGGAGTAGACAGCCACACCTTTCTCCAAGAGAGTGATTGGTGACTTTGAACTACTGAACTTGCAATTAGCAGCTCACTGTACAACTCACCACACCATTAGTTCTTCTTATTTATTATTATTTGACAGTCATTTATTTACTTCATATATATATACAAGAAAGAAATTAGGTAGACCCTTCTAAGTAATGGGGTTGTGTTAATAAAGTCCTTCAAAGCTTTGGTTATAAAATGTTGTTAGGTACTGTAGAATTGGTTCTGATTCATAACGAATCTATGTATGAGAGAAATATTGATTTCCTATTCCATCCTTACCAAAACGGCTATGTTTTAGTTTAGTGCTGCCACCACTGTGTCAGTCGATCTTATCGAATGTCTCCCATGTTGTTGTTAACCATCTACTTTAGTATGCATGATGTCCTTCACCAGATACCGGTCCCCACTGATAACATGTTCAATGTATGTGAGATAAAATCTTATCAGTCTCACTTCTAAGGGGTATTCTGACTGTATTTCTTCCAACACTGGTTTGTTGATGTTTCTGGAAGGTCCTGATGTGTTCATTGTTCTTCACAAATACCATGACTCTAATGTGCCACCTCTTCTTTTCAGTCATTTTTTTATCCATTGTTTAACTTACTCATACCTATGGATGATTGACCATAATATGACTTGGGAAGGTTCCAGCTCAGTCCTCAAATCATTATCCTTGTTTTTTTTTGTTAAACTTTGCTTTCTTTTTCTATTGCGGATTCAGTGATGATTACCCAACAGATCATACAGATGCGGCTTTATCTCCTTCACTGCCATCTTCACAATGCAACATCACTCAGCCCAGTGTTGCCTGCCTCCACACTCCTTCTCTCCAAACCCTTCTGAACTCAGCATGCTGAGTTGTGTCTCAGGGTGCTTGGATTCTTCTGATCCAATAATTTTATGTCCATACCAGATTAATAGTTCTATTTTCCTTAAAATGGTCTAAAATAACTGACTCTAGTGTACCTGATATAATTAATAAAATTAGAAAATGCAGTTATAATACTAAAGACATTTTATCAAGTCCAACTCATCGAGTGGAGCTTGTGGAGACTTCAAATTCAAATATATATTCCACCCCCCCAAAAAATGAGAATAGTTACAACAGTAAAGATTTATTGGATTTTTACAAGTAATATTTGTTCTGACCTTTATTTGAAATAATATTTAAGATTTGAGATTTATGTTTTAAGATATCAAATAGTTGCTTCTAGAGATTATATCAATGGTCATTCTTTGATATTCATAATTCTCTCTTATACTGAATTTTTATTTTTGGTTTACCCATTAAACTTTTTACTCTTAGAGCATTCAAGTATAAACTTCACAAATCATTTTAATTACCATAGAGTGAAGTATGAAATGATTCTATTTAAAATGGGTTTATCTGCTAACAATGTACATATTTTCCATTAATTACATTTATTTCATTATGATATACAAGGATTTTATAAGACGTTCCTTCCACTCTACTGTGGATTGGAAAATTTACCCTCTCTACAGGATTGGGTTTGTTTCCATGTGATCACCGCATAAAGATTATAGCTGTAGCTGTCAAGCCTCAAGTGTAGACCTCCAGATTCAGGGGAAGGAAGGAACTTTAGAAGAACCCTTGATAGACAAGTTTCAGACTTTATAGTCTTTAGCAGTTACCCAAAATAATGTGGTATGCATTCACTGAACGTAAACTCTCACATGTGGGAAAAACAAAAATGCAAAATGGAAATTTATATTTTCTAAAATATGAAAATACTTTTTCTTTTCACAAAATACAAGGTGATGGATGTTTTATACTCGTTACTGCAGTATCAGTGACCTGTGAGTAGACGCAAAGGTAGGCATACAGAGAGAATCAGCGTGGGAGGGAAAGTGGGAGTATACCCACAAATATATATAGGCTCAACAGAGAATCTTTGTAAATAGGTATTGATTTTGCTGTAAATTCCAGAGGTGTGGTGGATCAATCAGACAGAAATGTTATGAACACATCTTAAACATTACAATATACCATCAAGAAACTAGTTGCTGGGCCTGAGAGCTCAGAATCACAGTTTCAGGGGATACTTACTTCAATCAACCTAACAGAATCCACAAAAATGATATTCGGCATCCCTCTTTTATGAGGAGCCACAGGAGTCTTAAAAGGCCCTGTGCAATTATTGGTCTCTCCCTATTCAAGGGCCAAAAAGGATGTAGGCTCGAAGGCCGGAGCAACTTGATCCGGCCTGACCATCAGTATACCAACTGTTCTGAATGGGACCACATTAGAAGGCCCTGAATTGAGTGGGAGAAAAATAAAAAGAAAAAAATCTCAGTTATAAAAAATTACCCTTGACATCTGGAAATGAACTCATTCCCATGATTCCATTTTTAGTCAACTAACAAGTCTACAAAGGGAGCGATAACATTAGTGACGTGGGTAGTATGTAGACTGATCAATCATTTTAACTAAAGAGCATGCATTCCCCGAAGATCAAAAGTCAGAAAGATTAGGATACATGGAGGAATGGAAAACAATCCATCTATTTTTTTTCCTTTTTAAAACTTTTTATTATGCATTTTCCAAAGGTTCATCTCGTGTATCAGGATTCCCTATGACTCACATACATTTAGCTTCTGTTTTACCATCCGCCCAATGAAGTCTCCTTTATCCTCCTTCCTTGCTGTGTTTTTTGTGTCCATTCCTCCTTCGTTCACCAAAGTAGTCAAGAAAGAAAGAAAAGAACAAAACGGATATCAAAAAAGACTCTTAAATTTACTGTAGAACATAGGGTAGTTCAAGAAGATGTATAGAAATGATAAAGTAAATTAGCTGAACAAAAGGTTTCAAAGGGCAGCTGGCGAAGACAATTGGCTGCCTTCACGTCAATTCGGGCACATGAAAGTAGAGGATTGTAGAAAGATATTTACCTCTGTTTTACAGATGATACAAAGGCATTTAGTTAGAAAGATCGTAACAGCTTATGGATAACATCATGAAGATTGGGAATCTGACTATGTTTAATTTGACTAATGTACAAATAATAGCTATTAGTATAAATATGGTAAATGATACACTGCAAATAAGGCATATGGAGTCCTAACTAAGGGACTGGTCAATTTTGCTCTCCCCATAGGCTTAAAATGAGCCACCCCAGAGGTACAAAGGCAATCTCACTAGCATCAAGAAAGAGGCAGGGTAGAGCAGATTGTTTGGACTCAATGTCCTAGTGCTCAACTGCTTCAGTCCGAGTGCAAGAGATGACAGCTGTGATGCTGTAGAGATCAAGAAACAGTGACAGAGGAGTCCTGGCAGTAGAGAAAGCAGAACTAGGAGAGAGGCCGATGGGCTTTCCAGCCTATGTAGCCAGAAAGTTCGTCATCTTTGGGTAGGAAGCCTGCTGGCATAGTGACATGCCTCCAGTTGCTTGGCTGGGGAACTAAGGCTTGGAGATTTCCTGTCTACTCTTACTGGTAGATATAATTGCCTCAGGACATTAATTGGCAGAGGTAAGCCAGCATTGTAACATATACCTGGACATAAGTTGGGGGACTGTGTGGCTAAGAGGCTGAGGGCCAGAGAAAGAGTAACCTACTGGCACGTTGAGAGGAAGCTGTCCTGACAGAACTATATGCTAAACATTCCTGATCTCCAATAGGAAACTATTACTTCCCTAATAAATTCTTTATTTTTGAATCTTATACATTATTTACATGTGGCCATTGAAGCAAGGAGAGTGACATGTGGGCCACATGTGATTCAGAACTGGCATAAAGGTTAGAGGGTAGAGGAATGTCGACCTCTCCCTTATAGGATTCCATCTACAGCTGAGACTCATGCTGATTCTTTCTGCTTCTAAAGTCAGAGGATGCTTGATGCCACCCCCATGCCATCATAACAGTGATGAATGCTACTAACTACCATGGCATTGATTCCCTTGATTCGGCTAACTTTGATGATAGTTTGTAATGAAAACAATAACTCAGCGCATGACACTAGATCCTAGGCTACTTTGTACATACAATTTTGAAGTGGAATTATTCAAGGTGATCTCACCATTGATTCATTATAGGAAACAAGGAGTTATTAAGTGATATAACCTGTTGGTGTGTATTTTACGCTGTTCATATAAAGCAGTGAAGCAAGATCAATTTGTTTCTCGCTTGAATTAGTTTTCTTGTGGGCACCTCAAGCATACATTCAAGAAAAGCTTCCAGGAAACAAATTTATTTTCCTGAAATGATGGTCTTTATTGGCAACATCTAGTTCTTTTAATTTTACAGTTGGTTTCCCAGTTATGATCTCTGTTTTCATGAAGCATGAGGAACATCCTAGAACAGTTCATTATACTTACCATATCATTTATAAATTAGTGCTTCTTCAAATTTGCAAAAACTTCAAACAAAACTGCACTCTCAGTAACCCAGTTCCCCTTTTCTTCTCTGAATTTTACATGCGTGTGCGTGCATATATGAGCGATAGAGCATCCAGAGTGGGGTGCGGAGGAAGAGAGGCAAAGGAACAGGAACTGAGAAACGATAAAGAGATAAAGGCAGATCCCTGGAGGGGAAAGAGTGGTCAACCGAAGAACTGAGCACCCCGGTTCTGGTCTGACCACCACCATTCGTTGATTGTGCACCTTTCAGATATCAGGCAACTAACTGCTCAGGGCTTCAGTGTCCCATTTACAACAAGAACAACAGCAAATCAAAGAACATGCTTTGGACTTAACAACTCCCCGAAGCGCTGTGCAGTTAGGGGGCCAGATATATACACGGGCTTTGACAAAGGAGAAGCTGCTCTGCACTTTTTAGGGAGTGCAAGGTTTTGCTCTGATCTGACATCATCAGTCAGCCCCCAAGACAGTAAGATCCCTGTGATTTGTATCAGGTGCTGCTAACAAAGAGAAAATACATCTCTTGGTTACTTTCTGCTTTTTCTCTTTCTTTATTTCTTGTCTTTTTAAGGGAAGAAAGAAGGAACGCAGGTGCATTTTAAATGACTCTTACAGCTCTGCCCAGAAGGGCTCAATCAGCCCGGGAGGGACTGCCATTAGTGAATAAGTGAGAAGTGACATGTTCTGTCTCTCAAAAGGTTTCTTCATGTCCACTTTGGTAGCTCTCATTACATTGCCTGAATCCATTAAGACAGAAACAAGGTTACCCCATGAAATGTTTTTGTGACTAAAGAGGACATGCAGCTCTTTAATCAGTGACAGAACATCTCTTCTGACAAGACTGAGTGATACAGTGCACTCTGGTCCCACCTCTGGAGCCGAGAGGAAATAGCCCTTACAAGGACAGACAAAATCCTCATTAAATTGCCATTGCCTGATGTATCAAGGCTTCAGGGAAAATAATTATTCTGAGTATGTTTGATGTAAATATCGATGTCAAATGAAACCTCATATTTTGTAGGTATCTGATTCATGATAACTCGGCTAGTGACTGCTTTTCACCATGATAACAATTGGCTGAACTCGCCCTTCCCAGGCCTCAGAGGGATAGAGTGGTAGAAAGTGGGAATCGTGAAGCAAATGAAAGTAGGAACAGTTGGACGGGGGACGGGGCCGGCAACCGTCTTCTTTGTTATCAACAACGCCAACTGGCATCTACAGTGACATGGTGACCTGAGACTTGAAGGGAAAAGTATTCAGCAATGTGTGAAAGACCGGAAAATATCTCACATCATCTTCAGGTATTTAGACATCTTTTGTAGATGAATTTATGCCAATATGTTGTATGACAGGGGTGCAGTGGGATATTGTTGTTGGTAGATTCTGTCAAGACAGCATTGACTCCTCATGACCCTTCTAGCCACAGAAAAAAGAGAAATTCCTGTCTTTTGCCATCTGCCAAATCGGTTCTATATTTGAATCTATTTTTCCAGTGGTTGTGTCAATCCAGCTCATTAAGGATCTGCTTCTTCTTGCTAACTTTTTACCAAACACGATGTCATTTTTCAGAAACTTGTCCTTCCTGATAACATGTCCAAATTACATAACAAAATCTCACCATCTTCCCTTTTAAGGACTATGTTAGACCATGTTGACTAGAGAAACAAATTCAGTGACACTCATATGTGTTAGAGCTTTATCTCAAGAAATAAGTATTCATCAATAAAACATCTGAGCCCAGTCCAACTCAATTCCCTAAGTGTGATACTATCTAGTCCATAATACCCTCTTCAGATTCACGAAGCCACATGAAATGATTCAGAATGTAAGAACATTACCATATGGTGGGTGCAAATTCTTGTGGATCCAATGGCAGTAGATTCATCTCCAGGGCTCATGCAGGTCTCCACATGGTGTCAACAGGAAGGTGAAGGCACTTGGGGGTGGGGGTAGGTTCCTAGGCCCTTCTTCAAAAGAAGGTCACCCTCACAATGAAGCACCATCAGGCTCTGTCCTGACTGACAGGCTAGACTCTATCCCTACACTTTAAGTTGACCTGAAATTATGTAACTACCACAAGGACTATTTTGGTTGTACCTCTCCCAATATCAATTGTTTGTTCTGCTGGTAGCCCATGGTACTTTCAATATTCTTTACCAATAGTATAATTTCAAGACATCAATTCTCCTATACAGGAAGTATTATCACAAAGCCAAATCAAACAAAACAAAAACCAAATCCATGGCCATCGAGTTGATGTCAACTTCTAGCAAGCTGAAAGGGCAGAGTAGAATGGCCCATGTGTTTCTGAAAATGTAAGCATTTACTGGAACAGAAAGCGTCATCCCACAATATCACCGGGCTCTACACCAGCGGTTATCAAAGGGGTTGTGACCCCTTTGGGGGTTGAACGACCCTTTCACATGAGTCACCGCATTCATACAGGAGCAATATTACAGTTATGAAGTAGCAATGAAAATAATTTTATGGATGGGGGGGTTCACCACAACATGAGGAACTGTATTAAAGGGTCACAACATTAGTAAGGTTGCTCTACACAGACATCTGTCATGTGTGCCACTGATTCAAAAAAACGTACCTAACAATGCAACTACAAGATTTTAATTTAAAATAGGTTGTTAGTACTGGTGTTATAAAAGGGACATAGGAAATACATCCATAGCTGACAGTTATCTCGTATATTAAATTCAAAGAGAATAAAAACAATGCATTCCATTTACAGGGCTTCTATAACAAATTGCTGTTTACTTATAAGAACATGAATTTATTATACAACACTTCTTAAGACTAGACATTCAAATCAATGTGTCTGCAGGTTCATGCTCTCTCTGAATTCCTTTCATGAGTCTCCCATCTGGTGGGTACTCATGGTTTTCCTTGGTCTAGGTGGATCTTTCCATGACTTCCTTCATATGTCTATCTCACTATCTATTCATCTTTTGAAAGCACACCACTCAGTTTGGTTTAGCACCTTGCCTAATAGCCTATCCCTTCATGAACGAATAAACAGACACTATTTTCTACCAAAGGTACCCTGGTGGCACAGCAGTCAAACTGTAAGCCACAATCAAACGGTTGGCTGTTCACCTAGAGGCTCTGCAGTAGAAAATGCCTCCCAATCTGTTTCCATGAAGATGGTAGTGTAGAGAACTCTACAGGGAAGTCTGTCACATTGTGCCACTGATTAAGAAAACTTTGGTTACTACCAATGCAACTACCTATCAAAATAAGGTCGTGTTCTCAAGTGACAAAAATTATGGCTTCAATATATCTTTTTGGAATACACAATTCACCCCACAACATTGAGTGGATATAGAGATGAATTTTAGAGTTTCCACGTTCCAACTATCTGGTTGATAGATAAGAAACATGATGTCCAGAGAACTGTTATGGCATGCACAGAGTTGCACCAATAGCTACTACTTGTTTCTAATATTTGCACATCTTCCTCTTATCTAAGAGTTCTAATAATTTTATGTTTAAACCATACCATAAGTATCAAGATTTTTATTTAAAATAGGTTGTTAGTACTATAAATGCTTTTCCATTAACTGACAAGTGCTTCTGCTTTAGTGAACCCCCACTACATTACTATGAAACCTCGCTTTGACTCTACTTCCCTCCATCAAAGTACTTCTCAAGAATTCAGGGGAAACTGCAGGATTATGCAGAACCAACCCCCTCCCTGTGGGGGATGCAGCTGCCAACAATCAGCCTTAGTACCCTGGGTGGTGCAATTGGATTACTTGATATGAATTACTCTTCTATCCATAGTCTTTGTAACTCTCACTAAATGTCTGGGTCGGAGAGCTCAAAAAAGATATTCCAAAATCTAACATGGGGACATTCCTTGGGTATAAAATGAGCCAAATCAGGACAGGAATGAGACTACCTCAGCATGATCTAGACAGGAGAGCCACTAACAAAGCCTATATGAGAACCCTCCACAGAGAAGGGGCAGAGGTAGCAGAAATAGCAGCACGGGAGACTGAGAGAGGGGGCCAAGCTCTCTGGGTCACGAACGAGTAAAATTGAGTGTCTTTAGACAGCCAACTGGATTGTAGAGTGAGATTTTCAGCTTTTGAGGAGTTTTATAACACTTGCCTGAGCAGGGTGGAGGCCAAGGGATCACATGTTGAGAGGACAAAGTCCAGAGAGAGAAAGCCAGCATGCATGGCTGATCCTCACGTGTAACGTGTTAGTGTCCCACATAAAGCGAATAATTGTGAGCACTGTGAGTTCTGTGTGCCTGTTCCAATGAATTGTCAAATCCATTATAGAAATAAGAGAGTGCTTTGGGAAGAAAGGCTGGTGTCAGAACTGGCAAAGAAAGAAAGAGAACGATATATATCTGACTCCTGACTCTTAGGAATCAGCCTTGGATTGACAAGGGATTCGTTTCTCTAGCTCCCTGGCTGGTCACCTTCTGCTAGAGCTACGGAGCCACCCCAGGTGAGAGTCTCAATATACTTGAAAGCTGAGAAATCTTTAAGGAGTCAGAATTTCTCACACAGTACTTCATCACAAATTTCCCCCATTTCTTTCCACACTGCATCAAGTCCAGAGGCTACATGAGGTCTAAGTGCATCTCTCCCAATGTACTTCCCTACTCCCTTCATTAAGTCAACAGACAAAATTCTTCATGTGTTCCTACTCGGCCAATTGATGTCTCAGTAGGTCAAGCCTTCTAATAGAGAGCAGGTCCTGCATATCAGATGGGCCTAGAAAGAAGTATGCAGGATATAATGTCAGTCCTGACATGGCACCACAAGTAAACTAGTGACTGCTTTCAAGTCATGTTCTCCTTGGGTGGGCCATTCGCTACACAGTTTGGCAATAGATGTACCCTCAAAATTCCTTTCTGCTTTCTCATTTGAAGAAGTATTTAAAAGTCATGGATTTTGAATGTCTGAACATCTTCTACACATAAATATCAGTTAAACCATTTTCTCCAATATAACCTTAACATTTTTCTCTGAATATGAATTAATCAGGGAGCATTTCTTGCTGAATCTATTTTTACTAAGTCAAATGGATGCTCATTCCATGGGCACAGGGGTCTTTTTCATATTGTCAAACCAACCTACTGTACTTTGTCTGCTTAGTGTGTTAGTCCGTGTAGACTAGAGAAACAAAATTCATAGACACGCATATACATGTAAGAAAGAGCTTTATATATCAGAGTAATTGAATATTGAGGAGAGATCGAGCCCAGTCCAAATCAAGTCCATAAATCCGATATTACCCCATATGTCTGATACCAATTTATAAAGTCCTCTTCAGACTCATGAATCACATGCAATGATGTCTAATGCAGGAATACCACAGGCTAGTGGGTGGGAAGTCTTTTGTATTTAGTGGGGTTGTAAGCATGGCAGCACAGGCAGGAGTTTCCATGTGGCTCTTCCAGCTTATGGCATTAGCATAGCTTCATGTGTCATGTCAGCAAGCATGCCTTTCAGGGAGTGAGCATGTGTCCCACCTGCAACAAGCTATTAATCTCCTTAGCACCTCCAAAAAAGATCATCAAGCTATGACCTGATTGACAGGCTAGACTCCACCCTTTCACTCTGAATCCACTCAAATTGACAACAGGTTATTGATCTACCACAGCAGTCATTCTTGACCCCTCCCAAAAGATCCTGGAGGATGGACTACGTAGGACTGTTATTGCATAGGTTACCTAATAATCCCGATTGTGTACTTATGACTCCATAGCACATGTGTTTTAGCTCTATTGTCTATAGTGTTCATATCAGTTCTCCCAATAGTTGGGTTTGTAGCAACTATTGGAGATGGAAAGATCCATAGATAGCACATATTTTCAAATAGGCTATATCACTACTTCGATCCCTTTTATAACACCTAGTCGTGAACTTTCCTGTACGTACCCACACTATCACTATTAAGATGTCTTTCTCCAAAATGTCAAAATGTGTTTCAGTTTATTTTATTTTTATCATGTGTGGATTGCCTCTAAAGAAATAACCACATGAAATATAATGTTGCCTCTTCAAACTTGTACTGTCTGTGAATGTACATGGTCATAAATATGCTTTGTGGTTACACTTTGGTTTCAGACTGTTGCCCCTGTATCTCTGTCACTAGCCTCTTTGGTTTGTCTTTCCTTGTGTCTATGAAAAAAACGCTTATGTGGCAGTAATTATTCTTGCATTTTCCCTTCCTCCAAATCCATTTATTTAGTTATTTATTTAATAATTTATTTTTTAATTCAGTCAACTAGCCTGTGATGAGCCCTCTTGTGATGTGTTTTCATGGGTCTCTGGGAATTAGATTGAAGGAACATGCGGTCACTTCTCAGTCTTGCTTCATGCTTTCACTGACTTAATGGCCCCCCTTGGCCCACACATTTCTGATATACCAATGTAGGGAACAGATAGTGTTGACAGCATCTTCCTTTGCTAGACCCACTGGACTAGCTTATCTCTCCTGTGAGTGTCAGAATTACTTTATAGTACTTTGTCTCCAGCCTCCTTGGTGCTTCTTAGTTGTGCTCATTTCTTCTACTTGATCCACAGAGCTACGGCCGCCCTTCACTGACAATTTCCTGAGGCTGTGAAGTTGCTGTCACTTCCTATATTTATTTTCAGTTTCCCCATTGCCTTGCTTTAACACATTAATCAGTGTCTACTTTTGCAAGAGCAAATGAAAAAATAGATGCAATATTTTAAACTTAACCTTTTAAAACTCAATAATTATTTGCATATGGTCTATTTTCCCAATAAACTGTGAGGTCATTTCTTTTTAATCCTGCACTTAGGAAAACAAAAATTAAAAAGAAGAAAACCATCTAGAAATTGTTAAATAAACTACAGGGCAGTCAAGCAGTCTTGGGATATTTCAGGAACTGCAGCCAATTCCATTTGTAAAGATGAGATTGTTTCTCAATTTATCAAGCACTTCCAAAGTATTGTATTGCTTTATATTATATCCATACAATTATTCCAATTATTTCCCTGCAAAAAATAGGCAAGATTAAGTAACTCAAGAAAGAAAAGCAGTGATTTCCAATATCTAATGACACCACTAAAATGAGATTTAGGCTATGATTTTTTTCTGGTGAAATTATTGTAGATTCCATAAAGAACACAGTCAGAGAACAATAAATATTTTCACTGGATTTTCTGAATATATAAATAGAAGACATAGTATAAGTAACGAGGGAATTTGATTGATTAATTGACTTTCTTGCTCGGTGAAATCTTCTTAGATAAACTAAAACTTACCTCTTATTTTATTCAAGTCTTCATTGTCTCCCTTTTCATTATCCTACACATTTTTAGAAATATTAAAAAAACGTGAATAATTGTCACCATGCAAATTTTACTTGGCCATTCTTCATATGTTTCCAAGAAAGATTTTGACTTTAGAATTCAAAACAGCAGACCAATTGCTTTTGCTTCTGTTATTTTCATAATATTGTCCTTTAAAGATCATTTTTTTAATTTTAAAATTACATCTCCTGTAATAAATCAAAAACAACACTGTAACATAAAGTTTAGGTGTCTAATATCAATAGAATACTGCTCATGAAGGAGAAATTTGGAGAATTGTAACTTGAATTATTCTATAATGTTTTCTCTAAGTACAGCACTTATGTGAAGTAGCAATGCTACTTTCTGCACTGTGTATACTTAGCGTTTCCCTTCTGCACATGGCTCCTTCAGTCCATCACACTCATTAGACAATAGTCTGTGAAGGACACGGGTCCAGGCATTTTCTTGGCCTCTTTACTGTCCAATGGAAATTTCAATCCTATATTCAATAGTTTACAATCTTGCTATTACTAGAGTTATTTTGATCTGAGTTATTATTGGCTTTTAATAACTTAATGTGTGGCCAGATTACCTAGTTTTATGGGTCAAAAGAAAAATTCAGATAATACATGCTAACTGTGCATGCCTTCTTGGGAACAAATGTACACTGATTTCTCAGTTTCAATGATTTATCAATAACCAAAAGTATGACAGTCTTTTGGTTATAAATGAGATTTCTTCCTAAGTGTTTTTAAATTTTATTTTTAAGTGGGAGTCAGAAGCAGTTGATTCTGATTTGCACAAGAAAAGACTCAAGCCTTTTCAGTGATTCAAGGTTGCGTTGCACGTGCATTGAGTGAAATGAGTGTGATGAAGACTGTGATGTGTTGATTTTCACTAGGGACCATCTGGTCAGGCCCCGCTCCCAGTGCCCGTACACACAACAGAGGCAAACACGGCCCGGCTTTGTGCTATCTGCGAAAGTCTTATGCTCCAGCCCATTGTTGCAGCCACTGGGTCAACCCATCTTGTTTATGATCTTCTTTTTTGCTGCCTTGATGGCCTAGTGATTCCACAAGGTGTTGGGTTGTGATCCACAAGTTGTACAGCTGAAAACCACCTAAACTCCCGGCAGCAGATCTACTCTGTGCTATCAAGTGCCCATGAGTCAGAATGGACTCAATGGCAGTGAGTTTGGATTTTTCATTCTATTTTACCAAAATCATGATGTCTCTTTGATGTCTTTTTGATGTTTTTTTTTAATGTCTTTTTTGTCTTTCCTGTCTCACAACGTGAAAGTACGTGAGAGAAAATCTTGCTATCCTTCCCTCTCAGAAACACTCAAGCTGTGCTTCTTCCAAGACAGAATTGCTTTATTCATTTATTTATTTGTTTGTTTGTTTGGTATTTATTTATGTGTTTGTTTATTGTAAACAGTCCATGGCATTTAAATACTCTTAAGCAGTACCATAATTCAAATGTATCAATTCTTTTTTGATCTTCCTTATTCAATGTCCATTTTCACATGCACATATCATAACTGGAGTCAGGCACACCTTTGTCCTCAAAGTCATGTCCTTTCTTTATAACACTGTAGCAAGCTCTTGCACAGAAGATTTAACTAATCCACCACCTCATTTGACCTCTAGACTGCTGTTCTTATGAGCATTGATGGGTATCCAAGTCAGACAAATTCCGGAAGAGCTTCACTCTTTTCTCCCTTTTTCATGATGTTACTCATCGGTCCAGTTGTGAGATTTTTTGGTTCCTTTACATTTAGTTGTGATCCATATTGATGACTGCGATTCTTGATCTTTATGAGCAAGCGCTTCAAGTGCACCTTACTTTCAGCAAGCAAGAGTATATTGTCTGCATATCACACATTGTTAATAAACCTTCCTCCACTCCTGATGTCAGATTCTTCTACATCTTGTCCATCCTCTCTGATGCTTGGCTCAGCATGCAGATTGATTGAGTATGGCGAGAGAATAGAGTCCTGATGTGCACACTTCCTGATTTTAAGTCATTATTTATTGTGAATAGGCATGGGTTAAATCATTGCAGAGTGTGGGCAAATTGACAGTAACATTAAAGGGCAAGTAGGAGTGTCCCTGAGTCTGTTCATAACCCGAGGACTTACTGTATTCAAAAAGCTTTCTTAATCAAATTCATGACATTCCTGCGGGGTCGATGGTAACATGAGAAACTGACTGAACAAGATAATACGGGTCCATTTGAGAGGAAGACTCACTGCATTAGATAGCTCTACAGTTGCATTTAAAGGGGTGGTTACAAAACTACAACTATGGATTTAGAAATACTTTAATAAAGGGCTTTATGGTCGCTTCAACATTTTTAAAGGTCATAGAAATAGCGTGCAATTGCCAAATTAAGGTGTTTCTTTCTGATCTTCATATCTTCCTGCTTTTAGTGAAAGTTTTATCACCTGAACGTAGTGCCTCTGGAGATTACTTGTGACTCACAAACTTTCATTGGAGTCAGAGGAGCAGCATTTAAAAGAAACTAGGAGTACTTACTCAACAATTGCGCTTCCTTCCTAAACAAGGCAGTAAGAGATTCCAGTGAAATCTACCTACATGCCCAAATTATACTTTCCCTGTAGGATTACTTGACTGTCTTAACCTAGTGGATTTGCCACAATATTTTCTCTCTGCCCAGAAGCTGAAACCTCAGAAAGTCCACAGCCATCAGGCATCCAGGAATGCTACTTGAAACCTAACAAACATTTTCTGACCACCTCCTTCCAGAACTCATGACCCAAGGGCTCAGAGACAGGACCAGGGGTTCAATGTCTAGCTTGTCTAGCCCAGATACTTTCATTCCAGCCCCAAATCCGAAAGTGTAACCTCTTCGCCAGGCAAATGCCATGGTCATGACATGTAACTCAGAACATGAATTATCTCGTGCAACATAATATATTACCCAGAAATTTAGTGGCATATAAAATAAAATAACACCAACAAAACTCTATTGTCTTTTAATGTCTGTGGGTCAATAATTCAGAAGTGCTTGAGTGGCGTGGTTCTGATACCAGGGCTTCCCTAGGGCTTCCGACGACGTGTTTTAAAGGGCTGGAGTAATCAAAAGTTACGTGAGTAGGGGTGAAGGATCTGGTTACATGAGCTGCACATCATGTTCTTTGATTTTCTTACCACTGGGCAATTGACTTCAGAATGAGCAACGGATCCAAGAGAGAACTAGTGGAAAGCCACAATGCCTTCTGGGATTTTGTCTCATAAATCACATTTGGTCACTCCTACCACTCAAACTGAACTAGTAAGCTTACCTTGTAGAATGTAAAAATTAGTTTTCACTTTTTAGAGAGAAGAGTACCAAAGAATGTGGGCACACATTTAGATACACTACCCCTAGTGATTTGCTTCATTCTTAAAGTTTCTGATCCATGCTAAGTGGAAAAGTTATTGACCCTGTATGATTTCAACAGCAAAACAGTGATCTCAACCAGAAAGCATTGGCATGTAGTGGGGTTCATGGAATTGACCGCAGTTAGTCAATAGAATATTCCTTAGTGGCACCTATGGTTTATGCTTGTCTACCTAAAAGTTGGTTTAAACCCACTCAGAACTGTTGTGAAAGAAAGGCCTGAAAATCTACTTCCATACAAGAATAAGCAAGAAAACTTCATGAGGTCCCCATGGTTCAGAATAGACTCAATAGCAAGTTGTGTGTGTGTGTGTGTGTGTGTTTTAAGGAATGGTCAGGAGATATTATTCCCAAGAATAACAGTACAATGAATCAAGTGAGGTGCATGAGACAATTGTATGAGATGAAAATTAAAGGATCGCTGTATTATTGAAACATCATTGCTATATATTAATTTAATTTGGACTTTTAAAGAATATTGCATCAAAACACTATTTACCCTGTCTGCCTGTTTTTGTCAGGATTATGACAGCTCCCATTACAGTTTGTATCACAGACAGATGCTTTATTTGCTTCCCTGTTCTTATCCTGGTCCCAGACCCATTCACTTACGATGTCTCCTCTTTTTATATTAGTTGTTCAAGGGAGCTGGTTCTATTAATCTGAAATTAGTATACTAGTTGCTCAAGGGCACTGCTTCGATTCATCTGCAATTGGGAGATACTTTAGAGCACTGTGCACAGACTAGGAGACATGCAGGACAGCAGGAGATAGCCATGCTGGATGTCAGGTGAGGGGTGCCGGCCAGGTCCTCCGCTAATTAGTTATGGAGCCCTTAGAAAATTATTTCACCTTTCAGTGCCCCAGTTTTTTTGTGATACATGTGAAAGAACTGATGTGAATCTCTGAGATACTGGGAGAGTAGAGGGTGTTGGCTTGGAAAGGGGGAACCGCTTACAAGGATTCACATGTGACCTCCTCCCTGGGAGATGGACGGCAGAGAAGGGGGGAAAGGGAGACTCCGGATAGGGCAAGATATGACAAAGTAACAATCTATAAATTATCAAGGGCTCATGAGGGAGGTGGGAGCGGGGAGGGAGGGGAAAAAAAGAGGAGTTGATGCAGGGGGCTTGAGTGAAGAGTAAATGCTTTGAAAATGATTGGGGCAAGGAATGTACAGGTGTGCTTTATACAATTGATGTATGTATATGTATGGGTTGTGATAAGAGTTGTATGAGCCCCTAATAAAATGTAAAAAAATTGATAAAGAAATTATATATATGTATATATATATGCATGCCAGCAGAAAGTCTCAGCGTACAAGATAATTTTTTTCTTTCCTTGAAATCATTATCTGTAGCTAGAGATCAACCATCTATTGCTCTTCCAGGTAAAGTAAATATAATTCTTCTGTGATTGTTGTTTTTAATTTTAATTAGGAACCATTCTGTTTGCAATCATTTGGAACGTTTGTCCAATCTTGCTCTGGGGGAGTAATCAGGGCATGATGCCGTATTGATATCATGTTCTACTTCATTATCGCCCCCTGTGGACTTCCAGGTTTTAATGCCAACAGATTTAACTTATATATTTAAATATAATATAATTCTATAATTATATTCTATAATTATATGGCAGAATTACTGAAATGAGTTCTAAGCTGTTTCTCAACTAGAAAAAGAAAAATGATTTGGACATGAGAAATAATGAATAAGTGAGATAGACTGTCTCTTGATTTAAAGTCAGGCAAGTGTATTTTGTATTTTTAATTTTAATATTGACAATTTGCTTGACTGAGATGAGTTACTATTTGAGTACTGAACAACCTGATAGGGAAGCAGTGTAGAGGAAGAAATCAAGACATATGAACAGAACTATGATATAGCCATATAAGGAGGCTTCCTACATCCTGGAAAGATCTTATCACCACTGCTTCCATTTTTACATGAACTTTCTGAAGCTCCTGCATATGAGGAAGAAGAAACTGTGGCCTCTATAGTGAAAAATTCTTTCCTTTATTCCATTTATTAACTTTAACATTATATTTTATTAATCCCTCGTTTACAATTGGCACCAAACAGAGGATTTAAAATCAGGAAATAAAGGATGGACTCACAGTTCCATTTCTAACTGGTCTTAGATAAATCACAGAATATAACTTGAATCTGTCAGCATCAAAAAAAGGGGGAGGGTGCACATTAAAAACCAGAGGAAAGGATTTTTGCATGGCTCAAATAAGGCACTGTGCATGAAAGCCATTTTATAAAATTTAAAAAACTCTGCACAGGTGGAGAATTGATTATTATTTATTACAAAATTTTAAAAAAGATTTATCATTGCCAATTAATACTATTGGTTGCCTAAGATGGTCATAGGGATGAAAAATGGTGGAATGCTAATATGACTTTATCCATCAGATACTCAAAGTTGGCCTTGAAATATACAGGTGCATAGATTTTAGTTATTCCAGAGTGATATGATGAACTCTGTAATGTATGATAGTCTTTTGACCAACTCTCATATTTGTGTTTGTAAGATGCTTGAACAAGAGACTCAATTGACAGATTCCAACAAACCCTTTATATATATATATATATATATATATATATATATATATATATATATATATATATATATATAATTTTTTCACTAGGTTTTTAGCAAAGATTCACATCTGTCCTTTCAAATCTACTGCAAGGAAACTGGTTCAATAAGGGGGAAATCATTTTCTTACTGGGAGGTAAGGTGTATTCACAGCCACCCTTATGTTATATTACCCAGTCATAATTCTGGGGATGGAAGGGCTCAGCTGAGGGACAGAGCTAAATAGAGAGTGGAGACTTTATGAGGGTACGTGAAACAAAAAGTACGAGGACCTTCTAATTTTTCCTTGATAAAAATCATTACCTTTTACATCGAAATTTTTTTCTAAGGTTTCTTTCCCAAGTTCCCTGACATTGCTACAAAGTTAAAGAAATTTTACTGGACACTAATAACAAAATTTGAAGCTATTAGTTTCTGACATATCCTCCATCGAGGCCCACACCCTTTGGAAGGTGGTGTTTCTATCTCTCAGATTATTCCCTAAAATGATCTGTGCTTTTGGAATCCTATCAAAATGTCAATTAGGGCATCTTCCGGGGACTCAAACCATGCTGCTTTTCAATGTTCTTTGAGTATGGGGAACAAAAAGAAGGGGTCAGATCAGGGCTGTGTTATGGATGGAGTGAAGTCCCCCAATGAAATTATTCTAGGACAACCCTTGATAACTTTGACAAAAGTCCTAATTTTAAAAATACATATATATTCCTTAACATCTAAGCATGACAGTCTTATTTATTTTGTTAAACTTCCTCCTAAATAAGCCCAACATCATCTTGAGTCCCTCAAGAAAATCTATCAAAATCACCCCTAGGGAGACCAAACAAAGTGACCATAACCTTGAGCTGACTTATCTACCGCGAGTTTAAATGACCCAGCCAATTCCTTCAGAAGCCACAGTTTGGATTGGACTTTTTAAAAGGCATCCTTACATGATTGAGTCTTGAATTTGAACACAGACTAACAACCAAGCCCGTGTTGCCATTTTGTTGTGTCATGTTTTTGTTTTTCTGGGATTTGAAGAGGAATTAGAACACATATTTGCTTCTCTGGTTTGGGAGACATTTTTTTTTATACTGGGAGGCTGGGGCTAAAATTCCACCTGTCTACAGTGGGGTGGTTCTTATGAGTTGGTCTATGAATAAAGGGAAGGATAGCCAGATCAAGAGTGAAGAGAGCACATGACAGCCAGGCAGGATTTATAGGGCTAGACCTCGCAATACCTTCCTTGAGTAATACAAAAGAGAGCTAAGTTATTTGCTGCTCACACATGTTCCTCATACACAATTATTGTTTTACCCTGAGCATATTCTGAACCTCTGTTCTGATAGGCCTTCTAGCTAAATTGACTGGACTGATTGGAACTCAACACAGAGCACACGCAAAAGATTTTTGGTCTCTCTGCCTCCATCTCCTGGAAAGCAGGCATTTACGAGCTCCTGGTGGAACTTGTGACAGAATCCTGGTGGTAGCTAAATAAATTTGTGTCAACTAGAAGATATAAAAGTGTAGGGGTGGAGTTTAGCCTGTCCATCAGGTCTTGAGTGATGGTGCCTCCTTGTGGGCATGACCTTCTCATGAGGAAGGTCTTGGAAAACCTCCTTTTCTATCTCTGCTTTCACCTTCCTATTGACAAACAATGCTGAGACCTACACCAGCCCTACACTATTTGAGCCACAAGACTTTTCACCCACTGGCCTGTGATTTTCCAGCATTTCGCATCATTGCCTGTGGCTGCATGTGTCAAAAGAGGGATATATAGATTAGTTTCAGACTCATGGACAAATATCAGACTTATGGATTTGATATGGACTGGGCTGCAATATTTCCCTAATATGTAACTACTTCTTGATATAAAGCTCTCTCTTACACATACATGAGTGTCACTGGATTTGTTTCTCTAATCAACCAAGTCTAACACAATCCCGGTAGTATCCAATATGTTTATAAAAAGACAAGACTTGGGTGCACAGGACATGGTCCATTGCAAGAGATCTAAAACCAAACGTGTAGGTTAAACAAAGTCTCCTTTCATATGGCCCAGAACTGTGATAGTAGCTTTGACTAGTGATGCTACATCTGACATCTTGAGAAGCTACTTGCTAAAAATGATTTACTGCTAGCTATCTTGTGAGTCTATCTAAATTTCGTAGAAAAGTAGTGGGTAGCAGTAAACATTTTTGGTAGTTGTCTTCCTCTCTTATTTCCCCAGTAGAGTTTCAATTTCAAGTTTGGATTTTCTGATGACTGCTGACAGATCTCCCCATACTTCTGTTACATGTGAATGCCCATCTGCCTGCACTACATCAGTTCCTACAACATTTGACACCAGTTGATTACTCATTGCAACTTCTTTTTACTAACAGTGCCCAAACCCATACTGAATATCTGCCTTGTACATGGGTGAGATTAATATGTCCTATTTGGGAAAGTGCAATACTCTCTCTTGTGTCACTCTTAGAGAAAGAATTTGGCTTACCAAGTGTGATATTATGCCATATTTCACCAAGGAAATATGCCCTATAACTTGTATAGCTAATGTTTAATTGCCACTGACCACCATATTATAGTTTAATTTCAATGTAGACACCTTTCATCTCTATATAAGTAAATAATCAGTCTTATTTGTTTTCTGGTTACAGGGAAAATATTTCTACCATTTGTTTTTCTTGGACAATGTTTTATTGATTTTTTAGTATTTGATTTCTGTGGTCTATGAGGCCCATGCCACTCCATGTAGGCATCTCTCTAGGTCTAACAAGATAATCACTCTTATTTGTTTTCCTGTGACACAGGAAAAGTTTTATCTTTTTTTTTCTTTTGACATTTTGTGTTGTTTTTATACAATTTTACTTCTGTGAGCAGAACCATCTTGTCTATTGTTAAGCCCCAGTGTCTGTCCCAATGTCAGGGAGATTGTAGGCCATCAATGGATGTTGGTTGAATGTACAAATGAACCATATTAGAGTTCTTACATTTTAAACCTATTATCATTACTGACATGCTCTCACCCACCTTTGTATAGCATATTTTTCTTATCAAAGAATTTTAGAATGTTATCTGATTTATTGTTAGAGAAATCATACTACTTTGTAAAATACATGTCTGCCTCCAGAAACATACACCTATTGTCAAAGTCCATTAAATGGAAAACACTTCCCTGAAATGCAGGCGTAATCAGTATCAAGGAGGTGGTTTTTAAATATGAGTAAATTGATTTTTATCTATGTTTTTTAATCCCTCACAATTTCCACTGGATGGTATCAAGAGTTTATAACCCAGAATTGATGGATAGAGTTGATGTGTTCAAAGTCTCCACCTCAGAAGATTTTCCTTTAGTGGGATTCTCTTCCCTGTAATAATTTTAAGGTTTTCTAATCCCAGAACTCTAGAATCATGGAAAGCTAAACTGAAATTTTAAATTCAGCCTACAGAAATAAAAACAAACCATTTGCGGGATGCTCATATATATACTATGACTATTTCTCCAAACTCCTGCTTTTAGCTCCTCAGATAAATATACCCTACATACCATTACTCTTCACACTTAAACTCCTTTACCATTCATGTGCCCTGAATGCCAACATCTGGCCAACCACATCACTAGTACTCAACTATCATCCCAAGAAGAGAGCATAATCAAAAGCTAAATCAAATAAATATGTCTTACTCTCTGTTCTGACGTCGGCCAAGTTACATTTCTGGTGGGTGGCCAAGGGGAACAGGTGCCAAAGGCATATGGCTGTGGGTACCATTTTGCCAGAAAGATGTCAACACATTGGAAAGGATTCAGCAAAGAGTAGCGGGGGTGATTAAGGGGCTGAGAAATTTACTTATGAGAGAGATTAAGAGAGTTAAGTGTGCATACATTGGCTAGGCAATATATAGGAAGTAGCAGCGATGAAGATAATTTGAAGTGTCAACAAATTCGTACAAGGATTTAGTGGCATGTGAGCCAGAGGGAATACTGAGTTTGAGGAAAGAGAGTACCAGAAAATATGAGCAACCACAAAACTGTCTAATTGTTATCTATCTTTCCCAAGAATACAGTGAATTACAATAAGATTATTGTACATCATCTGCAGGATTAATCAGAGATATGAAGGATGAAAGAACATTAACATAAACTAGAATGACCTAAGCATCAATTAAAAAGGACAGCATATATCTTCCCTGACCCACCCTGTTGGGAGTCCATCACTCGGAAAACATCCACTATCCTTCCAACTGCCAAAAGTTTCAACCCTTGATTTCCCCTCTTCCAATCAACACCTAAGTGTCCCTGATATTTTTCAAGTGGAGCCCAAATGAAAGTGAATGCCCAACACCTAATTGCCTTATATGTTTTTCAACAGCTTTATTGGATTGCAAGTCATCTATCGTTCAAATTAAAGAGTAATTTTTACTTGTTCACATAGTTGTGTGTCATTTTTTCAATTTTCTAACATTTGTATTTTCCCCTAAAGTGACCCCCAGAAACAGAAAAAGTAAACCTATAACCTATGTAAACTATATAAACATATTATGAAATTCCAGTTGAAGCACTAATGCCTATTCTAAAGAGATGGACATACAAACGAATGCTTTGATAGAGATCCAAGTGCTGTTTTTTATATGGCTGAATCCATTTACTCCTTCTCACATGACTCAAAACTTTGTATGAAATGAGCTGCAGAGATTACCAACACATAGCCATCCAACTCTCATTCTCACTGCTTTCAAGTTGATGCCAACTCACAAGGAGCCCTGGTGGTGGACAATCGAAAGGTCAGAAGTTCAAAACCTCCAGCATCTCCACTGGAGAAAGACATGGCTTTCTACTTCCATTAAGAGGTTCAGTCTCAGAAACCTTTGGGGGCAGTTCTACCATTTCCTTTAGGGTCACTTCCAACTATAGGTATTGAATATTCTCCGTTCTGTTACTATAGATCTATTTTGGAGTCACATCTCCTGTAAGTAGCATATGTAGTATTTTGTTCCTGGTATGTTTTATATAATATGATTTATTTCTGTGTCCATCCATGTTGTAGTACAAACCAGTGGTTTGTTTTTCAGGACAGAATGACATTGCATTGTGTAGCTATACTACACTTGTTTATACACTCATGCGTTAATGATATCTATATATTCTTAATAAAAATTATCACAAAATTTTTCTCTCCTGAGAAACCCCTGACCATTCCATCTAATCATGTGATTCTAATTAGAATATTATAAGCTGATTCCATCATCTCTTCTAATTAATAGATTTGACTCGCAACTATCACTGTGCCTAGTTAAGCATGTTGGGTTTTGCTGGAGACATCCTTGTTCCGCTAAACCAATGGCTCCTGATATCTAACAGCATAGATCAATTGTGTTTTCAGTGACACAGTTTCAGAGGAATGTATAGACACATGTTTTCTCATTGGCTTTTGCCCTTCAGTCCTCTTCACCAGGATGCATAAGCTACTCTAGGAGAGGTTGTTATAGCATTCCCACTCTTTTGGAAGTAATATGTCTTCTCTGGGTGCAGATTTCTTTCTAGGAAATTGTGAAAGAGATGCAAAGAGCACACAATCTGGGAGGTATTAGAAGTGGGTGTAAATGCTATTTCAATCCTCACCTGTGGTGCGACCTTGGAAAGGTGATTTAAAGGCCCCAACAGCTAATTTACTCATAAAGATAAAGAATAATAGAACTAGTGTGTTGTTCTTATTGTTAACTGCTCACGGTGACACCATACACAACAAGGCATGCAATGCTATCCAGATATCAAACCTGGCATGACCCTGCACCTTCTCCACGATCAGTAGCAGATTGAACTGTTATGACCTTCAGCAATTTCAGTTGTTGATTTTTGAAAGTAGATTGCCAGGCCTTCGTCCAAGTCTGTCTTAGTCTGGAAGCTCCATTGTTTGACAACTACTCAGCAATCATAGTCAATGCAGGCCTACACGGGTAAAGAGGTGCTGACTGCACATGAGGTATGTTTAGTGAGAATCAAAGTTAGAGCTCCCACATGGAGGTAAGAATGCTACCACTGAACAAGCAGCACTACAGAGCAACTAAAACTACAAGCAAGAGAATCAGACATGTACAAGGGCCTCAATAATATTGTTTGATTTTAATCAAGCCTTAATCCTTCTAGAGGGAATAGGAAAGTAGAAAATAGCTTAAAATTAATCATGATAGTAATTTATAATGCATTCTACATAAAAGAAGAAACTAGCAAAACAGTAGCTATTTGATAGCCCTTCATATAGTGGGGACTACCCCAGGACCTTTGCATATGCATTCTCTTGCAATACTCCTTTGAAATAAATTGTATTACTACTTTCATTTTTTAATTCAGAAGTTTTGCTGAAAGTCATTCAGCTTTCCACATGTAGGATTTGCATACAGGTAGACAGTTTGGAAACCGAACTAACACCACACCCTGCTCCTGGGTTCCTGAGGGGCCACATCAGCTATCTTGTGATCTGAATGTTATATACAGGTCTTGAATTAAACAAACAAATACAACCTGTTCCACAATAATCAGTTCAGTAAATGTTAGCATGTTGGCGTTCATATTAATTTTAGACATATTGTTTTAAGTTAGTGCTCTTTTCTCCATCTGAGAGCCCAAGCTCTACAACTGTCTTTTGCCATGCTAAAGTCCAAACGAAGACCTTGATAGAAATTGAGCTGTTCTTCTTCTCCGGAATTGTCTTTTTGTATGCCGTCTTTCACTGCTATAAACTCAAATAGACAGGCAGGTGGTGAAGATAAAAATATTTTAGTATTCACATTTCTAGCCAAGAGTCACCTACATTTCATTTCAGGCAAATAGGAAACCAGCAAAAATACCTCCCTTCTATTCAAACCCCATCAACACCCAACAACCTAGTTAGAATTTGATCCCCTATTGCTGGACTATTGTCATCTACACGCATGGCCCACATACTTTGTCACCTTTAGCCCTGCTGCCGGAAGAGCTTCTGTACCATTTGTTAACATCCAGCCCCACACTGCAACTTCCAGGGCACTCCTTCTGCTCCACAGAGGGCCTGTCAAGCTCCTGGCATGTCACCTGATCCTCCTCACTCACATTCAAACAGAAAATATCAGTCTCTGTTCTGATAACATAAGGCATCTGCCGCAAACACACACACACATGCACCGCCAGTTAAAAGAAGAATGGTAAATATCCAAACACGTATCATTTAGTGGTGGTTGTTGTTTTCTATTCTCCTCAGCTCTACTTATCAATTCTATCTCCCTCAACTGGAATATCCTTTACCTAAACCATAGTTGGTGCATACAAGTTAGAATTGGGCTGTTCTTTAATGAAAAAGTCACATCTACCATTTTTTTTTGTTGTTTTTTGAAGGACTAGCTCAAACTACATTTCAGAAACTAGGTGAAAAGTTCAACAGGCATTGAACACTATCTATGTAAGCAACTGATTCATCAAATTCATGTCAATGCCTTAAGATCAGATTTCATCTCTGTCCTGCAGCCTTCATGGACCCAGCTCAATGGACATTGCATATAGAAGAGAAAAAAGAGATGTCTCCTTCTGAACACCTAGAGTGACGTGACATACATCATTCCACCGCTTCCAAGGAAATGCAGTTCCAATTCTCCTTAGAAGAGAAACCGGCACAGCTTTGTCTCATTGACTGGGCACTTTATCAGACGGGGTCAACATCTGGAGATGGACACCAGCTAGGTAAGTAGGGTTAGGTGAGTAAAACCAGAGGAAGATCCTCCGAAGAAGAATTGACCTAGTGGCTCTAACAATGAGCTCAAGCAGACCTCCTACTTTAAGATGGTGCAGGTCAGTGCACGATTTCATTTCGCTCTGTACTAAGTGGTCCTGAATTGGAGCAGGCAACATAGCACTCAGGACACTCTCTCTACACCCCACAGCCCCCGGAAAGCTAGTGATTGCAGCAAAACAGATTGCTCCCCAACAGACAATGCTTTCCTTGAAAGTAGGGGCCAGACTCACAGTGTGCCCCCAGGAGCCCCACGCCTACTATTTAATGTTCTACTGAAGAACTCTTTGGAATCAAGCTCAATTTAAAAGAACAGAATTTCGAAAGCAGAGAACTGAATGTGTTGAACTGGGTCCGGGGGTAAGGAAGTTGGAGCATCTCAGATGTACAGTGAATTTCTCCTTTACATACAGTGCTTTCGATTTGATCTTTATCCAAGACCCACTGTGCCAAATCAGGCTTGTGATTAAGACCAAGTCTACCGGGAAATCAGCAGCGCATTGGAGAGCGTTTGAAAAGGCCTTGCTGTCCAAAGCTTGCAACTCTGGCAAGCAGCTGTTTTGGTTCCATTGTTTTATTTTTGCCTCCTTTAAAGGGCACGATTTGAAAAATGAGAGAATTGCAAAATGATTTCAGTACAAACAGAATGCCTAAGGAACTATTTTCTGTTGAAACAAGGTGAGTTGTCAACTGCATACACTGTATGCGTATAGGGCAACAGGGCCAGCTTGGGGGATGGTCAGTCCACATCATCTCTTTCAGATGGGAAAGATGTAGTTTGTCCTCAGGCCGATCTGAGGGCATGTCTATACTGTCTGTCTTTCCTTCTGAAGACGCCTTTCAGATGCATGGGGAGTCTCTCAAAGAATATGTCTCCCATTCTGTGGTGGATGGAATGCATTTCCTCATTGATTCAGGGAGCATGGGGCTGGAAGAAACCTTAAAGGTCATCTAGTTACAGCCCCCTTTTGAATGGTTTCTTTATTTTCTTTCTCCTTTTCTGTTCATTCCTCCCTGCCACTCACCCATCTTCCTTCCCCTTCCTCATTTTCTTATCTATTCTTGTTGATTTTATTCTTCCTTTTCTCTTTTCTGAAGGAGGAAACCAAGGGAAAGAAATGGAAACCACCGAACCAGCTATTATGGAGGAAATACTGATAAGTTCCTTTTCTACACCCGTGGTGCTAATTTCTAAACTGGCAAACCAAAGTGTTAACGTGTTCAATCCAGACAGTGACCTGAATAAGTAGATTGGACTCATAAAGGCAACATATAGCCTAATTTTACATACAAGTGACTCTGTTTTTATCTATCTGTGTTATGTAAACAGGAGTTTCTGGACTGATTTACTCAGCTTGTTTTCCTTAAGGATAACAGAGAAGTGTGAAACATATGCTTAAAAATCCATGCTTCTGAACACACAAATGTGTGTGTATATCAGTGTGTATCCTTGTGTAAATGCATTATTTCTATGAAGATGAATGTTTATGCTTTTATGTATATGTGCCCCCAAGTGCTTGTTTGTGGGGGGGATTGGTGTAGGGAAAAGATTAATAAGGAAGAGCATGCGGTGGGCATTGAACTAAGAAGACAACATATTTACTTAGTCCCCAGTGATTGCAGATCCTTTGACTGAGGAAAAAACAATAGGAGGGGAGATGGCAGACAGTGTAAGACGTGACATAAAAATAATAATTTATAAATTATCAAGGGTTTGTGAGGGAAGGGGGATGGAGGAAGGGGGGAACGAGGAGCTGATACAAAGGGCTCAAGTTGAAAGAAAATGTTTTGAGAATGATGATGGCAAAAAATGTACAAATGTGCTTGACACAATGGAAGTATGGATGGATTGTGATAAGAGTTGTATTAGTCCCCAGTAAAATGATCCTAAATAAGTAAATAATGAAAACAAAAAAAAGAAATGTAAGAACCCCATAAATGTATTAAAAAAGCAATAAAATGAACAATGCAGATTTGAGGGAGAGTTATGGACGCTTTCTAAAGAAGTACTGTCCCTGGAAGTTGGCACCCTTTGTGGAGAAAAGAGGCAACTCTCCGTAATGACTGGGGTTCACAGAGTGCTACACACAAATCATTAATTCAACTTTCTGCTCAGGTTCCACTTATTTCTCCAGTGGCTCAGTTGCCTGCTATAACTTGCCTGAGGAGACTTGATACTGCTATAGCAAAAACACTACCAGTAGGCGATTTGAACAAATATAAACTTTCTTTATCAATATTTAGGAGGGGCCAATTCTGGGAGAAAGTGTTATTTCTCTGTTGGGTTTGAAGGATGATCTCTTTTGGCTTCTAGTCTTAAGCAATCTTCTTGTGACTTGACATCTACCTTCTACCATCTCAGCTTCTGACATGTTGTGGTCAATTTATTTGCATCTCAAAAGGGTTTGACTCAAGATGTATACTACACAAATCCTGATTCATTAAAACAGCAGAAAAAATTATTTCTGAATGGAATTATAACCACAGACATAACAGTTAGGATTTGCAATACATATTTCAGGGGATCACAATTATATCCACAACAATTGTGAATTTAATTGATAACATAACATTCTTTAAATTTTAATAATGTGAAGATGAAAGGGAAAACAAAAACAACTTGCAAGTGTAATAATCTAAACTCAATCTCCACTACCATCAAGTAGATTGTGTTAGCCCAGGGTGAACAGAGAAACAGATCCATAGACACTTCTTTGTGTGTAAGAGATAGCTTTATATCAAAGTATAATTGTATATTAAGGAAACACTGCATCCCAGTCGATCAAGTACTTAAGTCCAATATTAGCCCAAATGTACAATACCAGTCTATAATTTCCTCTTTAGCCTCACACAAAAAATGCAATGACAGCAAATGCAGGAAGATCCCAAGCCAGTGGAAAGCCTGGTCAGTGGATCCCATGGTGGTAGAAATATCTCAGTGCTTGTGTGGGTCTCCATGTGACTCCTCCAGTGCTAGGGTTCTGGTTCCATCATCACAGCTCCATGTGTCTTGTCAGCAGGTAGACGAAGCAAAGAGTGTGAGTCTGACCTCCAGTGAGCTATTTATCTCCTTCATGCTTACAAATGAAGTCACCAAACTGCAACCTGATTGACATGCTAAACTCCACCCCTTCACTCTTAATCATTGCAAGTTGACACCAGATTATGTAGCTATCAGGACTAGGAAAAAAGGCCTACTAGTCTAATTTTAAAAATCAGTCAACAAAAAGCCTATATATCCACAACATGCCGTCAAGAAGTTCCAAGACCAAGGGATGTTTTGTTCTTCTGTGAATGGGTTCTATATTGTTTGGGGGACGATTTAAAGGCAGTTTACAAAATATAGCACAGCGTTTGTCAAGAGCCGGTGTTGATCTGTCTGATGGGGAACATTAGTAGCATTTGGAGATATATTCCAGGCCACTGCTCAACCTGCCCAATTTTTAGTGACCTCCTTTCTAATTAGCAGCAGACTTTGGATAATATTTGGACAGTTCCAGGTCACTGTGTGGCTATAATACTTTTCATCTTTTAATCAGACCAATACTTTATTCTTCCTACTCATTTTTCAAATTATTTGATTTAGTTATAAAATTAAGCACAGCTTAATAAATTGCCAAAGAAATTCATAAAGCAGAGCGCATTTGGGCACTCCAGTTGTGAGGCAGTCACTGAGCACCTCAGCTGTCTCTGATGCTCAAAGCTCCTTTGGCTTAAACCAATCACATTGCCACTTCAGCTCAGCCCACTTTAAAACTTTAATTAAACAAAATTAAAATTAATTATTAATGGAAACAATTAGATGAATTAGCTAAGGTGACCTGGTACTTTTATTTTTAATTCGTTATAAGGTACCACTAAGATACCTAACACAGAAGAGCTTCGATTGAACAACGCTGAAGAACAACAACGTTTTTGCCCTAAGGCAGTTTCCTTCTACAAACGAGTCATTAAAAGACAGATCATAACTCAAGGTAGAGCTGACAGAAGCTGCTACTCTGAAAATAAAAGTATCAATGGCAAAGTCTCAGAAAGGGAGGAGGTGAAATTTGGTTCTCTAGAGAGTCTACAAAAGGCACTCAAAGGGGTCAATTCAGTCATTGATGTCAATTTTCTGAATATTTAGAGATGAAAATGAAATGTTTCTCTCAAGACAAACCCTTCTGAACTCTGAGTCTAATGTAGTACGATAGAGAAAGCTCAGTTTATACTATGAGTGGGACTCCTTTATTGTCCTTTGTAGTCACAAGCTAAATCATCTCTCATGGTTTGTGCTGTTTTGTTTTTCACCTCATAAATGTTAAGAATTTCTTATTTCTTGAGGAATGATTTTTGAGCATATTTTGGACCAGGCTCCACATACTTGGGGCACAAAAACAAATGAAGCAGTGGTGGAGACATAAATATTGGTGGACTTTCACCTGGCAACAGTGGGGAGATGGTGTGGGGTTGCTGCATCAGCTATGAGTTCAAATTTGCTGAAGAACCGAATTCAGGAGGTTCAAGCAGAAAGCACTTGGCTGCAGAGTCAGTAGAAAAGATTGAGCTGAGAAAGTACTCCTGAGTTCAGTTTTAATAATGCTCCTCTAACCATGACTGAAGACACATCCAAATGCTGTCAATGGAGCCATGGAGTGTATAGGTTGAAACTCTGTGGCTGGGTCTAGCTAGAGTTTACTCATTATCATGCTAATAAGCTCTTGGGGACTGAGTCAACCCTGATTCAGGGTCACCCATATTTGTCAGCTGCAGCCATGCTGCAGAGGGTTTACTATGCAGGATTATTTTAGAATAAACTACTGGGCCTTTCTTCTGAGACTCCTGTAGTGGAGTAGAATCTCCAAACTTTCAGTGAACAGCTGCGCACATTGACAGTTTGCATCACCAAGGGATATGGAATAATGATAATGCTTGATCGGTAGGCCCGATGCATGGGAGTTCCCATAAACCATTGAACACAAGCAATCCTGCTTTGTTCACATAATAGGTTGCAAGTCAACCATTTCATCTCTAAGGTTTTGGTTTGCTGATTTGCTGTAGTTAGACCAGGTTGACTAGAGATACCAAATCAGTGACACATGTGTAAGAAAGAGATTTTTATCAAGAAGTAATTGTATATCAGGAAAACATCCCAGTCCAGTTCAACTCAAGTCTATAAGTCCAATACTAGTCCACAAGGCCCTCTTCAGACTCACAAAGCCACGTGCGGTGATACAGAATGCAGGAGCATTACTAGCCAGTGGGTGCAGAGTCCCATGGAACCAATGGCAATGCCTCTGGCAGCTCTCCAAGTGACTCAATAGCAGGAAAGTGAAGGCAGAGAGTGAGGACAGAGGTTCCCAGAACTCTCCTTATGGGAATGTCATTCTCACACGGAGACACCATGAGCCTGTGACCTGGTGGACAAATGAGGCTCCACCATACAACTTTTATATCTTCAAGTTCATAGGAAAGTATCTAGCAACCACAGACTGTCTTCTCAAGGACTCCAGGAATGATAATATGCAAACCATAAAACCCAGTGCTGTGGAATCAATTTCAATTCTTAGAAACCCTATGGGACTTCCAGGGTTTTACTCCTAATGAAAGACAATGGCCATATCTTTTTCTCAAGGAGCAACCAATGTGTTTGAACTGGCAGCCTTCAGATTAGCAGGCAACCGCTGAACCACTATGACAGCAGGGCTCTAAAATGATCATTAGAATTATTACAAAGGATCACCTATCATGTATTATAGTTTCTAAGAATCCATACTGAGTGAGTGTAAAACTACAGGAACCATAGGTTCTCCCCGATAATTAATTTTGCTTCTACTGGTAGGCTCAAGGTGATAACCAACTCAAGACCACGTCAAGATCAAGTTTTACATGAGGTGTTTGGTTGTGTTTGTTGTTTTCCCCCGACACAGACACACTATGGGGCACCATCTAAAGATTCCCATAAAGACGCATGAGATTGTTTCCCCTTCAACCCAGCAGCAAAGGGAAATTGAGGATCCTTGATGGACACTCCTGTAGGTAAGCCACATCTAGATGCTTTGGGGTCTTGATGCAGAGGTAATTTGAGACCATCCTCCTATTGTTAGTTCTAGGCACTTCCCCCTTTCCTTTGCATTCCACACAAGCCCAAAATGGAAGCTCAGAAATCCAGGGTACAGCCAAAGCCCATTTGTAAGCAGAATTACTTTCCCAGGGACCGGCTTTCATTTCCGTTTTTAGCTTCTGAACTTGTCATAATTTTTTTTGTCATTGAGAAATGTCTTTAAAAATTTATTCTCTAAGATCTATACTTATATTTTATTCAGCATTTTTTAGTTGTTCAGAATATCTGATCTGTCAAGGGGCCAAAAACAGAAGTTGCAATATTTTATTTGGTATTGATTATTTTTCCAACTTTTGCTATGTGATTTTCATTAGTTATTATATCTAATCCTAAAAACATCCACATGCAATAGGTGTTATTATCGCCAGAAGAGAGTACTGAAGTTTGGAAGAAGTAAGTAAATTGCCCAAGATGATGGGACTCTTGATGTCTAATTTGAGATCTGAACTCACAGGGGTTTGGCTTCCCAATTTTTTATGATGTAGACACTGAATTATTGCGACAGAATTTAGATCATTCTTTCATCTGCTCATCTACTTTTTTTACATCCTAAGAATCCTCTTCTTTATATTTCTCAAAACCTGCTTCTTCATGAGGCTTTTTTCTTTCTATCTCAATAAATGGTACCACCATGTACCTAATTACTTCAGCTAAAAAAAGCACAACAAAAAGCCAACAGATTATGCTTAAATTCTTATTCCTCATCAAATATGGTCTTCACTCTGGTCTAGGTCACCATCACAAATTGCTTGAACGCTGACAGGAATCCTTTAAAAATTATTTATTTGTTTATTTATTGTCCATTACTTACATTTACATGGACTGCTATTCTTAAAAACGTAAATCAGAGTGCCTTACTTTCTACACTGATAAATGAGATGACTTTCCATCATTAGATAATATCTCAATTCGTGGTCTTGGTCTTTAGAACACCATGTGGCCTTAGTTTAAATATATTTCCCTCTCATCTTTTAAAATGTTCCCCACATTTGTTACATTCTATCTCCACTGCCTGCTATCTATTTTTCAAACAGACCATGCTTTACAGTCTCTGTTTTTGGTTGTTCATTCAAGTGATAAGTCTTTTGGTCATAACTTTCCGTGGTTGACTCTTTGACCTCAAGTCTTAACTAAAATATTATCATCAATTTAAAGAGCCTTTATATAATGTTTAAAATATATACTACTCTGTTTACTTTTCATTTGACCTTCTTTATAAATTATCCCTTTTACTTATTTTAATATTTTATGTTCTGTCTTCCACACTGAAATGTAACTGCATGACACCTAGCACCATATTTGTAAAAACTTTAATAGAAGCAAATAAGCAAACCAACTGCCATTGTGTCCATTCTGACTCATCATAGCCCTTCATAGGGCTTTCCAGATTTCCCATATGGGGGAAGACAGCCCCTGTTTTCTCCCATGGTAGATCTCGTTGTTTGCAGAGTAACATTTACCTGGCAGTGAAATCAGGCTTCTTCATAGGAGTCAAGAACATTGTAATACTCAATTAATGCATGGTTACATCAAACAATAGTCTGAACTTCTATGGGCATTGCATCATATCTAAGCGACAATTAATAACTAAGTTTCCCTTGTCTTCCAGGACATGGCTATTGCCCAGATTCCTATCCTGTAGCATACATAGAGAATACTCTTATTGAGTTAAATTTTATCAAGGGATAGGAAATTGAAAACCTTTTTAAAAACCTGACCAATTAGATGAAACATCCTTGGCTCCTCAGAATAGCAGGTGTATTCATTGTAAAATGCATAAAGGGGAATGGGCCTCAGTTGATCTTTCCTGCCTGGCAGTGACAAGAGCTAGGGAGTGACCTGAAGTACAGCGAATTATTTATCATTCTTCTGGTCACAGTCTCGGTAACTCTCACCAAACAACCGTTTTCTGATGCGTCTAGGTAAGAAGGTGGCAGGGGTAGGGGGGACTGGCGATGCCGATAGCATTCAGACTTGAATGCTTACCAGGCTTCATTGTGATCCCCATCCTGCCGGGACTAACATGAGCAGTCTAAGAAGGAGGGGGCTATTGCTGCCAGAAGACAGGTGAGCCAAGAGTTGGGAAGCATTGATATAGTCCATAAACTCTTTGAATTATTCTTGAAATGTATTGCTTTGTCGATCACAACTGATGTTCATCTGCAATTATTTTTTGAGGTGAGAAACATTAAGTTAACTGAATAAGTGGTTACAATATCAACGGTGGAGTGCTGCTAGTCTGTAACATATTCACGGGACTGATGAGATGGAGCATAGCAAGAAAGGTGCTCATCATGGTTGACCTTAAGCAGTGAATGGATACAACTTTAGGGGGACTTCTTCAAAGTGCCTTGCAGCACCTAAGACACAGTTGGTACAATGTCTAAAAGCCAGAGTCAGTCTCATAATAGTGATCTTCAATATGAAGCTGTTTTTGTTGATAATAGCTTTCGAGTAAATCAATTTTAGCTTTGCAGCTTGGAACTAGTCCAATCTGTCAGATAGTTTTTGTCCTTATCTAGTGTCTAATCAAATATGGCAAAATCTTCTCTGGAAATCTGGGAAATGTGCTTCAGAAGACCATGCATCATTATGTGACTTGCCCTCAATATTCAGGTAGGTTTCCTAATTCAAATATGAAGGTTGCCACACATCTGAAAGGTTTTGATCAATTACGAATTTTATGAAAAATGTTTCTGCAATGGGTGATCTGCAAATGTTACCTAGGCACACAAATAGAGTTAGGGGTCTTCTTTGTCATCTTACCTTGCACGGAGAGGTCCAAAATCTGCAAAGACATTTTAGAATTATATTAGCTGATGGTTTTCCTAGAGAAAGTACTAACACTTGATTGCTTAGAGGGAAATATGGGGCAGTATCCCATCTATAAAGTATATACATAATACAATATATTAAAGGACTTATATTTTATGTGCATTTCTTTTATTAACCTGTTACTTTTATTAATCTGTTTTATTTTTTTAATGTAACCGATATTCCTCCTAAACCAGGATTTCCTACTGTAGTAAATTGTGGTGGTTCTAGATGATAAAATAAGGAAGTTATATGCTTTCTTAGCTGTTTATAACCATCTCTCCCAGCTACAAAATATATACAACTTCCTTATTTGTCTTCCAGATCATCTCTGTTAATTGGCTGTCACATCTTTAGTAGGAGACCTTGTAGTACAGGGGTTACACGTTGAGTTGTTGACCATAAGATCAGCAGTTCAAAACCACCAGGCACTTGGAGGCATAAAGATGGATCTTCCTCAGTGCAGTTCTACTCTGTCCTCCAGGGTTACATCAGGATCAACTCCAAGTTGAGTCAGCATTAACTCAATGGCAGTGAGTTTGGTTTTTCTTTGAACATCTATAGTATCCCTGGTGGCTCTATTAGATAAACGTTAGACTGCTAACTAAAAGGTCTCTAGTTAAAAACCACCTACCACTCTGCAATATGAAGTAATAGAGTCACTATGAGTTGATATCAACTTGGTGGTACTGCGTGATAACCATCCCTTGGATAAGCCAAGAAGACATTTTATATTGCTTAAGAATGCAATATTTCTTTTTAAATTGTTTTATTAGGGCCTCATACAACTTTTTTTTATCACATTCCATACATACATCAATTGTGTAAAGCACATCTGCACATTCATTGCCCTCATCATTCTCAAAACATTTGCTCTCCATTTAAGTCCCTGGCATCAGGTCCTCATTTTCCCCCTCTTTCCTCCCTCCCCACTCCCTCATGATCCCTTGATAATTTATAAATTATTATTTTTTCATATCTTTCCCTGTTCGAAGTCCCCCTTCTCCCACTTTCCGGTTGTCCGTCCCCCAGGGAGGAGGTCACATGTAGATCCTTGTAATGGGTCTTGATGCCACTGACATAGTTAGAATGATTAAAAATACTATGTTTTGGTTTCTCAGGTACATTTGAATTTGAAATTATATGTGCTTACACAGTTGTTCATGCAAAGTCTCTAGGTGTGTGTAATATTGAAAACACTGGATTCAATTTAATTATTGACTGCCCATCACAAACAGAAATATAGCCCTATACTCCAGGGCATGTGACATCTAGCCTTTGAGAGGTTGACTGGATAGTAAGCAAGTAGGCACAAAATGCTTAAATACGAGTTGGTGATGTTAGCTGCCACTGTGGAGTCATCCGCTGACACTGAGACCTATGCAGGATCAGATTCTGGTGACCCATCGGACCAGAACAACACATGCAGTGGATAAATGAGTTCTTGGAATGTGTAGGACCTGCAGAATCAGAAGCCTTTGTAGGAATACCAGATTGAATGTGGCCTTAGGGGACTTGACATATGTAGTTGGGCACTGTCCATGGATCTCAGTAGGGGTTGTTCCCCAAAGATTTGTCCTTTATATGCAAATACCCTTTCACTGGCCCACAATGGTAGTGGACCACACAAAATTTGGGAGACAAGAGTAGCATGTGAGGTGATACATATTATAGCACTATCCAGTGCTAATCTTGTGAGACCTACACATGTAATTTTACTTATTCAAGTAGGTGCAAAAAAGGAGTGTTGGTGGTTCTGTGAGCTAGGCACATAAAGGAGTGTTGGTGGTGCTGTGAGTCAAAGCTTAAACTCAGGAGCCATTCCAATAAAGAAAGTGGTTGCTGTCAGCTGCTCTCAGATTTGTCCTCACTGAAGTCCAGTGTAGGGTCACTATGAGTCAGGATCAACTCAATGACAGGGAATTTTCTTTTTGTTTAGTATCCTCATTTGAAAAGTTAAAAAACAGAGATATTAAAAAAACAAAACCAGAGAGAGATAAAATTAATTATAAAAAATTAAGCCACTGTACCTAAACTATGACATTAATGTAATCTGTATGATAATTACAAATATAATATTTTACTTTTTCCCCATAGCCAGTCTTTGACATTCAGATTGCACTGTTGTGGGCAGCACATCTTGCATTAAAGCAGCCACATGGCCCCTGCTCAGTGGCCACCATGTTTGATTCTGTAAGTCCAGACATTATAGCTGATGGCAGGGTTATATCTAATTATTTCCAGAATCTTTTTTCTTCCTAGACACATTTTGCACTGGTCACTTGTCATGCTACTTTTTCTCTTTCCAGGGATAATGTTACCCTTTCTCTAGATTGATGTAGATCATCTCCTGACTCTTCCATCTTGAGGGAAAGAAGTTCTCAAAATATGGATATGGGCTCGTATATCTTAACAGCAGAGGGGGCAGAGTCCTGGGAGAGAGACCAGGATCTGTAAAGGATCATACCGATATGTTTCAAGCCTTTTTTAAAGAAAAAGAAAACAAAAACTTATCAAAGACCTTGCAACATCAATGCTAGATAAAATCCTCTATTCTTTTAAACTTTATATAATTGTAGAATCAAAATAAATAGTTAAAATAAACCCAAAGCCAGTAAAATGCAAATTAAGAAAATTAGTACAATATGATAAATGATATCTTGCTGAAACTACATCATTTTTTGTGTGCAAAATAGAATGGCAATTTTATGTTTGACCCATTGTAATATACCTTTTCACGAGATTTCCTTTGGGCTTCTCTCTAAATGAATGCTTCATTTAAAGTCTCTAGTCTCTTTTCTATTAACAAAAAGTCATATCAATATGTAGCACCAATATTATTTCACTGCAGAGCCAAATGAATGCAAATATAAATACAAAGGTGCTCTCTGAAAGTACTCATATACCTACTAATCATATAAGAATCTTTTAATAATTTTCTATCACCATCTATCTATTTCCACCAGTATAATTTCTTTAAGCATTCTTTTGTGGTAGAGGTGAAAGTTTACACAACAAATTGAGTTTTCATTTAACACACTATATTGTTCAATAACGTGGTTCTATTTTGCACATTTATCAATATTTTCATTCTGATTTTTTATTTCTATTAATGCAGCTTTCCTGTTCACCACCTTTATTTACTTTCTCAGATTGGATCTAGGCTAAATGCTAGCATATGTCTTCTTTTAAATAATTATTTACAGGAACACCATTCTCATGGGCAATATGATTTATAGTTTTAGCTGATCTGTCAGTTAGCTGAAAGACAACCACCAATGGAGTGGTTTCAGGTTCTAGATAGAGAGTTACCCACAATTGGACTTGCAGGTTCTCCCTGGCTCTCCTGTTCCAGACACTCTTGAATCTTTCTATGTTGTTTCTCTTCCTTATTGAGCTTTGTCCTACTTTTTAATCTCATTCTAACCGAGACCTTGTGTGTGTGTCTTTACCCATGAGGATTTTTCAAGCAGATATACTTACTATTACAATTAACAAAAACAAATAAGCAAATCTTCATATTAACGACACAATTTTCTTGCTTTACATTTAATGACAATATAATATAATATCAGTGATGTAATAATATCTCTAGCAAGTAACTGCTGAATCCACTGTCTAATCCTTGGCTTCCTCATTGTATTAGATTCTGATGAAAGCATCATGAGAATTACCCTTCATGAAGCTCCTTCACGCTCAACCTCCTGGGCCCCTTAGTTTAGCTACTGATCTGCTCCGGTCTGTCTCTTTTTCTAAGCCCCTAATTGGAGACTTCCTGAAGTTATAGCTCTTTTCTCATTTCTACTTCTTTCTTGCTTGAGCTCTCCCACATCCACCTTATCAGATACTGTTCTTCTATCAATTGCTCTGCCAATGCTACCCTCTCTCTTTCTGGTTCTAGTTCGACATTCATTTCTATAAAACAGTGTACCACGTTCCTCTTCATCCAGCTAGTTTCTAAGTTGTGTTTAGTTTAATGCTTTCCTGAATCATACAAAATCAATACAAAATCCCCTGCACATCTCTTTGCCCCATTCTAGAGGTAACATGGATGGAACACTTGGACTCTGTGCCCAACATTTACTTTACTTTGCTATTAACAAATCCCTTGCCAAGATGCCATGTGAGTGACACTTCATCTGTGTGATATTCTCATGGCCAGTCTTTCATTGTTTCTCATCCGAAGCAAAGCTGCTTCAGATGTATCATATGCACACGCGTATAGCCTTACCTCTGTTCCTGAAGTCACTGTTACAGTATGAAATTTGCTGAGCATTCACTTGATATTGACACTTTGCTCTTCAACAATGTTGTTACTTGCTCACCAAATCAAGGGCCATCAAGAATACCATTTTCTGTGAGGTCGTGGGGTGGAGGTAGGGGGTTTCTGATCTCAGAATACTTTGCTAATGTACTAAGAAATTAGAAGCTAACTTTGGATTTGGTGGGCATGAAAGTAGCTCTCTCTCTTGCTAGACACTACAATATGGGGCTCATAAATGAAAACCCAACATCAAAGAAAGGTATGAAAACTGAACTTTGCTGTCAATTAATAAAACGACTTAGGAACCAATAATTGGTGACAAGAGATCTATGCCATGGGTATGGGAAGCTGCCCAGAATAGGCTTGCCTGAGATGCAAACTAGAAGATGCTGAGCATCGAAATGAGGTTCCATGGAGCATGTGACAGAGCCACCTGTCGGTCTTCACTGTACAGATGAGAGAATGAGCACACTGGTCTCTTTCTCCTTCAACACTGTACCATGAGTCTCAGTGCTGACATCATAGCTCCAGGTTTGCTAGTTTTTCTTTTTAAAATAATTTTTGGGAGTTTGTACAACTCTTATCACAATCCATACATCCATTGTGTCAAGCACATTTGTTTATTTGTTGCCATCACCATTCTCAAAACATTTACTCTCTACTTTAGCCCTTGGTATCAGTTCCTCATTTTCCCCCTCTTACCTTGCCCCTTCCCTCATGAACCCTTGACAATTTATAAGTTATTATTTTCTTTCATGTCTTACACTGTCCAACATCTCCATTCACTCACTTTTCTGTTGTCCATCCCCCAGGGAGGGGGGTCATATGTTGATCTTTGTGATCAGTTCCCGTAGCTCCACGTTTTAATGATTTCAAAATCATCTGTCTGGGGGAATAAAGTTTATTATGTAGGCTTTCTAATCTTTAATTGATCAAATTGAATCTATAACCCAATCCGAAATGCTTAAAGGTCTTTCAGAAAGAAAATTTGGCAATGGACAGAGATAAACTTCAGCAAACGTAATTACCATCTGCTTAGTACTCTGCTGCTTCTCATTTGGAAGGTATAGCAATCTTTTGAGAAGGGTCAGGCAATTATTATTGTCTTACTTTAGCAGTGAGATCATCGACGCCCAGGTTCCTTATGTGGCCAAATGTCAGAGGACAGATGCGCCAGCACTAGAAAGAAAGTCAATTTGTTGTCCTCCTTACTCTGAGTTCATTTTAGTTATATATTGCACATGTATTTAATGTTTGGTGACAGATTAGACCTGCTTGCAAATAACTATAACATGCAACAGAACAAGGATCCAGTATGTCTCTTTTCGGATGCGATACATTCTCATTTAACCTGAGGGTCTGTGTTTTTATTTAGAACTCTTCTACTATTTAGATATCTACAACAAAAGCTCCTATCTCTAATTTGTGCTCAAGGGGAAGTAATAATTTTTCCCAACAATAAATTATACCTTTATAATTTTGCAATGTATTAGATTTTTAAATAAAAAATCCCATATTCATTAATCCAATTATAATTTTTCATTACCTAACATACCTCCCCTTCTTCATGTTTCATTGTGGACTCCTGAGCAATTTACATACAGTGTAAATCTTATATCTTAAGATCTTGTGTTATAGGGCTCTAAAATTGTTTCCTCTGGTTTTGGGTACAGGTTCAATCTGATCAATGGGAAATAAGAAACCTATATTTATGAGACTCAATGCCTAATGGCAGATGATTTGGGAATCTATAAAACTTTGCAATTCTTATCTCCCTGAAGAGACTCACAGATTTTGTTCCTGTTATTGTTGCAGATTTTCAGCTTTCTATTTTGTAACACAGGGAGCAGTTGAAGTAAAACATGTTTTTATTTTCATTTTCAACTTGCATATATTAACAAATGAAAGGCAGATCAAGTTGCAAGAATAGTTCAACTTCTCTCTCCCTTCCCCCAACTGCCTTTTAGAAACTAACAGTCGGGCTACCAGATTTTTCCCTAGCAAATCTAGGGACATGTATTTGCATATCTGTTTGCATGTATTTGAATTTTGATTTACATAAATTTACATGCTAAATATGAATCCTCAACTACAAGTATAGAAAGTAAAATAAAATTGATTAATTAGTGCAACCTACTGTAATTGTACCCAATCCCATTAATCTAGTTTTGCTGGAAGACTTGTAGTCAATAGTAGCCCGAAGGCTAGGGAGTTAGCTTCCCAGCTGGTCCTTCAACAGAGATCACTGCCATGAGCATCACATTGCAGGAGAAAGGACACTCACCGCCGAAGTTGTTCCTGGTAGAAAGCACACACACACACACACGCACACACACGCTCACGCACATACACACACGCTCACACACACATGCGCGCGCGCACACTCACACACGCTCACGCACATACACACATGCACGCGCGCACATACACACACGCTCACGCAAACACGCGCGCGCGCGCACAGACAGCAGTCTTGTCTTTAGCTGAAGACCAAATTCAGCTCGATGTCGAGCTCGGTATGGACGCTAGTTTCGTCATCATATTTGTCACTTCTTAGCGCCCAGAATACAAACTCGTCCACGATAACAGAGTCACTTACGCTTGCAAGCCCACAGGGAGATTTTGCCGCAGCCACACATAAACGCCATCACTGAAGTATCAAAGTTGATAATCCAGCCACTCTGAGCTTGCCAGTCCCAGGTCACGCCCCTTTGAGCTTTTTTCCCCAGTACTTCGCATGTTCTATTTTGGACTTGGCTCTTTTCTCTTATTAGCCATCTTGTTTTTCCTCTTTTTTTCACACACTCCAACTCAGAATTGAAAGAGTTACCCTAACTCTGTCCATGCACCATATTTAAAAATCAATAAGAACAGTGATTACAATCATACAACTTGTTTTCCCTATTGCAGGCCATATTTCTCCAGCTTTGGTGAATCTATCATCAATAGTAGTCATCTAAGACTGCAGCATGCTTAGTAATAGCATGGGTGTCACATGTATATGACTTTGCTCAATACTAAGTGGCAAGGTCTGATGGAAAAATGCATTCATCCAAAAATCTTCCATAAGTGCCCATCTTCATTTATAGGTATACCATAAGACTAAGGTACTTTTGTTGATGGAATATTATTTAGATAAAGAATAATATATATATCCTAGGAGGCAGAGTGAGGCAGCAGGTACAGATTAAGGTACAGAATCAGTGGGTGTGAATTTGAAGTCTGTACCTTCATTTCATGTGACCTTAACAATGGGTTAAAAGGCTAAAATATATTGAACACTTACTATACCCTGTCTACTGAGGTAAATGAATTCCATGCAGTGTTTCATGGAATTCCCACCACAATGGATGGCACAGGGACCGTTTTTAATACACATTTTGCAGATTAGAAAACTGAGATATTGGACAACGTGTCACAGTCTGATCCTCTGGGTAATGTATTACAATTTGCTCTTCTAGGTTGCCACAGACATGGGGTTCACACCTAATAGTTAGGACAACAAACCTTTGGCTTCAAACCACCAGGCTCAAGTGCTTCCCACTTGAATGCCTCATCACCAGGTTTCTTATCGTAGAACGCATATCATAATGTGAGGATGGTGTAGGGCCTGGGAGCTTTCCCTCCGATGTACACAACTTTGATATGAATCAGAGGCAAGTCAATGACACCTAACAGCAAGAGCCTCATAGAGTATGTGACTCAAGTGAAATTATACACAGGAAATCACTGTGTGCCCAATAAAGAAATGCTAGAGAGATTTATAGTGATGATCGACATAGATATGTCTTTTCCGGTCTATTCCCTCGCTCCCATTTTAGATCTAATATGTGCAGAAGTCTTGAAAATTGTGACTGATCATCCTTACTCTGACTCAAAAGAACCTTCCAAACTGGCCACTTGTCAGACTGATGAGAATGCACTGTGACAACAGCAGGACACATAAGCAGGGTCACTTCCCTTGGTTTCTCCATGTACAGAGCTTGCTCTGAGGAACTGAATCAACCATGAATCTCACCCCCCTCCAGACTCACAAGTAGCGTGCCAGCTCTTTGGCCCCTGACACTTAACCATGCTAACTTATGAATGGGCTTCCAATCCCACTGTTTGCCTTGGAGCCAGTTAGGTTGAATGTTGTACCTTTTGGGAGCAGGGGGAAGGATTGTATTTTAAAAGGGAACTATGTGATATTTTTTTAATAAGTTTATTCAGAAAGACCTGATTATGTCAAAATATGCCAGCTGACACACAGTGGTGTCAACTCCTGGATGAGCCCATGGAGTCATTCCCTGCAGAGACTGGGGCATTGCTCAATAGTTCACAAAACCTGCCAGCAGGGTCAGGATGGGTCCCGTATTATTAAACTTCTTATATCTTGTTCTTCCTTTCTGTATACAAACTGTTCCAGGGAAGTTGGGTCTTAGTTATCTACGAGATAAGAATTCTCTTTAGATAAGCATAGATCATATCTTGTATTAAGGCAAAACATATTTGATCTGCCCAACAGGTTAAATTAGCTAAGTAATAAATCCAGATTCAAATATGTCAATTAATGAGTGAAGATCATAGAGTCACCCTAGTCGTGACTGGAGTTCCTGGTCTCAGGCCACTTATTCATGCAGGTCTGCTCCATGAAGTGCCTAAAGAAAAAGCCAGACAATTACTACAAAAAGGAAGTGGGTCCCACGCAATGGCAGGAATTCACAAGCTTTCAGGTAACATATCTCAGTTGCCCTCAGTTTCTTCTTTGGCATTAAAAGGTATAGGTTACAAATTAACTTTAGGTTTGTATAGCTTTAAAAGGTGTCCTGGTGGCACCGTCAGGTCAGTGTTGGTCAGTAGTTCACACCCACAGCTGCTCCGTGGGAACAAAGAAGGGACTGCCTGCTCCTCTACCAATTTACAGCCTTGGAAGCCCCAGGTCTTGTCAAAGGCAGTGGGTTTGACTTGGCATGTTAAAAGCAAACCAGCAGACTCTCCAGACTCTCGAATCCCATGAATGCATCATTCCTTCCACCAAGTCCTTTAAATTGTCCATAAGTTTATAAAAATCCGAGATTGAATCTCTTCCCAAGACTAAAGTCTATCTTGGATCAGGCAGGATGCTTTTCTTGAAAAACAATTAATTATATAGAGAGACTGATGAACATTTCAGAGAAATTCTTACTTGCATTGTCAAAGAAATATGTATGAAAGGCAAATAAGCCTTGAAAAGATACCTAATAGCATTAGTCAGTAGGAAAATGCACTATAATAAAAATAATCACCATTGAGAGTGGCAATACCGGGCGAGTAGAGGGAGGATGGGGTGGAAAGGGGGGACCGATTACAAGGATCTACATATAACCTCCTCACTGGGGCATGGACAATAGAAAAGTGGGTGAATGGAGACGTCAAACAGTGTAAGATATGACAAAATAATAATAATTGATAAATTATCAAGGGAGAGAGTAAAAATGTGGAGCTGATACCAAGGGTTCAAGTAGAAATCAAATGTTTTGAGAATGATGATAGCAACAATTGTACAAATATTCTTGGCACAATGGATGGGTGGATGGGATGTAATGAGTTGTATGAGCCCCCAATAAAATGATTTTTTAAAAATCACCATTAAAGGTGAGCACAATGTTTAAGGCAGGTATTCTATACTAGTTAAGCTAAAATATTAATTGATTTTAAGAAGACTACAGGAGAGGGGAGCACTTTGGGCTTAAGATTTGCTGATTACTTTAGGGTGCTAATATTAGGCTTGGCTTGGTATTTGCCCATTTTGTTCAGAATGCTGCAATTGACTCTTTGAACCAAATGTTCCAGAATGATATCCAAGAGTCAACCAATTCTTTGGGTCTCATGACCAAAGGGCCAGTTTATCAGGAAACAATTAGCAGCACATTTCGTCCCCTTCTCCTTTCCCTGACTCCTCCTCTTTTCCTGTTTCACCAGATGCATAAAGACCAATCCTTGTACTTTGAATGATCACCCACAAGTTTCAAGGTGCTATAAAACAAACAAACAAACAAACAAACCAGAAGTTAGAATAGAAGGACTAAGCATGATATTAAGCCAGTTAACCAGGGTGTCCCACCAAATCATGATGCTAACCCTCCAAACGAAGGCACTAGATATATCTGAGATAAAATGGACAGCGACAACTTGAAATATTACCTGGGGACCGTAGAAGGTCCTGAGCTTGAATAAACGTGACGGGAATAACTCTGAGAATATTGAGGAGCGTGTCCACAGCTGAAGAATGCAGTCAGTGGCCTCAATTTTATAGCCAGGCATTGTGAAGTTGACATATTTGCTGTGGAGATTCTCCACAGCACAGAGAAAAATTCAATTACATTTTAAAAATTAGTGGGGAGTTGGAGAAATAGGAAGCCTTATGCATTATCATACTGTTGCTTTGAGGTCAAGGGTAGCTCTTTAGAGTCCCATGCCCAGAAGAAAGGGATTGTATAAAGTACATTATATTCATTCGAGTACTTAGGTGTAGACATTCCAAACATTCCCTTGAACTAAAATATATCCCATCATTACAGAGTCAAGGATGCTTTCTTTCCATTTGTTTCTAGAGACAAACACATTCCCACCCCGCTCCCCATGAAGTAGCAAGGGAAACAGCTTCAAAGATGGAATGAAAATCAAGAGGCATTCTAGTTTCATGGTTTGGAGTAAGTTTATACCTGTTTCCAGAACAGAAAGGGAGTTAAATTACATGCCAGGTTGTTGCCAGACAAGGATCAAAATAGATACCCATTAAAACACTCTGGGGAAAAATGATTTATAAATGTAAGTCAACATCATAGGACTAAAAATATCCTATTGCATATTCTTAACTTAATAACATAAATATAGAACACAGTGTAAATCCTTATATGTAGTATAAATTGGTTTAATTTTCTTCTTGCTATATTGGAAGGAAAAAGTCTGATTGCTTTAAAATTCTATAAGCTCTTGGTAGGATGTCATTAAAAGTTACCCTTAAGTTAAGTGGTTATAGAAAATGATATAAAAACCACTCTAAACTAATCAAGCCACTTCAGCATTTAGAGTAGTTTTTAAAAAATGAAAACATTTTTGACATTTTTGATGAGTGTTTGGCCATTCAACATTTTCTAATGTTGAAGGAAAAAATGATTAGTTTAAGACTCTGCAGCCAATTGAAATGCTACTACCCTACTAACTGGGAATAAAATACAGGTGGTGTTCTTATTTAGGAAGTGGTGGCATATGGGAATCCAGGTTACAGAACAGACACATTAGACTACGATGCTTTCCATTACTAAAAGATTCTCCTCATAACAAAAGGATTTTCCTCAGGGTTCGTCTTAAACATCAGGCTCCTTTAGTTCATTTAAACACGACTCAATTTGCACACCAATTTTCAGGAGCATATTCATTATGGAAAGTTGGGTACACTTGCATAATGGTTTATACCCAGGCAGATATTAATTCTCAGCACCTAGGATAGTGCTTGGGGCATGCAGCAAACACTATGTAAATGTTTGATGAATAAATGAATGAATGAATAAATGAATGGATTTTACATCTACAGCAATTTCAAGTCAACAAATATTTATTAAAGCTCTATTGAGTGCACAGGAACAACCCCAATTAGTGTTTAGGTTCGGGGAAAGAATCAGAAAGTAACTTATTCTTTAGAATCGTCAAGCCCATTTTATCACTAGTTTGAAATGTTGGTTCTCAAATAAGTGTATACCAAATTAATAAATGAATGAGTTTAGTTAATAAGTACATTTGTACCATCAAACCTTGACTGTGAATAAACCATGATACTCTACGAGAGAACAAAAATAACAGAGAATAAAGTTGTTTTTGTTTTGGATTTTTACCAGTTTTGGAGTCTCCCACCTGTTTTTGTTTGAAGTTCTCAAGTATTTTGACCATGCCCTTGAGCAGTTTTTGTCCTTTCTCCATCTGTGAGTTTTGCACTGTTGGTCTATTACTATCAGTGTAACAAAAGTCAGTTTTTCAGCCCTTTCTTTTCTTTCACCACCCCTCAGACCTAATCAAACAAAACATCCCAAACTTCCCTTTTTCCACTACAATATTCAACTCAATTCTCCAGCCCACTGGCCTGGAGCCACAGATGTCTAAATCCTGGGTGAGGAAGCCCTTTGCTAACTCGCACAGAAGTGGGTCAGTTTCACACTTGAAGAAAGTTCTCCAGCAGGTAGCCATGGCCATTACATTAACCAGATGAATTCTTCCTGCTGAGAGCTGTGTCTGCTTGAACATGCTCATGTTGTCTCAGATTTCGCCATTCCTTTGCATTTTCTCATCTTTCATGCGCTTCATTTCCTTCCATTTTCGTGTTTTCTTGACCAGCCATCCACCCTGCTAATCCCCCTTAAGAACTGAAACCAGTGTCAAGTGCTTACGTGAAAATGTGATTTTAATTCCATGAACATGAAATCAAAAGAGGAGTAGGGAAAGGGTAAGAAGTGAACAAGGCAGTTAATGGCCGTGCCTGAGGTAAATGTTTTCTCCAGTGAGGAGAGGGGCCAGAACTACACAAGTCTGCCTAAAATTCCCTGGATTGACAGCAATCTAGAGGGAGCTTCTGGGCAACATGACTCTTCACCTGCTCCCTCTCCCTGGGAAGCGTGTTCCTGACCTCCACCAGTTTCCTTCATGAGGGAAAACAGTACCTTTTCGGAAGCTGGCGTTCTGCATCCTAAAGTACTGCATTTTCCAGAAGAGCTATTCCTACAAAGGACTGAGCTGTGTGAACCCAGAATCCCAAGAGCATCTCTGCCATGGCTGAGACTGCAGCTCTTCATGGTCATGAACGTGGGGACTAGAAGGGTCCCAGCTGTGGTGCCCTGTCCAGACAACAGCACTGGTAGTCAAGGCCAGGGAGGAGGGTAATGAGCATCCTAGGCCCCAACTGCAAGGGCGGGAATTGAAGCGACGTGTCTAATACCTCTATTGGACAATGTCAGAAGATTTGGGGTTTTTTTATTCACCTAAACAGAAACTGTCAGTTTTTAGTAGTTGGCCCCCACTCCCTGCAGCATCTTTATGTTTTAGTGAATAGCATTGTTTGGGTATTCTAAAGCAGAAGGCAGAGATAGGGGTGCTGCCCACCTAGTAAAACACCATTCTTCATAGATGTCTCCCATTTTCTCAGCCCACCTTTGAGAAGAAATGGGTGGTCATGTCAGTTTCTTCTTCTTTTGCTGCCAATTAGTCCTTAATACTGATAACTGTTCATTTTGGGCTTCATCATGGATATTCTGTCACAGTGTTGTAGAGCATACTTAAGCAAACAAATGAAGATTCAGCAACAGGAAACACCATGTCTCTTCTTTCAGGAGTGCTTGCTAATCTCATATCCTCGGCTGTCTTTTAAACTTTCAACCCACTGCAGAGCGCTGTGCCCTTAATGTCTGCCTGCTCCTGAGCCCAACCTAGCTTTCCAAGCCGGGCTCTGCTCCACACAACCGAAATGATCCTCCTTACTATCCCTGCCTACTATCATGACACTTATTTTGCATTAGTCCTTATGACACATTATGCTGTTATATATTATACTCTGATATTATTTCATTGAGCCTCACTTTTTTGCAGTTCTCAGATACCGCATGTCTCACTAATTGGAGTTGTGTAGCCACTCCAAGTCCAACAAGTCCACTGGCACTGTTTCTCCAACAGCCTGGGTTCACTTTGGGTGTGTGTGTCACAATTTAGTGATTCTCACAATATTTTAAATTTTATTTTATGATGCTATTGCATGGGTCATAGGCTAGAGTTTAGTGTGAACATAACTTTTCCATGAACTGGGAAACCAAACATTATCTTACTTGCTTTATTGCGATGATAACTTTATTGCAGTGGCTTGGGACTGAACCTGCAATATCTCTAAGCAATTTATCTAATATTCTGGTATTATTTCATATGTGTTGATACTTCTTACCAACATATATCCTGCTTTCCTTAAACACATTGCCTACCCAATCACTTTTTCTCACGCTATACTGAGATCTACATATGTTTATTTTTCATTTTGCACATGATATTTAAACTCTCCCTCTAATCATTTGAATGATTTCAGTTTGGTGGAGGAATCCTCATTTCAACTTGTGGTTTTACAGGTATGAACTAGTTTCTCTGTCACAAATAGTGTTTGATTCTGGTAATGATATTTCAAGTAGGTTTCCATTAAAATTAAGGAGATGGATAAGATACATTTTCAAGTTTAAGGTTAAGTTCTGAGAGATTATTATTTACCTATTATACTTATATATAGTTTCTGTATATTGTATTTAACTGAATAACAACAATATTTTTTACTCCGCCAAAATATATCTGTCAATGGTTGGGAAAATTACTTGATAGAAACTGAAATTACTTCCAGAATTCTCACCAACACCTGAGTTCATTGTAATCAAGGGCAAGGACCTAAATAGACATTCCAAGTGCCATAGCTTAGTTTGGGTTTTTATCATTTCTTTGTGATATCTCTCATAAAGATTTATATTGTCTGATGATAAGGTTCCAATTCCAGAAAATGAAAGGTGGTATGATAGGTTTATTGTGCCAACCTGGCCAATAAACACATGCGGGGTTAATTGAAGGGTGGAGAGATAAATGGCTCGATGAGCCCCATCTTTCTTGTCTCTCACTCTTTGATGATTGGACCAGTGTGTGGTTACCTTAGCTTTCTCTCTGCCTCAAGTTGCAAGCTACACTACCTGTGGGACACCTAACCCGTGGACTGTGTTGCTGTAATTTGAGGTACCTTCAAGAACTGCTTTGCCACACTACTGGAGAATATATCGCTTAAGGTGGGGACTGTCGGACCCTGTCATCTGGCTGACTGTTGGTGACCTGCCTTGCTGTTTGCGGCTTGTGGCCTGATAGCCTGAATTGCTCTACAGAGGACTACCCGGCGGCCCTCAAAACCTGAAGGACTGCCAATATATTAGCTGTCTCACAGAAGTGAGTTGCCATTTGTACTAAGCAGTTTGTACTGTTCTATAGATTAATTAACTATTTCTTATGTTATCTATCTATAGAAATATATATAACATCATCAGTGTCCTGGTTTTGTTTCTCTAGAGGACCCTGTCTAACAGAGGTGGATTCAAGTACAATAAGTGCAAACAAAAACCACTGATCATAAAAAAAGAAAAATCCTCAGTTATGATCCTAAGTTTATCTAGGAAGTTGTGTGCCAGTGGATTCTACTCCAGTTCATAGTGACTGTAGGAAAGTGTGGCAGTGCCCCATGGAGCATCCTATGGGAACAGATTATGAGCTCTCTTCTCCCATGAAGGTAGTAATGGTTTGGCACCCTGAGATTCTAATTAGTAGCCACAGACTTTAGCCATTACACCACTAGACTTCCTTTTATTGGAAATGGGACACATTTAATTCTTTGTATACTGAAATTATCCTTAATATACCTTTAAAATGAATCTACTTGTTACCTAAGAATCAAGAAATTGTCATATATGATACATATCAATGCATAACAATTAAAAGGAAACAAAAATAAAATAAATGGAATGGAATTTTAAAATGTCTCCTCTTGGAGCAGAAAGGAGAAAACAGGAGGACAGTCTATGATCAAGGGGCCACTTTGTTTCGAAGACTGAGAATCAATTCCTCTGGAGATACTGCATTTAGCGCAATATATATTTAGCTGGGTACCTTCTCTTCCCATATTAATTTTAAGCGATCCTGATGAAACTCCTCTAGTTATGTTTGTTTTCTCATAAGAAAGTGAAGTTTGGAAATCAAATTTCTTCTCCTTTGCCAGAGATTCAGAAGGTCTGGCAGAGTATAGCCAAATGCAGGGTCCAAAGTCATCAGCCCAAAGGGTTCAAAACTCACCCAGGTCTTCTTGCTTCTACCAAAAGGTGATCAGCAAATAGAGATATGGATGTCCAGGTGATAGGTGTAAGAATTGTACAGTGTACTGGCTTATGTACTCCATCCAAGGAGAACAAATAACAGTGCCTTGTGAGTATTCTTAAAGGTGTCTCCAAGGAGACAAAGCATGTGACTCGCTTCACACCCTCTACTATGGTAGAATCTATAGATGCTCCCAAGGAATGAGGTGTGGCTTGGTACATAGCCTTTACTAACGGCGCATCTTCCTTCACTCCATCCTAACATCTCCATTCGTGTAGAGAATGCCCTCCAAAAAATGAGGGCATGGACAGAGTCCAGAGTTATTGCAGACCACATAAGGAATTATAACTACAAGCATTGTATTAAAAAACAAACTCACATTGAGTCAATTCTGAAGCATGGTGACACTATAATAAATGGACACAACTCGGGAGGGAAGGAGAGAGCAAAGGAGGAAGAAAAGAAGGAACAGCGAGAGAGAGAAGGAAGGAAGGCAGAAATGATAGTTTGGAAGGATCATTTTTCCCCCAGTCTCTCAATATACAACCTTTATCTCATATCAAAGATTTTTTTTCTCCTCTATGCCTTCTCTTTCTCACTCTCCATTTCTTGGAATTTTAGACATTCTGAGTAAAACATAGTAGATCCATCCAAGATACGACTGACTATTCAGAATATTGTACCTTAGAAAAAGAAATGGTTTCTGGAGGGAGAATGCATTTAATTTATCAAAGATGTATTCTTATTACTATTATGAGACAAATTGGAGTACATTTTCATTGCAGAAATAACCAACCAGATTTGGAGGGGAACAAGAGAAGGAACCAGTGTAAAAGGCTATTTTAATTGAGAAAACACCTTGCAGGTACAGAATATAATCCAATTTTGAAATTAGAAATTTGAGGACTTTGAATCTATCATTAAGAATTTTAAATTTTCTGCCAGTCATTCTAAAATCTTTGAGCACTTTTCTAATATTAATTTATCTTTAATTAGCTTGATTTCAATAATTATTTTCCTTATGTTGCATTTATGTTGGGACATAATGAACTATTAATTTTTCTGAGGTATATAATTTTGCAAATTAATTAAAACAAATTTATACCGACTTATAAAAATATAGAATTTCTGATCTGAAATATCAGAAAAACATTTTCATTTTCTACGTCACTTTACTTGAAATGTGCTTTATTTTAAGAATGGAAAACTACTTTATTTCTCTTGTTAGTTATTTTCTTCATATGAGAACACATACTGATAGTCCAGCACAGTGGTTCTCAACCTTCCCAATGCCGCGACCCTTTAATACAGTTCCTCATTTTGTGGTGACCCCCAAACCATAAAATTGTTTTTTTGCTTCTTCATCACTGTAATTTTGCTACTGTTATGAATCGAGCAACCCTGTGATAAGAAGGCAACTGCTTACATGGCCCTGCCCTTCAACCAGCCCTTGACTTTGAAGTAGGCAAAGCCTGTACTTTCTTTGTCTTGGGTGGAGAGTGATTTTAAGGGTGACAGTGCCCTCTCGAACCAGATGTTAATAAAGGTGTTTATATTAAATATCATGTGTTTTTATCAGTTTTTGGTACAAGAATGTGGCCTTCCTTTCCAGTGAACTATAGACGTCTTCTCATCAGGACTATTCCTTCACTCTCTTGTGTTTCTATTGCTCTATAAACCTAAACCAAACTCAGTGTCCTCAAGTTGATAAAGAGAAAGGAGTGTCAACATCTAGCATGAGGCATTACATATTACAGACAAAAATTACTTTGTAAAGTGAGAAACTCATTAGCCTGGGACAAAGATTAAACAGAAAGAAATGTTAGCCATTTTAGGGTCACTCTTACCCAGACACCACAGGATGCTCAGCTCTTCTGAATCTACTCACGGGGGAACGTTCACCTTTTCTTTAATGGGACATCTTGTTTGCTTGACTCTATTTCTTGGATTTGGACTTTAAAAATGATCTCATATGTCTTTCAAATTTCAGTTGTTCAGTTTCTAGCACAATGCCTAGCCCAGCCCTGACTTTATGAAGATAAATGTCCAAATAAGAACGACTTGTAGATTCCATATTACCAAAAGCCTGGATGGAGTGGGAGTGGGAAGGATAGATAAGAACTGGAAAAGCCATAAAAAGGAAAATTCCTAGTTTATCTTGAGGAGATATTTCCTTCATTTTGTTTACTGTTTCTCTTTAAGGTTTCCATCAACAAATAGCCACATCTGCAGACATTACTTTGCACCTAGAATTTTCATGCCACGGCAGTCTCCCATTTTGACTGAGGAAGAACAAAGATGGAGAAGAGCCAAACCCGGGTCTCACCAGGGCCCACACAATGGCTTTTCCTTCTAACGTTTTGTGCCCTTTCTTCTGAGCACTAAGATTTTAAACGCGACACTGGTTACTGCTTCCCTCTGTGAGGAATGACCAGCATGCTTAAACAGGGGGTCAGATACAAACACAAAATCCTCAAAACCTCCTGGAAATTGCAAATTCTGTATTTCACGGGTCGGAAGGCTTCCTGGACCAGGCATCAACGCTCCTACTGGAAAGTTCTTGGGAGCTGAGACACCCCAGTGTGGGTCGGCCCCACTGACCACATGCTAGACTACGAGGACCTACAAGACAGAGTCTTTCAGAAACCTCATAGCCATGCTCAGGCCTGAAGATACGATAATTCAAAAGAAAAACAGTCAAGAATCCAATACTACTTTGAACAAAGCAAAACAGCAAACAAGTTACCTATTTCTGTCTTGTTTACTTTTCTTAATTTACAGTAACTTTTAATTGTGACTTAGGTAAAGGGTTGCAGCAAATCACCTTCCCACTTGACTAGCTGTCCACATTTTGTTTCATGCTTGATTGCCATCCCCACAAAGTAACATCACTCATTACATCTTCCCCTGCGTTTTCATTCTTCTTCTCTCTTCATCCTTCCAGCCTTCTAAAGTTTGTCCTGGGAAAATGCTGCTCTTTTGATCTCCAATGGTTGATTGTTCTAAGGAATGCATACCCCTGTATTATTATTGCTCATGTTAAAAACAAAGTCTATTGTTGGCTGAAATTTGAGCCATGGGATAAATTCAGGTTCAACTCTGAAGAATGGCTAAAGGCTATTCTCTTAGGAGCTTACCAATTTCTATTCTATCAGTCATCCTGGTCTGTTATAATTTTGAGTCTGTTTCATCTTTTTCTCCCACTTGTCCAGAACTTTGTATTATAATTATTTTAAAAGAAGTTGTTTGTTTGGCCCAATTAGCTCTGATCTCAGGGTCGTATAGATATTGAGTTAATGTATTAATTTTGCCTCTTTATTCTTTTATATTGTGTTTTCATTGTTATAAATTGCCCTGAGCATGCTGCTTTCACTAGGTTCCAAAGGTATTGGTATGTTGGTTTTTATTCTCATTTGACTCAAGAAACTGTTTAGTTATTTATTTTTATTTTATTTCTTTGACTAATTAGTATTTTTGTTTGCTTGTTTTCATCAGAAGAATATTCAATTAAAATCTATTTTGTTTTTTCTTGATCTTCTAATTTGCATTTCTAATTTTACCACACTGTGATCTGTGAAGACGCTTTGTATCATTTTAGTGTGTTTAATTTATTGAGGTTTTCTTTGTAGCATAATATACTGCACATTCTTCCCACCAACATTGACATTCTTTATGAGGTCACATGGAACATTCTCCAGAATGGATCTTATCTGTCTATGAAGCTGGATTGTCTAATTGTATTGTTTAATTCTTCTGTATATTTTTTTAAAGCTGATTTTTCCTTCATCAAAAGTAATATATTTAAAACACAATGCTAATTTAAAATTATCTCTTTCTTTTTCTCAATTCTGTTAAAGTGTGATATATGTATTATTGGTCTCTTTAAATTGGTTTCACAGGTATGTATTATAACTATGTTCTCTTTGTCAACTCTTTAAACAATTATAATAAAACTGAATTTTATCAGAAATTAATATTGCCAATAATAGTTTTCTGTTTTCCTTTACTTGCTATATTATTTCAACACTTGATTTTTTAATCTATTTTTTGTCTTGTGGCTAAGTTCGTCTCTTCTGATACATTCTGCTATTCCCTATCTCTTCCTGGACATTTAATATATGTACATCTTGGGTGAATATTGATACATATCTGTTTGGAAAGGAGAAAAAATGTCCAGAATGATCATTAGAGTAAAGGTGGCTTGTTAGACTTCATCTCATGTTTTATACACCTGTCAGAGATAATAGTTCATGTATTTTTTTTGTATCGAGTTCATTACAGTTATGGATCTTATTATCATGTCCTTTGCTATTGCTGTTGCTTTAGTGTTTACTAGTTTTTTATTATCTTTTTACATTTTGATGAGAAAAATTATTAATATTTTGAGGTTACCCTATAGCTTACCATTTTCTTTGCAAGTTGAAAGCAGCCCATTATATCAGAAATAATTTTAAATTCCACTCTATTTGGAATTTCTTTAACTATATTATTTATTCCCCCATTTTGCTTCGCACCTGTCCTGGCTTATAAATTGATATCTACCTCACATCTATGTTCTCCTTTGAATCTGTCTATATCTGGGTGAGGGTAGTTTCCCAGTCTGGGATGGAGCCTCTGCTGTTCTAGAAGGTGACAGAGGGCAGGACTGGTTTGACACTGCGGATTGTGCTTTCTATTTCTAGAACAAAAGTGCATGCTTCATCATCCAGTGTTGACCTCATGAGAAGCTGGGGCAGAACAGTAAAGGATGTAACTGGCCCGTGGCTTGGTATCTGTAGGTGTTGGGCACATTTCTAGTCACAAGAAGGATGCGGGGACTAGGGCACAATGGCACTTGTCTTGTTTGACAAGCAGCACTGATTGCCAGGTTGCTGTCTCATTGAAACATTGCTCTGAGCATCTCTGAGCATTCACACAGTGGAAGACCACTTATCAATTCTGCATCCTTCTTTCAGGCTGATTTTCACTAAGTTTCCTCCTTTAGTTGTTATTTGGGCCACTTCTCTACCCTTTCTTGTGAAGCTCATAGTTCCAGTCTTATCATCCAAATCCATATCATTTGTTTTGTTGTGTTAGAGGCACTGAGGAGCTTCTGTACCTCATCTGCCATGTCTCCAGAAGTTTCTCTCATTCACTATTTAGCACTCTACCATTCCCTAACCTCAGAACTCTCACATACTGTTCTCAGTTGTTTTTGTTTGTTTGTATTTGATTGTTTGTTTTTGTTTTTACTAAACAAAAACCCTAGAAAAATAATACACTTTAAACCTTCTTTACTTTACAAAAGTCAGAAACAGTAAATTGATGTAAAACATTCTTTTTACATATTGGGATCTATATAATTTCCCTCATTTCTTCTATTGTTATAATGCATTCTTTCAACTTCTCTCTTTTTCTATTATTTTCTCTATTCTGTCTTCTTTGATTGCGTCTTTTCTCTTTTTTCCTCACTTTTTCTTCTCTTCTTTCTTCTTCTCTTATTTTATATTAAAGTTAAGATAATTGGTCATTTGAACTTTGTAAGGCACCTTTTAACCATGAATGTATGACCTAGATAGGGAAATACAAATTATTACCTCACTGGCTCCATCTTCATATACCCACTCTGTGCTCAGAAGCCCATCTGAGTTCAAAGAAGCCTTCACCAAAGCAGATAATAAAGATTTAAACCTGTTTATTTTTTTCCCAGTTCCACCTATAGACAAGCAGAGTATTTTCTCAGCATTCAGTCTGTGCCTTCGTTGTACTTTAGCTCTTTCTGCCTTCTTTGACAATAATCATATGTTCACACATGTCAGAACTAGGCTGCCTCTTTCCTAGTACCCTGTCATTTGGATCTTCCTTGAGTTGCCTTAAAGAGCAGTTAGTTCATAGCAGACCCATGGAAAATGCCTTATAACAGACCCATTTGTTTTCATGAATACGTTCTATTCTATTCTTCAATTACTATATTAGGAGAGCTTTACTGCATTCCCTTTGGAGCCCAGCATTACTATCTTTTTTGTTTGTGTGTGTGTTTTCCACCTCCCCCATCTCCCACTCCTCACCGGCCCGGGAGAACAGGCCAGGATGTTCTCTAGACTACCTGGTTGTCAACACACTGAGAAGTTATGCACTTGACCCTGTGACATTTGTCTATTTTAAATGGGTTCAATGTTACCAGTTCTCCACAGATTTTTTTGGAATTAAATGGGGTCATATATAAGAACTTAAAAAATGTGAAGGTAATATTCCCAATCACACCCCTTATATGTATCAGAAATGTATTGCAAAGTTGGAGAATGAATTTATTCTTTCCCTTCACAGCAGTAGTTCTGAACTATTTATTAGGGGTGATTTCCCATGAAACATCAATAAAATAAAAATATTTTTAAACTAGCTTTTGTTTAGAGGTTCCAATTTGCTAGCCCCTGCTCTAATTACATCCCAAATATTAATTCATTTAATCTTAACAGATATTCTATAAAGGAGCTATTCTTATTATCATCCCCATCTTAAAGCTGAGGATACTGAGCAAAGAACAAAGGTACGAATCCCCTGTCTAAGTGTGTCCAGCTGTCAAAGGTGGAGCTGTGACTTGAACCCACACAATCATCTCCAGAACCTATCTTTCAATTTCCAGGGTTCATTTCCAACACATACTTAAATTGATAAATTCACTAATAAACAGAAGACACTGCCCCGGTTTGGGGAAATTCATAGAATTCTTGAAGCTCAGCCCTGGATCCTGTTAACAATTTCTATTGCCATTGAATAGACACTGAGCAATACCTGAGTGAATTTGTTTTCATGGTGATACTAGGAGTATCATCACGACTGCATTTCCAGATCCTAAAAAGGAAAATGAGGAAACATTGTACGTATTATAATTTTGATGAACTGAGCCTCAGTACTAAGCTGACATAAAAACTCAGAGTTTCTCTACAAAAATGGAATCTGAGTACACATGCACAGTGCTGATGAGTCAAGGGGATACTGTGAGAAAATACCATCTGTCTCCCTCCACGCACAAGGCATAATTTGAAGGGCAGGTGCTCCATGGTGAATGGCAGAGTGAAGAAGATGTCAGTGTGGCCTTCTGGATCAGCTCATCCCTGGGAAGGAAGCCATGAAGGAAAATATTGCTCCTTTTTGAAAATAGCTGATCTCGTCCTCTTCCCAGCAACATGTGTATCAGTTTCTATCATTTGAAGAGTCTGACTTCTATTCATGTTTTCCCCTCTTTGCTAGTCTGTGCAGTGAGTGGTCTTTGATCCTGCCATAGAATGCAATGCAACTTTTAACTTCAATTAAACCTGTCCTCAAAATCCCATACATCAAAAGAATGCCACCTTGTTGCCTTTCCTGTCTGTCCAGAGCTTATTGCTGTATCTTCAACACCAACCTTCGGAGAACAAAGCCAATCACCTTGGCACATCAAAATTAGCTGGGTGGGATGCTTAGAGAGATGTCACCAATGAGTCCTCTTCCAATGTAGACTTTCTCTTTCCATGGAGGCAAGAGTGAAGTCATAAGAGATTTGAAAGGCAAGAAGGAAGGATATTAAGTTGAGGAGTGATGTGGCGTCAATACACATTTTTCCCTGTAGAGTTTTGATCTGTTGATAGTTTGCCCTGCTTAGAATGTAAGGTTCATTAATTTGCTTTACTTTTGTTTCGTTTTACTTGTTTGCTTGTGAAACCATTTATTCTCTTCAAAACTGCAGTCCTGAAATCTGCATTGCTTGTCAAAGAGGTATTGGAAGGTGATCAATTGTGGCAGTTAGAGATTAGGTCAAGTAGACACCTGGCTAGGGGCAGAGTCAAACTTCTCAACCAAGTGGCAGGCTGATGACATATCCTTGGTGTCATAATCCTTTGTATAAGAGCAAGATGGGTAGAGAGGATCTCTGTGCCAATTTGCCTTCTTCCTCTTAGCCCAGACGTCATTGGGGCTCTGTGTGTACCTCTCAGGGTGGCGCCATGTGAGCCATTCACCTTCCCTTGTCACGGACCTGCCCTCTCAGTTTCTTCCACCTTGAATCCATGAGACTGCACCAACCGGTCTGTAATGTCCCTGCTTCCTGACTCACTTTTCTCATCGCCTTCTGCAGCTTAGTAAGTCTGCAGAGGACTTGTGTTGGAATGGCCTGGAATGATTCCTAATAGTAAACATATTTTTAAATGGATGGAAATAAATATGTAAATGAGCGAACCCATGAACGTATAGCCTGGTCTATTGTTCACTCAAGCCAAGAACCTGTCTCCACTTCTGGAGACCCCGTTTCTACAAATATACTCATTGTCCCTAGGTGGCACACATATGTATGTCCTCTCCTTGGCTGTCTGAACTCACCCACAGGTTACCTGGAAGAAATGCCCAGAGACCAACTTCTGAAAGGTCGCAGATTTAGAAACCTTATGGATCAGTTCGATGCTACCCACATGCTGCTGCTGTGACTTGATGGCAACTAACAGTATCAATGATTGCATTCACCATTTGTCATTGATCTCAATCCTGTCTCCTTTTAAATAAATTTTATGTGGATAGATTTTTAACATTAGGGAAGAGTTGCAAGAAATATGCAAGGAACTGCTATATAATTTTAGTCTGAAATCGACAGGTTAGGCAGAAGGCTGCCGTCTCACAGATTTGCAAAAGCTGGCAAATCCCAAGCTTTGCAGGTCAGGCGACAAGCTGCTAGCTCATGTTCCCCAAACGAGAAGTCAGAGGATGATAAGTCGAATGCCGGATCCAGCAGAGACGAGCTTTGCCAGAACAACCATATGTGTGTAAACTGTATGAGGGGCCCACCCCACGGAGAGCACAGGGATAACAGGATGAAGATAGAAATAATGATGCCTCTCTCAGTAGAGAGACACTTAATCATATATATTGTTTTTTCTTATTTTATTTTATTTTTGTTAACTTTACAACTGGGAAGACAACTTAAATGTAGAATTCAGTTCTTGGATGAGTCTATCTGCCAATGCAATCCATGCCCTTATCAACATGCGAAACGCTCGATCATGACATTTTCCTCTTGACAATTCATAAGTGGAGTAAGGCCGATATCTTTTTATCATATGTATTCAATTTATATGCTGAACAAATCATCTTTGAAGCTGTATATATAAATAAAAGTGTGATATCAGTGTTGAAGGGAGGCTGATGAACAACCAGCGATAGGCAGGTGTCACAAATTGCTGAAAGCAAGGAGGGCTTGAAGCAGGTGCTGATGAGGATCAATACTGCAGCCTGCAGTACAGATTATAACCCAATGTAAAGGAAAATAAAATCATTACAACTAGACCAATAAATGATAATATGATAAACAGAGATCAAAGTTGTCCAGCTTGGATCCATAACCAATGCTCTTTGAAGCAGGAGTAAAGAAATCACGTGAAATATTGCATTGGCAAAATTTGCTGCCCAAGAACTCTCACAAGTTAAAGAGCAAGGATATTGTCACTTTGAGGACTCAGGTGTGCCTGGCTTAAGTCAAGGTATTTTCAATCACTTCCTATGGATGTGATAATTGGACATTACAAGGTAAACCACAGAAGAACTAATGTCTCTGAATTATGGTGTTACTGAATAATATTAAAAGTGCCAAAGACTTACAGAAGAACAAACAAATCTATCTTTGAAGAAGTATAACCAGAATGCTCATTAGAAGCAAAGATGGGGAGCATGCACCTCATGTACGTTAGATATCGCTGTTGGGAGACACCAGTCCTGACAAAATGATGTTATGCATGATGAAGTAGGACAATGTATAGCAGGAAGGCCCTTGATGATATGGATTGACAAAGTGGCCGCAACAATGGACCCAACATCACAACAATTATAAATATGGTGCAGGACTGAGCAGTGCACACAGAGTCTATTGTACAAAGGGTCACTATGATTCAGGGCTGATTGGATTGCACCTACCAAGAGCATAACATGGACAAAATATTGAACAGTGCAGGGAGCCCCAAAAGAACAGGGGTTGGGGAAATATACAGTGTCACTGTACTAAATGGAATTGCACAAAATTCAGGATTTCAAAAGTAGCACATGTCACTTTAAAGGCTATGAGTTTTTCAGTTGCCCCATGTCCATATGAAAGCTGGGAAATAAGTAAGAAAGACAGAAGGAAAATCAATTCCTTTGGATTTTGGTATTGTTGAAGAATATTTCGATGGACTGCATAAAGAACAAACAAATCTGTCTTGGAAGGAGAACAGCTAGCATGATGCTTAGAAGCCACGGTGAGGAGAATGGAAACCCCCTCAAAGATACCAAACAGCAAGGAGAACATTCTGAAGTGGAATTGCTGGGTCGTATGCTAATTCCATGTTTAGCCTTTTAGGAGACTTTAGTAAACTATTTAGGAGAAATAGGAGACTATTTTCCCAAAGTGGTTGCATCAATCACCAAAAAGAGTTTCTGCCTGGTGCACACAGAAATCCAATCTCTGGCCATTGGTTATTGAGAAAAATAAGGTTGCTTTTTATGTTTGCTGTGCAAAGAGCCAGAAGGAGAGTCCCTCAGACGTAACTTATGGTATATCTAGGGTTTTCAGATTTGTAAGAAAATAGAGAGATGAGTCATACATATTTATAAAAAGGGGTTGGGTAAGATTAAGGATCAGTTGGAGTCATGTATACTTTGATTTAAAGGACCATGCAATTTTAAAGTTGCTCACTGTATAGGTGCCCATGACTCTGTCTCGTGCTCCGGAAACCTGGGAGTCTTACTGGGCTCACTCACTGTATAGGCGCCCATGACTCTGTCTCCTGCTCCGGAAACCTGGGAGTCTTACTGGGCTTAGCAAGTTGCTTCTGTTGACTGAAAGCTCTGTGCATGTGGGGAAGCCCAAACTGACTGAGTTGTGTTGTTTATGTTTTGAGGTGGCTACTGGTATCTGAAAGACAAATACAAGGGAAGTTGTTTGTAATGAATTAGCCAAAGAATAAGGTAATATTAACCCCCAGATAATGGTGATTTTAGTTTTCCTGGAACCCTGGTTGGTATAATGGATTCAGCTTCACCCTGTTAGCCACCCTGTTAAACAACAAGTCAAAGGTTTTGGATCAACCGGTGGCTTTGCAGGAGAGAACTATGGCTATCTACTTTGCTGAGAAGGGAAGATCTCAGAAGCTCAAAGGGGCAGCTTTGCTCCATCCTATAGAGTCTCTGTGAGTTGGGATGGGCTCACTGGCAGTGAACTTGATACATATTTTGAGGTATCAGTTTGTATCCAACAGGTGTCCCCCCAGAAAAATATAAGGCTTCCTATTCCCCTGAAGATTTAAGGTTGCCTTACAGCAGTGGTACTCAACCTGTGGGTTGCGACCTCTTTGGGGGTCGAACCACACCCTTTCACAGTGGTCGCCCGATTCATAACAGTAGCAAAATTACAGTTACTAAGTAGCAACAAAAATAATTGTATGGTTGGGGGGTCACCACCACATGAGGAACTGAATGAAAGGGTCGCGGCATCAGGAAGGTGGAGAACCATTGGCCAAGAGGGTTGCCAAGAGTCAGAACTGACTAGGTGGCAGAGTTTTTATTTGGTTTTCCACTCTGAGCAGCAAAGCATAGACCTTCTAGTTATTTTACATCTCAACATTTGTGGTTACAATTTTTAATTTTTTTCTAGCATGGTGGAGTCGTTGAACTGGGATTTTGAACAAATTGTTGCCTTTGAACTTTTATGTGGTTATTTATTAATCATTCGTAGATATTCTTACTAAATTATCTGAATCTCTGACCCATATTATTGGTTTGTTTTTATTTTACTTGTCGAATATAAGGGGTGTTTTAAATATATATTCTGGATAAATATCTTTTGACCAATGTATCTCTGTGGGGAGTGGGAAGCACAGCGTGTCAGAGACGTCAGGGACCTGCAGGGCTTGAGGTTTTGAGCCTGAACAGGAGCTCCGGTTTACTTTGCTGCTCCTTTCAGGGATTTTAAAGACACTTATATTGCATTTTATGAGAGTGTCCCCTGGGGCTCTGTTCTAGGATCTGATTATCTATGCATATACGAGAGGGCCTTAAAATTTGTGGAAAATTGACATTAAAAGATAATGGATTTTTCTTCACAAATCTTTTGAAGCAAACTTGCATGTCATTTCTTCATTTCTGTAATATGTATACACCATATACTCACTGATCGTTTCTCCTGTTGTCTCCAATCTGTCACCCAATTCACCTTTTTCTTACAAATACGGTATTTTGCATTTCTGAACACTTTTAATATGGCTGGGTTTTGCTCATTTCTTCAGTGAGAGTCTCCCTTTTTTATTCATTATGACTTCATTTTACTACACATTCTTGAACATATAGATGCCATTTTATAATCTTTGCTAAATAAAATTCATAAGTCATTTTAGAGTTGATTTTTGTCGATTATTATTTTCTTGCTGTTGTTTTATTTTTAAAAGTAGGCATTGATGAAGGTAAACTAGGGAGATTTTTCCTTATCTTTATCTCCACAGCATCTAGATGAAAGTGCTCTCCAGTAGAAAATTGTAAGGTTAATTTAATAAGAATGCTGAAAATATACTAAAAACCTGTCAAAGAGCCAGTAAGTTCTCTTGGAAGGAATGCATCTAGAATGCTCCTTAGAAGCGAGAACAGTGAGACTTCTCACATGCATTGGACATATTACCAAGAGAAACTGGTTTCTGGAAAAACGCACCACAATTGGGAGAGGTGGCAAAAAGAGCAGGACCCTTGATTGACACAGTGGCTGCAACAATGGGCTCAAACATAAGAGAAATTGTGAGGATGTGCCCCACCAGGCAGCATTTTATTTGGTTGTTTGTAGAGATGCTATGAGTCATAACCACTTTGGCATCATCTCCTAACAAAATCAACCACTCAATACAGTTTTTCTGAAGTGAACTGCCTGAGAATGCATTGAGTGGCCTTATTTAGCAACCGAAACAGTAGAGATCTTGAGCTCGCCTCTAAAGGAAGCCTACCATTAGGTTTAGTGAAGCAGACCAAAGAGGGCTGCCCTACTGGGAGCATTGTGACCCCAAGACTGAAGGAACATGTTATTTTCAGGGAAGATAAAGAATCTGCATTGACATCAGGAAAATGCACAGGGTGTAAGTCATTGCCATTTTCTGGAAACACGATTTATATATGTGTGTGTAGATATGTGTATGTTTTTCTCCTAAATTCCGTGTCACACCCTTGTATTTTATGCATCCTCATCTCTACTGTGTGAGATCCCCTTTGACTGGTAACATCAGGCTTTCAGACTACACTGGGGAAATAGTAGGCAAAGCATTTGGCATCAAGTTCGACTAAATAAAACCCTGCCGAAGATCATGAGGGAAAAGGAGCCTGGCAGCCATATAATTGAAAGGGAGGGAGGTGACTCAAACACTGTGTGTCCTAAGGAATCACATATAGTGTAAGCAGTTCACTGATCTGTATCAGCACATTAATGATTTATGTAGCTTTTAATTTACAACACAGACATATCTAAAATAATCAGGTAGAAGTAGGCATTAAAAATTCACTGCATGGGTCATAAAATGATTAGTTATTCAAGTGACTTCAGATTTGTATTTCATTAAGGAATAATTTTAATTTACTTTTAAACAGTTTATATACAGAGATTTAAGAACTCTTGCAAGACTATTATGCATACTCCAGCTTTTATGTATCCAATATATTTGAGACACTTGCACCTCCTTTTTTCCCTCCTTGCAAGCAGTATTAATTTGTTTGAGAGCACACCTAGAAAAAATATGGCCCAATAATTTAGTAAAAACAACTTTAATTTACAGGAAATGTGTGGCTTTTTTCATCATTATTTCTATTATGTACGGTTTATGGAGATTCGGGAACTGGAGGCCAACTCTTTCTGTTCTAACTGGGAAATAAAATGATTTAGCCATCACTAAATCTCCTGGTCATGCAAGGTAAATACTTAACCTTTATGTCACAATGATCATCACAATATCATAGGAGGTTATTATTAAAAGAGACCTCAGAAATCATTTGCTCCAATGTATTCATTTGTATAATCAAAGGTGCCTTCAAAGGTTAAGTGGCTTACTTAAGAACTCACAGGTGGATGGAACTCAGGTATCCTGCCTCCTAGCCCAATCTGTTCCTCCCATGCATGAGGTTCATTAACTCCACCTCAGCTGTTGAGGCAGTTTCCATTGTTTAAAAAGCCAACTTACTGGTTCACTGCGGGTGTTTATTTTCTGCCTCTTTCCTGATCAAATACTGCAGCAATCTGTAAAAACATAACCAGGCTAGGGGCAGTTTAACTCCAAATTAATCTTATCTAGGCTGTTAAGCACCTAGTTTCTCTAGTTTCGGCAATTCTATCACAGTAAACATTTTGAGATGCTGCTCTCAACTCCAAAAACTAACACAATTATAGAAGAAGGGTGGGAAAAAAGCTTAGCCATTATCAAATACATCTGGAAGGCAATGCAGCTCATCATGTGAGCCAGCGCATTTCTGTCCTCGGATTTTTTTTTTTAACTAGAACTTTATTCACTCCCAGGCTGTACCGTGGATCTCTTCAGCTTTTGCTTTGAATGGACGTCTGTCATGTGGAACTTTATGGAGAGGCTTCGGTAGCTAATGATAAATCATACTTCATGAATCCACACTGTCAACCTTGTCTACAACCTTCTCAAAGTCAAAGAAGTTTGGCAGTCTCCTGCTCTTGCCTAGATGAGTTGTTTTTTTTTCTTCTCTATCTCCTCACGGGAGATAACTCTTAAAAGTTGCATGCTGCACCAAGTTTTCTTTTTTTGACACCAAGGTATCAATGCCAAGGCGAATGATCCAGTGAACACTTACTTAAAATATGTAATTTGTGATACATAAGTATCCATGCCAGTCTAATGTTCTCTCTGTCTGTCAACTCCTCTTATGACTTCTAATATCTCTTACATCCATACCCATTTTTGTCCTTAAAAATCAGGGAGAACAAAACGACAATCCCAGCACTGAATGATGCATTAGCGCATTCGGCAATTCGCCAAATCGCCAAATATGCTCAACCAGACTTGGAAGTCTCACAGCAGTTACTGCTCTCTCACTTTTGCCATCTGGAGCTCCCCATGCCGAAGTCAGTGATCGTTCTGGGGGGAGCGCTAGGACTTCATGATAATGAAAAGCATGCTCAAATTAACTTTTTCACAAACTTTTAGTAGTAATTTATTTTTTTCTAATGCTAGCCATTTTTCTCACTTTTCGACTTGTAGAGATTTCTTGTCGGTACAAACTCCATAACCTAACTTTTAGAATCGTCACCCATTACTTCCCACATGCTTCCAAATTCAGGAGCCCTGTTGGCATAATGAGTTATATTGAGGGCTGCAAACCATAAAGTCAACAGTTCGAAATCACTAGCTGCTCAATAGGAAAAAGATGAGGCTTTCCACACCCGCAGAGAGTTACAGTCTTGGAGCTGCACAGGGGTGAATCTACTCTGTCCTACAGGGTCACTATTAGTCAGAATTGACTCAAATGGCAGTGAGGTGTTTGCTAGGTTTTAGTTTAATTGCTTGTTTTCTCTTGAGTTTTATAGATTCCAAATTTTTCTCTAAGGAGTCTTCTACTTCTTAATTAACTCTTCCAATCTCTTTTTGCCTGCCAATGTTTTGGCACAGCTGATTTTCTTATGTAAAACTACTCGTTTTCAAGACTTTGCTGAAGTCTTCCTGGACACTCCACTGTCTCTGACACCCCATCCTGTAGGATGTTCTTCAGCCGCAGTCCTTTCTCCCGATTACATACTAAGTTCTCTGATAAGAGGGACGGAGTTGTCCTAGAATACCTGGCCAAGCACCTTGCACTTAGGAGGCCTCAATAATTATTTTGAGATGAAAAGAACCTTAATTTTCCTTGTCCTCACTCACTCAGATATTTAGCTGGCATATTTGCTTCTTTATATATTTTATCCTGTGGTGGTGGTGGTGGTGGTGTGTGTGTGTGTCCAATTCTACTTTTATAGTCTCCTCAAGGTCAGAGAAAAAGCCTCAAACTACTTAATAGTCCACCTTTGGGATAACCTCAATATTTTGCACATGATGATGTGCAATAAGTACTTTTTAAATTTGGTATAGTTAGGATGGATATTAGAAACATGCCATTAGCAGAAGGGATGGTCAGGCAAGCAAAATGCAGGTCAACCATAGCCATTGTAAAATACCACCCCTGGGTACAATGGCTCCATGCCAGTCCTCACTATATCACAGAATAAAACAGCAGCAACATGATGCAACTCTATTAGTAAACTAGTTAGATGCCAAAGATATCCATCTTTTAAAAAATAAAGGTTCCTAAGATATTAATTCTAATGTGCTAGGCCATAAGATTAATTCCACGAGTATTTAATTGATTTAATTTAGTCATTTTTAAATAGGTATAAACTAAACTGACCCTATCACTGTACTATGCATTTTCTTTCCTTTTATAAATTAAGAAATTAAAAATGGTAGGAAAAAGTTCAATCTAAGGCAATTCCATAGAAATAATGTGGCAGTTCTCAGTTGCTAGAATTATCCAGAAAGCTATGCTGCACCTCTGATCCTGGAAAACACTAGAAATACACCATTATTATGAAGATTGAGGCTTCCAGGAAAAGAAAGTTGCTCAATTTTTCTAAAACATACTTGTGTTGGAATTGTCTTATCCTGAGGAAGCATGTTGTCGCCCGTGCAAAGCTGTCATAGAAACATGTATTCTATACAATGCACCTAGTAGCAGAGGAGCTACATCCACATGGAGAAACCAATCATCAAGGCTGGGACACCAAAGACCAATGCAGTCAGAGAGTGAACGTAGATTTATTTTATACATGTGAAGCAAGGAAGAGACGGACTCAGAGCTGGGGAAGCAGGTAAGACAACCAGGTAAAGACCTAAATCTTCTCCTTTAAACACCTCTTATTCCATATTCCCTTTGGCTGTGAGATTTCTAGAGGTGACTATATACAGGGAACACATACACGTTCCGTATTTTGAATTCCGAAGTTAAATGCAATCATTTCTTCTTTTGTTATTCACCGCTACAAATATTCCCAAGTGCTCATTCACCTGAGTCAAGTCCTGGAGTAATCAGTAGAGACGCAATGACTGCATGTCAAGTGACCTTGCTTCTTCAAGGACTTTAATTTTAAAGGCACCTTGGACAGACAAACATGGAATCAAGAATTAAACAGATAAAATGACCCACGTTAGATTATCAAGAGGACTAAAAAGAAAACAGAGAGAATGAGGATATAGATAAAAGAGCTAGCCTTGGAGAACTCTGTAGCGAGGGTGATCCGCGGAGAACCTTTCAGCGGAGAAGGAAGTTAGGGAAACACTGAGGGGCGGAGTGTTCTTGGAAGAGGCATCCACAGACATGATAGATGGGAACTGGGCATGAGCTTGGTATGTGGATGAAATAGCAGTAAGATCAAGAGCAACACAGGGATGCAAGGTAGTATGACCCCAAGCAAGGTCAAGCAAGTAGCCAAGGAACAGAGTGTGACTTATAGGACATTTGAAGGATAATGAGAACCCGTTATAATATTTAAAAATGAGAGTAAGTTCATGCAATTGATGTCCTGAAAAGAACACTGAGTGCTTTGTAAATAAAAGATGGATACAGACAAGACTGGTACCAGGGAAAATCAATTAAAAACTATTGTGGTAGCATGGCTAGAGATAACAAGAACTTGAACCAGGGAATAAGATGAAGTATGGGGCAGAGGACAGGTGTACAGAGACATGGTCAGATTCAGGGTAGGCTCTGGGTACAGAATAAAGAAAACTTGCTATGTACTGGATAGCTGGATGATGAGGTGTGTTGTGTTAATAGTAGGATGGTATGTAGTCAGAGGAAGCAAACATAAAGAAAAGTGAGAATAAAAGTGAAGTTATGAATACTTTAAATTTGAAATGCATGTTAGACATACAGTAGAGAGGTTCAATATGTCGATGAAAGTATAAAAAGTGAACCCAGGGTAGAGAATAACATCATAAACCATTCTTCTGTTTTGGAATAAAAATAACACAATGTCAAGTAAATTTGGGGAGAATATTGGTTAAGCCTTAAAGGAACTAAGATAATATAAACACACAGAGACATCATCGGGGTGTGGAAAGTCATTATCACAAGGTCAAAATAGTTTTCAAGGTTGGGGTCAGGACATTAGTAAAAATGCAAGGCATAAAGAAAATGTCACAAATTTATAATTGGTGGCAGATCGATGCTTCACAGTTATAGATGGGAGCATAAGAGAAGAAATAGGACAAGGATTGGGACAAGTACTTTGTGTTAGACAGAAGGTCTAACAAGATCGGTTCACCCTTTCAATGAAGGCACTCAGGGTGAGACAGATAAGATATGGTATAACTCATAATTATGGGACTCACTGTACTGTCCCAAGTAAAGTGACCTCCATCAAGAACATACCCAGGCAAGCTCCTTTGTCCTAGGAGAAACTGCCCCTCCCTGGGATGGCCAGAAAGGGATAGAGGTAATCCACTTACCAAGGCATTCTGCCTGAGGGCAGAATCATGTACATCTTTGATTAATGATCAGAAACTATTCAATGCAGGCTCGCTTTGTGGGGGTTCTGCCAATACATCTGGGGCAATCACTGCCAACCCTAGTGCTTTAAAGAACAGGGTACTTAGAATTTAAGCCCTAATACACTTGTAAGTAGATAATGTGAAGTCATATATTTTCATTGCTTTTTCTCCCACAAAACCTATATAATTTGTTTTGTTTGTTTTCTCCCGATAGTCCAACAAGGGAGAAAGTCAGGGCTTTCTACTCTCAGAAGCAGTTATAGCCTCTGAAATTCATAGGGGAAATTCTACCCTGTCCTGTAGGCTCACAATGGGTCGGCATCAACTAGACAGCAATGAGTGTGCTGTTCTTATTGCTCTTGTTTTGTAATTGCTCTACGTAACTGTGATTCTAATCCAACAGGTATGCTTTTCTAAAAATTAAATATTAGGTATCTGTTTCAAGAATGGTGGTGAGAGTCCAATAGACTGCATTTTTCTACTTTCTTATTTTTAAATGACCTTTCTCCACAAAAAGTTTATTAAGCCCCTGAGGACCAAGCTGGGTCATCCAACTGAGATCAGCCTGGAGACCCAAATGATGTCTATATCCAACTCTCTCAAATTGTCTCTGAATTGTTAGCGAATTTTAATTCTGACCTCTTGCAAACAGCAGACAAAACTATATCCATGCAAACAAATGCAAAATAAATTACCTGAATGGTTTTTTGTCTTTGATTTTCAAAAATCCATTGAGGCCCTTGATATCTTTAAGAAAAAAAGATCAAGTTCTGGGAAATTTCATGAGAGCAGTGAGTCTCCAAAATGATGGCTGATTAGAATTCTTAAAATACTGATGTCAGGATCTTTGCCAAGACCAATTAAATCAGGAACACGGTGACTGCACTAGTGTGCACTCAGAAGTGACAACCACTACTTTAGAAGAAAGGGATTCTTGACTAGCCAATTGCGAAACATCTCTTCATGTCTCACACGGTAGGTAGTATTATTAGAAATATACTATGTTCAATCTCTCTCATGGGAAACTCAAACTAGTTTCTGAAAGTAGAAACTACCAAATTATTTTTTATTACATTGGAAGGTAAGATTGATATCTAACAATTTCTCCAGTAGTTACACATTAACTTGAGGAAATATCAAATAATTCACTATGAAATGTGTATGCTACCTCTAAAAAGTAGGTTACTATTAAAATATTTGGAAATTTTACTTTGAAAAGTTGTGTCATGCTTGCCGGAATATCTTCTATAATAGTTGTGTTAGTCTGGGTAGACTAGAGAAACAAATTTATAGATACTCATGTGAAAAAAGAGGTATATATATATATATATATATATATATATATATATATATATATATATATATATATATATATATATGCAATTAAAAATTAAGAAAACATCCAGCCCAGTCCAGATCAAGTCCATAAATCTGATATTGGCCCATATTTCTAACACCAATCTTTAAAGTCCTCTTCGGACTCACAAAACGTGCAATGATGCCAAATGCAGGAAGATCACTGGTCAATGCGTGGGAAGTCTTGTGGATCCAGTGGTGTTGTAAGCATCTCAGCTCTGGCAGGGGTCTCCACTTGGCTTTTCCAGCTCCAGACGTCACAGGCTATATCAGCATAGCACCATGTGTCTTTTTGGTAGACTGTCTCTCATGGTGTGAGCAGAGAGTGTCCCCAGTCTCCAAGGAGGAAATACCGGAGTTCCCTGAATCCTCAGGAGAAAGAATGCCCACACAGAGGTCTCGTTGGCTAGATGCCAATTGACAGGCTAGACTCCACTCTACACTCTTAATCCTCAAATTGACAGCAGAGTTTGTAACTACCACAGTAGGGAAACTCCATTTTATAGAAAATATCTCATTTTTGAGAAGCAATCCCATGTCATTTTAGAGAAAAATTGGGAGAACCTCAGGAAAACTATTTTTACATGCAAGGAGTGGGTCTGATGAGATGGAATGGGATGGCTCTGTTTCTGTACATCATCATGTGGCTCTGAACCAAGTTTCGTAGAAGAACTGAATAACCTGGGAGGAGAGCGGCATCTTTGGAATGAGCATCGTATCGTCCCAATTCGGCTTTATTTCTAGGATAACACTCAGACAATGGGTGTGAGCTACATCTTTAAGAAATATCAATGAATGCTATATATTTATGTCTCAAACTAGCCTGTATAGAATATCACTGCGGAACTGGGGCATGGTCTCAATTTTAGTGAAGCAACAGAAGCAAAGATCATGCTAAAAGTACTGTCCCTCTGCTTCCATAGCAATCAGAGGTGATGGGCCTGTAGAGGTTTTATGGTCTGTGACCTACTCTTTATTCTTTCCATTTCCACAGCTCTGGCCATGGTCAGATAAGCACAATATGGATTAGATACTGTAGCAATCCCTAACAGTTGGAGAAGAAAGTCTAGTTTTTCTGTCCAGTCTGTCTAATGAGACTTTTTTGTACTTCTGAATTTGAAAAATGGAGTCTTATGTGTTTGTAGACTATTTAGGGCCATGGAAAGCCTGAAGAAATAAGTCCAGTGAAACTCATCTATGTATAAGAAAGAACTTTATATCAAGAAGTTATTGTACATCATGAAGGCATCCCATAATAGGTCTGATACTGGTCCCTCAGTTCCTCTTCAGATTCATGCAGCCAGTAGCAATGATGCAGCATGAAGGAAGACCCTAGGTTGGTAGGTGCAGAGTCATGTGGATACAAGGCTAGTGGAAACATGGCAGAGCACCAGCAGCTCTCAGGGTGGCCAGCAGAGTCCCAGGAAGCAGAGAGGTTGAGAGAGAGAGAGAGAGAGAGAGAGTTTATCCTAGGGTTCCCACTTATAGGAAGGCTGCACCCCAAAGGAGGCATCCTCAAGCTGTGACCTGATTGACAGGTGGGATTCCACCACTGCACTTGCATACCTCTTCAGAAAATTATGTAACTACCACAATGATTTATTCTGTATGCAATGTAACATATGTCATTAATAGTCCTAGTGATGTCACTTAATACTTCACATTTATCACTATAGATTTTTCTATCTCTTAAACCATCTAACATGTGTTGCCAAATGTTGAAATGATGAGAAAAGAAGGGCATAGAGAACGGTGTGGGTTCCCCAGTGTCTCTGTGAGTGTGCGAGTGTGTGTTCTGATCTCCAGAATATCCTAATGATTACTTACTTTTGTGATCCTTATTAAGGAGCCCTTGAATCATAACGGGTTACACAGTCAGCTGCTAAACCCAAGGTCAGGGGTTCGGACACTAAAGATGAAGCTCTTTGCTCCAGGAAAGATTTTTAAGTCTTGGACAAGCAAAGGGGGCAGTTCTACTTTGTCCAATTGGGTCACTGTGAGTTGGAATTGACTTGATGACAGTAAGTCATTGGTTTATGATCCCTGCTCTACATATAAGGAAACTCTAGTTTAAAGAGCTTAGATGACATATCTGAGGTCACACAGTTCAAATAGAAAGTGTCTTTAACCATTACAGTCTAACAGGGTCTTAGATCATTTGTAATGTCGATTATTTTAGCTTATTGTTACTTCGGAATTGTCCTGATTAGTATTTTTAGAGCTTTATGAAGTGATCACATATAATTAAATTTTCCCCGTAAGTTAAATTGATACAAAAAAGGTCATTAATGATAGTGACAGGAATCTAATTTGAGTACTCATGGGACACAGTCTGGGACCTAGAGTTAAAGAGGCCTATGAGGATATAGGTGAAATTCTACACTCAAACTCATTGCTATTGAGTTGATTTCAGTACCCTATAGAACAGCATAGAACTGCTCCTGTGGGTTTTTTGAGATGTAAGTCTTCATGGGAGCAGAAAACCTCAACATTCTCCTGAGGAGCGGCTGGTGGTTTCCATCTGCTGAGCTTGCCGTTAGCAGCCCAGCCCCATGCATGCACATGACACAGACACACACTGAGAGAGGAGGCAAGGTTGGGATCTTGCACATGGAAGAAACCTTTCCAGTCACTTATAATAATGCACCAGTATCCGGGTAAAGAGACATCCTGTTACTAATTTTTGTATCAGAAAAACTCCATCTTAGCACAAACCTGGATAAAAGTCAAAGCAACATCAACAGATAACTCCAGGCTAGCTGAGTTCATTAGATTAGTACTAGAAGGAACCTCGAGTTCTCTTAGTGTCCTTCATTTGTGTTCCAGATGAATTGACAGAGCCAGGGAGTTAGTCATTTGGTCACAGTCCCCAGACAAGAACCCCAGCCAGGAACCTAGTAGCCAAGGCTGCCCGCTCAACGCACCTTCTGCCTTATGGCTTTTCTGCCTTACCTCCTGGATATTCACTCAGAAAGGCACTCCTGCCACTGTGGAGTTTAACATCATGACACCTGCCTGCTTGGTGATTGTTTCCCTGTCAGCCTGGGTGATGGGAAGAGCGCGAAGGCAAACGCAGGGAGACAGATGCTGTCTGAGGTGGCATCTGGGAGTCTTTCGACTTGTTGGTTCCTGGGCACTAGCAGTGCGTCTGCATGTGCCAATAGGGGCCCGCTTCCCATTTATGAACTCACAGCTCTGTTCTAAACATAACCTGTGGTGAGACCTTTCCCCAGAGGCTCTGCTTCTCCTGCGTGGCAGTCCCTTCTAAAAACATCTCTGTTCTCCCTCAAGGGGAAGCTCTTGGGAAAATCCCATTTGGAGAAAGGTTCAAAAGCAGCAGCCAGGTAACAAAGTGCCTTCTTCATCTCAGAGCAGATCTCACCGCTGTCTCAGTTCCACCAAGGCAAGTTTGATGCAGTCAATGGATCCAGCCAAAGCCTGATTAGCATCTCTGCAGCTTCCCAGATGCAGAAGTTAAAATAGTGCTGCTTTCAGAAGAAACATAGGAAATATCTTCTAACATCCATTCATTATTTTGAGAGGCAAGTGACAAGGAATAGTTGATCAGGACATAGATTCGTGAAATTTCTTATTTAAACCAACAGAGCTAAAATAGGCTTCAGGGAGTGGGAAGTTGTGGTGAGTGAAAGCCGTAGGCTCTATGCCTGCCTGTAACCTCTCACTACTTCCTACCCTTATCCTCTGATTGATTTAGCTTTGAGGCTTTGCATGCATTTTCTCTGGATAAGTAATATCGCATGGGCCAAACAGGAACTATCATTTATAGTTAAGTGCTGGTTTTGATGATGCACATTCTCTGTGATTTATTAGGAATATCTCATTTAAAAGCAATAATAAACCTGATATGATTGTACATCTGCTACAGAGGAATAGAGATGAGAGTTAAGAGAGCTTCCAGAACCTTCGTAATATCACAAAACTAGTTTTTGGCTGCAACAGGGTTAGGGTTTTTTATCTGCGGGTTCACTGTACTCTTGAATTCATCATTCATCTCCCTTCCAATTGAAGTCTATCACAGAACAAAGATATTGTATCCTAGTTAGAGCCTTACCTGAGCATTTGAGCACTTTCTGGGAATCATGGGTAAGACAGTGGACAGGAAGTTAATGCCTGAAGGAATTAGGATCAAAGGAGACTCTAGCAAAATTTGTTTTAAAATCGTGATTACAAACCACTCTCCCTGGCACTGAATTAAACTTAGAGATAAAGGAAAAGAGAAACTGTATAGAACAGGAATTTGTATCTCAGGTTTTGCAATGAAAGAACTGTATTTGAATCCTGGGTCTGACATTTAGGAGCTGTGTGACCTTGGGTTTATAATTTAGCCCCTAGAGTTCTTTCTTCCTAACGTAGGATGAAGTCTCACCATCCTTGCCTCTAAGGAGCACCCTGGCCATACTTTTTCTAAGAGAGATCCTTGGAGAAAGACTTCATGTTTGGTAAAATAAAGGGGCAGAAAAGGAGGGGAAGGTCCTCATGGAGATGGATTTGACACCCATAACTGCAACAATGGGCTCAAGAATAGGAACAATTGTGAGGAGGACAAAGAGATGGGAATGGTTTCCTTCTGTTTTGCGTAGAATCCGCTATGGGTTGGAAATAACTAGATGGCACCTAACAACTACACTAACAATGTGATATCAGTGATAAAGCAATAAATTACATACATGATTTCATGCTCAATAAGCACTTTTTTCCTCCCTCAGATTTCTCCTGTTTGCTCTCCACCAGTATCCCAAAGAATCTGGGGCATTATCAGAGGTAGTTCTAACCAGAGTACAACCAGGCAAAATACCGAAGTGATTTAAATTAAGTCTAAGGATTGACTTTATGAAATTTTCAAATTAATGACTGCGATTCAAGAAATAAAAATATCTAAATTGCTGTAAGATGACTGTGCACTACAAAATTATTCTGAAAATTGACTTGACAAGTCAAATAATTTGAATTCATTCTAGATCCATCTGGATTTTATAATTTCTAACAGATATTCCATAGAGGGGTCTATTCTTTTGGTTGAGATATGTAGTGTATTACCAAAAATGTATATATACATGCTTTCACATATGCATAAAACATGCCGCATACATGTGCATATAAACATATGAGAGGTCTTCAGAAAGTTTGTGCAAGATTCTTTTCTTTCCATATTTCATGAACTCTTTGAAATCACCTTCAATATCTATAGCTAAACCCAAGCTACTGGAATCAAGTCTAGTTGATGCATAGTGACCTGATACAGAGTTTTCTGAGACTGCAAACTTAGAAGGGAGCAGATAGGCTTGTCTTTCTCCTACAGAGTGGATTGATTAGTGGGTTACAACCACCAACCTTGCTCTTAGCAATCTAACCACTAATTCATACCGATGTATGGAGGTCAAAACGTGTGCCAACAATAGTATAGAAACTTTATTTTAACATGTCCAAATGTACAACTACATTTCTAGGCGAATCTTCCATCTAGATCTAGATGGATCTATATGTTTCTAAAGCCGGTATGTCCACCTCTCTAGTCATTCCCTAAAGCTTTCAACATAGCTCGAGTTGCACAACTTCAGAATGGCAGTGTTGGCAGGTTGTTAGTTCTGACACCTAGAGTTGCTCACATAGCCTCACATTTGTTCTTCTGTTCGAGCCCATTGTTGCAGCCACTGTGTCAAGCCATCTCCTTGAATTCCTTCCTCTCTTTTGCTGCCCCTCTACTTTACCAACCATGATTTTATTTCTCCAGGAACTAGTTTCCCTAATAACTTCTCCAACAAACCTGAGGGGAAGTTTCTCCATCCTGCTTCATAAGGAACATTCTGACTATACTTCTCCCCTGACAGACGTGTTTGTTCTTTGGGCAGTACAGGATACTTTCAGTAATTTTAGCAGCACCATAATTCAAAAGAATCCATTCTCCTTGGATCTTCCATATTCAATGTCTAACTCTTGCAAGCATATGAGGCAATTGGAAATACCATGGCTTGGGTCAGGTACACCTTAACCCAATGCAATGTGTCATTTGATCTCATGGTTTCTGATTTCATTAGCATTGATTTCTTCAAGCAAGGTGAAATCCTTGGCAACTTCAATCATTCCCCCATTGCTCAAGATGTCACCTATAGGTCTAGTCTTATTTTGTTTTCTTTCCATTGAATTGTATTCCATACTAAGGCTACAATCATTGATCTTCATCAGCACATGTTCAATTCCTCCTCCTCACTTTGAACAAGCAAGGTTGTGCCATCTGTATATTGAGAGCTGTAAATAAGCCTTCCTCCAGTCCTGATACTACATTCTTCATCATAAAACCAGGTTATCTGATTATTTGCACAGTATACATATTAAAAGAATACTGTGAAAGTATACAACTCTGACACACACCTTTCTTGATTTTAAACCATGCAGTATCATCTGTTCTGTTCATACAACTGTCTTGGCACATGAACACTTTCTACATGAGCACGAGGAAGCTTTCTGAAATCCCCATTCTTCTCAAGGCTGCCCATAGTTTGTTATGGTTCCTAGTGTTGAATGCTTTTGTATTCTCCTGGTGTTCTCTGCTTTCAGCCAAAATCCATTTGCAATTACCAATGATACCTATTTTTTCATGTTCTCTTCTGAATCCAGCCTGAGTTTCTAGAAAACTGGTTGCCATCAAGTCAGTGCTGATTCATAGCCACCCCCTGTGCATTCCTGAGACTGTAACTTAAAAAAAAACCATCTTTCTTCCCCAGTGGTTTTGAACTGCCGATCATGCACATTGCAGCCCAAAGTGCAAGCACTACCCCACCAGGGCTCCTGAATTTCCGGCAGCTCCCTGTTAATGGACTGCTGCACCCGAGGTTAGAGCTTCAGCTAAACTTTACTTGCATGTGATAGTAATGATATTGTCTATATTTTGCACATTTTGTGTGTCACCTTCCTTTGGAATGGGTACAAATACGACACTCTTTCAGTCAGTTGACCAGATAGCTATCGTTCAGATTCCTTGATGCAGACAAGTGCTTCATCAGCTTTGGGAAAATTTTCCACTGGAATCCCATCAATTTTTATAACCTTCTTGCTGGTTATTGCTTTCAGTGAAGTTTGGCTTGCTTTCATCAGTACCATTGGCTCTTGGTCATATGCTACCTCTTCAAATGGCTGATTAGTTGACTATTTTGTTTGTTTGTTTGTTTGTTTTTGGTACAGTAACTACATATTCCTTCCATCTTCTTTTGATGATTCCTGCATCATTAAGTAGCATGATAATAGAAACTTTCAGCACATCAACTCAATACTTGAATTTTCTTTTTCTCTTTCAGTTTAAAATATGGTGACCATCATCATCCTTTTTTATTTTATAACTATGTTTTGGCACATTTCCTTATAATATTTATTTTGTCTTCTCAAGTTGTCCTTTAAACTTTTCTGTTGTGATTTTTAATTTAATCATTTCTTCCATTTGCCTTAGCTACTTGTGTTAGACAGGATTCTCTAGAGAAACAAAACCAGGACACATACACACACACATATGGATAGATATATGCAGCATGAAGAAATAAATGGCTAGTTAGTCCAAAGAGCAGTGCAGAGGTCTCATTTCAACTCATTTCTGTGAGTCAGTTAATATACAGGCAGTCCTTCAACTCATGGGGCTGCTGGGTGCAGGTCAAAGAAGCAGACATCTGAGTCTTCTGTAGAGCAATACAGGAAGTCGAGCTACAGGCAGCAAACAGCAGGGCAAGTCACCAACAGTCAGCCAGATGACAGGGTCCAATAGTCCCCAGCTCTCTTTGCCCTTCAATTAAACTGTAAACTTATTAACCCCACGTGTGTTTATTGGCCAGGTTGGCACAATAAACCTACCTATCACACTACTGTACCAGTAAGAGAAAATTTTTTAGACATCTACTGTGCTCTTTTCTTTCTTTCCTCTCTTTGATGACTTTTGGTTTCTTCATGTATGATGTTCTTGATGTCATCCCACAGCTCAACAGGTCTTTGGTCACAGTATTGAATGAGTCAAATCTCTTCTTGAAATGTTATCACCATTCAGATGGGATAGAATTCAGCCTGAAATTATATGTGAACAATTGATGGTCTCTTCTACAGTTGGCTTCTGGCCTCGTTGTAACTGCTGATATTGAGTGTCTTTATCAGCTTCTCCACCATCTCTTCCCGCAGATACAGTCAGGTGTATTTCTGTTGTCTTGTAATCTATTCTGAAGGCTACGGTCTTTTATCTTCATCAGCAATTGCTAGAAGTCCTCCTCACTTTTATCCAGCAAGATTACATGTTGTGTATTGGAGGTTGTTAATAATATTTCCTCCAATACTAATCGTGGGTTCTTCTTCCATTTGGGGAAGCCCATGTGCATCGTCACCTTTTGTGTTGTTGAAAGAAAGCATTTGTGATGAAGAAATTGTTGGTCTTGTAAGATTTCATAATGCTATCTCTGCACTGTTTCCATCGTCAATGCTGTATTTTGCAACCACGGTTCCTTCCTCTTTACTTACAAGCCATATGCATTTGTCTTAGGTAAAGGATCCATTTGAGGCCAGGGCTAATAGCAAATGTTTAACAAAACTCAGATAGTCATCTTTCCAAATCACGGTATTCACAACGGTTTATGGTACTGCTGCCTCACTGACTATTCCAGTGTTAGAATATCAAGAACACCATCAATAATTTTTAGATGAATCAAGTATTCTGTAAACAAGAAAACCTCAAAGATGAGTCAGGAGGAAAGACTTTCAATCTTAACAGATAAGGAATCTGTAGCTGATGTCCGTCCAGAAATTAGTAAAAAAAGACCATAAAATTACCTTTGATGTGACAGCTACTGACTTTGTGATATCAAATGATTTGACATTTTCAACTTTAAGTGACTATTTTGTTCTCAGCAAGCTTTTGACAAAACGGGAGCCTCAAAGAGCAAGATCGAAACTCGTGAAGATGATTTTACGGTGTTATTTTAACAAAGGTTGAGTCTCAGATTTATCAATGTGATTCAGAGAACAAGGTCCCCTAACAGGGGCTTTCAAGGAGATCTCCTTGACCAGTAAAATTCACAGCAGATAAGTCAGTTCAGCGGTTTTGGTGGCTGCTTTAGGTGATTATAAAGAGATAATCTTGATAGATTTTCTTGAGGGAGAAAACAATCCAGGTCCTGAGTATGAAACTGAAGACAATTGAAGATTGTATTGGTGAAAAAAGAGGCAGGGGGGTCATTGCAAGGAATTTTTTCAATAGTGATGTTTATGGAAGTTACATAATCTCCTGTCAATTTGAGCAAAGGGGTGGAGTCTAGCCTGTCAATCAGGTCATAGCCAGCCATGCCTTTGTGTGGACCTGGCCTTCTCCTGAGGATTCTGGGAACTCCTGTCAGAAGGAGGTGGGACACTCCCTCTCTCTGCTTCACATTACTGATGACAAGCCAGATGGAGTTCTGTTGATGGAGCCAGATCCCTGGAGCCAGAGAAGCCATGTGTGGACACCTCAGTGCTGAGTTGCTTCCACCACCACTGGATCCACAAGACTTTCCATCCACTGGCCTGTGATCTTCCTGCCTTCAGCATCATTGCATGAGTTGCATGAGTCTGAAGAGGAATTTATAGACTGGTATCAGATATATGGGCTAATATCAGACTTATGGACTTGATCCTGACGGGGCTGAGTTGTATTTGCAACATACAATTGTTCTTTTATATAAAGTTATTTCCTATACACATATGAGTGTCCATGAATTTGTTTCTCTCATCAACTCAGACCAACACACAACATTCTTGTTCATTCTTCAAGGGTAGCAAGGACTGCCAGAGAATTTCATTGGTAAATTTTACCTTATTCATCCTATAGCTTTGATCTCATCTCCACAGACATTCCTCTGTTCTCTAAACTCAAAGAACAGGTTAAAAGGGTGCGATAGTTACATAATCTCATAACAACTTGAGGATATTAAGAGGAAAGGGGTGGAGTTTAAGGCTAAAGTCAATCACGTCACAGCCTGATGCTTTGAGGCTGTGGGCATAGCCTTCTCATGAGGATTCTGGGAACTTCCTTTCTTCCTCCCTGGAGGCTGAATGCACTCTCTCTGCCTACATATACCTGTTGACAAGCCACATGGAATCAAGCTGATGGCAACCAGAGCCCTGGGGCATTATTCCACTGCCACTGAATCCACAAGACTTTGCATCCATTGGCCTGTGATCTTCCTGGATTCAACATCAATGCATGCACTATGTGAATCTAAAGAGGAATTTATGGATTAGTATCACACATATGGCCTAATATCAGACTTATGGACTTGATCTGGACTGGGCCGGGATGTTTTCTCCATTTACAATTGCTCTTTGACATATAAAACACTCTTAAACACATACGAGTGTACTTGGGTTTGTTTCTCTAGTCAAAAGAGTCTAACATTAGGGGGTGTGAATTGAGTCCCTCAATGATATCCAAATGCTTGCTTTAAAATGATGAAGTTTAGGAGGCTAGACTTCTTCAAGGAAGGATTAGATGGAAGCACCATTTACTGAAATATATAGACCTAAGTTGAGAAACAAGAACTTCATATTTTGTTTCATAAAGTTTCTGATTTTGCAGAAATACTTTTAAACTTAGTCTCATATATATAATGCATGCAGTTATTTCATTTTCATATTAATCCCTACAAATCAAACCTAGGAAAATAAAGACAAGCCCTTTATAAGTCTTAAATTTTTGTGGCTTTAGGCACAGGGTCAGACACAGGTCTCTCTATTTTGCATTATCTTATTCTGAATAAGAAACTCCTGGGTAAAACTTCAGGTTGAGGACCCAAGGCTGGTGATGAGCTCGATTGGGAGCACATCTCTTCAGGACCATCACAACGGAGACGACTACATCCTTCGAGTCGTCTATAAAGTGCAGAATCTGCTTGAGCCCTATCTTGAATTCTCTGCTTTGGTTCTTTAAATTCAATTAGGATATATTGAATTTAAAATATGGGATTCCAGTTTCTTCTTTTACATATGTGAAGACTGTCAGCATTATCATCACAAGTCACAAGAGAAGCTCATGTTGCATCTACCTTTGATACCAGGTAAAAAATATCATAGGCAAGAATCCAGCATCTTCAGCAATAAAATGTGAGAGCTATTTCCTTTCAATATCCTCATTTATACATGAGAAAACTGAGAATGAAAAAGATTAAAATAAATTTGTCCAGAATCAGAGTTTCATTCGTTGGTTTTAATTGTTTCTAGACTTTCATTTGCTGTTTGTATTTTCCCACAAGGAAGAAACAAGGAATCATTTTCCTTTCATGAAGAGAAAGGGGGAGGGAAAAACAAAGACAGAAGCAAAGCAACAGAATTTATCTTTATGAAAGCAAATTCTGAAGATATTTTGCCAAAAAGGACACATAGTGAAAATGGATTAGTTCATTTGAGTGTGGTTTCTGGGAAATATATATTTCCCAAAGCAGGTGGTGCTATCAAAGTGAATAGGGAGAAAAATGTTGTGCATGAAATTTTTTTTCAAAATGCTATTTTTCATGTCGAAAGGGAAATGACACAAATTCTTACCCCTGAGTTTGACAACATATTCTAATGGATTCTGGATATATTTTAGAGAAACACACCCACATACGAATAGAAACAAACATTTTCAAAAAAGATATGTATAGAAAACCCTGGAGGTTTTACATTTGTTAGATGGAAGAATAAAACAGAAAGACAAACGGCCTTGCCAGATAATGAGATGAGTGAGCAAGTAAGTCACTGGAAACTTGCAGACTGCCCTTGTGGAGAGATTTCTAAAACTGTTGATATAGTCAGGGGATGTTGCAGATGGAATGAGCTCCAAATAAGTATCCCATGGGCCTTGAGCAATTTTAAAAAGTAACATCGTGGATTAACATTGAAATTCATTTGTATTTTGCTTTTAGTCTACATTTCCACAGATTTTAGTCTATAGTCCCACACAATCATGCTTAGTTTTTAATAGTAAAAATCTACTTAATAGGCACTTATTAACATTGTCCATTGGATATGATATGAATCACCCCCACAGTCAAGTCAACTCCAATCTACAAGGGGGTACCCTCCCACACCCACACCCTCTACAAAAGGATTTACCCCCCTAAGCTATGCATTATTATTATTATTTTTACCAAACAACCTTATCACTATCAAAGTGCTCTCCATTACACTTAGCACATTTGTCAAATCTGTGATTCCATTCTAGGAAACATTTTTCAAACTCATTTGTTTGGATGGCTGACAGCACCTCCTTCATTTTGTTCGTAACCTCTTCTATATCCTCAAATTGCTTTTCACTGAGTGAGGTTAGGTGAGTAAGGTGGGTGGGGCAAGAGAGACATGCTGTTTTTTGCCAAAAACTGGCACACTGAGCAGACTGCATGAAAAGGTGCATTGCCATAGTACAAAACCAGTGCCCTTTCTTCTGTAAATCAGACCTTTTTTCACACACTCTTGCGAAGTCTTTTCAGAACCCCTAAATAGGAAGCTCCATTGAAAGTCTGACCAGGTGGAACAAACTCCAATGGAAAATACTACAACTTAGCTGAGGCTCACCCCACTCCTCAAAGTTCTATCTTTGTGCTTCATTCATACTTTAAAGGGGTCGTACACAGCAGATTTTCCTAATAACAGACATTATTTGTTTTTAGACTGCTGTTTCCACGAGCCTTGATCGTGGATCCAGGTTAAATGAAACACTTGACAACCTCAGTGTTGTCTCCATTTATCATGTTGTCTTTTTCAGGGGAGAGCATTTTTGCTTTCTTTAAATTGAGTCTGGGCCTTGTTTTGATGGATGATATTGAGCTTCTCCGTGCTCTCCCCCAATGGGGAGAGTCAGATTGGCCTCTGGCGATGCAGTCTGGCAAGTTGCACATGTGTCGTCCTGGTGCACTGGCCATGAAGACGCTGTTGGACTCAAAATGTTCTCTATGTAATCTCCTACTTTGTTTTTAATCAATGAATCCTTATTTTTTTCCATTCATGTTTTCCTCTAATGTTGCCCTTAAAAGGAACTGCCTTTTATCACTGTTGTGAGAAACCTCTTGATCAGAATAGTTTAACAAGATAACGCAACGCTATGTAGAAGAAGTATGTGGATGTGATTAGCCTCTAAATTGCGATGTGTGGTGGAGAATAGGGCACTGACCCAACCCAAGGGGAGGGTATTGCTTGTGTCTCCACAAGGACAAGAGGGACCAGATTTAAATTCAGTGTTCCAGGATGTGAATACCGTGTGCCAGCATGGAGAGGGGAGCTACTGCAGGGGCCTAAGGACTGGGCCCCCATACCAGCTACATGGACAACTGCCCCTCTCCCCAGAAGAATTTACTTTAGAGAATGGCACTGAAGCTGCAGCTCTGGGAGAGGGACATGTCTGATCAGAGCACACGGGAGCAAATGAATGGGGAGGAAGAGAGAGTGGAGCACATCCTGGCCCACCAGACCTTGAGGATGATATCCCCACTCTGAAAAGCCAAAGAACAATGGATTCTTATTTTTAAATTACTGATCCTTCCTTTTTAACTTTATCATTGACTTTAATAGTTGATTAATAAATTGAATATTAGGTGCATTAACTAGACTTTTTTGCAAGTATATAGATAGTATTGTATCAAAACAGGGTTGCACTTCAACATAGATCTTGAGGTGTTTTTTTAAAAACTTTATTGGGCACCATTTCTCTTGATTGTCTCATCAGAGCATGATAAATCATATGAGTATCTGATTAAAAGCGACCGATGCCAGTCCATGTCAGCTCACTTTTGTCTTTGATACTCATTTTTATGCATTATATTTTACTATTGATGGCCTCTCATTTTCTAAGATTCTGAATTCATAGTTCCACATTCTGAGTAGCAGTGATGGTTGCTATTTTTCATTCTCATTTTGAGACGTGACTCGTTTCACTTTAAGACGTTCCAACGGCTGTACGCCATCCACATCGCTAAGGCTGACTCTACATGGAGAAAGCAGCTGAGCTCTTCTATGGTCCTCACTGGAGTCCCTTTTAACCTGAGGAACTCATCTTCAGATGTGACAGGGTACAGTATTCTGCTACTATTTATAAAGATCCTGCTGGCTTATTTTCAGAGATGGAGCCTATTTGAGGACACCTAATGAAAAGATATCCAAACTGAATCTATTTTCTCTCAAATGTCCTCATTTCTATGTGTTCTGCTCACACAGTATCTCTGGACAGCGTCAGCAGTTGCCTATGTCAGGCTCTCCCCCATTCCAATTTGTTCTCCCATGATGTTTTGGCTAGAGATGCCTGGCTAAAATGACAATAAAATTGATCCATCGCCCTACCTAAAACTTCAGATGGTTCCTCAGCAAGGAAAACTCCATGGCTTAGGTCCCAGTCTTTCACAGACTCTCACTGGGAATACATACTCATCAGCTTAAATGATTTCAAGATCTTCATGAAGGAAGAGAGACAACTCTTCTCTCTTAATTTGCTATATAGTCTCTTCTGTGAAGATACAATTCCGATTATATGGCTCTCCTTCCAGTGTTTACTTGCAAGTGGAATCATTTTGATGGAAATACTCGACTGCTATTGAGTCAGTTCCTACTCACAGCGAACCACTAGGGCTGAGAACAACTGTCCCTGTGGGTTTATCAGACTCTGCATCTTTACAAGATGAGACAGTCCTGTCTTTCTCCGGAAGAAGGGCTGATGCTCTCAGACTGTTGCCCTTGTGGCTATCAACCTGGCACAGGACCAGGATGCCACCAGGGCTCCCTTGTGGTGGAAATAAAGGCAGTAATGGAGTAGAGCATGGGGACACGTCAACAGAATTGACTGCTGTGAGTTCCCATTTAAAATATTAAGTAAAAGTTGCTTTCACTCACTTTTCCTTTGCCACCCTCTCCTCACTCTTGCTCCTCCGGGATTTGATTAAATGCACTAGAACAAAAACATCAATTCAGTCTAGTTAGAGGGCAAGACATCTTGAATTAATGAAGTCAGATTCATGGGCAGTTTGATTCAATTCTATTACTTTCAAGTACTTATGATAACTGGACTTTAATCTTTCAGACATATATAGCTCATTAGAATTATTTAACACATATGGCATTGATTAGCTAGAAGTAATTTGTAATTAGCATACATATTTACAAATGTCTATGTACATGCATATGCATATTTGGGAGCACATGTATAAACGCACATACATGTACTTAGCTTCATATGTGAGTATTCACAGAAAAAACACCTTTCTATAATAATTGCTAAAAGCAATATTTAGTTCTGTGGGTATATGGCTGTCTATTTGGCATTTTCAGAGCTCATTAATTGTTAATGTTTCTTAAAATACTTTACTCTCTTATGTCTTAAGCATGTTCTTTATAAGGAAACCCCATGCCTCAATCTTCTAGGAAAAGATTTCTTTTGTTTGTTTTTAATCAAATCTCTGTCTTTCCCTTTTCTTAGTTCAGATCTGAATTAAAAGGTTTTGCTACAGGAGCATCAAGTTAAAATAATTATAATCTTTATTGCAAGAGACTTCTAATGTGAGTCAAATTGCTTTTTTAGCTTAAATATGAGAGTTTGGAAGCTGCATATTACTGGATTGAAATCTTGAGAGCAACAATGATACAAGCTTCATTACTTGGTGTCATGCTTATAAGAGTGAGGCTTTCAGTTTTAAATGGTATTTATGGGAAGTTAACCAGATTGTGAGCATTTAATTGAATATATCAATTTTCAGGAGACCAGAATTGTTGTGTTTGCTGAGAAGCTTGTTGCAGAGAGTCCGCCCCCCCTCCCCAACACTAGAAATATGTAATAATTTTTGTCTGGGGAAAAAAAGCTGCAGGTATAACTGTAATTTGCTTTTGCAATCATATCAGTTATTCTAGCAAAATACAACCCCAAATCTCACATGACAGTTTACAAATTAAAACCTGTAGAAATAATTAAAAAAGGAGATATGTACAGGAGTGTTACGTGGAAACGTAAAGCTTCAGCAGCCCGGCTGAGTAATAACTAGACGTGAGCTACAAACTAATTGTACTTATCTGTTTCTCGGAGAGAAACCTGCGTGTGTGGGGATGCGACAACGGGAGGGAGAAGGCATAAATGCGATATTTTGTTCTCCTAAAGGCTCATATAATAAGAGAACTGATTCCAAGAAAAATAGGCTGGATGCAAGGTGTGAGCAGAATAAAGAGAGAAGACTAAACAGGAAAGGAGAGAGGGAGAGAAGGGAAGAAGCAGAAAAGTAGAGGCAACAAAGAAAAGAGAAACAAGGATCAAAAGGGATAACATTTGGGTTAATTGTGGGTCGTTTTTATCATTGAGTCTTATAGTCACATGTTTTAGTTATTTATTCATATTTACCCAATGATACATGCAACCAAGCATGTTTGAGAATCTACTCCGTTTGTGGCATTGCATTATGACCATGAACTTGTTCTTCAAACTGGTCTTGAAGTTCCCAGGAGGCGATCTCCAAAGACTTGGTATCTTTTGCTGTTGCATCTACTCTACAACATCTGGCCCATTGCTAGGCACATGGTACACGCTCAACAATTACTTTAAAAGTAACTGAAAAGGAAAGTTGTATCTTGTGAGACACAAGGCCTTAGCCGCTGTAATGTTTGTTTTTAAAAAAGGAATGTGGGCAGCTCTGCTCTCTATCGCAGGTCCGGATACAACGCTTCAGTTTTCCATTGAGAGTTCCCATCCCAGGGGCCTGGACCTGAACTGGAATAACTGTCGGCAGCAACAATAATTGCCCCTGTTCTTAGCAAGCAGGGTGTGAAAATTGGTGTGGAAAAAGAGACAGAAATCTCTGCATACCAAGAGGTAGCCACTGGAGACCTGAGGCAGCCCATTAGGGGCACAGCTGAGTGGAGGCAACTTTCCGATCTGTCTGAGCAGCTCTGCAGTCTGGGGAAATAAGAACTTCAAATCCCCCAGAGGCAGCAAACTTCCTCAGGATTTTCCCCCAATCTTGAGGAGACCAACTGTGTCTGGATTTAAGCTATTTTTCTCTTTGGGCGTAGTTTACCTTTGGAGACTTAGGAATCTGCATCCCCGTGAGTGTGTCCACTTGGTGTCTTGGACAGGAATCACTCATTCATGGCAACATCACCCATTCCCACCCGAGTCCTCTACACGGGAGCTCTCCCTTCCCCTTTAGTAGAAGCTAGACCATGCCCCTCCTTGAAGGGTCATGACACAGACCCCTTCTCAACCACCCATGTCCACTGGTGACATCCTGATTGAGACTGTGGGCCTCTAGCCCCCTCTAACAACCTCACCTCTCTTTCTCAGTATCTTCTGTGACATTAAAAATGATTATTTTGGGACCTGTTACAGCTCTTATCACAATCCATCCATCCATCTATTATGTCAGGCACATTTGCACATATGTTATCATCATGTTTAAAACATTTTCTTTTTACTTGAGCCCTTGGTATTAGCTCATCCTTCCCCTCTTCCCTTCCTCATGAATCCTTGACAATTTATAAATTATTGTTTTTTCATAGGTCTTACAATGACCGTTGTCTCCCTTCATCCACTTTTCTGTTATTCACCCCTCTGGGAGAGGGTTATATGTTGATCATTGGGATCAGTTCCGCATTTGTCCACTCACCTTCTCCTTCCACTCCTGGTATCACTCTCTCGTTATTGGTCCTGGGGGATTTATCTGTCCTGTGTTCCCTGTGTTTCAAGCTCTTCTCTGTGCCCATGTATATGCTCTGGTCTAACTGGATTTGCTAGGTAGAATTGGGTCATGATAGTGAAGTGGGGGGAAGAAGCATTAAAGAACTAGTAGATAGTTGTATGATCCATTGGTGTTAAACTGCACCCTGACTTGCTCTGTAACATTTGTAACGTGTTCTTGCTCTGTATCTCCACAGGTTTCTCCATGACCCGCTCACTATTGTCACATAGTTTGATATATTACATAGTCCCTGAGTGGTATAAATGGCTAAACACTTAGCTATTAAAAAGAGAGTTTGCTCATTTGAGCCCACCCAGAGGTGAGTGCTAAGAAAGATAGTCTACTTCTGGAAGGTCACATAGACTTAAAAACCATCTGAAACAGTTCCACCCTGACAGGAATATGGTCACCATGAGGTGGAATCCATGTTTTCATCGTAGGCTTTTTTTTTTTTTTCATTTGGCTGTTTGTATCTTGATCTCCTGAGCTGTGGTTCCTGACGGTGTCTCCCTAGATGAAATCCACCAAAGCACTTACCTTATTATCTGCTTGCACACCGGACTCAATAAGCACAACATACTTGAAACCATGATCAACGATGGGGCATAATTATTGAATGATGAGGTTAGAGCATAAAAACAATAGTCCAGTCTAAATGTCCAACAACAGACAGGCCATTCTGGGAATGTATAATTTGAGACACACATGATGAATCTGGGTCACCTCCCTTGAGAAGAAGCAAGAAGGGCTGCCGATGCTCCATGCATAGACTAGGTGCTCTTCAAGGCACCAGTGTGGTTGATTCCAAGGTCGGCATCACGGTGTTTTGCTGAGAGCGATTTTCAGGCTAGAAGAGATAAAGGCAGAAAGGAGACCGGCCCAGTTTACCAAACAACATCTTCCAACTGCACTCTTCGCTTGCTCTGTTGTCAAGAGGAAAATAAGTCCTCCCCCACCCCCACCCTGCCCTCGGCCCTCCCCTCCTCTGCTCTTACCAGGCTGTCCTTCGCTGCTTGGCAAAAGCTAGGAGCTTTTCTTGTGGTCTGACTGGATCTGAAAATAACATGGTTATTTTTGTTTAAACATAATAGCAAAGAAGAACTTGAGCTTATATACAATTGAGCCTTATCAAGCCCAGGCATATTTGCTTGTGTACAATCAGTATGCCTGAACGATGTCAGGAGAGCACTGAAAACAATAAGTTCTAAAGCCACGGTTGTTAGTGGGTGGGAAGCATTGCTCACATGATTGGAACCCGAGTCGGTTATTGAGGCCAATATCACCTGCTTTAGTCCATACAGCATGTCCTACAATGCAAACAACAGAGGAAAGGAGGAAGAAACGAAATGGGAAAAGCTAAAGATGAAGGGAATTGTATGTGTAGGAGCTCTCTGTAAGCTTCAATAAATATTTATTTGAAATAAGCAACATAATTACATTTATATGTGCATGCATGTTTGGGTACACATATAGGTAGGTGGCATCTTGGGAACACTGCAAATACATTATTATAGGGGTTTGGTGTTATTTGAGGCATCCGTCACTGAGGTCTTAGGGATGCCTCTGGACCCCTGGGGGACTCGTGCTCTCTCCAGTCCCTTTTGTTGCCTTCCAGGACACAGCAGGCTGCACATTTCACACATGCCCCAGTCCAATGGTGGCACTTCTGAGCACCTGTGATGGTAGAGTTCTCTCTAAACTTGCTCTTAGAAAGCGCACTGTTCATAGCTCAGGAACTTGATTTTTGAAGCATGCTGCCAGTGCCGTCCAATATCATCACTGCACACATGGAGGCAAAGAGGGACTAAAGAGCAATTTTTTAAAATGGATGCAAAGTGGAGAGGAATCTCGCGATACGGGCTTAGTGATCTTAGAAAAGGTCATAGTTTGAAACTCTCTAGGGCAATTTTACTCTGCACATGTTGATCTACCCTGAGTCACAATAAATTTGATAGCAAAGCAAAGCAACCACCATTCATCACCCAAAACACCAACATAAGTGAGCCACTTCTCTGAAATAAAGCTCTATGCCTACGAATGGCCACCCAGGTCTTCCTGCTCTATTTCTTCACTGATGTATCTTTCACATCATTCATTAGGGTTTGAGTAATCTGAGACGCTGAACTATATGAAAAGAATTCAGCATCGGTGTTGGAACAGAGGACATAACCGTACTTGCAGGAAGTAAAGAGGCCTGGAAACAAAGAATACAGCTTTTGCTAGCAATTGTAATTCAGTGTAAAGCTAGCCCACATCCTCACAGCTGCACCAGTAGGCAACACCCTGCGCACAAGTTACCAAGAGTTTCACTGTGTTCAACTCTACAATCAATACTCATGGGAACATTAGTCAAGAAACCAAATGACAAACTTCACTAAGTATAATAAGCTCCAAATCCATCCATGTCATGGGGTAGCAGTCAACCACAGAAGAACTCATATTGTGTTAGACTGTTAATATTATGGGAAAAATATCAAGATCAATTTTTTGTTCTTCTTTTATCATACCAAAAGAAATAGACTTTGATGGTTACCAAGGGTGGGACCCGAAAGGAGGGAAAGTTAAGCAGTAGGCTAGAGGGGGACAATTGTTGGCTAAGGTGATGGTGTAGATAGTAAAAGAGAGGAAGAAAAGGAGGCGGGGTGGGGGGAGAGCCAGGGAGCAGGAATAGGGCAAGCTGTTAGGAGGTTTGATTAATTGTTGAATACAAAAAAGATTTTCAGAAAGGTAAAACCCTACCCAATTTCTAAGAAAAAAAGTTTTTAAAGAAAAAAATCAATTAGCATATTCCATTCCACCAATCTGCACAAGACTCATGAAAGTGTGAAAGTGTGACAAGTCCACTTTGAGAACCATGGTGAGCAAGATCCAGTCCAGGGTGCTTCCAATTTGCCTCTTTGGCTTATTGAAGCCCGACTATCAATAAGGAAATGCGTAGAAGAATTCATAGATGAGAATTAGAGTGTTGGCCCAACACATTGAAAATACCATGGACTGCCAGAACAAACAAATTCATCCTGAAAGAAATACTGCCAGAATGCTCCTAGAAGTAAGGATGGAAACACTTATGTGGCACATGGTTTGGACCTGTTATTAGGGGACACCCGTCCCTGTAGAAAGACATCCGGCAAACTAAGGTATAGGGTCAATGGAACAGAAGAACTCCTCTCAATGAGATGGCTTGACCCAATGGCTGCACCCTGAGCTGGAAGCTAATAAATAAGGACGGTCTCAGAGTGGGCAGCATTTCATTGTTGACTATGGGGACACTGTGAGTGGGGACACTGTGAGTCAGAATCAACGAGGAGACACCTAACAACTATTCTTCAAAGTTATCCTGAAATATATTGAAAGGTGTTTCTTTTGTTTCTTCTTCCATGCACCAGGAGAGGTACATATTGAATAGAGGTTTGTATACAGGACTTTTAAACAACAATAACAAAAATCAAGGAGATGCCTGAAACCAGACATGGAGCATATTGACCACCCTTCTTTGTTTCCCGATTAATAGTTTAGAAAGCTTTCCACTCTAAGATAAACAATAGCAAAACAGAACATACCTTAGCACTTGTAACAAAGTACTTTTAAACTTGCTTGCAAAGTATTTCTAGACATACTTTAAAAACTCGAATATTTAATATTGTTGTTAGCTGCCATTCTGATTTTTGACAATCTCATGGATATTCCAGTAATTTATCAGAACCTTGGTGAGTTGATCTACTTAACAGAGTTGAAAATATCTCCCAGGGTTCGCAGATTATTAAAAAAAAATACTGTGAGTGTAATCATATTGAATTTGTAAAATAAACCCAATGTAGAGAATTGCTCTTTTTATAAATATTCATACTGAAGATTCAATCAAGGGAAGTTCAGTTAGCTTTCCCGAGGAGTGGTGTGATAGAATTGGAATTTCCTATCTCTGGTTGCTGAGGAGTCCAGGAGTAAGACATATGCCACAGACATGAGATAATATAATAACAATAATTGGGCAGCCACATTGCTCTGGAAGGTTTCAAACAAAACGGACAACAAGATACATTATGACGGGGATGTTATAAAGGAATTGGGATGTGCAGTGGGCTGTGCTAAGGTTGGTAGAGTGTTGCAGAAGACGTTCCGGGTAAGTGAGAGGGAAAAGGACCCAGCCGCGTGAGTCTGAATGCAAGATAGAAGCTGCAGAAAGTAACAAGGGCGATGGTTGGAATCTCATTCCATCCAGTTTCTTAATGTGAATTGATTCAAGCTGTACACAAGTGTACAGAGAGTCCTTATTTGTTAGACTGATCAACATGTTAAAAGTACCAATCAATAGGTATAAATCTCTCCAGCAACAGCATTTATAGCAATATAATGCACCATCCAAGGAAACCTTCCCATAAAAACTGAGTTAAGTACCATCCCATTAACAACATGGATTTATTGACCTATTGATACCTTTAAATGGTCTCCATTGTAAGATTAGTGAATCTGTAAGTAGTAGTAACATGAAGGGAAAGACAATGAGATTAAAAATAAACAAAGACAAAACTGCCCACATCACTGGATTTATCTGCTTTATTTCAACATAGCAATTTTTAAAAATTTCTTTTTGACATCAAAAAGCTAAACTTTTCATATTATTTTCTATCAAAAAAGAAAAGAAATCCAGTCAAGCAGGCTAGATGCCTTTTGTACTTTCCTGTACTTTACATGTGAGCACAGAGGGATATTTTTTTCTACTTTGAGCATTGTGATTTAATAGACTTTTAAAATAGAATGTCAAAAACCAAAGAATAATTTTAGTACAATGGCATGAGAACTAAATGTATGGATTGATCCTCTGATAGGCTATTTACTCTCCATCTCCCTCTCATGTATTTGTTAAGTGATTCATGTAAGTGGCCAGAGAGTTAGAGACTCAAGTTCCCTACTTATCAAATGAGAAGGGCAGGAAGCCCTCAGCCCTCTTGTCTCATGCCCCAATTCGTGGCACCTCTCAAAGCAGTTGAGGATGATTTCAGAGACCTTTTTTTTTTTTTTTAATTTCACGAAACAGGAAAAAAAAAACGTTTCACTGACTGCTGGGTAGATATAAGACGCTATACTAAATAGCGTAGTGGACTTGGCCATGAAACCTTAGGGATTTGATATCTGCTGGCCAAATGCTAGGTGACCTGTTCCTGCCTGAACCACATGGATCCCCGTTGAGCAAAGGGTGTACGAAGCGAGCTTGGATAAGAGGTGGGAAATTGGAGGTCAAGTTCTGAGTACTCATTCCAGTCACTTTCCATTGATCTGCCTCCCTTTCCACTTGGATACAGTCAAATGCCTGTGACAGACACAATGCCAGGTGCCAATAGAGAGAGTTTCAGAGCCAATTTAACATGCTGACTGCACTACTTATGAAATGATCATCTCACAACTTTAGTTACAAGATTACATCAACACATAAAGGTCTATCAGGCAATTTTTTTAATGAGGAACAAAAGAAAAAAAGATATGTTGATAAAGAAGTAGTAACCAGTACCAAAGTCACTACCTGAATCGTTCAAATGGTTAAGTACTCAACTACTAGCCCTAAAGGTGGGTAGTTCAAACCCATCCAGAAATACCTCAGAAGACTGACCTTACAATCTGCTTCTAAAGAGTTACAGCCTTGAAAATCCCGTGATTTCTTCTCTTCTACGTACGTGGGATTGCCATGAGCTAGGATTGGCTGGAGAGCCACTCATAACATATGCTCACAGTGGCTATACCAGGAGGGTAGAGGGAGAGGGGGGAGGGAAATCAATGACAAGTATCCACATATATCCTCCTCCCTGGGAGACAGACAACAGAAAAGTAGGTGAAGGGAGATATCAGACAAGGTAAGAAATGACAAAATAATAATTTGTAAATTATCAAGGGTTCATGAGGGAGGGGGTAGCAGAGATGGAGGGGGGAAAATGAGGAGCTGATACCAGGGGCATAAGTGGAGAGCAAATGTTTTGAGAATGATGAGGGCCATGAATGTACAGATGTGCTTTACACAATTGATGTATGTATGGATTATCATAGGAGTTGTGTGAGACCCTAATAAAATGATTTTTAAAAACCTGCTCACAGTTCTAAATCCATCTTTGTGTTCTTCCAGATGGCATCCAGAGGGGAGGGAGACAGGAAGGCTGGAGGAGGAAGATGCTCTTAGCTGTTTTGGGTTCTTGGGAGGTCCTGACTTTGGCAGTAATGTTTGGTTCCAGGAGCAGTTGATTTCAGTTTCCAATTTTAACCTCTTGCTTTGACGGACCAGCCCCTTGAAAAGCCTCTGATGCAGCTGCACGTGACTAGGCAGAGAGCACATTTAGTTCTAAGTTCCAGCTGGGCACATGACCTCCTGGCAGCCAACAGGGAGCATCTCCCTAGAAATGTGGTTTCAGTTTCTAAGTTCTAACAGCCCCGCCTTCTTCCTTTTGTTTCTGATACCAATCAAGGAATGCAGTGTTGGCCTCAGTGTCATTTCAGTGATCTTGCTTTATCGTTTCCACCTTCTCGTTTCCTTAACTAAAATGCCATAGTAAACATTGCCAATAAACGAATTGGTATAGTCTCTGTTTTCTTGCCTGGAATGTGATTGATTCGCTGGTTAAAAACAAGTTAGAACTTGGGTAACACTGAAAATAGTTTAAAATTTCCCCAGAATCCTGAGCTTTCCATGACTGTGTCATGAAATTCATTTCATGTTTGTGTTATTGAAGGAGAAGCCTTCTGGATCGTTGCCCCTGGGGCCAGTTCACTGCTAGAGCCCTCACCACGCAAGGTGCTTCATCTGTCTTCACCATGGACGCGGGTCAAATAGTCTCATTGCGAGGACTTCTCGCTATTTGAATCACAATTCATAATGTCTAAAATGAGCCTTCACCTCTCTCCGGTTTGTAATGGTAGAATTTGTCGATTAGAGCTAGTTTGCTAGGTGCTAAAATAGTCAGGCAGAACTAGCCAGATGACCATTGTGTTTACAGCAAGGAATGAATGTTGCAGCAGTTAGTGAACTTGCCTTACCTCTAAACAAAAGCCCTGTGAAATAATTGGCTTCTTGCTGCGGTTCTGCCACACCAGGTAGGGGGGCAGGCAGGCATATGGGAATTGGTGAGCTGGGGAGCGTGGACTTTCTGTGGCATTATTCATGCTGCCGGAACCTTGTGTGCTGAGTGATGGGTGATAGTTCAGAGCGATAATGGCCTCTGCCCAGAATCTGAATTCCTCGAGGACAAGCAGAGGGAGCACAGGGACTTCATTATAAATCCATCCACCTATCAGCTTTTGCAGCACAGAATTAGGAAACTTTCCAGACCTTTGGCAGGGCATTTCGTTCATTGCTTGAATCCATGCTGTAAAAATACGTCGATCCATTTATACAGTCTGTCTGTAACTATGTAAACTGAGGGTCACGCATTCTGGATTTTCTTAATGTCCACATCATGTCCTACTAACTCCATAAACCAAACTATGTCCTGAAAATTTAATCATGATGACGGACTTTCAGGAGTTCCCTTTAGCATCTAGAAGGTGTAGTAAATAGTTTACCGAATCACATGTGCAAAAATTAATTCAGAAAATATGCCGACTGAATTATCGGCACATTTAGCCTTCTGGAGTATAATAATCTAGTTAGAGAGTAATAAATAAGACATTAAAAGTTACACCAAAATAGAAATATGACTAAATATCAAGAGTAAGAGGGTTAGATAACACCAGAGGAATTCAAGAAGAGACATATTTACATGGGTTTTCATGAATGGTAAACAGAAAAGGAGAGAAAGCAGATGGGATTTTAGATGCAAATGCCTACCAGGTGATGAACAAATAGCCAGGTCCTTTTTGTGCAATTGTGTCTTTGCCCAAGGTTAGAAGAAACATAAATTATATATCGTATTTTGGAAAAAATGTAGCCTCAAATGGTACCTATAAAATTCACATCGGAACTGCATGGATTTCGTTTTCACCACTTCTAAGGATTAAGCAACTGAAAACTTTATGAACAGTTGCAGAACATTGTCAGGTTTAGAGCTGGAAAGTTAGCTAATTAGGTTGGAATGTACTAAAAATTCAACTGAGGAAGAGCTGCCTCCTCAAAAGACAAGCAATCATAATGATGTGGAGAGAGTACATCTTTTTGTACCTTCATTTGCTGACCAGACATGACCCAACAGGAGAAGAAATAACTACACATATGCATGAATGATCAAAACATGGAATGCAGAAAGTATGGATCTAGAAACACTGGATGTTCTCAAAGATGAAATGGAGCACAGAGCTTAAGTCCCAGATAAATGATTTGTAATGTGAAATAACGGCGAGTTTGAGCTGGAGTTCAAAAGGGGCCTGTACTCTTTGGAAGTAACATAACACTATTTGTGAGTAAGGTCAAGATGCAGCCAGGAAGTCATTCTTGATTTCAGCTCAAGTGAGAACAGCTTTTAGGTTCATCAATTTAATTTTGTAAGAACTGAAATCTTGTAAAACACAACACCCGTAAGAAGCCTACTAAGAGTCTAAGTTACCTGTGTTCATATGCAGGAAATGCATACCACTAATAGATTTAACTAAGGTATTATATATCATATCATATTATATATTTAACTAAGCTTTATATAAGCCTCATCAAAGATTCAGAGCATTTAAATGTGTCCCATTCTCTTTCTTTGTCTCCCAACTGATGACCTGCGCTAAGTAGCAAGTTATCCTGGCATTTTACTTATCTTTCCACTCATTTTCTTTGCCAGAAAGGGATTTGCAACACTTGCAGGCAACAAAAGACAAACCCATCTCTTCCTTCTGTTTCTTGCAGCATCCCTGGGGGAAATGTGTGAAAATGGTCAAATGTTTGAGCTTCTTGAGCTGATAGGGGAAAGAAACAAATGTCTCTCTCAGATGCCAGGGATTACAGGAAGCCTTTTAACTACTTTGTGTCCCAGAGGATGATGGAGAATGTGACAAACACACAAAGCTACATAAATAAGGAGGGACTAACATGTGACATGAGCTATAAAACCAACAACGTGCATGCTTGTTTCAAAATCTGCGAGCGTGTTTGATTTTTTTTTAATCATCCTTAGGTAATTGTATGTTGTATATCATTTGAGACTCTTAAATAATATTCTTGGTGAAATGAATATAGGTAATATTCTCTGGTGAAGAAAAATCAGATCATAAATGCATCACACTTACACATATACTCCTACATCAAAAACTTAATTAAAAACTATGTATAAGAGATTATAAAAGTATTAGAGCCATTAGAAGATGCAAGTATTTTTGAAATCTTACAAGTCTCCCATTTTGCACAGGAATGAGACTTAAGCAGGATATCAATGCACTAACATGTCTAATGAAGATATATTTTCCCTTAGATGCCATTATCATCAGCCTCTGTGAGGGATAAAGTGAAATATGCCATGGTTCAACTTGAAGTACAAAGGACAAATGAACACTATGTAGTTAGTCCATAGCAACAATTTGATATTTCTTCTAATTATATAGGCTTATAGATTATTTTTAGCAAATTTACCATTTCATATTCAATCTAAATCCTTTATGCTGATAGGGTAACTCTCTGCTTACATAACATCCTTTACATAATCCAAAAGGTATATGTTAATTGTTTATTGATGAGTCCTATACTTAGTACCACGCTTAAAAGGAATGAATGTAAACAAAATTAAACTTCACCTTGCATACTATTACTAATTATTTAAGATACCTTATAATTAATATTCAGAATGTTTTAACTCTTTTCCCATTAGAAATCTATAATACACTATTAACATGAAATATCAAAAGTTACCCATTGTTATAAAGACATTGGATTCATAGCTATTCATTACTGTAGTATGAAAGACCGACTCCCTTTAACTTTTCAAAACAGAGATTAATTTTTTTCAATATAGAGATTTGATTTGGAGTTTTTGCAAACCAGAAAAAACAAACAAACTACACTGCTAGGTAATTTTTTAATCAGATGTCAGTCCTCTATAGGACAGGGTAGAACTGTCCCATAGGGTTTCCAACTTTGTAAACCTTTATGGAAGCAGATCGACATAGCTTTCTCCTGTTGAGCAACTGGTGGGTTCAAATCAATGAGCTTCCAGGTGGCAGCCCATGGCAGGATCACTGAATAACCAGGGATCCTTTGAAATTGTCACACGTGACTCTCAGTCTGAAAACAGGAACATGGAGAATCAATCTCAAACTTACATTCACAATTTCTTATGGAAAAAAAATTAGAGACTAAAAATATAAATCACATTTAAAAGAACATTTTTGTTTGAAAAATTTCCAAAGTATCTGCTAGACCAAACAGAGAAAAGAAATGATCAAATTTGAAGTCTCTTCAGTAAAACATATGGTGATATCTAGTAAGGTTTCCAATAGTGATTTAATGACTCAATGGATATTGGATACTTTCACTCAAGAGTCCTGTCTACAAAGAGATACAAAAGCAACGGCATTACAATCATCATGGTAAAATCTACTTCCCACAGTGACAACCCTCTGAATGGTAGAAATATTCCTAATTATTCTGGCCATCCAATTAGCTAAACCCAAACTCGAAAGTTCTTGAAAAGCCTAGCATGATATAATGTTGAAACTTGGGAGGTTTTAGTTCCCTTCTAAGTTTCCTACCTGTAAATTACAAGTTTATTCCCATGGGAAACAATCGTTTTAGATTTCTTATGTAAAAACTGGATTAGCCGTTGAACTTTTAACTTCCAGATGGTTCTAACCCACCAGTCTTTCTGAAAGGAGAAAATGCAGTTGTTTACTCTTGTAAAATTTTACAGTCTGGGAAACCCTATACAGGGCTGCTGTGCGATGGAATGGACCAGATGTCAGTGAGTTCTACATAGTCAAGCTCAATACTCACTGTCATCAAGTCAGGTCTGACTCAATGATTCTACAGAACAGGATAGAAATGGCTCTGTAAGTGATGTGTTTGACACAATGGATATGTATGGATATAAGTATGTGACAAGACCTGTGAGAACCCCCAATAATTTTTTTTTAAAAGGAAATACCTTTGCGAGTTTCCAAGACCGCAACTCTTTATGGGAGTAGAAAGTCTTCTGTTTCTCCTGGGGAGCAGCTGGCGGTTTTGAACTGGTGACCTTGTGGTTAGTAGCCCAAGCCATAAGCACCATGCAACTAGCCTTCATTTTTTACATAATAATAAAGTAAAATGAGTTATTCAGTCCATTTGATAATTGTGGAAAGGTTAATTAGCATAAAAATTAACTCATGGTTTGCATTATTTTAGAGTTGAAGTTAGTTGAAGAAATAAGCTATAAAATTCATTAAACATTAATCAAATAGCTGTGAGTCAATTAATCTTTACCAAGCAATATTTTGCAAGAAACTGTGTTAATCCCATTGGACATGCAAATATATTGTAAAAACCTTAAACCTTAACAAAAAGAGAGAGCACCTGGAGTTAAAATAGTATTGAATGTGGAGTGAGCCCATTATCCCCTCTAGAGCCTGCACCAGATTCTGGAACTCCTGGAGTTCTCTATCTGAATGGGCATTTCCCCTGGTCTGTTGTTCCCATGGCTGGAGGTTTATTTTGCGTTCAAATGCCTTAATCCAAAGGGTAACTAAACAGTATTGCATGGCCGAGAAGCTTCCAAGAGGCCAAGTTGATGGAGTGGTGGTTCTTTTCCATTTGGGAGAGAACTGAAAATAGATTTTAAAAAGGCAGGTGTGATGCAAGCTCAAGCCTGACGACCACTTTCTCCACACCTTTTAGGTTCAGGCACAGAGCATGGAGGAATCTGACAATTTTTAGTTCAATCTAGCTTTCTGGATCATTGAGAAGTTATATTTTTCAAAGTAGAATAGTGCATATTTAATTCAATATTTTACTAACCTGGTTTTTATCCTTCAAATATATACCAGATATAAAGGATATGACACCTTTGCCCTGGCTCAATAAAATGTTTAAGATGAGTTAAAGGTATTACCATTGTCTACAAGGAGTTTACATTCGAGCAGATGAAATAAAACATATAAAATATTCATTGTGCTTCTGAATGAGCATAAACCAAGAATTCTTTAAGGGCAACCTATTAAACCATTTATTATTATTCTTTCAGTGTAGGTAAAGAATTCTTAGCATAGCATGTCATTTGCTAAGATCCCTAAGGAATACTTTGTTTAGGGGACTGGCTCTTCCTAGTATTCTTTGAAGGATATTTCTCAATGACTGCAACACAAGGCCTTTCAAATATGCAGTGGTGAGGTTATGTGTGGGTGTGCCTATGTATTAATATAAAAATCTACAGTCATTCAGGAATTTGGAAGGTGATGGTTACAAGGTTAAATATCTTCAAGAACTTGTCTAAACACATTTCAATATATAAACATTGATTTTCTGTTAGTTTTCTCAGTATATGCACATTTTTAAAATGGTAAACAGAGAGAATGCAAAAGATAGAGTTCATAGATTTGGAATGACTCCATAATATTATCTAAGAGTGTTTTAATAAATAAAAGAGAAGGTATAAATATCTCTGAAATCTTATATATTGGACGTAGTCACTACCCCACAGTAAGAAAAAATATAACTTTCTATCGGATCTTTTTAAACGGACTTCTATTTTCAGAGCATATTTTTTCAGTATTGTTCACATAATACAGACCATAACTAAAGGTAAAAGACTTTACTTTTTAATTATTTTCATTATAAAGTATTTAAACTTATTGGGCCTAAAGTTTAGTGGACTTCTAATGACTTTATCTGGCAAATTGGATCTTCAAACCTCCAGTAAGTAATTCAATGTTTTAAGAAATCATAGAAATGCATATTTAACCAGGTGACTGGAACTAATGGGACATCTATGGGCCATTTGGACATCCATGGACCAATTGGAAGATTACAGGGCTGTTTGTCCACCATGTCTCATGGTCTTATTTAGGGCAGGTTAAAAAAGTGCTAACCTAGGTCGACTAAATGAAAGCTCTTAATGTGCAAGATTAAAGAGTCATAATGAGACATTACTAAAGATGGGAGACAGGATTAAGAGTGGACCAGGTAATGTTTGTTATGTGATTAATTTGAGAGAATAATCAAGCACTTTAAAGCATTTTTGAGAATGCATTTCCAATCCTCAAAGATTTATTTGCATGTATTAATGCATTCATGATGTACTCATTTATAAGTACTACAAAAATTGTAAGGTATTTTATTTAAATATTCCTAAACTTGTCAACAGCTGGATAAACAGTGTGTGCTACAAATATATCATAGAATACTATGCAACTCTGAAGACTAATCAGACGTTTGATAAAACATCAGATGAATTAATCTGGAATAGATAATACCGAGGAAATAAATCAATCACAAAAATAACAGAGTATAGTTCTAAGATGATAAGATTTTAAGAATATATATATACATAGAAACAAGCTTACTGTTTATTTTACGTCGTTGTTGTTAATTTTATAGTAGGGAGCCATTCTTGTATCTGTTCCACTGTGCGCATCTGCAGAATACCATGTACTGGACATGGGGATTAATATTTGGGTAAGCCTTAGGGACACTGTCAGTCAGCTGCTGGCTCTTGGAGATCCCATGCACAACCAAAGAAAATGCTTCCTGGCCCTGGACCATTGCTATGATTGGTTGTATATTGAATCTTGTAATCCAGAGGATTCTCACTGACTGAATTTTGGGGTAGATATTTATTCCCCTCTTCCTAGTCTATCTCTATCTGGAAGCTCTGTGACTCCTGTTCATGGCACAGCAGCAAATGTAGGAGCAGTGACTGTGTCTGAATCAAATAAGGATGACCCACATGCAAAGAGCGCTTTCTACCAGTGAGTTACCACTGCCCATATAATGGATAAAATACTGACCATTAGTAGAGCCTAGAGGTTAAGGACACTGACAAAGGTGATCTCCACCCAAAGCTAAACAAAGTGAATACAACACATCACACTTTATGTAGAATATGTGCCCTGTGTTGTTCGCTGTCTTGTGAATAGCATCTGGTGTCAAAGCAATAGTCTTCACAAGCCTTTTTTAAAATACACCTGTTCTTGGACTCATTCAGTTGCTTCAACAACTTGATGTTTTCAGTCTTTTTCTCTTTCTTCTATATTTACTAAAGGAGAGATGTTCTCGCATCAGATCCTTTCTTAAGCTTGCAAGAGCCTGAAGATTCTCTGTTCTTCAGGGATGGTGATTTTCCATCTGAGACATAGTCAAAGCTTGCCTACGATGGAAGGATTATTGTTATTTTGGGGAGTCAAACAGGCCTCGGGAAAGAGGTAACATATTGTTGTGTTCTGTCCTGAAAACAATGTTTTGTACTTTTGTATGTGGGCTCTTTCATCTGTGGCATCGGCTACACAGATTTTAGATAACTATTCAAGATTAAAAAGTGTATTGAGGAAGTTAATGGGCTGCAATACAAGTGAGAAATGCTTAGGATACAATTGTTCATCAGGACAAGTTACAAAGGTCTTCCAGGACTGTTGATAAATGTCCAACAGGATGTGCCATGCCATTGTCGGCCTCAACGGGAACTCTTCAGCTCAAGGTTCCTGAATTAAATGTTCGGAGCCACCCAACTCCATGCTCCAGCCTCCTGGCCCAAACCCCTCGGTGTTGCTTGTTCTACGGACTGGGGAGTGTGCTATTGCATTTTTAGCTCTGTCTCCTGGTTCTGCTGCTCTTTTGATGTTGTAGCTGCCTTCTCGATCCAGGAAGTTCTCTGCACAGGGCTCTCTGGTCACAGGAAGCACATCACTCCTAGCTCTTGCTGGTAGTGAAATCCCCTATCCTGGTTGTCAGAGGGTTCTTTTAATACCCACAAGAATGGCATTCCAATGAAGCCCAGCAACAATTACAGGTGAATCCTATCAATCACTTCTCGAACACTGTTACCCAGACTCAGACAGTGAAAGGTTGTTTGATGGTAGTTAGTGACTGCCCAAAAGAGTCAAATTCAATAATTTACTACCCCTGTGCATATGATCTAAAACATCTCTGAAAAAGTTTCTCTAAACTAGTAGATGTATTTTTCCTTATGCTGTCAACAAGGACAGAACTTATGGAAAGATGTTCACTGTGGGAATTGTGCCCCAAAGGAGTAATGCTACTATGTTTGCACGAAAAGGCATTGGAGACTTGAGAAATTACGCAGAGAATTGGATCAAGAAAGACATTGGAACGAAATTATCAAGACTCCGTGCACCCACCCTCGAGCCATGTGTGCACTGGCAGATTAAGTGGAAAACAGAGACAATTAATTATCCAGATAAGTCAAACGACGTAATATATTTACATCTATTTTTTGTTTTCAGGAAAAACAAGAGGTTCTTCAGCTAGAATTACTTGGGTTAGTGAATTTTATTTCCCTCTTCATTCAGTGAGGATTTGGCAGTCTTAATCTCTTCCAGATTGCCTCAGCTCTCCAACCAGTTTTCTCCTTATTTTGCTGTGCTAATAAAGCCCCAGTTTAAAAAAAACACATGTTTTATTAGGGGCTCATACAACTCTTATCACAATCCATACATACATTAACTGTGTAAAGCACATCTGTACATTCATTGCCCTCATCATTTTCAAAACACTTGCTCTCCACTCAAGCCCTGGGCATCAGGTCCTCTTTTATCCCCCCTCCCTCCCCACTCCCTCCTCCATCATGAGCCCTTGATAATGTATAAATTAATATTTTGTCATATCTTGCCCTGTCCGACACCTCCCTTCATCCATTTTTCTGTTGTCCATCCCCCAGGGAGGAGGTCACATGTAGATCATTGTAATAGAGTCCCTCTTTCCAACCCACTCTCCCTCTACCCTCCCAGTATCATCACTCACAGCCCTGGCCCTGAAGGTATCACCTGCCCTGGATTCCCTGTGTTTCCAGTTCCTATCTGCACCAGTGTACATCCTCTGCTCTAGCCAGACCTGCAAGGTAGAATTGGGATCATGATTGGGGGGCGGGGGGGAAGGGTGAAGCATTTAGGAACTACAGGAAAGTTGTATTTTTCATTGGTGCTATATCACACCTTGACTGGCTCATCGCCTCCCCTAGACCCCTCTGCAAGGGGATCTCCAGTGGTCGACAAATGGGCTTTGGGTCTCCACTCAGCACTTCCCCCTTCATTCACTATGGTAAGATTTTTTTGTTCAGATGATGCCTTATATCGCACAGGCTGGTGTGCTTCTTCCATGTGGGCTTTGTTGCTTCTGAACTAGATGGCTGCTTGTTTACCTTCAAGCCTTTTAGACCCCAGATGCTATACCTTTTTACAGCCGGGCACCATCAGCTTTCTTCACCACATTTGCTTATGCACCCATTTGTCCTCAGCGATCATATCATGGAGGTGTGACCCAATGATATGATATATTGTTCTTTGATGCCTGACAACTGATCCCTTCTGAAACTCATGATAACACAGGCTGGTGTGTTCCTTCACATGGGCTTTGTTGGTTCTGAGTCAGATGGCCACCTGTCCATCCTCAAGCCTTTAAGACCCCAGATGCTACATCCTTTGACAGCCGGGCACCATCAGCTTTCCTCACCACATTTGCTTATTTACCCACTTTGTCTTCAGTGGTTGTGTAGGGAGGGTGAGCATAATAGAATGCCAATTTAATAGAAGAAAGTATTATTGTGTTGAGGGAGTACTTGAGTACAACGTCCTTCTGCTACCCCAATAATAAACCTATAAATATAGGCACACAATCTATTTTCCCATCCTTTTATATAAATATATTTGCATATGTACATGTCTTTATCTAGACCTCTATATAAGTCCTTTGCCTCCCATCTCCTTCCTCCATTTCCCTTGACTTTCCTCCCCTCCCACTCTCATGTTCCGTCCCCACCTGGGTTTCAGCTATACCTCTTTGTTACATTTCCCTTGATCATGCCCTACCAGGCCTCGCACACCCACCTCACCACCAATTTGGATCACTTGTTGTTCCCTTGTCCCTGGGTTTGCTAACACCATCTCCTTTCCCCCCACCTCCCTCTATCCCATTTCACCCCGGAACTGTCGGTCCCATTGTTTTCTCCTCCAGATTGTTCATGCAGCCTATCTTATTTAGACAGACCTGCAGAGATAATAATATGCATAAAATCAAGACAGAGCAAAACCAAGCAACAATATACAACGAAACAACAACAGCAACAAACCACTGACAAAGAATAAAACAAGCCCAAGTTTTCATTGGGAAACCTTGCAAACCACAACATGGAACATGAAGATTTGATGCTTCTGTCGTTTATGTTTAAGATGCAATGCATATAGCTCTTTTCTGAAGGTTCCGGGAAAGTCTTGCTATTTTGACCAGTTCTCAGCACAATCGCAATACAGAGAGTGCGGTCAGCATTCAACAAGCTTATTCTTTATCTTACCAAGTGTGCTCATCAGTGGTATTTACTCTCTCTTGCACTCAGTGAGTCTCTGCTTGCCTCTGGAAGTTCCCACAGTAGAAAGCACTGGCTGAAATCACTTTGGCTGTGGTTTTAATGTTTGATAATGACTAGCGGTGTTAGTCCTGCTCAGGGAAGCCAATACTATACAGAATATCTTCCTGCTTTGGAAACTTTGGAGAATTTAGGAGAGTTTTTCATTTCTTCAAATAGAGCTTGGTTCTCTGCTTATTCTGAACATGGCCTGTTGGTGTTTCATAGAAGAAACTCTTTAAAATGAGAAGAACTAGAGTTTAATTAATCACTATGCGAAGCATTGCTCTTATTCCCTCAACTACTGATAGTGGTAACAAGGTAAGCAAAAGACCTGGAATATATAACAAGAACATGCCTTCAGCTTCTGTAGGCATACACGTTGAGGTTGTTGTTCCACAGCCTTAAGTTGATTCCAAATCACAGTGAACCTATGTGGAATAGAACAGTGTTGCCTGGTCTTGGCGATCCTGAAAGTCATTGCCACTTAAGTCAACTGTTGCAGCCACTGTTGCAATCCATCTCCCTAAGGGCCTTCCTCTTCTTCCCCCCACCCCCCATCCTTTTGTTTACTAGGAGGCCTGGGGTTACAGTTGTTATGAGTTGAGCTGTGACTCATCCAGATGATCTGCAGTTTGAGATCACCAGCAGATTGGGCCTTGGAGAACTACAGCGGGTCGCTGAGTCAGCTGGAGTGTGGGAGTTAGTTTCCCATGCATGATAGCCTTCTCCGGGAACCGCTGCCTTCTGATGGCACGTCCAAAGTGCATGACACAAAAATCTTGCCATCCTTCTTTCTAGTCAACATTCTGGCTACATTGCTTACAAGAGCAATACATCTCTTCTTCTGGCAGCCAATGGTCTATTCAGTGCTGCTCATCAATACGTTAATTCTAATGAATCAATTCCTCTCTGCCCTTCCTTATTCACTATCTAGCTTTCACCTGAATGTATGACAATTGAAAAAACAAACAATCAAACAAACCAAAAAATGTGGCTTGAATCAGGTCCTCATTAATCCTTCAAATAACATCTTTGACTTTTAATACTTTAAATCATTTGAAGCATATTTGCACAATGCAATATAGCTTTTGAGTTTTATTGACTGCTGCTTCTATGGGTGTTGATTGTGGATTCAAGGAAAAGGAGTTCCTGGCAGATAGACAATAGACAAGCCACCTTCTGGGCTGAAAAAGCAGAGGACAGGAAGCACTTCCTTATAAAAATCAAAGTCTATAGCCTTCAGTGTACATTGCACCTCCACATCAAGAAATGAAGTGTCCTCACAATCGAACAAATAATCAATATCATGATAAGTGAATAAAATATTGTAATACTCACCCATACAATTATTATGTACTAAGACAAGAGTCTTTGGGGTTTGGGATCAATAGTGAAGTTTAGGATAAAATAATTGGAAATACTATTTCTACCATAACTATTCATTATTCTTGAATACTCTATTACTAGTTAAACTTTCCAGTTATGATGTACTAATTGAAGCCTATACTTATAGGCACACTAAGTTAAGTTGAATATAATAAAAGACTGCCTTCAACCTTCATACACTATTCAGTTTCTGGAGTTCATATACTTGGGTATATGAAACTCATAGAATACATTATTTGTACTATTATTATTATTACTGGCATTATGTTTATTTATAGTATGTTTTTTTGTCCAAAATAAGATGGTATAAGTTAGAAGACCTATGGAAGCCACACAGTAATTACTTCATTTCTTCAATTACCCAGTCTACAATATTTTAAGACCATACTATATATCAAATTTATAAAATAAAAACAACGTGAAATTATGATAAAAGTATAGGATAAGAGTCAAATAACAGACTTATGAGCCCAGTCACTGAGCCGCCTCCGAGGACTCAGCAGCCTCCCCATCGAGCCCCCTTGCTTCCCGACGACGCTCCGTCCCCCTGCCCGCCTTCTCCAGCCGCCGCCTTCCGCAGGCCGTTTCCACCGAGAAAAAGGAATCATATCGTATGTCCGCTATCCAGAACCTCCACTCTTTTGACCCCTTTGCTGATGCAAGTAAGGGTGATGACCTGCTGCCTGCGGGACAGAGGATTATATCCATATAAGAATTCAACAGCGCAACGGCAGGAAGACCCTGACCACTGTCCAAGGGATCGCTGATGACTACGACAAAAAGAAGCTAGTGAAGGCCTTTAAGAAGAAATTTGCCTGCAATGGTACTGTGATTGAGCATCCAGAATATGGAGAAGTGATTCAGCTCCAGGGTGACCAGCGCAAGAACATATGCCAGTTTCTTGTAGAGATTGGACTGGCTAAGGACGACCAGCTGAAGGTTCATGGGTTTTAAGTGCTTGTGGCTCACGGAAGCTTAAATGAGGATTTCCTTGCGATGAATAGAAAAAATTCCCTCTGTCCCTTGTCACAAGTTTAAAACCTCACAGCTTGTATGATGTAACCATTTGGGGTCCACTTTTAACTTGGACTAGTGTAACTCCTTCATGCAATACACTGAAAAGAGCCATGCTGTCTAGTCTTGAAATCCCTCATTGAAACAGGTCGAGCAGTAGGCGCCTGGCAGTGCCCAGTCTAGAAACAAAACAATAGCATGTTTCAGCCAAGCGCAGAGCCCCGAGTTCTCAGATGGCTATGTCTGGCCAGAAACTCCCCTGCCCTCAGGAAATGACATCCACCACCTGGATAGCCGGCTCCCTGTGGGAGGAAGGGATGAGGCAGCTGTGCCACTAGCGGGACGCTTTGGTAGCAAGAGAAAGATCCCCTGGTGTTGCGGCGAACCAGACAAGGGGGTGGGCCTTTGGAGATCAGCCCCTTCCCTCTGGTAAGGTGAGAGGGTTTTTGGCTTTGCCACCAAGGTCTTGGTTCTTTTTGACCAGATATATCCTAGCAAGGGGGTGTCCAAAGATCATTAGACTGTGAGGCCAATCTTCGATCCGCGTTAAACTTTTGACAAGGGAACACATTGCAAACGATGTAGCTAGCTGGAGCGCTAACAACTCCACAGCCACAGCTGCCCGATGCCACGTGAAGTAACAACTGCCCTCCCCCCCCAACCTTCAGTTTTCATGTGATGTGATGTATTTAAACTTATTTAAATAAAACTTGTTTGCAAAAAAAAACAGACTTATGATTTTTTTTCATTTATTAACTTACCATATATAATATACTCAAGTATAAACCCAAATATCAGCTAAGGCACCTAATTATACCACAAAAACTGCATTAAAATGTGCTTAAAAACTTGGCTTGTACATGAATATATACGGTATATAGAAAATTGTTTACTGAATTTTACTGAATATCTGAAACAGGGTCATTCATTGAAAAGTTGATCATTACATGATTACTAATTTTGTACTCAAAAACCTTATTTTTTTTTCCTAGCGTGTAGACATAGAAGACAAGATCCCCATTTCTGAGAAAGCTGTGGGGAATGGGACACACAGATACTGGCCCCATGTGCTGGATGCAATAAAAGTCTAGAGGAAACATGTAAATCTGTCTGAACTAATCAGAGACAAAATTATGAATCAAAACAGGAGTTACCAAGTAAGGAGCCCTTCTGAAGTACCACGGACCATCATAGCTATTTGTCATGCATTATCCCTGTTAAAAAACCCCATTATCTATGAAATAGGTGCCATATTTTACTAATTTTATGAAAGTAGAACATTGAGAGGAAGAGGTGTTTTATAACTTGACCAAGATCCTATAAACGGTGGTATTCAAAATTGTATCTGTCTGTGTCCAAAGTCAAATTACATGGGAGAGGAGGTAAGGGTGTACTTATTTCCTCACTGCTTAATGAGTTAATCTATGTTTTCTCATATAATTAAAGGAAGACAAAGAGGAAGAAGAATAGACCAAAAAAGCTTTCCAGCTAAAACACAGAGAAGGCACTGGGTAGGTAAACCCCAAACATTCCGGCCTCTCCATCTACGCCTGTTACCAAATTGTCAGCCTTCATGTGCCACATTATAATTTTGTGATTTTAAATAAACTGGTCCTATTAAATAAACTGGTTCTACTAAATAAACTTGGTCTATTTAACCAGAAGTTGAATTAAGATTACATAAATTTCAATGGCTGGCATTCGAAAACATATTTTCTTCCATTTGTAATAGATATTTTCACACTTTTGTTTGGAATCTGTTGCAAAAGATCTCTTTAAACTATTAGGAAGAAAAGATGTCACTTTGAGCACTAAGATGTACCTGGGTGCCAAGCAAGGTTATTTTGTAACATCACATGTACATGCAAAAGTCACTCAATGAATACAAAAATCAAAGGAGAATTGACGATGGAATTTTGGAGTTTGGAAAGAATATTGAATGTACCAGGAACTGCCAGAAGAATGACTAAGTCAGCCAGGATGCCCCTTAGAAACCAGGATGTCGAGACTTTGTCACATGAACTTTGGAAATAGAGGACAACAGCCGACTTGGTAAAGGAGAGACTCACAGAAAAAGAGGAATGCCTTCAACAAGATGGATTCATAGAGGAGCTGCAACAATGGGGTTCAAAAATAGCAACAATTGTGAGGCTGGCATAGAACCAGGCAGTGTTTCATTCTATGGGGATTAATTCAACAGTGCCTAACCAGAACAGCAATCTTTGTGAAAATGATCACATCTTTTCTCCTGTAAGGTGGCTATTGGGCTTAGATTCCTGACCTGTTTTATTAGCAAACAAGCATTTAACCCTTGCACCACCAGGACCCCTCGACTAACATGTCGTAGGGCAAAATCAGTGTTGAAGCCAGTCCATCAGCAGTGAAGAGGAAAACATACTCCTCCTCTCTGGCAGAAGGTAGTCCAAACTAACATGGCCTATAACGCAGATGTGTAATTCTTTCCCATGGGGCAGGGTGTGTGGCAAAGAATTTAGAAGAATAAATCAATCCACCAGAAATAGTAAATATGTAAATTATTTGAATCACACCTCTTAAAGTGAGATTATGTAATCTTATGACTCCATTATTTGTGCGATTTATATGACTCAACACAGATTTTTCAGTGGTTCAAGGGCCTAGCCATCTGCATATTTGGGTTGAGAATACAAAAGAATCTTACATAAAACAGTTCCAACTGGTCACATACATATTAGAACCCCTAATTATCCATCTCAGGAAAAAGATGGTCACAATGATAAAACAAAGAAGCGAAACCCAGTCATCTGACTGATAATCAGATGACAGAAGTTGCTTCTAGGACTAGAATTGAAAGGAGGGTGTTGCAAATACTTGTTTCTTCCCTCCTTCCCCTCTTCACATCTGTTTGTTATTCTGTTTAGCACACGATAAAGTTTAAATCTCACCAACGAACTGATATCAAGGTAACTAAGAAAAAATTACTCTGATGAAGTGTGTGGGTTAATGCAGATTAGCCATGCATCTTTCAAATATTGTGCTACCTTAAGGGTCCAAGCAGAGAGAAACAGAGCAGTACATGCCATATCTTAAAGAATATGGTGCAAGGATCTCGCGTATGTAGTTGTTGGAACTGGGTAGCAATGGAAATCCATAGATCAACGTATCAGGACTAACTCTAGGACATGATTTGAATATGCAGTGTACTGCTATTTCTTTTCCGTAAACAGTAGGAGTCCTAATGTTGCCCTTAAATCCTCTCAACTGATTAAATAAGGCCCACCAGATTATCTACAATGATGTTCCTTACAAAGTCAACTGACTATAAATGTCAATCCTATCTGCCAACAGCATTTACAATATTACTCGGATTAATGTTTGACTGAGTAACCGGGGATTGGAGTCAAAAGAACCTAGCAGTAAAACGGACCACCCCACTTCGCACCGTTAGGAAGAACTAAAATGAAATAAACGAAGGAAATGGAAGTTAAGAAAAACAAATTTTACTGACTTTACAGTTTTGCCCAAGGCTGACCAGATCTGCTTTCCCGATTTGGATTGAAATATAGAAGTCATTTTCATGTTGCTTTTGTCACCATTCCTAAAGGCACTTTGTCATAATCAAACTGACAACCTGCCTCCTTAGGAGCTTGTGGGTAGAGTTTCTCAGAGATGTGCTTAATTGAAATCACACTTGGAGATTCTATCTCCACTTTATAATCAGAGGATTTGCTTTGTTTTTAAACTGGAGCAGGAGAGAGGATGAATGGTTGGTAGATTTGATGATACATAATCACATTAATACTTTATTGCCACATTTGTCAATATATTAGTGCAATATGTTATCATATACATTATTAACTGTTGCTGCTAAATGTTTTATACTGATCTTTTACATTTTTTATTTCGATTGTGATAAATTTGGATCCAAGGGATCTTTTGCCTTTCTTTCTTTACGAACAACGGGAAGCAAAAATATAGCATGAAAGGTATTTAGGGGAACTGAGCCCAGGATTGCAAACACAGAATGTCAGTATTTTCCTCCCGTTGTCTTTTACCTGCCCTTTCTTCACTCAGCAGCAGCAGGTATTAGAATTTAAAAGTGGGAGATCGACTGGCGTCGCACAGGAGAGACCCGATAATTCCCTGTATTTGGCAATATCTTTGTAGTCCATCGACAGAGGCTCCCACGGTGTGTGATGGTTGTGGGGTGGCCTTCGATAAACCTGGATTTACAGCTGAGACTTCTTCCAGTGGAGTATTATTTCTAAATGTTATCTCTTGAAGTTGGGATTATGTTCTTAACTATAATTAGAGAGTGGTGCCATCTTTTCTGAGCAGAGGCCAACAATTAAGGCTGATTTGACAGTCCCACTATGCTGTTTAGTATCTGTGTGTGTGTCACTTTCTTTAAATTTAGAGATGTTGGAGAAGAAATAAAATATAGAATTAGGATTTTTAAACATAGGGAATTTCATACATGAAAGATTACCAAGAGAATAACAAATTTCATATCGTGATGTGTGTGACTGCGTGTGTTTTCCAGAAGACAAATTGCTTCCCACATTCTCAGAACGACCTGGATTTTTTAGAATCCTTACATTTCTTACATTGCACAAGGTGAATTTTCTATTTCAGGGAATTTTGTCATATTCCCCAGTTGTTAAATACACACACACACACACACACACACACAAATAACCTTTAAATTTTGTTTGGAAAGTTTTTATTTATACATATTAGATTTGATTAATATAAGTATCACTAACCATCTGAAACATCTATGTTAAAAATAGTCAGCATGAAGGAGCTGGAAACAGCTCAAATTTCCATCAACAAATGAACGGATTAAACATCTCTGGTACATACATACAATGGAGTATTATGCATCCCTAAAAAGCAGTGATGAATCCATGAAGCACATCACCACATGGGAAGAACTGGAGGAAAGTATGCTAAGTGAAGTAAGCCAAGCAGAAAAGGACAAGTACTACATGAGTCCTCTGAGGTTAGCTCAAAAAATTCAAAGGGGGCATAGGGAAGAAGCTACTGTATTCATACGTCTCTGGGGTGAGATCCAGATAATATGGCAGGGGCAGACTAAAATCAGAGATACATGTGGGATACATATGGTAGCCCACTAGAAAGGAGTGGTGGGGCGGAGACACGGGTAGCCGGGGAACAGGGCACTAACCTCCACACACAAGGGGAGGGTGCTGTTTGTGTCTCCACAGGGAAAGACTTCAACCCAGTGCTCCAAGACAAGAACGCAACACACTGACATGAACCAGGGAACTAGTAGAGAGGCCTGAGAGGTCAGCCCCATTACCAACTAAGTGGACAGAATCACCCTCCTCCCCAGAAGAATTCACTTCAGAGGAAAGCACTGAAGCTACAGCTCAAAAAGAGGGAATTGTCTGATCATAGCTCACAGGAGGCAACGGTGGTGAGGGGGCGATAGGGTGTATTGGGGGGGGTGTGGGGGGAGGGAGAGTGAAGCACATCCTGGTCCACAAAGCCCTGAGCACAATGTTTCTGCTCAGAGCAGCAATGTACAGAGACAACCGCAGGGCCGGCCTCACCATGGGACACAGCATTCCACACTGACCCATACCATCATTGGGGGCAACACTAGAGACACACAGTGGGAACTGTGCCCGCCCTGAGCCCACTGTGCCAAAGCCAGCTACTGGGGGCATTCAGCAGAGCAGCGGGGGGAGCAGAGCAATGAAGTCTCCAGAGATACATATGGGGTCATGGCATAGCACCCCATCAGACTCGACTGGAAAGCACTCGTAAGTATAACAAATAGACCCTAAACAATTTATAGGGTTTTGTTGTTGTTGTTGTAGCTATTGTTTTACTTTCTATTGTTGCTTCATTGTACTCAGTCTTGTGATGATACATATTGTTGTAATGCATGTCTACCTGGAAGGGATAGACGGGATAAATAAGCCAGAAGAGAGTACAGGATGTTAGTTTTGGGGGGACATGAGAGAGGGGGAAGTGGGGAAAAGGATGTGGGTGTTAACAAACCCAGGTACAAGGGAAGAACAAGTGATCCAAAATCAGTGGCAAAGAGCGTGTAAGAGGTCTGGCAGGGCTGGATCAAGGGCAATGTAACGAGAGGAATTCCTGAAACCCAAAGGAAGGTTGAACATGATAGTGGGACAAGAGGAAAGCACAAAGAGATAGAGGAAAGGACTAGGAGACAAAGGGCAGTTATAGAGATCTAAATACAGACATATACAGATGAAAATATATTTATATATGATGAGGGGGATATATATATGTGTGTGTGTGTGTGTGTGTGTTTAATATTAAGGAAACAGATGGACAGTGGGCCACTACTCAATTACTTCCTCCCTCAACACAAGAACACTTTGTTCTAACAATTCAGCAAACTGAGATAATTACCTTCCTGACACGATCGCTGAAGACAGCGGGTGCACAAGCAAATGTGGTGAAGAAAGCTGATGGTGCCTAGCTATCAAAAGATATAGCATCTGAAGTCTTAAAGGCCTGAAGATAACCAGGCAGCCATCTAGCTGAGAAACAACAAAGTCCACATGGAAGAAGCACACCAGTCTGTGATCACATGACATCGAAGGGATCAGGTATCAGGCATCAAAACCCCCCACCTCCCCAAAAATCATAGCACTGTGATTGAGAGGGCATGTGGAGAGGGGACCTAGGGTCCATCTGTGGGAAATTGGATATCCCCTTGCAGAAGGGCCGTGAAGAGGAGACAAGCAAGTCAGGATGCAGTGTAGCAATGATGAAACATACAATTTTCCTGTAGTTCTTAAAGGCATCCCCCCCCCACTATCATGATCCCAATTTTATTTTACAAATCTGGCTAAACCAGAGAATGATGTACACTGGTACAGATAGGAACCAGAAACACAGGGAATACAGGACAGATGAACCCCTCAGGACCAGTGGAAAGAGTGGCTATACCGGGAGGGTGGAGAGAAGGTGAGGGAGAAAGGGGGGACAGATTATAAGGAACTATATATAACCTTCTCCCTGGGGGACAGACAGCGGATAAGTAGGTAAAAGGAGATGTCAGATGGTGTAAGGTATGTCAAAATAATAATAATTTATAAAATATCAAGGGTTCATTGGGGAGGGGGTAGCAGGGAAGGAAGTGAAAATGAGGAGCTGATACCAAGGGCTCAGGTAGAAAGCAAATGTTGTGAGGATGATGATGGCAACAAATATACAAAAGTGCTTGAAACAATGGATGTATGTGTGGATTGTGATAAGAGTTGTATGAGCCCCCAATACAATTATTTAATTAATAAAAAATATTGTCAGCATAAAGACCAAATCCAAACCAGGTGCCAAGAAGGTTTCAGCTCAGGACAAGCCATGTGCTACAAGTTGTCACCTGTTGGAAACAGTTACATGACCTTCTTCTAAGTCACCCCTGTGTGAACTGCCAAATTTTCAGTTCATGACCGAGAGCTTAATTATTTCCAACATACAGGGACTCTTGTCAACAAGATTCTATCTATATCTATATCTATATCCATATCCATATCCATATCCATATCCATATCCATATCCATATCTATATCTATACCTATACCTATATCTACATCTATATATATCTTAGACACAGGTGTTGTGTCTCAGTCACTTCTGCCATTGAAGACTATCACTCATTTCCTTCTTAAGTTGCTGTATTATTTGTCTGTTTCTTTTGATCTCTGCGGATACTGAAGCTTAGAGCCCCTCAGTGTCTTCCTTAAGCACCACGTTACTCGGTTGTAAAACGATGGATGTAGATAGATAACCTCTAAAAACCTTTCCAGTTTGAATTTCTTTGAACCTTCTCTGAGATATTTTCCAACTCCCCTCTGAGAGCAATTCTGTCTCAGATTCAGATTCATTCCCATACTATGATGCCCAAATTGATCAACTATATCTCAATTCTATATTTCTTTAGCTCACTCTTTGAGAATCTTTTTCATAAAAGCGCTCTCTGGAGAACTCAAAGCCAATGAACTTCCCACTATGTCTCAGCCTAGAGACCCTCCATAAGTCAGCCAATGGGCCCATTCCAGAATTGAATCCCCAGAGATTGTTTTTGCTCCTCTTAGGTTAATAAAAAAGGTTAAATGTGTTAGTTATTTCACCTATTATAGTTTATATAAATAAATAGTATTTAAATGAGAAGTTTTCAAAAATTCATGGAAAAATCATTTCAATGAACACTTTGAAGGATTTTCCTATGAAACAGCAAAATATAATCCAACAGAAGAAAATGAGAAAAAAAAGAGACATTATATCTAATATATATATGAAGTATCTTAAATGTATGAAGACCCTTACTTCAGAAAGGGTTGCAGGATAGTAAATTGCTTTTCCAAGTAATCTATTCATTTACATACCTATTCCCCAAAGTGATTTCAATAGTCTGCACAGTTCACACCTTTCATTTAGGATACTATGTTTCATCAGTTTGTCATTAGCATCATGGAAGGAGGCTATTGTGTGAGGAGACCTGGTGGGGTGGTGGGTTATGCTTAGGGCCGATTTCCAAATCACCAACTATTCCTCAGGAGAGAGACCAGGCTTCTTGCTCACACTAAGAGTCTTAGAAAACCACCGGGTGCAGTTCTGCTCTGTCCTGTGGTATCACCATGAGGCAGAATCAACTCAAGGGCGATGAGTGAGATTATGAAACTTCAATCTCAATCTTCAGGGGTTACTGCCACTCTTAGGTGGGCCCAAATTTCTGAGACTTGTGCCATGTGGCACATTTACTTTTATTCTCATTTACATGTGAAATATCTCCTCTCATAGCTGATCAATAATTTTCCCAAGTGGATAACCTGTAGAGAAGAGAGCTGAATTCAGATCCAAATGACTTTAAACTCTTTACTCTGACCACTGTAGCCTCTTCCCTAGGCAATGGGAGGGACTGGATGCCAGGGAACATGGTGGAATCATTGTTATCCGGCAGGTGTCTGGTTACAGCTGTTAAGTCTGTTTAAATTGTAGGTAAACTATTTTACATCTTTGTTTTCCCTCAACATTCCTTTCATCGTGACTTTGTGTTCACCAAACGTGCTGCCCTTTTCTGTATGCCTCTCTTTCCTGAGTGTTTTTTTCAAAGTACCTCATTCATTATCAGACAGTGATTCTCTCAACCCCCCCCCTTAATCAAACCCATGTCCTTTTCCTAAAACCTCTCTAGTTCTGCTACATTTACTTTGAGTACTGTGACCAGAATTGTGTGCAAAACCCAAGGAGATTCAGGGCATCTCCATCATGGCTTTGTAGCTTGTCTACCAAGGGCAGAGGGAATTTTTTACTTTATATCGACACAAACTTCCAAGAGAGTGGATGGTTTAGTTAACGGTTTTGCTATAATGAGCACACACCACATCTAGCAGCACAAGGAGAGAAAATGGGATTTAAACAGATTCATTATTATTTTATAACACTGGTTATTACTTGCTGTCCTCTTCCCAGAAAACTAAATATTTATTTCCCTTATTTTATTAGTTAGCATTTTAGTGACAGAGAACAAACTCAACCCCTCAACCCAGCATTTAAAAGAAAATAAATAATATCTCCTGGGATGATGGAGTTTTAAGGCAGATCTGGATTCAGGCATGGCTTTTCTGGTAACCAAAAAATGGATGGCAGAGAACGGGGGGAAGGTAGACTCCGCATAGGGCAAGATATGACAAAATAACCATCTATAAATTATCAAGGGCTCATGAGGGAGGGGGGAGCGGGGAGGGAGGGGAAAATAAGAGGACCTGATGCAAAGGGTTTAAGTGGAGAGCAAATGCATTGAAAATGATTAGGGCAAAGAATGTACGGATGTGCTTTATACAATTGATGTATGTATATGTATGGATTGTGATAAGAGTTGTATGAGCCCCTAATAAAATGTAAAAAAAAAAAAAGAATACATCCAACTACCTGTCTTTCTCTTCAACGTTTAATTCACTCTCTTTTGTATTTTTACTTCATTCTCTGCAACGAGGTAAGATGGCCTCCAAGAAGCTGTCTATGGCCTGAACTGCAAGCTGCTAATTTAAAAAGTATTTTCCTATTTTTCTGGAAACAATGGAAGATGACATTTCCATCTCCTTATGGTAGTTGAGGGTGACTGTTAGTGAATTCTGGTCTCAACAAAAATGTTGGCACAATTTCTGAGCCCAAATTTTTAAGTAAATATGTTCTCTACACTGATCATCCAGCTAATTTTCAGTTCTCTTGACCTTGTCTCTGTCTATGATAAAGTCATAATAATAGTAAAGGAGTCTTTTTGTTGCTGTTGTTAGTGGCCATTCAGTAGACTCTGACTCATGGACTCATGGGGATTTCATGCAAAACAGTAAGAACCATCGTTTCCTATTCCTATCCCATCTTCATGATCATTGAAATTCTCAAGTGCTGTCTGGTGGCCACTCTATGTTGAGGTTCTTACTACCTTATAGGTGTATCTTCAAGGATCTTTCGGAAATTATATCTGCTCCCCCTGTATCCAAATTGTTACATTGCAAAGACAAAATATTTGAAATTTGATGTTATGAAAAAAATGGAAGATGACCACTTCAAATACCGAAATGGAAAATAAAAGCACCATTACCATAACAGCTGAATCGTATCATCATATAACTGCCCAGCCACTAGGCATCATGGCCCGCCTCAGTTGTATATTAATACATAACTTTATTTTAGTGATTGCGCATTGTGTTGCTAATTGCACACAAGGCCAGCAGTTCAAAACTACCGCTCACTCTGCAAAAGAAAGATGGAATGAGGTTTCCTACTCCCATACAGAGTTATAGTCTCACAGTTCACTTGGCAGCTCTCCGGGTCATTGTCCGGGTCACTAGGAATTGTAATTGAATGGAGGTCACTGGTATGTGGAGCCTAGGTGGAGTAATGTTTACCAGCTGTGCTGCAATTTTCATGATCAGAAGTTCAGGAAATACCAGCTCCTTCTAGGGACAAAGATTCTATACTCCCATGAAACATTATGGTCTAGGAAACTCACAAGGGCAGTTCTACCCTGTCCTATGAGGTCCCTAGGAGTCAGTATTGGTTAATCATTACAACCTTATACCTATTGCTCTCCTCTCATGCTTAGCATTTGTTACTGCCAAACATATATATTTTTTTATGCACAAAACTATAGGAAACAGCAAGTGTTTCACTGTGGTCCAAGATACAAAAAGTAGAATGAGATGGTAAGTGCAATATTCTCTCTAAATTGTTCATTGGTTACTTTTGGAAGTAGATTGCCAGACCTCCTTAGCCTTGGTTAGTCAAGAAACACTGCTGAAGCTTTTCTACCGCAAGTTTTTTCTACCCACTGGGAGTTGAGAATCAATGGCATAGTTTCTGGTGCTGTAGCAATGTACAAGTCACCACCCTACAGTAAACCGACAGAAGCCCGAGGGCAAGGACAATACTATAATCTGTAAATCAGTAAGGAAACTTATCTTACAAAAGATCACATGGGATCATCAAACAAACAAAATCTGTACACTGACTTCAGTACCTGCTGTGATGGATTGAATTGTGCCCTTAAATGAATTGAGTCACTTAGGTTAGGCCAATTTTAACAGTGTGAAGTATTTATCCGCCATTTTGTCATTTAATGTCATTATTCTATGGGTTGTAAATCCTAACTTCGATGATATCCACAAGGCTGATTAAGAGGCACTGTTGTTAATAAACAGTCAAAAGAATTAGGTTGTTTGTTGTGGCAATTTCTATGGGATCCAGCCCCGCAGTGGAACGGGTGTGCCATTGGAAAATAAGGCAGACACAGGTCTCAGGGGCTCATCTCCTGTTTTGGAATAGGAGCAATAGGGTGAGTCTATTTAACAGTGAGTGTATATAGTAGTGAGGAGAGCAAGCCTCCAGCAGGCACATGCACAATCGCATGGACAGTGTCTTAACCCTGGATGTCTCCTAAGCACACTAGGGGACCACACTATGAGATGCATCAGAAGGCGACAAAGGGAGTCCACTGTTCCAGAGTGAGAAGGACAAAAGAATCCAATTGCCTTTAAAGATAAGCGTGATCCAGCCACATAGTGACCACTGGGTGCTTGTGGGAGACCTCTTTATTGTGTCTTTTTCATGGAGGGCTATTATGGGGACATCTTTCCATCCAGAGAATGTGTATTTATGTTATTTTTATCTCTCTCGCTCAGACCTATGGAACTTCCTGGACCGCTTGAGGCTGTCTTCCAGGCCCTGTGGTTGTGATGAGTGCAGAGATTAGGCCACACACATTCCCTTCCTGGTCTTCAGTTTTTCACAAATTTATTTTTGGATATTAAAAGAGAGAGCATGAATCCTACAAAGACAGATAGTCAGAAGTGGCACACATCCTTTGGACCCAGAATTCTGGCACTCAGAACCTCTCAGGCCCAGGGACTGATTAATGCCAAGAAACATGGATATAACCAGGAAATGCTAGACCCGCAGATGCCGACAGGGGACAAGCTGATAGAGAGAACAGGTTTTCACCAGAGCTGCAGCCCTAAATTCAGACTTCAGGTCTCCTAAGGAGTGTGAGAATAAATTTCTGTTTTTCTCAAGCCATCCTCCTGAGGTATTTCTGTGACAGCAGTGTCAGCAGACATGACATTGTTGTTAGGTGCCACCAGGGACCTATGTTTTTAATCAAATTTAACTGGATCCTAAGCAGTATTCCCTAACTCCAACTTGTGTCATTTATAAAGACCCATAGAAAATGAGGGCACATTGGGGATGCAAGCAGACATAAATGGCCAAAGGTTACTAAATATAAGTTTAATCAAGAGGCATATTTAAGATTAAAAAATGTCTCTAAAATTCAGTTTTTTGGAATTAAATCAATTACGTGATTCAGGGAACTTCCTTAAATGCAGACTATCGGGCCACACCTCAAATATCTGATATAGAGGGGTTGAGGTATGACTATGAATTCATATTTTAGAACTGTCATCAAACATCATGATGAAGGTGGTCCATTGATCAAACTATGGGAGATAAATAGATAAATTATTATCTTGTCCCAAAAGAACAATTTAGAGTTCTGGGGCTAGAATTTAAATTTCTATACCTGCTATCAAAAGAACGAATATTAGAGATGGAGAAAAATAAGAATTTCCTTTAATTAAAGCTAAGTACACTTATTAGTGCTCATATGCAGTCTGTACATCCACCAAGATGCGGCCATAAAAACAGAAACACTAAGTGGCTTAGAGTTAGGAAAATTGTGTGTCCATATTGTGCCCCTTCACAATACTCATTGAATCTGCTCAGCAATAATCCCTGAAGTTTATAATGAAGATGAACATAGCATTAGGATTTGAGGGAGACTCATTAGAGAACCAACAATATGTAGATGATACAACCTTCCTTGCTGAAACAAGAGTTTTTTTTTAAGCACTTACTGAAGATGAAAGAATAGTCTTCAATAGGGATTACAACTTCAATGTGAAGAAAACAAAAAAATTCTCACTACTGGACTATTAGACAGCACATAATAAGCAAAGAAAGATTGAAGTTGTTAAGGATTTCAGTTTCCTTAGACCCACAATCAAAGTTCATGGAAGCAGGAGTCAAGCAATCAAAGGACATACCGCATTGGACAAACCTGCTGCAAAAAAGATGCTTCAAATTGGTAAAGGTCAAAGAAGTCACTTTAAGGACTAAGATGAGTCTGATCCAAGCTTTGATATATTTTCAATCATCTCACAAGCCTGTAAAAGTTGATCAGTGAACTGAGTGGATGGTATGGGGGGAACAGAGCACTAACCCACCCAGGGGAGAGTATTGGTTGTGTCCTCACAGAACTGGAACAGGTATACGGACCTCACCATGACACACCAAACTAGGAGGGCAAAGTAAAGTATGGAGGATTACACAAATAGATTGGACCATATGCCAGCCCCATCCAGAATTAGCCCGACCCCCACAATTGAAGGGAGTACCAAGAAAATGAAAATAGATCATCTGTTGTGGGGAAGGAACTGACCTCCCACACCACACCCAGAAGGAAGCTGAAGCAAAGGAAGGAGGAAGAACAGAATGGAGTACACCTGGGCCCACCAACTCAGAGGACGACACCCTGGCTCAAAGGACCCATTGTACAGAGAGGACCATACAGCTGGCCACACAGCAAGATGCGACATACTGCACTGACCCATGGCCCTACATGGGACAGCACTTGAGACACCGTGGGGGGTGTGCAACTGAGCTGACCCCACCACACTGAGGCAAACACTGGGGGTCTGCAATGGAGCAATGGGGGAAGCAGAGCAAGGAGATCCCGAGGGAGTATAAAGGATAGATTTTGGGGCCAGGACATGGCACCCCACAAGAATCATCCAGAAAACACTCCTAAAGGCCAACAAACAGACCTCGAACTACTAACAGAATTTTTTTTTATTTTTGCTGTCTTTTTGTTTTGCTTTTGTTTTTTTTTTTGTTTTTCACTTGCAAATTTTGTAAGTCAGTGGCTTTTTTGTTAGCGTGTTGGTGTTGCTGCTGTCAATGCCATGTTCTTATGTGTCACATGGGTGCTGTCAAAGCCATCTGCATTTTTATGCACATATTACTATATCTGCAGGTCCACCTAGATAATAAAGCTGGACAAACAATGTGAGAAGAAAATAATGGGACCAAAGGTCCCGGAGGGCCATGACAGCATGGGAGGTAGGGGAAGGGAGGAGGTGTTGGCCAACACAGGGACAAGGGAAAGCGACTGGTTCAAAACCAGTGCCAGGGAGGGAAAGGGAGGACTGGTAGTTAGTGACCAAGGGCAAGGTAACCAAGAAGAATTACTGAAACCAGAATGAAGGCTGAACATGGTAGTGGGACAGAAGGAAAGCGTAAGGAAATAGAGGACAGAAGTAGGAAGCAAAGGGCATACATAGAAGCCTAAATACAAACATGTACATATGTAAATATATTTCGGATTATGGATGAAATAGACCTATGTGCATATATTTATAGGTTCAGTAATAGGGTAGTAGGTGGACATGGACCTCCCTCAATACAAGAGCACCTTGCCCAGCTAAACAGTCATTCCATGATACCCACCTTCCCGACATGATCACTGAAGACAGACGTGTGCATAAGCAAATGTGGTGAAGAAAGCTGATGGTGCCGGGCTATCAAAAAGATGTAGCATCTTAAAGGCTTGAAGGCAAACAAGTGGCCATCTAGCTCGGATGCAACAAAGCCCACCGAGAAGAAGCACACAGCCTAAGTGAATACAAGGTGTTGAACGGACCAGGTAGCAGACACCAAGGAACATAAGCACTGAAGATAAATGTGTGCATAAGTAAGTGTGGTGAAGAAGACTGATGGTGCCCGGCTATTGAGACATATTGCATCTGGGGACTTAAAGTCTTGAAAGTAAACAAGCGCCTCTCACATTCAGAAGCAACAAAGCCCACATGGAAGCAGCACACCAACACGTGTGATCATGAAGGGCCGAGGGGGACCAGGTTTCAAACAACAAAGGCAGGGGTGGGGGGCAATCACATCACCATGAATGAGGGGAGTGAGTGATGGGGACCCAATGCCCATCTGTTACAGCTTGACATCCTTTGCAGAGGGGTAGTGGGAAGGAGATGAGTCACTCAGGGTTCAGTGTAGCAACAATGAAACTCAAAACCTTCCTCTAGTTCTTGAACGCTTCCTCCCCCCCCTCCCCAATTATCATGATCCCAATTCTGCCTTGCGGACCTGGTTAGACCAGAGGATGCACAGCGGTGCAGTAGGGATCTGGAAACAGGGAATCTAGGACGTATGAACCCCTCAGGACCAGCGGTGAGAGTGGCGACACCGGGAGGGAAGGGGGTATAGAAAGGGAGAACAGATCTCGGGGATCTACATGTAACTCCTCTCTGGGGGATGGGCAACTGGAAGGTGGGTGAGGGGAGATGCCGGGCAGTGTAAGATAAGATAAAATAATAGTTTATAAACTATTAAGGGTTCATGGGGGAGGGGGAACAGGGAGGGAGGAGGAGGGAAAAAGTTGATCAGTGAATAAGGAAGATCAGAGAAGAATTAAAGCACGTGAAGAGTAGTGTTGGTGAAGAATCTTGAAAATATCATGGGCTATGAGAAGAACAAATGAATCTTCTTGGAAGAAATGCAGCTAGAACACTCCTTAGAAGCAAGGATGGGGAAAACTTTTTCTCAACTACTTTGGACTTGTCGTGAGGAACCAAACCCAAAACTAAACCCACTGTTATAGCTCTTAGTCCAACGCATAGTGACCATGTAGGTTTTCAGAGGCTGTAAACCTTGGCAGGAGCACATAGCTTTTACCTGGATGTCAATAGTCGAATCCTTCTTAGCCAGCACCCCAGCACTCCTTCTCAAGAAAGCCCAGTTCCTGAAAGAGCACCTCGGAAACTGTCCAGTCGAGGGTCAGCAAGAAGCCCAAACCCAAACAGAAGACCTCTCAAGAGGTCCATTGACTGAGTTGCTGTACAAACGGATTCCAGGACACTACCCACAGTGAGGAAGGCACCGGACAGGAGTGCAGGTGGTTCTGCTGCGCACAGGGAAATGAGGAATCGGAACCCCACACAGCACTAAAAGTCAGAAATACTTGATAAAATGGGTCATTATGTCGTGTATGTCAATATGTGTATTGCCCCTAATAAATGCTAATGGACTGCCTTAACTAAAGATGGTTTGGGAGGAAGTCAGTTCCCAACTCTGGCTGCACATTGATACCAACCTGGGCACTTTATAACCACCAAATACAAGAGTCCCAGTTTAGAATTTTGGCCTCAATTGCACAGCTTAGGGATGAGATTTTTATTAGAGTCTCAGGTGATTCTAACATGCAGTCTGTGTCTCTGCCAGTATCTCTCAGCTTCTTGTCAGGCAACTTGTGGGAAATGCAAATGCAAAGACCTCAGTAACTATTAAGTCAGAGAGAGTGGGCTTACGTCCCAGTATTTATTTATTTAATTTGATATTCATCTAAATTTCAGAACCAGAGTCTAGGCTTCCAAACCTGGCTGGTCATTGGAGACTGGGTAATTTTTGAAAAGAGGATTCCAGAGTTTCAAGACCACTTTGAGTTTCTAATCCAGAATTATAGGGGAAAGTTGAGAAACCTGCCTTGAAATAAAGTTATTTTAAAATATCTACGCCATTTGGAAAGTACCTTAATAATACCATTATGTCCTGCGGAAATTAATAAAAAGAAAGAAAAAAAAGGGGTTGGGGGCAGCCTGGTTTAGGACATCTGAGTTCTGATCTTGCCTCAGGCCACTGGCCACATGACCTCAGATACATCACTCGTCTCCCTGAATCAAAGCTTCCTTCTCTGCCACTCCAGGTCCCGGAATTTGCTGCGTCCCTCAAACAAACAGAATGGAGTTTCAAAGAGCCAAAGCTCTGTGTGAATGTGAAATATTAATATCGAATGGTCTTAGGATGGAGGAGGATATTTCCTCATCTACTTCTGCCTTCTGGGAGTCTGTTACTCACTAGTAGGCCCCTTTCATTTCTTGCTCTGTAATGGAAAACCTACAGTAGGACACCTTGGGCTCCGCTATCTGATTCATTTCCATAATTATCCAGAGCTAAGCTGTGCCCTGTACCTCATGGTGTGCAGAGCTTCTAGCTCATTTCTTTTCTCTTCTATCTTGGTTTCACTCATTCTCCTCTCTCCACTCATTTCCCCTTTCTCCTTCTCTCTGCTCCTCAGCTCTCCCCTCGTTGTCTCTGTGTCTCAGAAAGTGCCTCTCCCTCTTTCATCCTCTTTCTCTTGTATTATTATTATTATTTAAGGATCATAAAGTGGAAGTCAAGTTGCTGAGTGATCAGAGACAGATGAGGCCAAGCGGTCCTCTGGGAGCACTCGGCACCGGCGTCTAGCTGTCTCCCAGCATATGGAGTTGAATCTCCAGGCACTGCCATTAACACTCCTGCTTCAGGTAACTCATTTAGCTTTGGTGTCATTTTACAATAAATATACCATCCACCGACACAAATTAGACAGCTATTGAGATTAATTTTGAGGCCCTATCGGCAACATCTTAAATCAAAAATCATTCTTTATTAGCATGCTTAGCAGTATAGTGAGCCTGCCCTCCTCCTCCTGATCCATGCCACAAGAATAAATGAGGCCCCATGGTTGACATAGCGCATCAAGTATTTTATAATAGTCTAATTGTAGCTAATGGTTTGTGCAGCTAATTAAGGCCCTATGAATTACAGTAATCAGTCAGGCTCGTCCTTTAAACCAGATAGTTCTATTCAACCGTTCCTTTGGTAAGAAACAAAATATCACTATATATAACCATAACTATATCCACAAAGATGCATACACACACAGTCTGTGATAATCAGCTTGGTTTATTTGATGACAAAGAAATTAATAGGATGATTTTCCCTCTTATTTATTGAAAAAAATATTTGTAGATACCTAGGTTTTCAGTAACAACAATCATCACCATGGATGGGAAAAAGCAGAGCCTGCCTCAGTAACTACTTAAAAACTGAGAATTTGGCCAATACTGAGTATACTATTTCTCAACCTTAAAAATGAACAAACAAAACAAAAGCACTTTGCAATCGAGTTGATTTGGGCCCTCGGGGACCTATGTGGCAGGGGAGGACTGCTTCTGAGGGTCTCCATCGTTGTGATAGTTACTGAAGCAGCTGGTCGCATCTTTCTCCCATAGACAGCTGCTAAGTGGGAACTGCCTACCTTAGCAGCCAAGTGCTTGACCACTGAACCAGCAAAGCACATCCTTCTCACCTTCTCCCTCCCATAAACCATCCTGGTTGTGGCCCTGCATTCCCATTTTGTAGCCAGAATTGGTGGGCATTCAACTGCCTGAGAGAAATTCTACCTTACAAATCTAGCTGGACCAGAGGATGTACACTGATACAGATAGGAACTGGAAGCACAGAGAATGCAGGACAGATGAAGCCCTCGGGACCAGTGGTGAGAGTGGCAATACCTAGTGGGTGGAGGGAAGGTAAAGGAGAAAGTGGGAACAGATTACAAGGATCTACATATAATCTCCTCCATGGGGGAAAGACAGCAGAGGAGTGGGTAAAGGGAGATGTCAGATGGTGTAGGAAATGTCAAAATAATAACCCTTTATAAGTTATCAAGGGTTCATGGGGGAGTGGGGAGGAAGGGGAAAATGAGGAGCTGATACCAAGGGTTCAAGTAGAAAGCAAATGTTTTGAGAATGATGATGGCAACAAATGTACAAAAGTGCTTGACATGATGGATGGATGTATGAATTGTGATAAGAGTTGTATGAGCTCCCAATAAAATGATTTTTTTTAAATCACAAAGTTTAATACGACTAGGCTCTTTGGATGGAGGCAACCAAAAACACAAGCAAAGAAGTCAGTGGACAATTCAGGGGATCTTAGGGAAAGGAACAAGTTGGTTTTCTTTTAAGCTGTACTGGCTATGAGGAAAATAGCCCAAATCTATGAAATTGCAAAAGAGCCCTGCCCTACCCCCTCCTCCACCCCACCCCCACTCCAGCAAAGTCCCTAAGATGTGCTTCATCTATTGGTTCCTTTAAAACTCGGTGGGGCAGAGCAGGGGAAACCTAAAGAGTCATTCAGCCAGGCCTCTGGGGAACAGAAGAACCAAGTAATGTCTTTTCTAGTACTTGTTTCTATGATTTTTTGGAGAAGGAGGAAACAAAGCTAGGAAAATGTAATTAATATGACTTCTATTGGAACAATATGTGCCCCAAACCTCCAGGGTCCCCTGGACAATGAAAAGTGGGAAAAGGAATGGAGGGGGGCAGGGGGTGATGAAGATCATCTCGTTTTACTCTTTCAGGCTTATATACTCATACGACTGGGTAGGGACTTGAGTGTGCAACCAGTTTTTATTTGATTTGTAGGCAAAATTACACTGAACTCCCTAGAACAGTAACTAGAGAGCCAGCATTACTTGTATGATTTCTTTTTTTTAAATCATTTTATTAGGGGCTCACACAGCTCATCACAATCCATACACACATCAATTGTGTAAAGCACATTTGCACATCCATTTGCCTCACCATTCTCAAACATTTTCTCTCCACTTAAGGCCCTGGCATCAGTTCCTTATTTGTCCCCTCCCTCTGCGCTCCCTCACTCATGAACCCTTGATAATTTATAAATTATTGTTTTGTCATAGCTTGCCCTGTCTGATGCCTCCCCTCATCCACTCTTCTGTTTTCTGTCCCGCAGAAAGGAGGTCACATGTAGATCCTTGTAGTTGGTTCCCCCTTTCCAACCCATCCTCCCTCTACCCTCCCAGTATCGCCACTCACACCACTGGTCCTAAAGAAATCACCCGCCCTGGATTCCCTGTGTTTCCAGTTCCTATCTTTACCAGTGTACATCCTCTGGTCTACCCAGATTTTCAAGGCAGAATTGGGATTATGATAGTGGCGGGGGGTGGGTGGTGGGGGAGGAGCATTGAGGAACTAGAGGAAAGTTTTATTTTTCATCATCGCTACATCTCACCCTGACTGACTCATCGGTGTCCAGTGGCCTACAAAAAAAAAAAAAATTGGCTTTGAGTCTCCAATCCGCACTCCCCCTGCCTCATTCATTATGGTAAGATTTTTTTGTTCTGTATGATTTCTTAAAATGCTTCCCTTGGCAGCTGCCCCAGGACAACCCTCCTTCCCTGCAACTCCTTCCTGCTCAGCATCAGCATTGTTTTACTGTTCCTGAGGGCCATTCATTGATGATCTTATAGAGCATGAATCCATGTCCCTATGAGTCCTGGCCACCCCCTCTCAATTGCTATGAGAACGTATGGTTATTTTATTTCAACGGACCCAATGGCAGTGAGTTCTGTTTTTGTTTTGGGTAGGTGCAGTAGAACACACATTGGACAAAACAACACAAAAAATGTAACTTCTCATCAAAGCAGTTTAGACGTTTGGGCTGTTGGTCATGTATTATATTTAAAATGTTTCTCAGGGACCTCTTAAAATTGCACCCTCACCCTGATGGTTTCATGTATGCACATTTCCTTAGTTTGAAATGGTGGCTCACAAAATGTTTCCATTTCTGCCTGTCTTCTTAACAAAAGTCAGTGTAACTTGTTCGTAGAGAGGTCACTTATTTTTATTTATTTCCCAAGTTAATGAATATACTTTCTTTTCCATGGCCATTCGTGATGGCATCAAACATTTCTGTTTATCTACCAAATGCACTTTGTGCACCATTGCTGCATGTTGACATTTGATTAAACATACCGAGAGCCTTCCTGTGAAGTTTTCCCCTTGAAGTTGACCAGATATTAGTGGGAATCAGATTGACAGAGATGAGACATACAACTTTCCTGACTTTCATCATCACCTAATTCCCGCCTCGGGCTGCCCTTTTCACACCCCCTTTCTCCCACACTGGTTCTTATCCTCTCAGAGTGACTGAAAACTCTGCGTGCTTATTTTTAAATAGATCCTCTGGTTGAAGGCAAATGAGACCAGTGCATCTTTAGGAGACAAAGACTGTGTCGTTAACAGATTGGTCCCTGTGATTTCAAGAGCGTTTTCTCGAGTTGGCCTCTGTCTCCTTCTCGAGGTCAGCATCCACAGTCCGCTCAATGTATTGAATGGCTTTAATTACTCTGGGGAAAACCTCACATAGATGCGCTGTTGGTTTTAGCCATACACTAAAGTATACACACTCTTCCTATCCCGCCCACCCATTAAATTTCAAACATCACACAAGTAAGTCCCATGATCTATACACGATTCCATTAATTCATCTTAGTGCTCATTCAATCCCAGAAACAAGCACCTTGGATGGCTGAAGAAATAGTGCCTCTATCAAAAGAGTTTATCATATTTCCATGACTGGAATCCCAGGGCATTTCCCTTGGACAGATATTTGCCTAGCTATAAGTTCAGTGCTGGGGCAGCTGAGTCCTAAAGGCCTCTCTATTGCAGAATTCTATGATTTTCAGACTCCATCCATCTACTGAATGAGAGCAACAAAGCCCCAATTACTCATAAACAGCTGACTGCAGAGTCCAGCCAGCTGCTTTTGGTTGACGTAATGTTATTTTTCTTGTTTTGTTTGATCTCACTCCAGAAAGTGGACACCATATTAATCGTATTTATAAATACTGTATGTACCACTTGCAATCGCCACAGGGCTCATTTTAAAAGAAAGATTAAACACATAAATTATTGTAATGAATTAAGCTGCCAACTTCCTATACCCCCAGCAACAGTAATATCTGAAATGACTCTACTCCAAACCCAGGACAATATTGAGAAGAATGAACCACCAGAAAGCACCACCTATCATGGAAATATTTCAGAAAATCATTTGACATATGGATCTATCCTCAAGATGACTCAGAACTTCTCTGTAATAGAGAAAACATAGACTTTCCCTAAGTGCATTCTGTACTTTCATCACTGTCTACCTTCAGCAACCATGTACATAACTCAGAATTCAGGGATGTGTGTCCCCTATGAGCCACAGTTGGCTTTGCTATTTCTCCCGTCCAGGCAGGAACAAATTCAAAAGCATTGTCATATTGTTCATTCAGTTAATGAAAAATCCCCAATACCAGTGGCTGAGAATTTATCTACTTGCTGATATTGGAAATAAGCCTTGGCCTAATTTGCCATCACTATATGGGCTAAAGTATCAGATGACTTACTTGATCTAGGTTGATAACGTTGTAGCTAAATGGTCGGGTGACTATGGGTAAAAAGAGAATGCATTAGGCAATTCTACATTGGTTTTTATTATTTTTTATTTATTTGTTTCTACATTGGGTTTTATAAGGAAATCAAGCTCATAAGTGCGGGACGGAGAAGTATATTCTAGAGCTGTGATACTCAACCTTCCTCATGCCGCGACCCTTTCGTGCAGTTCCTCATATTGTCATGACCCCCCAACCATTAAATTATTTGTGCTGCTACTTCATAACTGTATATTTGCTACAGTTATGGATTGTCATGTAAATATCTGATATGCATGATGTATTTTCATTGTTAGAAATTGAACATAATTATAGCATAGTGACTATTTACAAGAACAATATGTAATTATATATTGTGAAATAGTTATCTTTAATGACAAATCAATGAAATTTTGTCTTGCAGCATGGTATAGCATGGGTAACAGTCTTTGCGCCTATAATCATCTGTGGGAGTGTCTGTGTGTGGGCGGACCCGCGTGGAGACGCAGAGAGGAGCAGTGTCTTGGTTCTTAAGACCATCAGAAATACATGTTTTCCGATGGTCTTAAGCCAACCCTGTGAAAAGGTCATTCAATCCCCAAAGGGGTCGTGACCCACAGGTTGAAAACCACTCTTCTAGAGACATACCCAAAAAATTCACAGCAGAAATTATATTTGAACTGGTGGCTCATCTCAGAGGACCTTGCTGTCGCCTGTTCCCAAATTGCTATGATCTGTTAGTTTCCTAGAGCTGCCAGAACGAGTGGCCAACGGAAATGTGTTCTCTCACTGTTTTAGAGTTGGCATTTCAGACAAAAGAACCATCATCTTATTATTTCTGAATTTGAATCGCAACGTGTTGGAATTTCACAAATAGAATTAAACTCCACCATCACAAGTGTTGCGTTTGATGTGAGTTCTGTGCGGCCATTGCAATGGCTTTTCAGAGTTAGCTGTAAACAAAAGTGAGTGGAAGGGAGGGTTGGTGTCAGAACAAGGCAAAGAAAGTGGGAGACTGAAGACAAGTCTGACCTCCGCCTCCTGGGAACCTGGCTGGAATGAAGTTGGCGTTTCCTTCTCCCTTCTGCCACAGGAAGAAGTCAGATGTGGCACCACCACACCATTTCCACGGGTTTCCACCCTCTTTGTGGGTCTACAACCGTTATTTCAAGTGTTTCCACACTGGCACTTCTCTATCGATAGCATAGAATTGGCCTTTCCACTTTAAAGTCGCTGCTTGCCTTATGCATAGGAACTCAGACTCAAATAGACATTCCCGGCTCCCCATTCCTTCCTCAGTTGCTTATACAAGGAGGCTTCAAAATGTTCCTGGGACTCATTGTCTTTCCATTTCGCTCTTCGTGAACTTTCCGAAACTCCTGAGTCATTCAGAGGGAAAGCGCAGACCAGGCTTTCTTGGGAGCAGATTTTAAAGCTTTTCCTTACTAAGGTTAATTTTTCATCTTCCTCAATACCATTTTGTTTTCAAAAATATTTAGGTGCTTCGTATCATATCCAGGGTCTGGTAGTAGATAATACCAATAACTAAAAAACAGAAAGTTAGGAATTTCCAGAAAGTAGTAAGTTTCCACTCCGATAAAGATGTATAGTCTTGGAAGACCTAAGAAACAGTTCTCCTCTGTCTTCCAGGGTCACTGTCAGGCCGTATCAACTTGATGACTGTGGACTTGGAATTAGGGCTTTGCAGCTGAGGTTGTTGCATATTCAAACGTCCATAACTAGTATTGCAAAATAGTTTAAATTCGTGCCAATAGATGTATGAAATTTATAGATGTGAAGCAGATAGAATTTTTATGACATGAAAATTTCATAAAGATTTTGACTCTACATCTTTATTTCTTCCATTCTCCCCACTTGAACAGGGGTTTTATTTACAGGTTCCCCCCATCATGTCCAGTTTAAAGACACCACTTAACAGTCATCAGCTAGTTCTTCTCTAGAACTCTGTTCACCTTTAATCAATTTAACTCATTACTCTCCACTTGAGATCCTCTCATAGCAAGCTTATAAGATAGAACTGTCCTTTAAGAATTTTTCAGGCTGCAAAATATTTGTGAAAGAATATAGCCACATTTGTCCCCGAAGATTTGTAGGTGCTTTCAAATCCTCAGGGTGGTTTTTGGTTAGCAGTTGAGGAATAAATCATCACGTCATCAGGGTCCCTTCTGTGAGTAACTTAGTACTAAACTTCCATTAGGGTCTCTTGAATGGTTAACACATTCAGCTGCTAAGCAATATATATATATATATATATATATATATATATATATATTGAAGCTCTCTCTCTCTTTCTATATATATATATAGTGCTTCAGTCCGTCCAGAAGAGGATGTTTTAAGAAAGACCTGGCTATCTATTTTTTTTTCCAAGTCAGCATTGAAAACTTTTGGAGAATAGTTCTTCTCTGACACATGCTATTGCTAGGTCCCATCAAGTCACTTCCAACCCATAATGACCCTACGTACCACAGAGCAAAACCTTGCCTGGCTGGCGCTGTGCCATCCTCACAATTGTTCCTATGTCTGGGCCCATTGTTATAGCAACTATGTCAATACATCTCCTTGAGGTTTTCCTCTTTTTTACTGCCCTTGTATTTTCCCAGGGAGGCTGTCCTTTTCCAGGCACTGGTCCCTCCTGATAACATGTACAATGTATGCTTTATCCCCATTCCAAATGGAAAGTCATCAACGGAATGTGCAAATTATAGAACAATACCATTAGTAACACATGCAAGTAAAATTTTGCTGAAGATGATCCAGCAATGGCAGCAGTAGTACATTAACAAAGAGTTGCCTGAGGCTCAGGTCAGATTCAGAAGAGGAAGTGGAACAAGGGATATGATTGTCAATATCAGAAGGATATGCAAATTATACAGTTGGTGTCATCTACCTCCTACATGAGATTCTTTTCTTTGTTTTCTTGTTAACTTTAAAAAAATTATTATTACGTTTTAAATCATTTTATTGGGGGCTCATACAGATCTTATCAGAATCAATACATACACCCACTGTGTTAAGCACATTTGTACATATGCTGCCATCATAATTTTCAAAACATTTTCTTTCTACTTGAGCCCTTGGTATTAGCTCCTCATTGTTTTTCCCTCCTGCCCTCATGACCCTTGATGATTTATAAATTATTATTACATCATATCTTACACTGACCTATGTCTCCCTTCACCCAATTTTCTGTCATCTGAGGGGTTATATGTAGATCATTGTGATCGGCAGCCCCTTTATCCCCACCCTCCTCCCCTCCTCCACATTCCCCTTCACCTCCTGGCATCTCTACTCTCAGTCTTGGTCCTCAGGGGCTTATCTGTCCTGGAATCCCTGTTTCTAGCTCATATCTATACCCATACACATCCTCTGGTCTAGCTGGATTTGTAAGGCAAAAGTGGGGCCATTATAGTGGGGTGGGGGGAAAGGAAGCATTACACAAGTAGAGGAAAGTTGTATGTTTCATCAGTGCTATACTGCACCCTGACTGGCTCTTCTCTTCCTTGTGACCCTTCTGTAAGGGGATGTCCAATTGTCTACAGATGGGCTTTGGGCCTCCTCTCTGCACTTCCCCTCATTCACATTGATATGATTCTTTTCTTAAGAACAAGTCCAACCACTGGAGACAAATAGTTCTCAGCTTGTGATAGTTGGGGGTTTGGGTGCCAGCATGGCACGTATAAGAAGAGATGGATGGAGTTTAGCCTATCAATCAGGTTGCAGCTTGAGGACGTCATTTGCTGCCACTGAGATAAATGTCTCTCTGGAGGCAGGTCACTGTCTCTCTGTGCCTTCACCTTCCTACTGATGAGTCATACTGAAACCTGGGCCAGGGCTGTGATGCTTCCACTACCACTGGATCCAAAAGACTTTTCACCCACCGGCCTGTGAACTTCCTGCATTCTGCATCATTGCATGCAGCTGCGTGAGGCTGTGGTGTGATTTAGGCATTAGTATCTGATGTAGGACTTGATCTGGACGGGAATGGGATGTTTTCCTGATATTTAACTAATTCTTGATATAAAGTTCTCTTTTACACATAAATGGGTGTTATTGGATTGATTGCTCTAGTCAATCCAGTCGAACACACAGCTCACTAATCCTAACTCATTTCCTAATTGGGGTCTGGAAAGAGGAGTGCTTTTTGTTTGTTTTATAGTTAAGTGGAAGGATGCAGGCAGAGAAATGCACGAAGGGCTTGGCTGCAAACCTAAAAGTTGCTTGTTTCAAACCTCCAGCTGTTCAATAGGAGAACGATGTGGAAGTTTTCTTGGTAGATCCTAGCCTAGGAATCTCTGTAGGCCATTTCTACTGGGTCCAATAGGATCACTATCATTTGGAATTAACTCGAAGGTAACAGAATGTTAATTAATTGATTGATCTAGTTTGTTTTTCTTTTACCAGTCTTTCAGTAAATGGAAGATCAAAGTTCAGATCTCCAGGACTGACTTACTGTATGGTACCTGAACATGATAGACACTTAGTGTCTGTGATAGGTTAATTGTGCCAACCTGGCCAATAAACCCATCTGGGATTAATTGAAGGGAAGAGAGATAGATGGCTCGGCAAGCCTTGCCTTCCACTCTCTTGCTCTCTGATAGTAGGTCCAGTGTGTGGCTGTCTCAGCTAGTTCTCTGCCTCAGCTGGCAAGGCTCACTTTTTGTGAGACATCTCTGAGGTGAAGCCACATGATCTACCCTGATGTAACCCTGGGTGCTGGAGAAGCCACGTGGAGTCCCCAACCAGCGGTGAGATGCTTACACCATCACTGGATTCAAAGACTTTCTACCCACTAGCCTGTGATTGTCCTGCTTTTGCGGTCACTGCATCTGTTTTGTAAGTTTGAGGAGGACTTTGTAGATCGGTGTCAGACATTTGGGTTAATGTTGGACTTATGGGTTTGGAATGGACTGGGTTGGGATACTTTCTGAATGTACACTTACCTTTTATATAAAACTCTCTCTTATACACATAGGAGTCTCTGTGGATTTGTTTCTCTAGTCCACCCAGACTAACACAGCACCTCTTCCAGGTCTCTCCTCTGTTCATCTTCTATTCAGTAACTCAGTTCTTGCTTATTTGATCAGATGGCTTGCCACTTCATGGGCTTTGACTTGGCAGAATTACATATTGTCTTCATGTTCCCCAAAGAATCCTTACACAGCCTGAGTAGCACAGAAGCCCACATAGATATGGTTTTAGAGTGAAATAGAAATATGAAATATGAAGTCCACTAACTTCACCGTCGATAAAGAAACCTTGGTTCTCTAACCTCCTTGTACCACGATGTACAAAATGAAGGCTCTCATGCAAAGTCCATGTCATTTATACTGTGATCTTCTCCATATGACTTGTGTTCTTCTGGCAAAATTTGGGGCTTTTATAGCCAAGCTACTCACTTTACTTTTGAGCTGAGTAGTAAAAAAAGAAAAAAAAATGGTTCAGCTCCCAATTAAAGCTCACAAGCACCTCTGCAGTGGACCCTCGTCCTTAGAGCATGCTCTTATTCAACAGGGGCTGAACTCTGAGCCGTCCATCATCCACTGGGGTTTCCCAGTGAAATAATCTGAGAACTTTCTCAAATCCATCCTCTCTAGTCATAGCCTTACTCACTCTTTCAGAATCTACATCCTAAGCATATTTCAGGATTCCACAAGGTGTAAACCTATATTTCTATATTTTTAAGAGTCAAGTCACTTATCATGCAGGCCTTCTCTCGGTTTAGTCATAGGCTCTCCTGTATTTTGCATGTCATGGATGGTCCAGACTAATGTCGGGATTCATTTACAGCTCTAGAATTTATACCAGTGGGCATTGGTGACGGCAGGAAGTCAGAGAACAGCTTAGGAGAAAATGAAGACAAATTTTTATGAAAATGGAGAGATGATTTGAGATTTGGAAAATACAATTATGGGTAGTAAACGGAATTTATCTTAGTTGTTCCAGAAAGGTTAGCTTATCAACCAAGGAATCCAATTTACTCGTTATTTAAAAGTTAGTTCAACTTAACCTTTAAAAATACTTTCCTAAGTAATAAAAAATTGACTGAGATGATTATTAAAATGTAGCTAATGGTTACATTGATTTCTGTTTTGAAAAGTAGGAAAGCATGTAGGGTTCACATCTGAACTTTGTCATTTAGCAGCTATGTAATCTTACCTAACTATCTCATACCTCTCTGTATTAGTCTATAAAAGAAAAGCAATGCCAATATCTGCTTCATAAAAGTGTTGTTGACATGACCTGATTCACATATGTAAATTTATATATGTAAATTTCTCAGAATAGCACCTGGCATATTCTAAGTTACATATAAATATGAGCTATATGAATATTTATTAATTAAGTGAAATATTTTTAAATATCAATTTGAATTAGACAAGGCTCTGGTAGAAAATGGAATAGAACTTCTAGACTTGAATAGACATAGAATTTCAGATTTTATGAAGGAGGAAGTATTGAGCCGAACTAGGTGTTCTCATATTTGTGGGCTGTGGAACAAAATACGCAAATCTAATGAATTTCCCACAATTGCAGCATTAGAGTCAGATGTATAAACATAGAAAATGCCATATTTAATAGAATGTTGAAATATTAAAACTTTCTGTTATCATTCTCTATAAAATTCTAATTAGTGTTTATTAAAAGCACAAAAGTGACAGAGTCATTTCTTTGCCAGATGAAATTAGATTGGAGACTAGGATGAAATTTACCTAAATGTGAGTCAGAGCAGGATCATCATAATACTCTGTTTTGTCCTATTGCCATGTTTCCAATCAATGCAGCCTGGACTTTTAAAAAAGTAGTAAAGACACATTTTGATGTTGCAGAAAAGATAGAATTTTTCAAACGGATTCTCTCTGTGCCCCTCAAGTGCATCATTGTCTCTGAGCATGAAATGGAGTGGATGGTTTCGTCAACTACACAGCACTGGTCAATTCCACCCACATCAGAAATCATATGTAAAATCGCCATCAGCCACTTAAATGTTTGCTATAACTTGCCCCTGTTGCCAAAGAATGTGGGTTGAAGATATTCAGAGTTGGCAGTTGGTCAATATTTGTAGAGAAAAGGTAATAAAATCTATAAAATGAAGTTACTTTTGATATGTCATGTGATTACCATTACCACATTTTCTCATACATATCCAGGATTTATACATAAAATAATATATATTCAATGGGATAAAAATTAATTGAAACACTTTACTGAAAATTCAATGTACAAGTTGCACGTTTTGCATAGCATGTGTGCATGTGCTGTTATTAAGAGCTATCCAGTCAACTTCCAATTATAGTGCCTTTATGAGTAAAAGAACAAAACATTTCCCAGGCTCACTTCCTGACTGCTCATTGTTTTGGCTGCTGAGTTGATCTATCTCATTGAAAGTCTCCACTTTCTCAACCCCGATGCCCTTTTTTACTGATTGGTCACTGTGCATAGATCCATTTTTTAAAGCAAAACTAACATCATCAAAGTAATAATGCTAGTGACAACCACATACATAAGTCTCAGGAAGTGCCAGCAGATCTTCTAGCTTGTTTGAACATATTAATTAAAACTTCAGAACAATTTAAGAAGTTGTTTTTGTTAGGTGCCATCAAATCAGCTCTGATTCATAGTGACTACGTACAGTAGAGGAAAATGCTGCCTACTTCTGAGTTATCCTCACAAATGTTTCCATATTATTATTTAATGGAGAGAAAACAGACACAGGAGTGAGATAGCTGTTCTCAGGTCAATTTTCTAGTTATTTATAATCAAAATTTAAGCATGTTTGCTCCCTGATTTTTTTCTAAACCACAGTTCTAGTATATTCTGTATAGGAGACAGAATAGTTTTAATTAGTGGCCTAACAAATCAACCAAATTATGCATTAGATAATTTAAAAAACCCAAACAAACAGATGTGTAGGTGCCAGAGCTCAGGATGCAAGCAGATCCACACTTGCCCTCAGGAAGTACATATTTCAGGACTACATATGGTATATAGTTGCATGAATGATTATTTAATGCAGATAATGGAAATGTATTTAAGAAAAACTGAAGGGACACTATTATGGTTTAGAGAACAAAGCATTTCAGAGAGTTGTTGTGAGCTGATGCTGAATGTATCTCTGACTCAGGGCACTGACATTCAACGGAAGGAAGCCCTTCCCAGTGTGGTGCCATCCCAACCATCAGTTGCTGGTTGGACCATTGAGATTCTCAGGGCTTTCTTTAGCTAATTTTTGGAAGTAGATTTTCAGGCATTTATGCCTAGTCCATGTTAGTCCTCAAATGCAAACAAACCTGCTCAGCATTTTAACAACATGCAAACCTTCACTGTCAGATAGGTAATGGTTGTACAGGAAGTGTATTGACTGGGAAGCAAATCTATGTCTTTTGCATGGAAGGCAATAATTCTGCCACTGATGGATGGTTGATTATAATATGTCAACTTCAAACAATGAGTCAATCTAAAATATAGAAATAGTAAAGAAATAAAAAAGGGGGGAAGGGATTTCTTTTAAAATTGTGTTCTACATTGTATCCCAAAGTCTACTACCATGCCTGCCATCAAGTATGGTCTCGCAAATCAACAGTTGAAAGAGGATTCACGTGGAATAACTAAAGAAGGAAACCCAAAAGCACCAACGAGCATGTGCCATCTGCTCGCTTCCTCACCATCAAATCATGACTTTCCACCAGGACCCGAAGACCCTGCCTCATGTTAGTCCTCTCAGCATCGATCACACCTAAAGATTCAGACTGACACAGAGCCATGCTCCTCTTCCTTCTGTACCACTAAAAATCAGCTCCAAAGTATCCCCAACACAAGTGTCATGGATTTCTCATTTGTGATGGAGAAATTTCATTATCTCCAAAGTCTGAGAGAGAAATGCCAAGTTGTAACATTCACTTGGTGCTTTAGATCAGGTAAAATCTAAGAACAACAGTGGGCCCTGTCTCCATTGTCCATCCATCACTGTACCCTTCAATATCTGGGACCTGGCAAGAAATTTGATAGGATTTTATCGTAAGTGGGTTGCTGAGGCAGTGGCTCAATAGTAAAGGTCATAACCAATGGGAATGCGTCCTGCTGGTGTGTGAGACCAGAGATATATGAAATGATAGTGTGATGTTTGCACAAATGAATATAGGAATCCCTTCCTTAATGGAGGATGTGTATTGGCTCACACATACTCCTTCAATCTGGGTCAAGGAAGAAAGTGTTTAGACTTATTGCCAAGACATTATTAAGGGGAAAATTTGCATTAGTTTTTTGGCAAATTTTCTTACCTGGAAAACAAGTGTTGTTTTATTTCCTTTCAAGTTCTGTAGATTTCTTTTGATTTTTTATGAGATAGGCTTTCTGGCTACGTTGGCCTCCATTTTATTTATTTTTGCATGACCTGACTTTATAAACTGAAATAGTTAAGGTTTATTGTGTCATCCTAGCTCTTAAACACATGTGGTATTAGTTGAAGGGCAAGTGGAGAGATAAAAGGCACTGTGAGCCTCGCTTTTCTAGTTCTCAGGTCTCTTGCTTACTGATGGCCGAACCAGGTTGTAGTTGCCTTAGCCAGTTCCTTGTTTCAGCTGGCAAGGCTCACTTCCTATAAGACTTCCCTGAGGAGAAGCCACACGGACATACCCTGATGCAGCCTTGGTGCTGAAACACCCGTGGGGAGACCCTGATAGCGCTTAGATACTTACATGCTCATTGATTCAGCTTTCCTCCTGCAGTCAGCATAATTGTGCGTGTTTTGTGAGATTGAGGAGGACTTTGTAGATTGCTGTTGGACATATGGGCTAATGTTGGACTTGTGGGTTTGGACAACACTGGGTTGGGATGCTTTCTTAAAGTACACTTACTCTTTATATAAAGCTCTCTCTTATACATATAAGTTTCTGTGGATTGGTTTCTCTAATGTACCCAGACTAACACATACACATATTGGGCAACCCAGTCACCTTTCTAGTGGGAGTTTAAATTCCCTTCTCAGCTGTATTGGGTGACTGTTCATGTTAACTACTCAGGTGCTGCCTCAAGTGAGGACTATTTCATTTCAGTTTAAATATTTTGGTTCAAATGGTGCCTCCTTATACCTATGATTTAGTCCACCCATGTTGTTTGACTGTCTACTTTTAATTTTGTGACTTTTCTTTCTGGTGAAAATGCCCGTGATTTCTCTTCCATCTATCTATCCCACAGTCCATTCATTCCTTAGCCATAGCAGGAATGAAAAATCAGCATTATCTTCTTAAGCACACCTTCCTGCGGCTCTGGTTCTCTGATGGGTCCTGTCATATCCAAATATTAAGTGCTGGTGTCCTCTTCCTTCTCACATTATCTTCTGCTTAAGAAAAACAGGGGGAATACCTATTTCAGTAGGTATACTTTTGTATGTCAATTAAGCTAGTTTTGTTGTGTTTTCTCTTCTAATATCAAGGCTAGATAAAACTGTGGAGGTTCCTCCTCTGCTGTATAGCATCACACAGTTCTGCTTTTGATTCACACACCATCAGCATCGTCTCACTGACGTGACTTAAGATGAATCGAGAACAAGAGAGAATTTTGGAAGCTCATAACACAAAGAATAAGAAGGCAGAGAAACAGTATGGAGATCACCGTACAAGGTTTGTTTGTTTGTTTGTTTGTTTGTTTAACTGTGGGGAATATAAATATGTGGCATGCGATGTTCCAATGCATACTATAGTGCTCATAGGAGAGCTTGTGAACCATTCACAACAGTCCTTTCTCTGTGTCTCTTCCATCCTACCCACAAGACAGTCACTAGTAATTATTTTCAAGGATTTGGTTTCTAAACTAACAACTAGACAAATGTGAAATAAAACAAAACAAATTATTTTAAAAATTTCTGTTGAGCCCATTCAAAGTTACGGCGATTCCTTATGTGTCTGAGTAGAACAGTGTTGCATTGAGTTTTTGATGGCTGAGTTTTTGGACCACCGGGACTTTCATGTCCTTACAGGACATTATTGAATCTATAACTTTTCAGTTATCAGCTGAGTGTATTAACTGTTTGTACTGCACGGACACTCGAATACAGTGAGTGGGTGAAGGTCAAAACATCTCCAATGATTGATGCTGTCACCATCAAGGAGTCTATGTGGGTGAGTGGCATGCAGAACTGTAGCTACAGGCAACAGATGCTTAGAAGGGTCCAGCCACCTTTGGTGCTTATTGCTATGGCTGTCAGATGCCCCTGAGTTGACTCCTTATGTTCAATGGACATGTCCAATAATAAGGTATGTAGAGGGAACAGAGGAAGAACAAGTCAGGGTTTCTGTCTCAGAGATAAACCAGTCTTAGCACTATTGACTTACATTAGCTACAAGATAATCCCAGAATAACTGAGATAAGCTTATGTGATTCTTAAGAATTTGACAAGCTAAGGTATATTCTAAATATCTAGAGTCCCCTAAGTCACCTACCTAAAAACCTAATGACACTTGACGTTTCATCCAGGTTGAACTGTTCTTCCGGTAAATATGCAACTCTTCCATGATTTCCAATCACTAAGGGGCCAAAGGGAAGCCCTGGTGGTGTAGTGGGTGAGCAGTCGAGCTGCCAACTGCTGAGTCAGTGTATGAAGCCATCATTGCTGCAGAAGAGACAGGGCGACTTTCTGCCCCTCCAAGGAGCTACAACTCTGGAAACTCAGTTCTACTCGACCCTAGAATGTGGCTGTGATTTGGAAATGAGTTGATGGCAGTGAGTGATTTTTGGAGGTTTTTGGAGAGGGACTCTGGGAATCTTTACAGAAGCACAAAGCTTCCTATGTCTCTTTCCGACACAGTGATGGTTTCAGACCTTTTATTAGCCGCCCAATGAGTAACCCGCTGTGCCAAGAGACTGAAGCAGGTAAAAAATAAACAATCAAATCATGCATGCCGGGAGCTCATATCAGGTTTGTGGTAGATATATAATCATTTGTCAATTTGAGGATTCAGAACATAGGCTTGGAGTCTGGCTTGTCAATCAGATCATAATCAATGAAACCTCTGTGTGGGCATGGCCTTCTCCTGAGAATGATGGGAAGCCCGGTACTTCACAGGATGGAGACACTTCTCTCTCAGCCATTTCCTGGGAGACATTGCAGCTGAAAAGACACATGGAAATAAGCTAGTGCCCTAAGTTAGAGAAGCCACATGGACCTACCCTGATGTAACCAGACCTCTGAAGCCAGAGAAGCCACATATAGACCCCTGCCAGCGCTAAGATGCTTACAGCACCACTGGATCCAAAGACTTTCTACCCACTGGCCTGTGACCATCCTTTATTCAGCACCATTGCATGTGTTTTGTGAGTCTGAAGAGTACTTGATAGATAGGTATCGGACATATGGGCTTGTATCAGACTTACAGACTTGGATCAGACTGGGTTAGGATGCTTTCTTAATGTACAATTACCCTTTATATAAAACACTCTCATATATATTTCATATTTATGAATTCTTTCTCTAGTCTACCCAGACTAACACAGGTTGAAGAGAAATACCAGGTCAAGGGTACAAGGAAGTTAAATACTTCCAGGATGGAATGAGGTAAAATTGAACATTCCCAGTTCCTAGAGCCTTTCCACTTCCAGTATCCTAAATGTAAAAGTCTTAACCACACAACAATAATACTAAAATTTTATAAATGGAATTCCTATATATTATATTCTTATAACAATAAATTATTATATATACAACCATGTAGCAGGCATCAATCCAGCTCTTAAATCTGTGAACTCACTTAGTCCTTGTAAAAATCTATGAAGGAGAGAATCTAGGGAGAAGAGAAGAGCACACTTGGGACCCTTCCCAGACCCTTATATTTGAGCAGCTCAGATTAAGTGCCAACCCTGAATAAGGCAGTATCCTTCAGAAAAGGAATCAGAGAAAACTCACGAATAAATATGCAAATGTGACACCTCACAAAAAATCATAGAAATCGTCAAGAATCAAACAGAGAAAAAGTAATGCTAGTGCTCGCTTCGGTAGAACATATACTAAAATTGGAATGATACAGAGAAGATTAGCTTGGTCTCTGCGCAAGGATGACACGAAAACTCATGAAGCGTTCCATATTAAAAAAAGAAAGAAAGAAAAGATAAAGTAACTCTAGAGCCACAAAAACACTCTGCCAATTTAACTGAACCTTGGAGAGACCAGGAAATCTGGAAGTTCCTACACAAATGGTAATGCTTTGATTGGAAGTTACACCTAGATGTGAGAAACAGAAACCAAGTGCTTTCTAGAGCAATTTTCAAGAAGCTCGGGCTCAGGGACATAAAGAAACAGTATACAAAGTTGAGACAAGGTGAGACGTCTGCCGAATTTCTACTGGAGTCCTCGGTGGTCTCCAACCAACCTCCTCTGTGGGCTCCCTATGGAGATATCTTACAGAGGATCCTGAAATATACACTTGAAGGTGAAGTTACTCAGATCCTCCTTGGACAGACTCCATCAACCTCCCACCTTCTGACAATATGTTCCAGTCCTCACTCACCCAAGTTCCACTTGAGAAGCCAGTGTAGAACACTCCGCATGTTGTCCATGGTGAGGATCTCCCAGGCCCTCCATGGTCTTCTCCATGCCTGGCTTCTGTGTTTGTCTCAAAAGCCCTGGACCCCATCAACTGTGCTCCACCTCTGACTGAGCTGCATCCTGAATATATGCACAGCTATGCACTTGGGTCCCAAATTCATGTGAGAGACAAGGAAGTGACACTTCTGAGCGTAATCACTAGAAATCTTCAAGAAGCAAAGGAGGAAAAAGGAATTCAAGAACAAGGCAAGAGCTCAGACCAGTTAGTTAGTTGAAACTTGGAATGACCAGGAAATCTGGACTTTCCCACAAGAATGGAGATGCTTTGAATGTGAGGTCAACCTGGAAATGAGAAACAGAAATGTGCTTTTTAAAGCAATTTTCTAGAAATTCATGCTCAGGGGCATAAAGAAACTGGTAGTAATGTCAAAACATGTGGAAGAGTCTGCAAAATCCCTATTGGACTTTTCTTCATGAGGCTAACTAACATGGCATAAATTAGGGAGTGGAGTCTGCTCTGGTCCTCCTTGTGCAGACTTGACCAACTTCCCTGTCCTGGGTTCCTGGGCGGGGACCATGGACCTTGAGCCCTCCCTGCTTAGTTCCATCCCTCTGTCCTGTATTTACTTATTCCTGAGATCCCCAAATTCCAGCAACTGCATAACCACAGGCTGCTCCAAGTTCAAGTGGGAATGAAGGGGACATTGAAGGAGGATCTCTGGTGGGGTTGGGAGTTACTTGTTGTGCTACAAACAGCTGGAGCACCAGTTTGAAACCACCAGCCACTCCACCAGAGAAATATGAGACTTTCTATTTCTTAAAGGACTTCATTGGCTGAAACCCAGAAGGTAGTTCTCCCTAGCCTATCGGGTTGCTGTGAGCCCGAATTCACTTGAGGGCAACAAGTACAAGGGACTTATGACTCCACATTCTAAACACCAAATCCAAAGCTGAACATGTTATGCTGAATGGCATAAGTTGTATATGTAATAAAATGGTTGAAGTAAAAAAAATAAACAGATTTTTGGAATGAGATTATTAATTAAAGACCCTATGAAGTAGACACAAACAATATCCCCATTTTACACATCACACACCTTTTCATGCCTAGTCAATAATGGAGCTGGGAGACACAGTGAGCTTTCAACTAATATGCTCAGCAGATAAAATAAAACCCACTGCATATGTGAGTAATGGGTGATATAACCAACCTTTCTCATTAGAATCCTCCAAGCACAATCTTGCCCTTTCAGGCAAGTTGAGTGCATCTATTTGGGTTGAAAGTAGTTAGAAATTAAATTAACTGAAAGAAAGTTAGAGCTATGAGAAGGTGAAAAATACGTGATCTAGGGGGCTGGGAAATACTCTCTCCCAGTATTCTCTAAAAGTACTCAAATCACCAAATTAATTCCAATAGATAGCGAGCCTGTAGGACAGAGAAGAACCCCTTTGGTTTCCAGAGGATTTAAATCTTTACTGAAGTAGAGATCTGCCTGTAGGTACCACTAAGTATCTGCGTGACCTTGGTCTAATACTTCAGTAGTCTTAGGCCTTAGTTTCTTATGATAGAGAAATGCTCTAGTGTATCAATTGGCTTCTATTTTCTCCTATGGGAGATGATCTATGATTCAGTAATAACACCAAAGAAGACAATGTTGTTTGGGAGCCAACAGCATTAATTTCAAAGCAATAGAGAATATGGTTAGATGATGGAGTCACCCATATTTCACATTAAACTCCAATCAACTTCTCTGGGGGAATTTAAGAGTTGGCTGTATATGGGAACAAATATGATCAATTATAGCAGCTTTGGAATTATATCCTATTGGGAAAGTGTCAAGAGAGTAGAAATAGCCAGAACAGAGACAACAAGAAAATGAACTCTGCCCTAATTCCTTGTCAACTGATGGTATCTAATCTAATCTCAGAAAAGCAGGTCACGTGTATCATAATTGTAATGAGATCTGACTATGTTTCCCCTCTCCACAATTACTCAGCTTCCATTTGCTCCGGGAACCATTCACCTTTAAAAAGAATGAGACATCAAGTCACTCTCATTTCTAAAAATGCAGTTCTTGCTGCGTATTGTAAGAGGGAAGGTAAAATCAAATGCAGTGTACAGAAGGGTCTTGTCATGATAACATTTGTCACCAGCTGGAGAGGATGCAAGCCTGTTTGTAATGACAGCTGTGAACAGGGTATGTGCTCATTGATAGCAGCTGAGGATGCGGTCAGCATGACTTTCTGTAGGGAAAAGTTGGGAATAGGGCTTGGAAGGGTTGGCAAAGAACTAGGTTAGATCTGATCTGCTTCTTGGTGATCTAGGAAGGAAGGAGACTGTACTGGCCTTTGAAAGGAGAGGAGTGATTGTCAGACAATGGGAAAGAGGGAAGGAGGCTTAGGTAAGTATGAAAAGTAGAATATCAAACTAAACACATCACAGGAGCACATCCGAACTCTCAAAGCTCAGAGGTATATGCCCTTTTTGAAAACTGTCATTTGATTGAAGTCACAGGTCCAGTCACAAGAGAAAAAATCAAGGGAAAGGGAAAGCTGTGATTCTCTCCGATCTTTATGAAAGGAATGGGATTGTGATTAGAATCTGTAACTAAGTAAAAGTTAATATAATGTTCACAGAGTAGAGGTTTTTATTAAATTACAATAATAACACAATTACTTTAGAACAAAAGAAGATAGTGACTCTGTTTTCATACCCCTTAAATATGAGAAGAAGAATTATGCAGAGTAAACGGGAGTTTCATTTAAGGTGTGTGTGTGTGGGGGGGTGGTATGTGTTCCAGATTTCCTGGTGTCAGATCTGAGAGGTCAAGGGACACCTGCTATATTCCCTAACAGGTAGAAGTGCCAACTGTTTTAGTTGCCATCCCAGAGACATCTCTTCTTTTTATTTACTTTACCATTCCATATGTGTAAGAAAGGTCACGGAATAAGGTGCAGAATATATGAATGAGGGAATTCTCTTGAATTATATTTGCCACCCATAAGAATAAAAGATTATCTCCTGATAGAAGATGGATGAGTAAATGCAGGGTTAGATGGATGGATGTGTAGGGAGGGAGGGAAGATGGGAGAGAGAAAGAAGCTGTCTCATTGACTTTAACCCATGGTGTCTGTTTGAACAGCAGAACAAAAGGCTTCTCCTTCCTGTGTGATCCATATCACTGTCAACATGTTCAGGCGTATTGTGATTATTGTGCCCTTCCTTCTCCCTGACTCTCTCTTTCACCTCCACCAGAGGATTCCTCCTGATAGCATGTCCAATTCAGTGAGTCTGTGTCAGGTAGTGTTCTGTTATGATGCCAAGTTTCAAGGACTGGTTTTCAGAGACAGGTCACTAGAGCGTCCTTCTTAGTTAACCTTAGTCTAGAAGTTCTGCTGAAACATGAGTCTGATGCTATTTGAAATACCAGTGGTATAACCTCAGCATCGCATAAATACACAAGTCGCCACAAGGCAACATACAGTTAGGTGATGGTTTCACCTTACAAGTTGATAAGGAACTTAATAACATCATGCCTGAGTGTTGCTCACCTTTTAAGTTCATGTGCTAAACACAAGTGATTCATAACTGATGTTTTGTTGACAGATTGAGGTAATGAATAATTGTATTATATCCAACTCTCTCTTCTAAAAAGTTGTCACAGTATTGCCTTCTGTCAATGTTGCCTTTCTGTTCCACTGGATGTGAATGTTATTGGTCCTTGTCTGTTTACTAACTGCTTCTTCTCTAGCTACCTCCCTTCCCTTCTGTAGCTACCTCCCTGCCCTCCACCAACTAATTCAGTGGTAGTGTTTGGTGAGATAATGAAATAGACAGGGTGTGGGAACCCTTCCTATCTGTAATATTCATGTTTTATTATTATTCAAGCAACTTGAATTTGAATAAACTCAGGGAAAAATAGGGAACTCATTATTAAGAAAATGAAAAGTTGAGTGTGATATTTTTCCCTCTGTTTTCTCTACATGGTTATCAGCACCTCCATTTTATAGTGGTTTTAAGATGCTTGTAGTGGAAACCTGGCTACAAAAATACAGATTTGCTTTCTGTCATCGCCACATGGACCTCACCATGTGAAGATGCAATTTGTATTTTAAAATACACATTAAATTCCATTTCAGTCCCCAAAGCTATGCTTGCCAGCTTTTCTCCTTCAGGCTGCACACAGATTCTCACTGCTTGAAGCAAAACTGATGTATGGAAATCAGGATTCTCTTGAACTCCAAGGTGATTTTTTCTTTTACAAGAGTATTCAACAAAATGTTCCAAAGAAATAGCTAGTTCCTGCTCTGCATTTAAATGGTAATATGACACACAAGAATCTAGTCTACAAAGGAAGTTGAAGGAGTTCAACTATGTCTTTAAATGACACAATAATATCTTACATATTAATCCTCTATTTTCAACTTCCTATAAACAATCATCACAATTCAATTAAAAATATCAGACGCTAAAGATAAAATGTGAGTCAAGGGCTAAAGTTTGGGGCAGGAGCGATGCTTTCAATGTGTTTATTCTAATTATGGAGAGAGTCAGGTGTGTAGGAAATAGGGTGACATTATCCATCATAAAAGTGAGCAGGAGTAGAGAGAAGACCAGAGAAGATTCCACAGACGCAGAACACAAAAGTGGGAGGAACAAACGCCCACCTGAAAGACACAAACATACATTGAAATTTACACACCTCAATTTCCCCGTTATTCTAATTCAGTTACATCATTATCTTGTCCTGTTCTGAAACTGTGTGAGCGTTTAAATTCTGATTTCCTTACATAAAACATAAACTGTTTGGTATGCCACTGTGTCAACATAGTTTTAAACATGTGATAAACAGTAGTTGGGCTTTCTGAATCCTCAAAAGCTGTGTCAGTCACACCAGTTCATTCTAAAGGGCTGTAGTGGTGGCATTAAATATCTGTTAGTAGCTTATAGTAGTCATCAAAGCAAACTTAGTGGTACCCGGTAACTCAAATGCAATTTTTACAAAAGTCTATGCACATGATCCAAACCCAACCAGCGTGACGGAGTGATTAATAACCTTGAGCTTAGAAAAAGCAGCTCTGCCCTCCTACAGATCTGCCTCTCCAACTTCCTAGTTGCACAACTTTGGGTAAGTCATTCTATTGTTAACCTGTTTCTTCAACTGTGAAACAGGGATAATAATATATTCGTCTTGAATTGTATGTGAATAAAATTAGATCATTTACACAAAGCTTTTAGCACAATGCCTGGTACAAATTTAATATAGAGGAAATGGTTATAATTATTTCATTCTAAGACATTATTTTTTTATACGTTTTCTCTTTTTGAGAACACATTCAAGAATATTGTTTGAGACTCTTGGGCTGCAGGACAGCAATGTTTCTTTAAGGCTCAAATCAGGGTCAATCACTTGCAAATCCTAAAGAATTTGGATTGTCTGATATGCTTCCCAGCATCACAATGTGTCTTTCTGTCCCTCTCCTGATGAATTTTCTCTCTATTATTGAAAATGTGTTGCTGTTGTTTAATATTTTGTTCCTTTAGTCTCCATTTATGCCCTCCAATCACAGCACTTTGAGCTCTAGGACTCTGGACAGTGCTGTTAATAGACTACATCTTTGCAGTTCCATTGGCTTGTGGTAGAGTCTGGACAGTGGGAGACACCATACACCATCTAGAGATCAATGGAAAGAAGGAAAAAGGCTTAAGCACATCTTCCTCTGGTCCTTTCCTGCTTTGGTTTTCAAACAGAAATTAGAAATGCCTTTTAGAAGTTAAAAATTAACTCTGTCTGAAGGATAGAACTTATTTACAGTATCTAGAGCTAGAATGTGGACCTGCCCTTTCAACAGAGAAGAATAAAAAAATCAGACTAGTCTATCTGAAGCTTGATTGCTTCAGAAGCCTGAAAGACTCCAAGTCCTGCCTACAAAACAACTCTGGACGTGATGCTCAGGAGGCATATTTTATGGGACAAGGTTCATTGTCTCCTTGGATACTCAAATATACTCTTGCTGCTCCATTCTATCCCAGGCTGGAGAATTGGCTTCCGTGGACTTCATTTAGACAACCTGAAGTCGTGGGTTGCATGAACACTATTAGTTGGAATCCACTCAATGGCACTGGGCTTTGGATTGAAACTTTTGTATAGTTCTTACCAGGTGGCTCTTTCTTGACCTTCAGAGTGGTGGTGGTGACTTTGGACTATTACTAGGCTCCAGGAGTGACAGCAAACTTTGTTGATTCACTTAATCATATTTAATCTTTTAAAAAATTGTTTTAAAAAAATAAGTCCCGCTGCTTTGTGCTGAGAAGCTGCCTAATCATCTTTCATTCTTTTTGCTTATTCCTTTAACCATCAACTCCAATTAAAACCTAAAGGCACGATGCTGGTACATTGAGGTGCAACTAAGCCAAGTGAGACAAAAGGATGGTCATGAGGGCTAATCTGCAAACTGGCAGCTCTTGCATTTGCAGAATGTCTTGATCATTGTCTCGGTGGAGTTGTAAAGTCATATACAGTAAACGTGCAGAGAGGGGGAGTGATAAGAACACAAAGAGTGTAGAACTGTATATTTTCTGAGCTGGGCAGGCTTACTAAAAGACCCAAAACTTACTGTCCCATTTAAATTACAGAAGTGGTTAGATATCCATTGACAGTAGTGGAACCGAACCAGAATTTTCAGTGCAGTTGGAGATAAAACTGAGTGGAGCTGGAATCAACAGAAACGAAGACAAGACGCCACACATGTACGGGGTGGGGGTTGAGGGTTGGGGGGATGGGGGAAGCAAAAGCCATCTGAATTGGAGGGATGCACCAAATCACAGAATCTGCATTCCAGAGAAGTATCTAATCTAACATCATGTGGTTAGTTTTTTTGTTTTTTTTTTCATAATTAGAGAACCCCGCTCCCATTGCTGCCTATTCCTGAATTTTCAGGACTGATTATTGCCAAGCAAATCCACTGCCATGAAGTCAAATTCAACTCAAAGAGATGTTACAGGGAAGAGTAGAGCTGCCCCGTTGGGCTTCAGAGATTTGGACTCTTTATGGGAAGAGACAGTCACATCTTTCTTCCATGGAGCTACTGGTGGGTTTGAACTATGGATTTCACAGTTCACTGCTTAACCCACTCTATCACCATGGTCTTGACCAGTTGCAAAATGAGCTATTTTAATAAGATTGAGAGCCTTATCTAAGGTCTGGTGGAATTTCAGGACCTAAACTACATCTGGAGGAAGTCCTCTGGGATCATAACTTTTGGGTAACCACTCAAAATCACACTGTCATTGCTTTTCCACCATACAGATGACCAGCCTGCTTCTGATGCTGCTGACTGCGAAGGACTCAGCTGTGTTTTGTACAGTTTTCTCTTATCTGGATACCTTCAGGTGAGGGTGGATTAACTTGCCCTTGGCTTCCTTGGTGTGAGGCATCATCTGTCATGCCGTATGTCTTTTTAAAATTTTCTTGGCTTGAACCGTCCCATTTTGTTATCACAAATAAGATTGCGGCAGTTCCAACTGTGAGCTATCGGAGTTCTCAGGTGTGTGTTTGAGGGGATGAAGACCTGTGCCAGGAATCTAGGTTCACACCGGTGCCAAACACAAATCCTCCTCTCTCAGATGCTGGAGAAGTGCTGGAAGTGACTGTTAGAATAGCTCTCAGCCTGTCACATGCTGCTCTTTTTTCAGAAATGCAATGAATTCATGCTATTCTTCAAAAAAGATGATTTATTTGAACTGAGATTTTTGTATACACAGCAATTTGTGAGTTGAATCTTACCCTTAGCCAGATCGGTCTCATTTATTTTGTGATTGACCAAATGCCCACCCTACAGGACTAAGGAATTAATTTACTTGGGTGCCGGGAGTGTTTGTGTGGGCAGCGTTCACTGAGTTCTTTTTCAGAAACCTGCCTTTGGCTGATGAGAGCTGCCTTGCCTTTCCTCCCAAACATTATAAAGACTTGGCACCTTTCACCTAATTTGGAATAAGTCTGCCCATCAAGCCCCAAATATCAGGTTAGACCTCTGTTGCCTGATAGTCCAACCTGATCCTTGATCCTTTATCCCTTCCTCTCACTGGTGTTGTTCCACCTGAGAGCACTTCCTAGTGAGCTTTATGAGTTTTAGTATGGCTCCGGAGTATAAGTGACACAAGGATTATGTGCTCGACAGCTAACTGAAAGTTTAGCTGTTTGAACCCAACCAACAGCTCTGTAAGGGAAAGACAAGTGGATCTGCTTCTGCAATGATTACAGCCATGAAAATACCATAGGGTGGCTCATCTGGGACACAATGGGTCAGTAAGGAGTGGATGTCCTGAGGAACTGGGCTAGTGAGATGAAGCCATCTAAGTGAACCATGCTCAAATGCTAAGGCATACTTTCTATATAGGGAAAAATATTTTAAAATAATTTTATGTCTCTTTTTTTGGTGTGTCATTACCATCTTAAAATTCTCAAAGGGTCAGTTCATTGGGCTTTGGGTTGGCTCCTTACCCAACTAAATAGCTTTACAACTTGCCACTGTACCTTACCTCTTTTGGTAAAATGGGAAACTCCTTGCAATTCCCGTACCCTATCCTTCAATGTCATCACCAACTCCCTTTATATAACTCAGTGCCCCAATGATGGCTTGTGTGTTAGCTATTGGGTCACTACTCATCATAGAGTTAGAGGTTAAGCCCCACTAGTTCCTTCTCAAGAGAAAAATCATGTTGTTTACTCCACGAAGACTTAAAGTCTTGAAAAGCTTAAACAGAGAAGCTACAAGTCAGAATTCTTTCTATGGCAGGGGATTTGGCGTTGGGTGTTTTTTTTTTTTTTTTTTGCTTCAGTAAACTTTTAAAATATTGTTTTTGATGGTTTTCTTTGTCCTGCTACTTCACTAGTAATGAATGCAAGAATTGAAAATATTTGAAGGCTAATTTAGATGGGATCAGTGAGATCCTAGAACATAGGACCTGCGCTGTCGAAGGTTCCTGGGAAGTGAAGCATCCTGAAACAGGGCTGCTGTTATGGACATTTCTGTAAATACTGGAAAGAAAGGCTCTCAGTCCTCTGAAGGTCCGTGTCAGGACTGGGAAACAAGGTGTTCCCAGCCCACCGACAGCCAGAAAAGCAAGAGAAGCTGAGAACAGGCAAATACATCAATCAGTAAATTCACAGAAAGTCGATGAAAGAGTACCTCAGGTAGTTCTAGTCTATCATCCTAGGAGATGAATTTCATTCATAAGGAACACGAAAATTAGGAAGAGGTCTTTTTATTTTTGAAATAAAATTGTAAGTCCTTCATTTTTCCCATTGAATATCTCCTCATGAAAGATTCCCATTAGAGACTGAGTTGAGACCTGTCCGGAAATTAGCACCTAGGTCTGCATCCTCAGTTGCTCTCAGAAGGGCAGTTACAGCTAACATAACATAACATAACATAACATAACATAACATAACATAACATAACATAACATAACATAACATAACATGTTATATAATATATTTCATAGATATTATAGATAGATACAGCTATAGCTATGATATTAAAATGTTGCAGCAACTTCAAAGATGAGATCATAAATTTAGGGAGCAGTGAGGCTATGTTAACAGCGAAGAACCATTCAGTAAAAGAAGGTGAGGAAGACTGCACAGCTCAAGTAATTGAGTCAATATCACTGAATGACATATTTAGAAAATATTGAAATTGTGAATCTTTCTATGTGTATGTTATCAAAAACAACAATGAACAATTTAAGACAATCATGGAAACTTTCACATCTATATATTCAATTTAATTGTATTTTAAACAGTATTCTATTAATTTTTATCGACTAAAAATATTTGTTTCCTGTTATTAAAGAGAGTCACCTTTCGTTATCTGAATGTTATTATTTCCAGATATTTTTCCAGTCTCTCATTTTACACAATGTCTCTTAGAAAGTGAATGAAAAGGTTGAATGGCTGGAAAGGCGCAGGGTCCAGGTTTTACGTCCTTCAAATGAGAGAGAAGTCTACTGGGCAATTGGGTGAATCACCAAACACCCAAAATTTGGAAAACACTGTTGAGCTTGAAGCATAAAAAATATATATAAGGCTGCTTGACTGCATTATAATTCGTAGGAATTTGGAATGAGTTGATTTGTTGAGGTAACCTAAACTGAAAATTGAGAGATACTGAGATCTTCCAGATGATGAACTTATGACAAGGGTAAATGAGATTTTAAGTTGTTCCCATTTACCAAATCCAATGTCTGGAAGGAAAAACGTCCCCAGCCCTGGATGGTGGCACTGTTGGCAATGCCGTCTTTGATACAGTGCTGCAAAGGTGGTACACCTGTGGCCTAACCAAGAAACAGCCACATTTCCTTTTCTTTTGAAAGAGGTAAAGTAAGCACACCCTAAAAACCCACTAATTCCTTAATACTGTTTATGTTTTCTTTTTATGGCTATGCGGTCCTGTAGCAAAAGTTGTAGAACATAGTTGCTGTACATTGTATTAACTATAAGTAGTCAATAACTAATTCCCAGTCTCAGATATGAAAACCTCATGAACAGAATAGCAGGGAAATGTTGTCAGATACAACATCAGAAATTACCTACTCAGGTTGGAAGACACTAAAAAGATGCCAGAGGAGCATGACAGAGATGGAGTATAACTCACAGGACCTTGATGTGCTAGTGGGGCTAGACTCAAAATAAGAAGAAACAGCTGAAGATATTTATTAATAAATGGAATTTGGAATATATGCTGTATGAATCCAGGAAAATTAAAATGGCCAAAAATGAAATGAAATGAAATCTAAAAAAAACAATATCCTAGGCATTCATGAGTTGAAATGTACTCCTGCTGGACAATCATATGATTTATAATGCCCAGGAATGACAAATTTGAGAGAAATGGTATTGCATACATTGTCGAAAAGAACATTTCAAGACATATTCTGAAATGCAATGCTATCTGTGATAGGACAATATTTATGTACATACAAGGAAATCTATTCAATTCAAAATGTATTCAAATTTACAACCAACTATTAAAATTAGTGATGAAGAAATTGAAAAGTTCTTCCATCAGAAATGGATCCAATGTACAATCGAGATGCATTGATCATTCTTGGTGATTAGAACACAAAAATTGGAAACACAGAGGAGTGAGCATTCCTTGGAGAAGATCACCTTCAGAATAGAAATGGAGCTGGAGATCACAGGATGGAATTTCGTCAGACCAATAAGTTCTTCATTGCAGATATCTTTGTTCAACAGTATAAATATAGATATCAAATTGACTAAATTTGGGGGGAGAGACAATGGAGAAGCTCAATATTAGTAGCTAAAATTAAGTCAGTGGCTGACTGAGAAATAGACTATGAATTTCTCATATCTAAGTCAAATTTGAAGTTTAAGAAAATTAAAACAAGTCCAGGAGAGCTGAAGTATTGTATTAAAGATACCACCCCTTAATTTTGAGAATAGCTCAAGAACAGATTTGATCCGTTGAACACTAATGACCTGACAAGCTGTGGGAGGACATCAGGAACATCATACATGAAAAAAGCAAAGGGTCATTAAAAAGACAGGAGAGAAAGAAGAGATCAAAGTGATGTCAGAAGAGATTCTGAAACTTGCTCTTATTGTAGAATAGCTAAAACAAATGAAAGAAATGATGAAGTGAAAATCCGGAACAGAATATTTCAAAGGGCATCTTGAGAAGATAAAGTCAGATATTATAATGAAATGTGTAAAGACCTGGAATAAGAAAACCAAGATGGAAGAATATGTTCAGCATATCTTAAGCTGAAAGAACCTGTGAAAAACCTTAAGCCTGGAATTTAAAAGAGTTACAATCTTAGAAATCAGAAGAGACAGTTCAACCCTGTTGTATAGAGCCCGCTATAAGTCTGAATTGACTTGATGGCAGTGAGTTTGATTTGGTTGTGGTAAAATTATTGAACAAAGCAGAAAGCAACAAAAGAAGACGGGGAAAAAATACACAGAGTCACTGTATCAAAAATAACTGGTTGATATTCAACCATTTAAAGAGGTAATTTATGATCAAGAACACATGGCACTGGAAGAAGAATCCAAGCTGTACTGAAGTTGTTAGCAAAACACATGGCTCCAAGAATTTTTGGAATACTAATTGAAATGTTTCAATGAACTGATAAATACTAAAGGCATTCACTCACCTATGCCGACAAATTTGGAAGGCAACTGCCTGGCCAACTGACTGGAAGAGATTCATATTTTACTCATTATGAAGAAAGGTGGCATAATAGAGTGTGGAAATTGTAAAGCAATATCATTAATATCACATGGAAGTAAAATTTTCCCTTACAACATTCAATAACAGTTCCAGCAGTACATCAATAGGAAGCTGCCAAAATTCAAGCTGGATTCAGAAGGGTACCTCAGCTGGAGTGTGGCTGAAAGCAGAGACTACCAGAAACATGTTTACATGTGCTTTGTTGATTATAAGTAGGCAGTTGACTGTGTGAATTAAAAGTAACTCTGGATAGACTTGAGAAGAATATGAAATCTGATACGGTTCATTCTGCTCATGCAGAAGCTGCAGATGGATCAAGGGTCAGCCAATCAAAAAGAGCAAAGGCATACTGCAAGCTTTATATTGAGGAAAGGAGTGTGTCAAGGTTGTATCATCTCACCATATTTGTTATAATCTGTATGGTAAGCAAATATTTTTTTAGTTTGATACTAATATTTATTTATTTATTAATCATTTAGGGGCTCATACAACTCTTATCACAATCCATACATACATCAATTGTATAAAGCACATCTGTACATTCATTGCCCTCATCATTCTCACCCACTCTTCTGTTGTCTGTCCTCCAGGGAGGAGGTCACATGTAGATACTTATAATCTGTTCCCCCTTTCCAGCCCACCCTCCCTCCACCCTTGGAGAATCGTCACTCACACCACTGATCCTGAAGGGATCATCCACCCTGAGTTACCTATTTCAGTTCCTTTCTGTACCAGTGTAAACCCTCTGGTCTAGCCATATTTTTAAGGTAGACTTGGGGTCATGACAGTGAGGGAGGAAGAAGCATTTAGGAACTAGAGGAAACGTATATTTCATTGTTGCCATGTCACACCCTCACTGGCTTGTCTACCCTCTGAGACCCTTCCATAAGGGGATATCCTGTGGCCTACAAATGGGCTTTGGGTCTGCACCCCGCACTCCCCCCTACATTCACTATGATATGATTTTTTGTTCTGATGATGCCTGATACCTGATCCCTTCAAGACCTCATGATCGCACAGGCTGGTGTATGTCTTCCATATGGGCTTTGTTGCTTCTGAGCTAGAATGCTGCTTGTTTCCCTTCAAGCCTTTAAGATCCTAGATGCTATATCTTTTGATAGCCAGGCACCATCAGCTTTCTTTGCCACATTTGCTAAGAAAATTATCCAGACTATTTGAAGAAGAACACGACTCCAGTACTGGAGGAAAGTTTTTGTTTTGTTTTTAAAAACCTGTGATAATTAGATGGCACAGGCTTCCTTGCTGAAAGGGAGGACAGCCTTCCATATGGATTACAACTCATTGTCAATAAAAATACTCACAACTGATTCAATAGATAGCATTATGATAAACACAGAAAACCTTGAACTTGTTAAGGAATTCAACTTATTTCAGTCCACAATCTTGGAAGCAGCAGTCAAGAAACCAAACTATGCGTGGCCTCAAGCAGATAGATAGTCTGCATGCAACCCCTTGAAAGTATTGAAGGGCAAGGATATCCCACTGAGGACTAAAGTGTGCCTGACTCAAATCTTCACATTTTCAGTGGCTTCACACCCTTGTGAAATTTGAAAAATGAATAAAGAAAACTGTTAGAATTGATGCAAAGAAAATAAAAAGTACCATGGACAGCCAAGAGAACAAAAATCTGTCTAAGGAAAAAGAAAAGCAAGAAAGAAATACAGCCAGGATGGTCCTTGAAGTGAGGATGGTGGACTGTGTCTCTCATACCTTGCACATGTTATCAGGAGAGCGGAGTCCCTGGAAATGGACATCCTGCTCGATAAAGCAGAAAGGAAGCGAAAAAGAAGAATCTCATTAAAGAGATGCATGAGCACAGTGGCTGCAACAAGGGGCTACAATGGTGGGGACGGCACCAGATTAGGCAGTGTTTTGTTCCCTTGTACCTATAATCTCTATGGACGGGACCTTAAAACAACAACAATCCCCCATGACTTAACACAATGTAATCTCAGAAAATTCGCTGTCAGATCCTATAATGAGATGAGACTAGGGTGGAAAGCAGCACACTCCTCAGGTCACAGTCCGGATACAGTGAATTACCGTGGAGAAATTACCTACCATCTATACAAGTGGGCACAAGGTTAACCCTAGGCTGAGACTGGAGCCTTCATGTGATTCGCAGACCACAGGTTCTTTAGATTGGAACTGGTGACCCACCTTATCCTTACCGTCTGCTAATTCAGTCTCTAGCAGCCCGTCAGAGGATCTGCAGGCCTTGGATACAGTTGCCTCTGCAGACAGAAGCCTGACTTGCTGAACCATGGAATCAGCCTATGGAATTGCCACCTTGCTGCCTTCCTGTGCATCAGCCTCCACAGCTCCATGAGCCAAGAGATGTGCTGGCCTAACATCTGACTGACAAACTTGGAGCCTGCCCAGACTTGAACTTGCCCATTTTTACAGCAAGGGAATTGCATTTTTCTGTAAACATATATGCCATTAGTTTTACTTCTCTAGGGAATCCAGCCTAAAAATCATCCTACTAACTTTGAAGAAGTAACATAACTCTACAAAAGAATTTACATAGTCTGTGCACCTAGCCTTTTTATCATGATGATGAAAAATCAAATGAAATCTTATTAAATGTGAGAACATAAAATATAGGAAAATAGAATAATAGCAATTAGAAATAGAGTCAGGACAAATAATATAGCTCTCTTCATCTCAAACCAATCTAAAAGGAATGTAACTTCTAATTCATAGGGTACCACAAGGAAAAATATACAAGAACACCATCTTCCAGTTTATTGATACTTGTTCTATTTGTCCATTCCTTCCTTTATTTAGAGAAGATGTAACGTCTTAAATGAAACTCCAAACAAAGACTTGCTTAAGGACCCCCTTGGTTTTAGATTTGGAGGTGGGTTCAGATTTTGCCAATTAGGGAATCTGACTTTTATCACTTGTAATTAATTCATCACTCATAGTTGTTATTCATGTCAGCTCTATGAATCATAGGTAAAAGTGTTTTCTAGGACAACCTCAGAAAGATATCCTTTCCCAACTTTCTATGAAAACTCCCCTGTACTAATTTTTTTAGGTCTACTTTCTGTTCTCCCGTGGGCTTATCTGATTTGAAAGAGGTGGGGTTTTATGCCAATGACAGCAAAGACTTTTAGCCCTTCGACCTCAGAGCTGGACCATTCTATAGTAGAAAGGACCCTCAACCAGCAGCCTGGGACTAGGGCTCAAATCCCTGTAGCAAATAATTCTAATCTGAGTGGCTTTAGTCCCATCACATCATCATTCTAGAACTTAAAAAAAACACCTATATTATCAGTTATAACCCCCGCAGTGAGATATGATTCTGGATATGGCAATGTTATGAGAACTCTGAAATAGTATCATGGCCAGATATTTATTACATCATTTCAAAAAATGTCAGCCAGAGAGATGAGACAGGTCTACTAGTCTGACAGCCTACAGAAACCATGGCTTCAACTATCCTGAGACAAGAACACACTACTTCCTGACTTTCCTCACTCACTCATCTGACTGGACTCTTAAGAGATACTCCCAATTAGAGTGGGAGGAAATACAGAAGAAAACTTAAATTCTTTATGAGAAATGTCAGACTCACTGGACTCTCTGAGACCACAGTTCTCCTAAAGATTGGTGCCCTGAGATAATCTTTGAGTCTTTGGCTAATGCAATCATTTGAGATAATCTTGGAGCAGCAGAGCAGAGGTGCACAAAAGGCATTACCAGTTATAACTGTGACTTACTAAAGGAGAACAGAACAAAACAAATTATCATCTGTATGAGTTCAGAACAATGGTTCTCAACTTGTGGGTCATGATCGCTTTGGGGGTTGAACGACACCTTCACTGGATTCGCCCAATTCATAACAGTAGCACAATGATAGTTATGAAGTATCAATGAAAATAATTTTATGGTTGGGGGAGGTCACCACAACATGAGGAACTCTATTAAAGGGCCGCAGCATTAGGAAGGTGGAGAACCACTAGTCTAGAAGGTGAAGAGTCAATTCATTAAACACAGGAGATGAGGGAAAGGGAAACGAAACCACTGGAAATGGAACAACCAGAACAATTCATGTGAACATTGACATACCGCAAAAAAGTATAACTAATGTTACTGATCAATTTGTGCAGAAACTGTATAATGGGAACCTGATTTGCATTATAAAATCACTAAAAACACAAGAAAACATATTTTTAAAGGAAATATCTGCTACCTTTATAAGAATTTACTTACGTTAAAAACTATTTTAATTCTCATGAAACAATGATGGTCTTTATTTCAATTTTACAGATTAGAAAGTTGAGATGATGATCTCTTTTTAAGTTAAATAAGTCAAGAACAATTCATAAATTGAGAAGATGTTGTCATATCTTTTATCTCATTACACCTTACCTCTTTAAACCTTTTGACTTCTACTGGCTTCATTACAGTTTTGCTGGCACCAACATCAAAACTTCGACTTGTATGCTTTCACCCAAAGAACACTGGCTGCAGATGGCACTTGTCTGGCTTTAGGACTTGAAGACTCTGAAAGCGCTCCTAGTCAAAGTTAAAAATGTTTTGTGTTTTAAGTCTTGTTGTGGACTGACATTTTCACTGAAAGTGATCTTCCCAGTACCAATGATCTTCCAGCATGCATGATGCCTGACTAGAAGGATGGGGAGCTGAAAAGAGAAAAGATAGCATACTTCCTATGTTGACCATATTGACCTTATTGATGTATATGGTGGTCTATGTCAAAACTCCATTGAATACATCACTAGGCTTGCATTGGCCTGCTTACTATTTGGCGAGTCACCACTTCAGAATCACTCTTTCTGATCCTCAGTTTTTAACTCCTATTCTCTCTTAAATGTCAATATGTTTGACAGGACCTCCCTGCGCTGGTTCAGTTCAGACTCTCCAGCAACCTTCCTGACACCTGCATAGCAATAGTTACAGAATGCCTGAGCTCTGTGAGGTTCAGCCTGGAAGGAACCTCCCTCAAACAGAGGAAGATGAAAGAGAAGCATGGCCCTAGATTCATGCTGCTTTCCAGAGCCTAATGGAAGCCCCACTGCAGTAAGATTTGAATGACATATTTTGGTCTATGAAAAAAAAAGAGAGCTGTTTTTAAGCCTCAACATTTTTATGGAGATGAAAGCTCCATCAAGATTTCAGGAAAATGCCACTCAGTGTTTTATCTGCTTATTCTCTTTCTCATACTCAAACAAACAAAGAAAGAAAGTGATATTTAAATCTTTCAGGAGTCATCCATCCATTGGTTAGGACACACACACACACACACACACACACACACACACACACACACCTCCTGTTGTTATTCCCTGTCCTTCCTTATAGCATTGTGACCTCATCGCCTTCATCACTTGGTTCACAATGGGGCGCAACTTAAAGCCAGCTCTCCTTTGTACCTACAGAAGGTTTAGAGGCTTAAAGACTCATAATTGGCATTTAGTGAATGCCCTTTTGAGGAAACAAAAGTAAAATCTAAAAAGTGGGAAGTGAACTTTAAATTAAATTTATAAATATTATTGATAATTTCTTTATCTAAAAGGGTAGGTTTGCCCATTATCATTGATAAATACCATGATCAACAATCAATTATAATTTTCTAGAATTTGTGAGGTATAATTATGGCTCCCCTTTCCCACTATTATTCTAGAATTCTTTCCTGGGGAGCTATTTAAATAAATGAACCTATTTTTAAGCAAAACATTTCATTACATTCATATCAGATATGAAAATTCTTGACTTTCATAAGACCCCAAATTAGAAATTCTTATAATTAGGTTTTATTTACATGTTAATTTGTATTCTGATGCCTCTTCAAATAATAATTTGGATTTATTATTTTTGGAAAACATTATTTTTGAATACTAGGACTCTAAAATACTCACACTTAATAATTATGATAATCTGTTTAAAAAAATTAGTTCCCACCTCATAGATTACTTTGTGCTACTGTGTCTGTCTGCAATCCGTCCTGCTACCATTTTCATAGCTTGGCCTTCAAACTCTATTGAAATTTCACCTGCTTTGGATGTCAATCCCACATTAAACAATCTAATAGTTTCTGTTATTACCTCACTCTCAAAGTCATTGTACATTTCCATGTATTTTGGAGGCACGATATTAATATTTAAATAACAAAACTCAAAATTACATCACCATAGCTCAGTGATTCAGTCCTAAAATGTCCCGTGGCCCATAGAGCCCCAAGATTAAAGTCCAGTGACCCCACCTTAGGAAAAGCCATCAACGATTCATTCTTCAGTGGAAGTATGTGTTATCATAATGCCCAATAGATATTAGGGGCACGTCCAGATTAGCATGAACTTGTCAGAAAAGCTTGGTTATCTATGTTGAAAACTCAATCAAAGAAAATAGTAAGGATCACGGCAGTACTGTTCAAAAACAAAGTGGGCACAATGAAGCACATTTCGATATGCTAATGATAGGGTGCTCCTGAGTTGGAAGACAAACAACAGCATCTGAAAACAAAATCCAAAAACATGGACTTCATATATTAAGCAGGATGTTTGCTAGAGACTTGGCCATTCAGGATATTAAACTCAGGGATATCAGGATTTGGGATAGAAAAGCTTTCCAAGGTGAAAAAATAAAAACCTCAATTTTTCACTCGGCTGTTTCTTCAGAGATTCAGTTACTCATTCACTACGTTCTGCCTGCCATCTGTACTTTCCCTGCAAGTGTTGGAATCATTGCATTATGGCTACATGTCTGAAAAATTCTCCTCCAGGGGAATTTCTCCACACTGCCAAGCTTCAAAAGATAACCATATTTGGGGGATAGCATGCACTACGTCAACATTCCACTACAGACTGCCTCGAATAAGCTCATTATATTAAGATCAGAATGACTGACCAATTGTTCCCCTTCCAGGAAGTGTTTGCATTTTAAAAGGTGAAAAAACAAAACCAAACAGAAAAAAATGAACTTTTTCTGTTTCTTGATATTCAGGCATGCAGAAAGAGATGACAGAAAAAAAAACTCTATCATCTATCTATCTATCTATCTATCTATCTATCTATCTATCTATCTATCTATCTATCTATCTATCTAACTATCTATCTATCTATCTACAATCTGCACGAGCCACCTCTCTCTCTCTCTCTCTCTCTCTCTCTCTCTCTCTCTCTCTCTCTCTCTCTCTCTCTCACTCACTCTCTCTCTTTCTTACTACCAAAGTCCTTTCACATTGGGAGCTGGCAATGAGCCATTATAATTATTTGCTGAACTCTCTGGAGAAAATACTTGGTTCCTAATTTCATCCTTGGTTTTTATACTTTGGAGGGGCTTGAGTCCTCAGAGGTCTCAGGAGTCTCTACAAGCTCTCTAAGTCTCACTAGGGCTAACTCTGTCATCAGGTTGAGCACAGGCTAGCTCCCATTAGGAGTCACAGCAAATCTGATGTTGCCAGTGGAGTTGTTCTTGTGTCGTTCACATTTCTGAAGGAGACCGTGTGTCCAATAGAAAAACATATCCTGGTCCTGTGCTAGCCTCACATGGTTGCACTGAATGTGTCCATCAATTTCCGTAAGGGTCATCCTCTTTTATGTTGATGGTTTACTTTAGAGTTGGTGGTGCCCTCCAGGCAGGTATGGCTCATAGTGGCACTATGTTCAACAGAACAAAACATTACTAGATTCTGAACCATCCTCACAATTGTGGTCAACATTTAAGCCCATTGTTGCAACTACTGTGTCCATCCTTCTCTTTGAACATTTTCCTTTTTTAATTGACTCCCTACTTTAATAAATATGATACCTTCTTCCAGGGATTGGTCCTACCGATAGCATGGCCAAAGTATGTGAGAAAAAATGTCTCCATCTTTGCTTCTAAGGAAAATTCTGACTATACTTCCTCCTAGACAGATTTATTTGTTTTTCTGTCAGTTCATGACAGTTTCCATATTCTTCACCAACAAATGCATCTGTTCTTCCACAGTCTCCCTTAGTCATTGTCCAGATTTCACATGCATGTGAGGATATTAAAAATACCATGGCTTGTGTCCGGTGTACCTTGGTCCTTAGAGTAACACCTTTGCTCTTTAGTGTGCAGCAAATATGCTCAATGCAAAACTTGGGTTCCTTAACTGTTGCTTCCGTGAGCATTGATTGTGGATCCAAGTGAAATAAAAGCCTTGACAACTTTCATCTTTTATCCATTTATTATGATGTTTAGCTGTCTAATTCTGAGGATTTTCCCCCCTTCATTTTAACTGTCACTCCATACTGAAGGCCTTAGTCTTTGACCTTCAACCATAAGTGCTTACAGTCTTGCTGGTTTTTAGCAAGCAAATTGTGTCATCTGCAGACTGCAAGTTGTTAATAGCCCTTTTCCAATCCTGGTGTTACATGTTTCTTCATGCAGTACAGCTCCTGGGTTATTTGTGGAATATACAGAGTGGATCAAGGTGATGGAAGACACTGCCCTGACACACACCCTTTCTAAGTCAAAGCTCTGTAGTATCCTTTTGCTCTGTTTGACTGCTACTTGGTCTATGTAAGTTTCCATAGGAATACAATTAAGAGCTCCGGACTTTTTATTATTTGGAATGTTATCCATTGTTTGTTATGAGTCACCTCATCAAAATATCTTTGCATAATCAATAAAGCCGAAGTAAACATCTTTAAGATGTTTTCTACTCTCAGTAAAGATCCATTTGAAGCCAACAAAAACACCCCTGGTTCCAAAGCCTCTTCTGATCTGGATAAATTTTCAGACAGGTCCCTGTTCTTGTACTGCTGCAACTGATTTTGAATGATCTTTAGCATAGTTTTATTTACATGTCAAGTAATGATATTGTTTGATAATTTCTGTACTCGGTAGGGTCATCTTACTTTGGAATATATAAAAATACTTCTATTCCAGTTGGTTGGTCAGGTAGCTATCTATCATATTTCTTGGGATAGACACAGACACGTTTCACAGGGTGCATCAGCTATTAAAATGATATTGTGCAAGTACTCTCAGTCTTATTTTTTGCTAATGCCTTCAGTGCAGCTTAGACTTTGTCCTACCATGCCATCTCTTCGTGATCAGATATTCCCTCCTGAAATGGTTAGGAGTTGACCAGTTATTCTAAATGCTGTGAATTTATGTATTCACTCCATCTTTTAAGATAATACTCCTGAACCATTCGATATTTAGCCCATAGAACCCTGCAATAGTGCAACTTGAGGCTTTCATTTTTTCCTTCATTTCTTTCAGCTTGAGAAATGTCGAGTGTGCTCTTTATATGTCTTCTAATTCCTGCTCTTAGTTCCTTTAGCTACTACACAATCAAGACCAAGTTTAAGTGTCTTGTGAAATCCATTTTAATATTTTTCTAACCTGGTATTTTTTAATTTTATTTTTAATCATTGTATTAGGGGCTCATACACTCTTATCACAAGCCATACATACATCAATTGTGTAAAGCACATTTGGACATTCATTGGCCTCATCATTCTCAAAACATCTACTCTCTACCCAAGCCCGTGCATCAGTTCCTCATTTTCTCCTCCCTCCCCTGTCCCCTCTCCCTCATTAACCCATCATAATTTATGAATTATTGTTTTGTCATATCTTGCACTGTCAGACATCTCCCTTCACCCACCCCTTTGTCGTCCATCCTCCAGGGAGGAGGCCATACGTAGATCCTTGTAATTGGTTCCTCCTCTCCAAACCACCCTCCCTCCACACTCCCAGTATCTTCACTCTTACCACTGGTCCCGAAGGGATCATCTGCCACAGATTCCTTGTGCTTCCTGCTCCCATCTACACCAGTATACATCCTCTGGTCTAGCCAGACTTGCAAGGCAGAATTTGGATCATGATAGTACGTGGGAGGAAGCATTTAGGAACCAGAAGAAAGTCATATGCTTCATTGTTGCTACATTGTACCCTGACTGGCTCATCTCCTCCACAAGACCCCTCTTCAAGGGGATGTCCAGTGACTTACAAATGGGATTTGGGTCTCCCCTCTGCACTCTCCCTGCTCCAACATTCACTATGATATGAATTTTTTGTTCTGATGATGCCTAATACCTGATCCCTCGACAGCTCATGATTACACATGCTGGTGTGCTTCCTCCATATTGGCCTTTCTAACCCTGAGCCAGATGGCTGCTTGTCTACCTTCAAGCCTCCAAGACCCCAGACACTATATCCTTTGATAGCCGGGCACCATCAGCCCTCCTCGCCACATTTGCTTATGCACCCATTTGTCTTCAGCGATTGTGTCGGCAAGGTGAGCATCATAGAATGCCAATTTAACAGAACAAAGTATTCTTGAAATGAGGGCATGGTGGGGGGACAGGTAGTGGTGTTGACAAACCCAGGGACAGGGGAACAACAAGTGATCCAAATCTGTGGCGAGGAGGGTGTAGGAGGCCTGGTGGGGTGAGGTCAAGGGAAATGTACCCAAGAGGAATTGCTGGAACCCAAATGAAGACTGAGCATGATAGTGGGATGGGAGGAAAGTCAAAGGAAATGGAAAGAAGAGCTAGGAGGCAGGGGGTATTTGTGGGCATCTGAATAAAGTCTTGTACATATGTAAATATATTTATATATGAGCATGGGGAGAAAGATCTCTGTACATATATTTATAGATTTAGTATTAAGGTAGCAGATGGACATTTTGATCTTATGAGTATTGTTTTCCCCATTCTAATAACATTTTGCTTCTTTGTGTTTGATGCTCATGAGGTTATCTTGCAACTTGCCTTGTCATTTATTCTCAATGTGTCAAGTATTCTTGAAATGGTCTCTAAGTTCAGGTAAGATATACTTAATGTTCTGCTTTCATTCTTAGGGACTTGTTTTAATTTTCTTCACCTTCAACTGGAATTTCCATCTGAGCAATTGATGGTCGGTTCCAGTCAGCTCCTGGCCTTGTTCTGACTGATGATATAGAGCTTCTCCATTGCCTGTTTCCACCAATGCCATCAATTTAATTATTGGCTATGTCATCTGGCAAGGTCCATTTTATAATTGCTAGCTATGTTATTAAAAAATGTTGCTTCCAATAAATATGCCATTGACATTGCAACATTCTCTCATGCAATCTGGCATCATTTGTACAACCAACCCTATATTTCCAACTATTTGTGCTTCTTGTTTTTTTGTTTTCACCTTTTGCATTCTAATCCCTAGTAATTATTAATTAATCTTGGTTTCACATCTGATCATTTTCAGACTAAAGAAACTGGAAAATGTCTACATTTCTGTCCCCACTGGCATTAGTATTCTCTGTGTAGATATGAATTATAATAATAAACATTCTTCAGGATAAATCTTGAAATGTTATTTTTGTCAATGAATGGTACACTGTTCTTTTTCATTCACTTTCCCCAGCACGGTAAATTATATGATTTTCTGATTCAAAGCAACCTACCAGATATATTTCAGTTCACTAAGACCAATAATAAATTTTATGCATTCCATTTGTATGAACTTCCAACTTTCAGATATTCATACTTTATACATTCCATATTCTAATTGTTATTGGATGTTTTCAGTAGTGTCTTTTTCTTGTTTCCTGTCTTACCACATTAGCAAATGAAAATCCCCAAACCCTTATTCTGTCCCTGTCACTAAGGCTGCCACTATCTCTTTTTAATCATTTTATTGGGGTTCATACAACTCTTATCACAATTCACACATACACCCATTGTGTTAAGCACATTTGTACATTTGTTGCCATAATCTATCATTCTCAAATGATTCTCTTGCAACTTTGAGCCCTTGGTATCAGCCCCTCATTTTCCCCACTACCTCGACCATCCTCCCTCCCTCCCTCCGTCCCTCATGAACCCTTGATGATTTATAAATTATTATTATTTTGTCATGTCTTAACTGTCCGATGCTTCCCTTCACCCACTTTTCTGTTGTCTGTCCCCCAGGGAGGGGGCTATATGTAGATCATTGTGATAGGTTCCCCACTTCTCCCCAACTTCCCCTTGCCCTCCTGGTATCACTACTCTCATTATTGGTCCTAAGGGGAGTATCTGTCCTGAATTCCGTGTATCTTATCGGTACCAGTGTACATCCTCTGGTCTAGCCAGATTTGTAAAGTAGAATTGGGATCATGCTAGTTGAGAGGAGGAAGCATTAAAGAATTAGTGGTCACGAGGTACCAAAGGGATCAGTTATCAAGTATCAAAGAACAAAAATTCATATCATTGTGTGCTCACCTCCCTGATAGGGTCGCTGAAGACAAATGTGTGCATCAGCAAATGTGGTGAAGAAAGCTGATGGTGCCCGGTTATCAACAGAGATAGAATCTGGAGTCTTAAAGGCTTGAAGGTAAACAAGCAGCCATCTAGCTGAGAAGCAACAAAGCCCACGTGGAAGAAGCACACCAGCCTGCATAATCACGAGGTGTTGAAGGGATCAGGTATCAGGCATCATCAGAACAAAAAAATCTTATCATAGTAAATGAGGGGAGTGATGCAGAGTGGAGACCCAAAACCCATTTGTAGGTCACTGGGCATCCCTTACAGAAGAGTCTCAGGGAGGAGATGAGCCAGTCCATGTGTGACATAGCAATGATGAAACATACAACTTTCCTCTAGTTCCTAAATGTTTCCTCCCTCCCACCCCCACTATCATGATCCCGATTCTACCTTACAAATATGGCTAGACTAGAGGATGTACACTGGTACAGATAGGAACTGGAAACACAGGGAATCCAGGGCGGATGATTCCTTCAGGAACAGTGGTGTGAGTGGTGATACTGGGAGGGTGGGTTGGAAAGGGGGAACTGATTGCAAGTATCTACATGTGACCTCCTCCCTGGGGGCAGACAACAGAGAAGTGGGTGAAAGGAGACATCGGACAGGGCAAGGTATGACAAAATAATAATTTATAAATTTCAGGGGTTTATGAGGGAGGGGAAAGCGGGGAGGGAGTGGAAAAATGAGGAGCTGATGCCAGGGGCTTAAATAGAAGATGTTTTGAGAATAATGAGGGCAATGAATGTACAAATGCGTTTTGCACAATTGTTGTATGTATGGATTGTGATAAGAGCTGTATGAGCCCCCAATAAAGCGATTAAAAAAAGTAGTGGAAAGTTGTATGTTTCATCAGAGCTATACTGCTCTGACTGGCTTTTCTCCGCCCTGCTGACTCTTCTGTAAGGGGATGTCCAGTTGCTTGCAGATGGGCTTTGGGTCTCCACTCTGGACTCCCCCTCATTCACAATGATATGATTTTTTTTTGATGCCTGATACCTGATCTTATTCACACCTCATTATCACACAGACTGGTGTACTTCTTCCACGTGGGCTTTGTTTATTCTCAGCTAGATGGCCCCTTGTTTATCATTAAACCTTTATGACCCCAGGCTCTATATCTTTTCATAGCAGGGCCCCATCAACTTTCTTTACCACATTTGCTTTTGCACCTGCTTTGTATTCAGTGACTGGCTGACACTATTTTAAGGAGACAATTTTTTTCTCAGTTGTATTTTGAGTATATACTCAATCTGACCTGTTAACCACCTTATGCTTTATCAGAAAATATTGTGCTGATATTCAGTGTCCACTGACAAATTTTCTCTTAAGGAAGTAGATCACCATGTTCTCCCAAGTTTATATTCATCTGGAATCTCCACTGAAACCTCTTCACCATGAGTGAGCCATCTGATTAGATTTGAAATACCAATGGCAGAGTTACCATCACACAAACTTCCAAAGTTGAAAACAATGATAAAACATGGAGGATTATCTTTAGAATGTAGTCACAAAACTTAAGCCTGTTGTTCAAGTATGTTCTTCTGGTTGACAATAACTTTGTAATAGTAAGAGAGACAATAAGTATCTCCTTTCATCAATAAGATAACATTCATTGCTCTCAAGGGTAATAATTTGAACAAGGATATCAATAACTGATGTACAACCTGAAGGGTATCATCAACAGCACTGAATTATACATGTAGAAATGGTAACATTGGAGAATATTCTTCTGTGTACATTTTTGCCACAAATATAAAACAAAGTTTCATGAATACAAATGAGTACAAAAAAGAGGAAAATGTTGTAGAATGTATTGTGGTGACAATTGTATAAGTCTTCTTGATATGATCGAATATCGAATTGAATGACATGTGGATGAAGTGCCAATTAAACTTTTTTTCAAAAAGAATTAATCATACAAAATATAAGCATTAGTAATTAAAGTAAAGAAGTTTGTTCACTTCTTGTTCTATTTTTTGTGGTTTATTTGTTGAATTCTTAAGAAATCCTAGAAATATGAAGAAACAGTAGTTACCAAGATAGTCCTGTTATCTGCTGCTAGCACTAAAGAGATGATATTCTAGGAAAACAACCAGATATTAAAATAGAAAAATGAAAGTACATTTAAGTAAAAGAGAAAATCAGATAACATGGTCTGAGATTGCCATCTAAGAAGGTGACATTTACCCAAAGAGCCAAGGTCACACTTGGAAATATTAGGGAAAGAGTTCAGCAAAAAAAAAATGGGCAACAGAAATCTAGAAGGGGGAACTAGTTTAGTTTGTTGAGAGAAAAAAAAATTAACAAAGATCCAGAAAACTTCAAGTTCAGTAAGATGAAATACATATATTGTTCCTTTTCTTCTTCCTTACTAAGTAACTAATAGCAGTGGACATTTTAAACAAAAGAGACATAAAGAGATTTTGAGAGGTATACAGAAGCAGACAGAGAGGCTAGGCACTTCAACAGATGAGTAACATGAACGCAGTCTTATCTGAATTTTCTTTTTGCCCTTATATATCCCACATTTGGAACTGAAGAATCCAGGAACCCAGAATATAAGACATGGGCTTGAGAGCCTCCACTCCTGCCCACCAGTATGAAGGAGGGGCACTGCCATCACAACTTGAGAAGCCAGAGGAAGCCCCCTGGGGTGAGACACACACCCCTCTGTAGCAGTCATCAGTACCACCACCACAACCACACTTAAGAGGTCATTGATCGGACAGATACTTCCTCTGTTATGTAACACTGAAAGAGAACCTAAGTGAGATTCATGGTTTGATAAAATATTATAAAAATATCTAGGCTCAATAAAACATTACTACTGATAGGAAAACTAAGAAAATCTCACACTGAGTTGAGAAAGAAGATCTGTATGTGCCAACACTGAAAAGACATAAAGATAGAACTAGTTGACAAACGTTAAGGCAGACATTAAAAAAAAGCGGTGAATGAACTACTATATACATACTTGAAACATGTGAAAGAGAAAAACAGCTCCAAGAAGAGAACAAGAAAAAATACAATACTGTCACAAAAGAAATAGATGACATCAAGAAGGATGAGATTGTTCTTCGGGATTTGAAAAGTACAAAAAGGAAAAAATAAATAAAAACCACATAAATAAATAACAGAGGAGCTGTTAGAGGGGTAAAATCAATGAAATTCAAACAACTGAAATAGACATATCCGAATAACAGAAAGGAAGAAAAAGTGCAATGAAAGGAGGATACATGAGAACTCGAAGAGCAGCGGGATCCAGGGAAAGGCTGCAGCATCTGTGTCACAGGAACACAGAGCTGAGGAGAAAGGAGGCAGGCTGGACACTCACGATAGTGTCTGGGGTGTTTGCAAAGTTGACAAGTGAGAAGAGATTCAAGAAGCTGACTGAGGCCCCAAGAAGGGAGGATTCTACCTCAGTATAGACAATGTATAGGGGTGCTGTCGGAATTCCTGTTCTATTGATTTGGGATACAAGATGGCTTGGATTTTCAGCTTGTCATGATCTTTGGATTTGGGACTTTCCAAGCCCACAATCACACGATCGTTTTTCATCAATAAAACACAATTAGTGAATATGTAACTTGCGCTCCCCCTAATGGATTATGATCTCGAGTTTCAATGTCACTGACGGAGTGATTCATTGTCTACATTTCTAGATTTTCATTAAGCATTGTGGAGTTTCCCACATTAGCTATAAAATAGAAAGATCAGAAGTAGCATCTCTCTCTCTCTCTCTCTCTCTCTCTCTCTCTCTCTCATTAGAGGTTTTTCCCCCCTCTCGTTAGATTTTGAAACAATGTAGAAGACATACTTTCAAGGTTTATTAAGAGGATTTCTACCTGCAAGTCCTCAAATTATACTCCATAAGCAGAATCTATGATTTCAACATCTGGTGCATTTGAAGTCTTGTCCATTTCTGAGTGATGTCCCTTTTTTTGAGGCAGAATATGATTCAGTGAAAGAACCTATTTAAGTTTAACCAGGTAGAATTTGGAGCTGTATTTGTGTTTAATGAAGGCTTTTTGAAAACTTATTTCTAGTTCAGACCATTGACTATACCGGTACTACATGTGATATTTCAAATGTGCACGACAGTCTCATACCACTTCTGGAGACGAAGCAGGCTATCCACCAAGATCAGGCTCTGTTACAGAAGGCAGTGTGCCTGCTGCACTGCTATGCTTCAGAACAGCTCCTATCTAGGGTCTCATTTTCACCTTGGCACCGCCCTCCACCATTGAGGACCCAGCAGAGAAATGTCAGAGAAATCAGGAAAGGAAAGAGTTAATGGCAGGTGGCATCCTTGCTTATTGCCACCCCCAGCCTTCAGCAATGGATGTTTTTGCCATTAAAGATTTGCCCATGTAGTTTTCTATTTGCCGTGAATTACTGAAAATTCTAAGCATATCTCTCCAAGGACCAAGAGCCACAGTGTAATGGGCTCCCGCTAATAGCTGGAAGCTGTACAGCAATTTAGTTTTAAAATACAACACAAATCTTGATCTAAAAGCACTAACACCTCACTCTTGTGTTCACAGACTATGTTTTCACATTTCCTCTTGTGAGGCAGAGGAAGGGGGCGGAGGGGCGGAAGCTACAAGAGAAATGATGCATTCTGAGCAAGGAGCCAATTTAAAAACTCTGTTCTTTCCAGTTTGCTGTCACTTGTCGTGGTTAAACAAAACACGGAGGAGAAAAAGAGAAATTGGCTTCAGTGTAAATGTCAACATTCTGATTAAAGCAAACACAAAGCATTCAGAACTCTTGACAAAAAAAATAAATTGAATTATGAAGGGTATGCAAATGGAGCCCTTCCTCTGTCTGATTACCAGAAATTAAGCATTTTGGATTTTCTGTCTGTGCTGGAAAAAAAATTATATATAAATATAAATATACGTGTGTGTGTGTGTGTGTTGTGGGACAAGGTGTTCAGGAGCAGGAATAGGAGAGTAAACAACACAAATCCTCACGGGTGACAGCTGGACCTACCGATAGACTAGCTCAGAAATCGGTCCACACTTAAAAACTGTGGAAGGTTAGGGAGCTGTCAGTAAGGCCCAGTGTTTTTTGAAGACTGCCTTTCTGGCTAACCAGGGTCCTCCCCTAGGACAGAAATCCCCAAAGTAGTTATTGAAAGGATTCAAAGGCTGTCATTCACTAGAGGGGAGGGCATTAAAAACCTCATATTTAAAATGCAGATATGTAAATGATACAGCGTCCCTCCCTCCCTATCTCCTTTACCACAGTCTTTAGAAATGGAATTGCTGAAATGCTGTTTGAAAAGGGCTCTCAGCATGTGTCCACGATATGAAAAGTTAGAGGTAGCAAAATGCATTCCATTTCTGTAATTAAAATTAATGGGGAAATGAAAAATAAATGCTTTACATTGATCCTCCTTCCCAAGGGGATTACATAGTTCTTGTTTGAGGCAGACTTGTGGGGCCCTCAGTGAGGAAAATGAAGAGTAGGTAGGTGTGCGCATGTCTCTGTGTGTTTGTTTCCCAGTGCATGGATTAGCTAATAAGCTACATGTTAGCAACATCTTTCATGGACTTTCTATCTTAATTCTCGTGGGTCTTGAGAACGATTGTCTCCCGACTCTCTTTTGACTGCAAAGTTTCAGTTGCTTTCTGGGGCTCACTGCTCCTGCCTCTCCCCTCTTTTGACAATTCTGAGTTTGCTTCCAAAGTGATAGCATGCTCTACTTAAGCAACTTCTTGCTCCAAGTTCAGAAAGAGCACTGGCCTGACATTCCAGGTTTTGTCAAGGGGTCCTCCCCTCACATTTTCTTCATTTCATAAATATGTACCTCCTACTAATGCCAGTCCTTTTTCCCTTTCCTCACCTCACCCTCCACACATTTCTAACATTTGGTTTATTTATTCCTCTTCCGGCATGCTCTGTGTTTTGCCATTTTTGCAACTTTAGTCTTGCTCTGCACTTTTCTGTAAGACTTTCCTTCATCTCCATTTCCAGGACCCTCATATCTTTCTAAGCTAAATTCAAACTGTGCCTCTGTATTACTGTACTACAAAATAACATCTTCCTCTCCTGCATTTTTATAGTGTTCTCTGTGCACCCCTTGAAGCTGATGAATGCTGCCTGTACTAGTAATATGTGTAAGTGCTGCTTCTGTCTTTATTTTCTTAAATGAATCCTTGTTTTAGACGTCTATCTGTCCTCCACTAAACTAGTCTATTGTAAGTGCCTTGTTTAAACACAGGTAATATTGACCACATTATATTGCCTACCAATGTCCCAATTCCCTTGTCTCTCAAAGGCGAATGGTGATAATCTTACTCTCACTCTTGCTATCGAGCTCCCTCCCTCCCTCTTGCTCTCACCTTGGTGGTGAAGACTACAAGGGCCAATGTTTGTGAAGGTATTTAGTATAAACCCCACTGCTATTGGGTGGACTTAACTCATAATGACCCTCTATGTCAGAGTAGAGCTGCCCCACAGGATTTCTGAGCCCATCAATTTAGTGTAGGCTTCTTTGTATGAATGATATTCTATCTTTTAATTTAACAAAATAGATCATAGGAGAGGATTGCAAAAGCCTGTGAAAAATGAAATTAAAGGTAATATTTTTTTTCCTAAGGACTTCCTGAAACTTCTTCAGCTTTTTGGATAAATAATGAAAATACTGATAGTTGTACATGGACCCCCCAAACAGGAGAAAGTACCGACTATTCCTCTGGTGTTTTGTTTTATTTTACTGCTTTATGAATATATTACTCATTAGACATTTCTAAATAAGGAATTGGATATGAATTTTGGAGATGAGACTTGAAGGAAGGCTGCATAAGTTAATAGAGTCTGATGGAAAACCTCTGTGCTCCTTCAATGCATAAGCATTTATATGTTGGATTGTCCTGAATGACCATTTACTTTTTTACAAGTCCTATGGTAAACAAGGACCCCACACCTCAGTTGTCTCACAGTCTTGTAGTCTGTTTGTGACACATGTAGATTTTTAGCCTTTTCTTCTCAATGCTTTTTGAGAAATTTTCTAATCTGCATATCATTTGGGTGTAAACTATCCACAGACTAGAATCTGAAAAACAATACCAGGGCAGCTCAGGCTCACACTTTCTGGTTGTATTCCCATCCAATCCAATCCAATCTAATCCTATCCCATCCCATCCCATCCAATCCAATCCAATCCTATCTAATTCTATCCAATCCAATCCAATCCAAACCAATCCAATCCAATCCAATCCCATCCCATCCCATCCCATCCCATCCCATCCAATCCAATCCAATCCAATCCAATCCTATCCTATCCAATCCAATCCAATCCAATCCTATCCAATCCAATCCAATCCTATCCAATCCCATCCCATCCCATCCAATCCAATCCTATCTAATCTAATCCCATCCAATCCAATCCAATCCTATACGATCAGATTCTATCTAACCCGAATTCCAGCTAGTGGGAAATTCTGTATAATGTGATATGTAAAGGATATTATTCATGGTTTTCCTAAACTGGGGAGTGCTGGAATAATCTAGGGAACCTGCCAAAGCAGATACATAACACTTTATCCAGTACAAAAGTTTTCATTGATAGAGGGGCTCTGAGTATTTTTTTTCATAAATGGGGACAGTAGTCTAAATGAGTTTGGGAAATTATTTTTTAAATGGTGGATGGAGTAGAGATTATCTAATATTATTTGCTCTTTGATCGAGGGAAATGAGACCCAATGAGAGCCTAACTGGAATAAACTGGCATAAGAATTAAAATCCCCACATAATTTGTGTTGCGGTATCTTATCATTCTAATTAATTAATTAATTCGATACTGTCTTTGTGAGACTTACATTATACAGTATGCCATTCAATGGAGAAAGCCAAACATAAATAGCTTCTTGTTTCCTCACATTTACAATCAGGATGTGGAAACTGCATTATCTTATAAACAAAAACTATAAAGCCTGAATGGGAATTCCAAAGAGATGATCACAGATGTATTTTGAATTGGTGAATTAACACACACAGCAACACACACCCATTTTAAACTTCAATGTACAACGTGGGAGTCCCTGTGAAACAAAGCAAGAGTTCACAGAAGTGAAGGCTTTTCCACACAGGACCAGCAACGGCATCTCCAGAGGGGGACTGGACAACTGAGTGAAAAGTTCCCTGCCCGTTTGCCACATTTCCGGGGCTGTGAGCTCAGCTGTGGAAATGATGACTTTTTCTGTTTTTGTTTTCATGGGGAGAAAAATACATGTTCCCTCCTTGAAAGTAAACATTCTGAAAACCGTTGTGATTGTTGGGGTTTCTTTAAAGACCTGGAAGCCACTTACGGAGCTTTTGAGACTGCAGGGAAAATAATGAAACTGAAGTCTCTCCTGTAGCTGGGCTTCCTCTTCATTTCCGTTTAACAGAACATGGCAGGGCCACTAAGGCCACGCATGCCAGTGCTCTTGCAAGGTCTGTTTTGATTTTATTCTTCAGGGAAAAATGGCATTGCATTATTATGATATTTGAAAGAGATGTTTGGCTCCAAAGAAGCTGTGGCATTTGCCACTCAAAGCCTTGGAAACCCCATGGTCTCCAAACCCTACGCTGCCCTGGTGGGTTGTGGTAGTTGCATAATCTTTTGTCAATTTAGGACTTGAGAGGGATGAGTGTAGGGGTGGACTCTTGCCTGTCAATCACGTCATAACTAAAGAGGTCTCTGTGTGGACATGGCCTTCTGAGGATTCTGGGAGCTCCTACAACTCCTCCCTGGAAGTGGGAAATGGTCTCTCACTCTGCTGACACCCTCAGAGACACTCTACTGACAAGGCACATAGAACTACATTAGAGTCTCACAGCCAGAGAAGCCACGTGGAGACCCCTGCCAGCGCTGAGATGCTTTCACTGCCACTGAATCCACAAGTCTTCCCACCCACTGGCCTGTGATCTTCCTGCATTCAGCATCATTACCTATGTTCCATGAGTCTAAAGAGGACCCTATAGATTGGTATTGGACATTTGAGCTAATATCAGACTTATAGACTTGACCTGGATTGGGCTTGACTATTTTCTCAATATTATTCAACTGATTTTGTATATAAAGCTCTTTCTTATACACATATGTGTCTCTTTAGATTTTTTTTTCCTGTAGTCTACCCTGTCTAACATGAGGGTCTTTCTGTAAGTGAGATTTAACTTGATGACACTGGGTTTGGGATTTTGATGAAACACTGCATCTACTGTACCTAAAGGATTGCTACTCTGGAATTTCTTGATTATCATGCAAAGAGTACTTTGTGATTCAAGGATAAAACAACTGACTCCTTTCTTCTTCAATAGAAACCGCATTATAAGTAGTTTCTAGAATAATGAAGATTGGTTGTATGCCTACATTCACTTCTTTCGGTGATAGCATACATTTTGTGGAGAAATAAATTTTGGGGATACCTGCAGTGGCTGTAGGAGGCAGAATAAAGTGGTCTGGGAAGAAGTGCACTCCCAGCCTTAGAAGCCTTTAGAGAAATGTAATGTTAGCAGAGAAGTTTTGTGTGAAGAAGGACTACTAAAAACTTAAGCAAATAATAATCTTCTTTGTTTTCAACATTGTATCCTACATCACTTTCCTTAAAGAATATATAATCTTACCGATACAAGTTATTTGTGTAAGTCTTTTACATGCTTTTGTTTAAAACCATAATAAATAAATAATTCAGATAACTGAAAAATACACAAAATTTTACTATGTCCATAATCATACCACTGTTCATATTTTAAATATAACATGTATGAAACAGACACATGTATTTTTATGTGAATATATAGAACGTTTAGCAGAAAGTAAATGTAGCATTGGTGTTGTAGTGGCTATGCGCTGGGCTGAGATTCGCATGGTTGGCAGTTCAAAACCACCAGCAGCTTGGAGAGAGAAGGACTGAGCTTTCTGCTCCCATAAACAGTTACAATGTCAGAAATCCACAAGGTATCAGGGCGAGTCAGCACTCACTTGTTGGCAGTGAGTTTTTTGGGAAGAGTAGTTGGCTAGTGGTTACACATTGGACTGCCAACTGTAAGGTCAACAGTTAGAAACTACCAGCTGCTCCCCAAGAGAAAAAGACCTTCTACTCCTGTCAACAGTTACCGGGTCTCAGAAACCCAACGTGCTACTCTTTTGTCCAGGATTGCTATGGGTCACAATGGCCTCAGTGACAGTAAATGTTTTTTGTTGTGGTTTTATTACATGGGGTATTCTACTACCTGAAATTTTACTCAGTGATGTGTCATCGAAAACTAGCTTACCATGATGTTTTCCCCTGAAATCGCCTTCCTTCATGATCTGAAGAAGACCTTTGACCTGGAATCAGAGGTTCCTGGATGACTGGAATGGTGAAGTGCTCAATTGCTCTGTAACAGCCTGGCTGTTCAAACCCACTTCCAGACGCCTGGGCTAGAAAGCTTGCACAGCTGCTTCTGGGCGTGCACAGCCTACAAATGCATACAGAGCACACCGGTGCTCTGCAACACCGGTGCTCTGCAAGAGTCAGACTCTAGTCAACAGCCACGGATTTACCCGCGGACAGTCAGGTTTCTGCCTATTATTTATGGATAGAGTCATGGCATGGATTTACATAGCCTGTAAGGACACTTTTGTGACTCTACATTTTCCTGGTGAAGAAATCCATAGAAGTAGAAGTTGTGAGTTTTATGTATGCAGATAGTTAATGGCTTTCATATTTTCTTCCATGGACTATTTATGTACTAGTTTCCTAGAGAGAGCATGATAAAATCCCAAGAAAGTGGGTGGTTTTAATTGGGAGGAATATATTTTCTCATAATTCTGGATGCTAGCAGTCTGAATTCACCACTGTGATGCTCTTCTACCATGCATTCATTCAAGAGAAAGATCTTGTGGTCCCTGGTCCTGTGGTCCCTGGCATGGCTGACTCTTCACATGGCTGCTTTTCCCTGTGTTTGTGGCTATGAGTGTGTTCAGCTCTTTTATAAGACACCACTCAAAAGGAATTCGTATTGGGACCCATTTTATTTGAAAATGATGCATTAAATATAACCAAAATGACAGACAAACAAACTAATTTTCCAGGAGTCAATATCCTCTGAACAGTTCGAACCTCAGCTTTGATTTGATAGTGCCCGGATCACATTTCCATTGGGGTTCCCTCTGAGACGGAAAGTATGGATTGTAAAAAAAGGGGTAAACTCTATAATTAAGGCATATTTGGAAAATAGTCTTCATGAGGTTCTTTTCTGTACTAGTATTTAAAACTTTTTCTTTGATAACATCTACTGATATTTTCTATGAGATAAGATTTACTTTTTAAATACTATTATTACACAAAAAGTTCTTCTGTACCTGAAAATTGTGTGAATGTTTTGTACTTTTTCAATTACTTTTAAGTTAAACTATATCTGAGTTTAAATTATTTAAATATGTGAAGTATGGCTCAACTATATTACATTTTATCCATCTTTATGAATTCAAAATGTAAGTTCTACTGTTTTGAAATCACTTCATTATCATATAATAAGCCCTGAAAAATTGTCGGGCTCTTTTCTCCATTGTATTTTCTTTTACATTGTTCTATTTACCCATCATTACCCCAATACTGCATCATTTTAATTGCTAAAACCCTAAAAAATTTTATAATCTTTTAAAACAAGAAAATCTTCATTCGCTCTAAATTTTCAAAAACGACCTGACTTACCATGTAATACTTTTAGAAAACGTGCAAAATATGCACATAGTCATCAAATGAAATATTGACGAATATTCAAAGAAAGGACCCTAACTCCAGTGAGAACCCTTGGTTGCATGGCGGACAAAGAAGCACAACCGCTAACCCAAAAGTTATCAGCTAGAATGCCCAGCTGCTCCAGAGGCAGGATGAGGCAGTGTGCTTCCATAACCCTTAACACTGTCATCTGAATTACTTTGTATTTCTAATCCATTTCTCTAACATTAAATTTAACAAGGGTTTATCAATCCCCTACCATGCAAATCTCAACAGTGAGACATAGGAAGTGAAGGTGTCTCCAGCAGCCTACAGATGAAGTAGTAAGATAGGCCATGTCCACCTGCATTGAAAAGATGGTCCAGAATAGAAAGCCATTCCATTTAAGTTCAAATGAGGGAACCCCACAATGCATTCCATTGGAATTTTACACAGTGAGTAAATACTCTGGGCTTTCTTGACTTAGAAAGATTGTTGCCATTGGTCTGTGTGATAGTTTATTGTGCCAGCCTGGCCGATAAACACAAGTAGGATTTATTGAAGGGCAGAGGGATAAATGGCTCAGTGAGCCTCGCCTTGCTTGTTCTGTGTCTCAATTTAAAGGGGTACCATACCTGTGGGATGCCTAGCCTGTGGAGTGTGTCGCTGTAAGTTGAGGTCCCTTTAAACCCACATGATTGGAATGTTCATCTCTGGAGCTGGGGACCAGCAGTTGATGACAGTTGGGGACCTGCCTTGCTGTTTGCTGCCTGGAGATATATAGTCCAGTTCCCTCTACAGAAGGGGACTGGCAACTGGGGGCTCTCAAACCTTAAAGGACTGCTACTGTTTCACTGCTTTATAATTTAACTGTTAATTTATTGTATTATCTATCTGTATATAATTTAACGGTTCATTTCTTGTATTATATATCTATCTTTATAAATATATTTATATATAATTACTAGAAATCTGGTTTGTCTCTCTAGAGAACCCTGTCCAACACAGTCTGTATGTGTGATTTATGGGAGGAGCCCTGGTGGCATAGTGGCCTTGCATTGGGCTACAATCCACAAGGCCAGCAGTTGAACACAATCAGTCACTCCGTTGGAGAAAGAAGGGGCCTCCTACTCCCTGGTAGTCTCGCTAACCTCCAAGGGCTCTTCTACTCTGTCCGATAGAGTCCCCTTCAATAGCAATGAGTTTGAGTTACATGTGATTTACGAAAATTCTCTCCTCTTCTGTAAAAGAGGAGCATTTCAAGTCAGACTAATGATAGCCTCAAATGAGAAGTTCAGAGAAAGGAGTTCCTTAGTGACAGTGACTTTGAGATATCAGTGTATGATATGTCAGGGATACTGGAAGACATTCCAGCATAACTGAGAAAGCACATTAAGTCTTCCATGTATAGATAGATAGATAGATAGATAGATAGATAGATAGATAGATAGATAGATAAGTGTTTGGTGCCCAGGGAACAGGTACATTGCCATTCTTCTATCCTCAATAGCCTAAATATTTATATTCATAGGTGTTTTGGTGAAAACCTTGAGCTCATTTCCAAAGTTCAAATAAGTCACCTTTAGCCTCCCTTCTAATGTTTTGACTCTTGGAGCCTTGTGTATGAAAGCTTCCTTGTGCTTCCTGGTCTCTGAAGCTGGGCACCAGTTAGCCCAGAACGTGGGTGAAGAAGAGATTTTTAGTTTCACTTATCTGGTCCACTTCACCCTTCAATGATCAATTTTCACTCATTGAGAGCCTATAACAACAACAATAGTGGTTTGTATAAGTCACATAAGAGAAAGGCACATCTCCCTCTTATGAGTCTATTTACAAAAGGCATTATAGAAGATGTCTGCCGACTAGAAAAAAAAACCACCCAAGTAAAGACAGTGAAAGTGCCATTTAGTCATTTCTCCATCCTTCAGAACCTGGCAGCGAATTGTTCCCCGTGGTGCATTTCCCTGCTTCTCTTGCAGCCAGGTTTTAAACATCTTAAGCTTTCACAGACCCTCCCCTCCTCTGAGCAGCGACTATACTGCCTCATAAATCTCCTTGGTCAGAATTCTTTCTAACATCCCTCCTGGTCCCTTGTGATGGATTCTTGCTGCCCCTGGGAGCCCCATCATCGTGTAGTGCGTTAAAGGAAAGAAAGCAGGATTTGGATGCGTGCACACATTGTAATCGGGGTTATTTTTGTCCTTTGTTTACTTTAGCTCTAAATTGAAAACTTCACAGCAATTATGACTGGACTTAGTACAGAAGAAAACCCATATATCAATTAGTTGGCTGTATCTGGTAAGTTCCATGAAAAGAGGCCATTTGACCATTTTGTTTGAGAACTGAGAGAATTTCCTTGATGGCTCGATGAAGAAAGGATCGCCACCTGCTTCGAACAAAGATGAAGATGCCTGACTTGGGTCACACAGGATCTGAAGTCTGATCAAAGAGCAAGATGCACACCTGTAGGTGCCCAGTGCTTAGAGTTACACTCATAGACTCTCTAAAAGAGAGAAGACGACCTCGTATAGAAGGTGGGTATGAAGTGAGTCCTTAGTAACTGGTCTGGGTTGACATTACCAGAAGAGGAGAGGGGGAACTCCTTGGAAAAAGCAACTTCTTTTCACTCCTCCCGCAACTGCTTCTTTGAACGAGCTACTACCATCTGCCTATTTACCTCTATCAATTGATTCACAAATCCCCCAAAGCTCAGTTTATAATCTGAGGATTAAGGAGATCTTAACCTTTATTCAGATGAAATCACACCCAGAAACCCAGCTGGTAAGTCCGATGGAAGCAAGCTGATCCAGAGGAAGCCAAGAAGGCTTGGGGACAGTAGCAGTGACTCTGCGACCACAACGCCTGCCTGAAAGCAGGCCTCTGGGCAATTCTGGAACATTCATTCCCCAGGCTGGGCAAACCTGCTGCTGGAAGATACGCACAATGATTTTGGTTTTCTCTCTGTTCTTCTCCCAGACGTGCTCAGGTCTTCCCTCCATCTTTGCTATGGTATCTATGGGAAAAAGTGCAGGGAATCTGCCTGGCATGGTAGTTTTGGGGTGTGCATTTCTATTTCTTGAGGTATTTTTCCATTCAAATCTTGGACTTAATAGTATGCAGGCAGCCATGGTATTCCAGGGAAGGGAGACATGGCGTTCATGTTTGGGGATTTTCTTCTCTGTGATTTCAGCACACTGTAGTGTGTCTCATTACGGACGGAGTGGCCTAGTCACCACCTCCATGACATGTGCAGTGGGTGTGATATCTGGGAATATCAAAATTTACCATTGCTTCAAAACCAATTCTGTTTATGTTTGCCCTAAACCCCAGAATGCTCACCTTGCAGATATAAATTATCTGAAGAACCGATCAGAATCCTCAGATTCAGAAAATAACACCTGGAAAGGCAAATCTTTGTTGTCTCGTAATACCTTTGCTTCAGGTTGTTTATCTAATGAACTAGATGCCTGGGATTAATAGTGGGAAATGGAAGTTGTAAAAATAGTGGCCTACTGATGCCATAGTGGAAAATCAGCAGTTCAACACCACCAGGAGTTCTGCAAGAGAAAGACAAGACTTGTTACTCCAATGCAGAGTTTTAATCTCAGGAACCCACAGGGCCAGTTCTACCCTGTCCTATAGGGCCACTGTGAGTCAGGGAAGAGTTGATGGCAGTGAGGGAAAACTGGCTGTACTGTCAACCAGGCAATGGTGGAATGGAATATAAAATATAGGTACATGGATTTAATTTATGCATAATTAAATGTATTAGGAATACCAACTATGTTAGTCTGGGTACTTTAGAGAAACAAATCTACAGAAACTCATGTATACAAGAGAATTTTATACAAATATTAAGTGTGTATCGAGAAACATCCCAGCCCAATGCTTCCCAAGCCCTCAAGTCCAAAATTGACCCATTAACAAATATGTTCAACACCAATCCACCAAGTCCGCATCCGTATCACAAAACACACAATATGATGCTGACTTCAGGAGGAAAGCAGAATCAGTGAATGTGTAAGCATCTCAGCATTGGCAGGAGTCTCCACAGGGCTGCTCCAACACCCAGGGTTGTATCAGAGTATGTCCATGTGGCTTCTCCTCAGAGATGTCTAGTAGGAAGTAAGCCTTGCCAGCTGAAGCAGTGAACTGGCTAAGGCAGCTGCACCCTGGTCCGACCACCAGAAAGCAAGAGACCCAGGAACTAGAAAGGTGAGGCTCACTGAGCCATTTATCCTTCTGCTTTTCAATTACCCCCACATGTGTTTATAGGCCAGATTGGGACCATAAACTAACTACCTCACCAACCTTTGATGTTCCTAGGTGTTGAAAATGGTAAATTTACTGGACTGCTAACTAAAAGTTTTGAGAGCTGGAGTCTTTCCATAGGGCTGGTTATCTATTTCTGAATACACGAGTCACCGAAATTTTTATGGATTACAGGACAACTCTAAGACACATGAGTGTCCCATGAGTGGGACTCATCTCTCTTTCTAAAAAAAACCCAAAAAACCAAACAACAACCTTTCAAATAACTTCCCCTTCAGAAAGTCTTCCCACATTAACAGGGATGAGTGCCTCTTTCCCTGAGTATTCCTGTACTCACCCCTATTATCAACACTTACTACATGACCAGAACATTCCCTGTCCACCCCTTTTTTGGCTTCAGTAGGCTGAGCCTGCTTGATGGCAATCACTCTCTCAGGGTCAGTATCCCTGGCAGGTCCCACAGCTCCATCATGTGGGACACACTCACTAAAATGTTGTATGTAAGAGCATTGCTCTGTAGAATTCTGAGAGATATTCTTAGCTTAGTGTTTCCCCTTCACTAAGTTTATACTCTATGACAATAGGCATCACTATTAACTTGTTTTATTATTGTTAAATGATGCCCCTATTGTTTTCCCATACAGTATGTATGACTGAAATGAGAGAAGATTCCACCAGGTGAATGATAGTACTCCATTTATAACGATAACTATATATATTCTCATAATCATGTTCAAATGGACCACATTCTACACAGTTGCCCCCACCCCCCAGATAATTGCTTTTCTGTATTAAGCAATGTTATGCAATGCAGCAAACACAAGTTACATGGATTCTTACTTGGTTTTTCTCTAGCCTCACAATAGCTTGGTGACTAGCAGCTGTGAGACAATGGGCAAGGTACTTTTCTGAACCTTGATTTCTTTTTCTAATCAGTTAATGGGGAAAAATATCCGGCTAATAATGTTGTTACAATCATCTGAAGTATACAAATCAAAGACCAAGCCCACTGAGTTCAAACCAGCACCAACTCAATAACATATCGGGACTAAGTGAGGAGCAATTGCCAAATCATTTCATAAAAACAGAAGGATGATGTTTGCTCCCTATCCCAACGAACCTCACAGCATTTGATCATTCCATGTTTTCTCCAGAATTGTTCTTTGTGAAAACATACAATGGCACTATGATCCTCCTTTCTAAGGCCTGACATTCCGGAGAGCTAGAAGTATCCGATCTTTCAGATTCACTGGAAGCTAGGTTAGCTTCAAGACGCCCATCTCTCTCACACACAGTTTGGAGACAAAATCTTAGATGAGCGAAAGTTTTCCCATTGCAACGTGAGTTCACTACCTTTCTCCTTCCAATTCTACACTCCCTCATCACATGACAGTAGATTATAATATGATTTCTTTCTCGCAAGCAACATGCCTTCTAGATGGGATGTCTTTTCCCCATTCAGACATGGTTATTCTCAGAGATCTCATCCGGATATTTTAGTGGTTGTTTATCTTATGGCCTTTGGATTTCATGTAGCATAAATCATCTACATTGGAAAGTTTTGAGATAAACTTGATGTTCCTGACATCATGGCCCCCACGATACTGCTTAGAATCATATGTGGTTCTCAGAATGTTCAATAAAAGTAGATCAGGTTCTAAGTAAAATGGTGTAGGGCCTATATTCTCAATAGGGAGAAAGCAAAGGCAAATTGTTGCAAGACAAAATGTAGTACAATTTATTTCCAGCTGTCTTGGCCATGGATACATAAATGCAAGCATTGCAAATATCCAAAGACCTTTACGGGCCAGACCTTGTTCCATTAAAGTTCATCTTGACAACCCTTTTGTGGCTTCCTTTTCAGAAGTCCTCTGCCTGTCCTGCCCCTGGCCAAGAGACCTGCCCCATCCCACTCTCATTTTTCACCTGTAGCACGAAGTGAGCTTCCCTCAGGGAGTTATTACCTTCACCATCTGGCCTGAGACCAACTCTCTGGCTCAGGACTCCACAGCTCATCTGAATTGTCCCCATGCACACTTTCTTGTAACAGGGCTCCTGGTGATTCTCTAAACTCGCTGTTCCTGTGCAGACCTTGTTTACCTCTCTCCGTGCTGCTTCACAGTGTGGGCGATGCCCTCCTCTGCCTGCACCACGCTAATTCTCACCCAAGGCCCCGCCAAACTGCCATCGCCAGGAACACTTTACTGTTTCACACGGGCAAAACAAACACGTTGGTTTTCATTATTGTCACAAAACTACATACAATTCTTGATTTTGCCAATTATATATCACTCCCATGCCCTTCACTCCATCTACAATCCATTCTCTACAGAGAATCATTTAACACTTTTTCTTCTATCTCCTCATCAATATTTTCTCCTTCTGTAAAATGAAATCAATTTTGCTCCATGTTGACTATGTGTCTATATGAGGGAGAAATGGAACTAAAAGATGATGAAAAAAATAAATGTATATGACCTTTATGTTAGACAGGGTTCTCTAGAGGAACAAAAACAGGACACATGATTTTATATATATATAACATAAAAATAAACAGCTAATTATAGGGCAGTAGAAATGGTTCAGAGCAACTCACTTCCGTGAGACAGCTAACACACTGGAAGTCCTTCAAGTCTTGAGGGTCACCAGGTGCAAATCAAGGAAGCAGACAGCTGAGTCCTGTGTAGAGCAATTCAGGTTATCCAGCCACTGTCAGCAAACAGCAAGGTAAGTCACCAAGGTGACAGGACCCCACAGTCCTCAGCTCAAGTGATGTATACCCCAGTAGCGTGGCAAAGCAGGTATTAAAGGAACCTCAAACTACAGAGACACAATCCATGGGTTAGGTGTTCCACAGGTAGTACAAATTGAGGCAGAGAGCAAGCTAAGATAGCTACACACCAGTCCAAACATCAAAGAGAAAGCGGCAGGAAAGGTGAGGCTCCCTGAGCCATTTATCTCTCCGCCCTTCAATTAATTCTACATTTGCTCATTGGCCAGGTTGGCACAATAAACTTACCTATCACAACCTTTAAAAAAAAACCCTCATAGAGTTTAGATTTGTATCAAGTTTAAATATGAGGGCAGGTGAAATCATTTTGGGGAAACATCCATTATCTTTTCATTCCATTTTCCATGAACTTATTGAAGGCCCCTTGTATATAACAACAACAACAACAGAAAAAAAAATCATTCCTGAGTAATTTTCAAATGTTTTATATCTACAACCTAGAAGACAAACATTAAAAGGAAAATGACTATATTTTACGTGTAATCATCATTCTTACTGGAAATTCTAGGGAAACCAGCCAAACTAGATAGTTGGAAGAGAAATGGTCCCGTGGATTATTAGAGCCTTTTCATGAGGTGCCAGCAAAGAGATTTGTCAGTATTACAGAAGGATTGGCCAATCTTTTTAAGGGCTCAGACATGAAGAGCTAGACTAGACTATATCACTTTTCAAGCGGGCTTCTAAATATGTACACAATAGCATACATGTACCTGAGACAAATTGGAGCTAAACCCCACCTTATGCAAGGGAGGGGGTAAAGACCTGTGAGCTAGCCACAGAGTGACAAGAATAAAAAAAAAAAAGTTTACCTCCAAAGCTCGTGAGAAAAGTCATATGGGAAGACCTCCTCTCACATGAAGCAGTTAAGGTCAACATTTGTCTGGTCTAAGAGCAACTCTTTCCTTGGATACGGAAAATTAAATAAGAGACCCTAGGAAGTAACCACCTGGGGACCAAAGGGGCAGAAAGAAAATATACAGTAGAAATCACTCTTCAGTGACATGAGCTCTTCAGAGACACACCCATTCATCTTTGTTTAACCAGCATCCTGCAAACCTATCCAAACAGGAAACACTTTTATTTTCACCCAAAGCACCTACACAACTGAGTGTGGGTCAGTCTACTTGCGTGGGCCGTCTTGGTGCTGACGGTAATCAGATGGTATTGCTGGGTGTGTGGAAGCTGGTGCCCTAAGTCTGCATGCTGAAGATCTGTGGAGTCCTTGGACATATCGTCTTTGAGGTCTGATCAGAGAGCAGGAGTGGGAGTTCTTATGGCAACCCTGCTCTTACTTCAGTGAGTGAGACCATCCTACTCTCGCTTAGCTCCTCAGGAAGCCAAATAAAGTGAAAAATGTGAAGGCAAAGAAAAGCGAAGAAAAAGAATTCAATATCAGAGAAAAGAGATAAAGAAGAATGGAGTATAAAAATGAAGAAATGCCTGAAAAACTCAGTATCAACGTCATTGCATTTAAAGGAGTAGGGGATGTAATCCCAGTCCGATGTAGCTAGCTCAAGTCTAACTGAAGTTTCAGCGGCAGGCATTTCATCTGTCATATCAAAACATTTTCAATACCATCTACCAATACAGCACTAAATTCTGGACTGCCATTAATGTCAACCCATTTATAATTTTGGCCCGCAGCACTACAAAAAGGCAGATGACAGCCTACTATTTCACACCTGCTGTTGAAATGAATAAAAATGACTGAAACCCTTAAAAGCAGAAGAAAGAGGAAGGGGAAAAATAAAACCAACAGCCCTGTACAATAAGGCTGGAAAGAATTCCCTGCCTGTCATGTGTTTTGAATGCCAGCGTTTGGCTGATGTTTCCTTTACAGATCTGATAGCAGTAAGTGCCATGTACCTGAGGTGGGGAGCCTGTGGGGTGATCATTTCCCTCTGATTGGTACTAGCCTATCCTCTCATAGCAATTTCATGACTCCTATATGCCCATAAATAATGATGATACAGACTTTCTGTAATATTCTTTTATGATAATAACCATATATGGTATCATATCATATGTGGTATTTTGCTACTAAATGTATGCCCTCCAGAGAGTTGAAATATATCTTGGATGATCTTTACTCTTCTTCTCTCTCTAAGAGTGCCTTTTAAAAACAGAAACCATAATGAGTTAAACATCACTGTGCCACCTGATATTTTCTAAAATTCACCCAACCAGAAATGGGATGTTGAATATGTCTCTGAATAGTTTCCTGTTTTGATCGTCAAATTTGGGCTGCATTGGCCAAGTATGGCTATGACAATGTCTAAGGCCGTGGCTCTCATAGTGTGGGAGGCAGATTTGTATTTTCATTGTAGTACTAAGACATTGCAAGCACTGGTGGCACAGTGGGTTTTGCATAAGACTGCTAACCATAAGGCCAGCAGTTCAAAACCACCAACCCCTCCACAGGAGAAAGATGAAGGTTTCTATTCCTCTAAAGATTGAAAGTCCCCAAAACCCACAGGAGGGCAGTTTTATTCTGTCCTATAGGGTCTCATGAATCAAAATTGACTTGCAGGTAGTGAGCTTGAGTTTACTAACATGCCACTTGCCTTTTATATGTCTTCTTTAAAGTAAACTTTTATTATAAATTGAGTGAAGTTTTACAGAGAAAATGCATTTTCCATTAAAAAATAAATACATATTTTGTTTCATGTTGAGGACTGCCTTCCCCATAATGTAATATCCCTTACTTGATTTCCTCTTGTCTTGCTCATCTTCATGGCTTCTTCTTTCCTGCCTCTTGAACTTGATCCTTGGGTAAATGCTGTCCTATTGATCTCAAAGAGTTGATCATTGTGCTATTATGAAGTAGCTCATACTCCCCTGGTGTTATTGTTCACTTTATAAAACTGTCTACTGTTTGGCTTAAAATTGAGCCACATGAGTGAGTTCATTTCCAGGTCTGAAGGGTAGCATAGATCCTTAGCTCTGTGGCTGCAGCTGTTTCCATCTGGTCTATAAGTTGCTCTTGTTATGATTTTCAGTTTGCTCCACCTTTTCTCGACTCGAACCAGGATCTTCTAATGGCACCTCCTTCAGAGTGGTCAGAAATGGTAGCAAGCACCATCTAGTTCTCCTTTACACAGACTTCGCATGGTCTGGTAGCCCTTAGACTAATTTTTTCATACTTCTTTGATTACCATCCATCCACTTCTTTACTCTGGATGAGGAGAAATAGACACTTTCATCTTAGAGGGCTGCTCACAAGCCTTTAAGACCCCAGTCATTGCTCATCAAAATAGTATATAGACAATCGTCTTTGTGGAATATACTCCACCAGTTGACCTTGGTGACCTCAGAAGACCATGGTCCTGAGCCTCCAGACTCTCATCTTGGCCGAGACTAAGAAATGTCCATAAATTTACTTTCCTGTATGCCCTAATATATATTTACAGTATAAGTAAGTACATACGCAGAGGTATCCTCTGTTGAATTTATCTATGTAAGTATGTTACATAAATTTAGTCATGACTCCATGATTTGTCTATTTTAGGTGCAAGAAGAGATTTAGAATATATTCAGGCTCCCTTGACCGAGCACAAATGCAGATCATCCAAATTTGAATGGAGTATTATATTCATGTCACATTAAAATAAAAGATAATAAACTACAAACCTCCTATAAGTATGACTTGCTTTATGTACATGGATCATCTGTGAAATAAGACAATATGTGATTTGGACGTTATGTGACCACCCTATGGTAGCCAGCATTTTGTCAGCTGCCATTGCTGCTGGTGCGGGCGATGCTGGCAGAGGTGGAAGAATAGCAGGGGCAGCAAGAGGAGAGAAAGAAAATAAGAATAAAGCAAAGTATGCCAAGCCTCATTCACCCATTTATCCATCACAGAAAACGTGAGAGCCCACACCCAGAGGATGGCCTCTTCTAACTGCCTGTACACCCTGAGGGTCAGCTCTAGGAGAACCTGTGTTTTTAATCATGGAGACCATTTGGAGGCAATAATCAACCAAAGGAGCTACGGCTTTCCCTTAAAAACAAAAACCCAACCACAGTTGTATTGTACCCCGGGTTATTTATCAAGTGGATGTTAAGTGGCATACACTTGTATTCTCAAGGAAAGCACTTACCATGCATGTCTCTATAGATTCCAAGTCTGTCACCATTTTTCAGTCTGTCTTTTAAAGAAAAGATGAATAATTCAGCCAAACCATAGCTCACACTAAGCTATCAATCTTGGGAAAGAATGTTATAACTTTTTCTTTTGTCTCTTTGTAGAGAAATAGCCAATGACTTTGGAGAGGTTTGTGGCATCTACCAGAGGACTGCATCCTGCCCCCTGTTTAAACTTATGCTTAGGCATCGTTCTGGCTTATATGTGTAGGAGAATAGGACTTGGAGGGAATCCATGGGACCACAAGAGAGGGCATCGATTTACATCACTGCAGTAGCAAAGGTGTAGGTGAAGTGAGTAGCTCTTGGGCCAACTGAGTGATATAGAGAGACTGAAAATAGTCAGCGTGTATCATAAACACCAGTTGTCTCTCATACTTAGAGGAGTCCTCGAAGGCAAAATGCCTTGAAGTATATCACCGAGTGTTGTCATGGAGAGGAATGATTAGAAGTTAAACCATAGAGGATATGCACCACCTTAGAGAGCTTTTCTCTTGAAGGACTTACACACCCTCTGTGAGCCACAGCTTAGATGTCTGCCATCCTGAAGCTCATGGATAAGTGGGATATGCAGAATTTTTTCCATCAATCCTGACTTCGACTAACTACCAACAGAGAATGGAAACAGGGAGAAGGCAAGAGTGAGTACAAGATTAGGCTCATCTCTCCTGAAGAGAGATCCAAATAGATACAGGATTGCGTTTAAACTACAAAATGTGACCTGTTTACTCTGGGAACTACATTATAGAGCTTTAAGTTAGGAGAAGTGAGAGCAGAGTTGACGATAATGAACCAAATAATAAAACTCTTTCAAATTTGTTGCCTGAATAAGCTCAGACTTCAATCTACCTTTAGAAAAACTTATTGGGATCTTTAGTAAAGTTTATTTGAATCTTAAATACTATAATAGTTACACTGTTTCTCAAATGTCAAAATCACACATTTGTTTTGTTTTCCAAATATTCCAAGTAAATGAATATTTTCTTCTTTTGTATATAACTGAGAAATGCCTACAAACCAATATTTCATATTTATTCTTTTCCATAGAGTCAATAATACTTTCCCCTCTTTCTGACTAATTCCAGTTGTATTGGTTTTTCATGTCAATGAGATTAAAGTGAATATCGGTACCTGCAAGTGACCACTATGGTATACATTGGACTTCCTGCTGTCAGAACGCTTTAATGGAAAAGAATTGTTCTCTGAAATGCTCACCCTTTGCACAGGTAGTAAAATACATCAGCGAGTCATATAATTGGTAGAATACAAAGAAATTAAATGAATTGAACAACTGCAGCTGAGGTAACATACATCATTATACCCAGAGGGGGGAACAACATTTCTCCAGCAGCAGATCGTCAGATGCCTTGATATTCCAGAATAATCTGCCTACGCTAGGATATACCTGTCCAAAAACACATAGAGACTGTACTACAAGCATCTGTTAGGGAAAAATTAAGTCTGAAATGGAGTTATAGAGAATGAGATGCAAGATTGGGAAAACGATTTAGCCTGAACTTTATAAGTGATAAGTGAATAAATTCAGACAAAGATAATTTTAATGCCTTGCCTAAATTTCAGAAGATTAGAATTCAGGTTTATGTGTTGCCATGTTATTGAACAGGTTTAAGCAAATCATGCAGGCTGAGAAGAGTAGAAACAAAAAAATCATGTGATTTACTTCCGGAAAATTAGCCAATGAAATCCTTAGGAAGCACCAACACCCAATTCCAGTATACAAAGCATTACCACTAGTCAGGCACCAACTCAATAGCAAGTACCAATAACTCCATAGGAAGTCTAAGATTTCTCTACAAATACTCCTGTTCCTAAGACATTTGCTAACTCAGGTCCCTGCACACATGGATGAGCATGTGGGCTGGAGCTTTGTATGGCTAAGAGGCCACGGGCAGCAGTCATGGATTTGATCTCTTTCAGAGAAAATCTTAGAGGGCCACACAGTAGAAAAGATAAAACAAAACCATCAAGGGTATCTAGACATATTTAATAATAAAGCAACAATTATTCCTAATCACATAGAATAGCACTTGGGGGGAGCACATAAAAAGTGGATTTTTTCAGGCTATGCCAATTTTTAAAAAATTTTAAAACAAACAAAAAAACAGTTCACTGCCATTGAGTAAATCCTGACTCATAACAACCATAAGGAGTCATTAAAAAATATCAATTGGAGCATCAACAATGATCAGTCATAATGGATTGTTCTTTCTCCTAAGAACACACAGGATCTATCTGATCATTCAAAACCTATGAACAATGGCATTCATTTTCAATGGTTGTAAGTCTCTGGTTTTGTCGACAGCTTATGAAGGATGTCAAAAAGAAGGGAATCCATGGGGGCTGTAGACCTTGAGGATAGTTCTTAGAAAGTGGATTGGTTGTATATATAAGAAAGAATTGATTGACACTATCCACCTGTTGGGTGGCATAATAGGCTACCACAAGGTCAGCAGTTGGAAACTACTCAGCATTCTGTGGAGGAAATGTGAGGCTTTCTGCTCCTGTAAGAAGTTAGAGTTTCAACAAGAAACAGAAGCTCCTCTACTCTGTCCTGTAGAGCCTGTCTGAGTCAGAACCAACTCAATGGCTCTGTGTGTGTGTGTTGCAGAAAAGTTAAAATAGGAGGGAATTGTGAATTGTGAGAGAAAGAGTAGACAAGTCACAAGAGACATTGGTGTAAATAGAGAAGTGGAGCCAGGATGCACAAACAACACAAAGAATCTATCCGCAGCCATGTTGTTGGGTAACAGTGGGTTTATCAAATATTGACAAACATGAAATGATTGTAATCAGTCACTGTCAAAAGAGAACAGGTCCCCTCCTCTCTTTTACAAATGATCCAATTAAAGGAAACATGTTGGCTATAAAAGTCAAAATCAACAATGCACTATACACTGACAACCCATCCAACATACGAAATCAATAGTGCATTCTGCTGCTATCCAGCACAAAGCGACAGTAGCAACTTCCCCACCTCTTTAGTCAAATATGACACTGTATCAATCGATCAAAACTCAGTACTTATTGAGCAAGGCCTCTGAAGAATGCAAACTGCCTTGTACTTCAATCCACCGCCCATTTTATTCCGATACATTTTAACTTAAAGGCATAATACCTGAGAATGTTCTGTGGACACATGCAATGTTTCTTTATATAATCACCATGAAATTTGACACTGCCTATATTTACAACAGGATTATATGAACACTGGAGGGCTCAAAAGGCAAAGCTACCATTGATTCGGGCATGGTGATTTTAGCACTGGCTCCATTCTATGCTTTGTCCAAGTCCTCCATTCAATGTGACAAATAAGACATATGTGGCTTAATTAGTCATCAGATTTGCAGTGGAACTAAAAGTAATCCCAAAAAGGCACTGAACAAGAACAGGAGACAGCACGATCTGTGTGTCTGACAAGAGGAAAAACCGGTTCACAGCGTCCTACTTGGTACAGTGTGAACAGAGAAGGAGAGTAGAATTCTATGGGTCTTGTGATTCTGAGCAAATCATTGTTATTCTCCAAATCTCAGCTTTCTATAAATGAAAGAGTTTTATCTAATGAGATATGTTCAATGAACGATGTATGCATAGCCTAAACTATTAGTAGCTTAACACAGCATATTTCAAAATCCTTCCCACAATTGCTTCTGTCAGAAATATATGTTGCACGATGGCAGAGTATAAAACATAACCCTCAACAAAATTTCATAAACAATACTTGTCAACAATATGTAATGATCTGTAATATGTTCTTTTCTATTAATTCCTTTGTAAGTGTTCATTATGACTCCCGATGGATTGCCACTCAGAGTTGGAAAACAATGCTGTTCTAGCCCAATGGTACACCTGGGATGGAAGTGACCCATGGAAATTCCTATCATTCCCTAGGCGTGGGATTATGATAGATGAAACAAATCTCTTTGACTCCATTTATTCATCCAGTGTGCATTCTCACAAGAGAGAAGAAAAACGGTGTATCAGGAAAAACAGTTCAAGGTCACTATATTTACCCAAATGACAGATATTCTCTTTAATATTGTGCTACATTCATTTCAAACACTAGAAGTTTATAGTCATTAGACTATGTTGTCCATGAAGATATATAGATATATATCTCTTAGGACTCCAGTTACATATCTTAGGGCTCCAGTTTAGAAATGTGCTGATTTTTATCCTGAACAAAATGCATTTTGCAGGTGTCTAGAACAAGTGGGTGGCGGAACACACATTTTCTCCATCATACACCTGTATTGGTATCATGAGGAAATGTTCTAAACGAACTCCAGTAAAATCAATGGTTCCTGCAGGATCTGCTGGGCCAGTTCAATTTCAGGCAGGTAGATCAGCTCACAAGGAGACAGTGACTGCTTTCAAGGACTTCCAAGGGGATAGTACTGCAATAGTTGCTTGAAGGACACAAGAGGACCACATGGCCTCATTCGGAAGGGTTGTTAAGAAAAACAAAAACTGAACTGGTGATAAAAATCCCAGGAAATTTGGCAAAGGCATGTGTTTCCATCCCAGCAATGCTCCTGCCCCATCTGTGAGGGCAGGGGGGGGCTGTGCTCTGGGCATTTCCTTGGGAAAGCTCAGCCTATCCATTCCACAGCCCTCATCGTGTCCCTTCAGAGTTCTCACTGCTCCTAACACTCAAGGAATATCTAAAAGCAACACAATTTGAGTCATTGGAGGATGTCAAAACTACCATTTGGCTGTGGTGTAATTCAAGTTCAGAATTCCTCAGGAAAAGGTTAGAGAGATGAAAACACTGCCGTCTGAAGTAGATAGACCTGGATGGAGGCTATATTGGGAAGAATTAGCTTCATGTATTGATATTTTATTAATAAAGGTTTCTATGACTTCATAGTAATCCTTTTGTACTTAAGCCTTTTCTATCATATGTATCTGAAATACTGAAATAAATATCTGACATTAGTAGATTTTGGAAGACACTTTTTTCCCCTTCCCAGCAGTCCTTTTATTTTCTCGGCTTCCTCCCTTTATGTCATGTGCCTTCTTTGTAATAGTAGGATCGTCTTTTTAGAATGACCAATCTTATTTTTCTGCCAACAAATTGAAGCACAGAAAAGTAGGCCCTTTTGATGCAAGATGACACCCATGCTAACTGCTACATGCAACATGAGCACCATTCTACCATTGACTACGCTAACACCAAGGTATTAAAATGAATGAATCCACCTTCACTACGTGCTTTCTTACTGACGTACTCTAAATTATTTCATCCACACACTGACTTCCCTAAAAGTAAGGCTTTCATTCCCCTCACTTCATCATTTTGGTTAATTCAGAAAGCATCAACAACTGGTCTCAAGGTGTGCAGCAGAAAATCAGCCAAGCAGGGCTTACATTCAAAACTTCCTGAAAGAAAGTACACAGTCCAAGTCATCCACGTTAAATATAACCAAGAATAGGTGTTCAGACTTTAATATGCTCTAAGAAATCCCCATTCAGGCAAAAGTGTCCCGAAACCATGGGAATCAAAGTCAAACAGCATCCATCCACGCACTTCAGATCCACCTCTCCAGGTACAGATAGGCAATCATCCATGACCACGCTATTTTTCTACTAAGAAAAGCACCCCTTTTCCTCATTGTTCTTGAACTAGATCTGTCGTTGATGTGTCCTGATGGCATCGGTTTACACGTTGGATGCGGCCTGAAAGGAGGACAATTTGAAACCACCAATCCTTCTATAAGGAGGGAGCTTTCTCCTCCTGGAAAACCTTCCAGTCTCAGAAACACACAGGAGCCATTCCACCCTGCCCTAGAGGGTCTCTCTGGTCAGATTGACTCCATGGCAATGAGGCCTTTTTGTTCTGTTTTGTTTGATATCAGTAGTTATGATACAGGTGGAGGTGACACCACTGAGGTCTATGAAGACTTTGAATTTGATAGGCTTTAAAATCGTGTTGAGGATTCTCTAGCTGTGCAAACGGCTAAGTGGTGAACTAGCAACCTAAAGGTTGGTGACACAACCAACCTGGAGGCCTGTAGGAAGTGAAGCCTAGAAATCTCCTCGTGCAAGATCACAGCCTTCAAGTCCTCAAGGGAGTAGTTTCACTGTACATATTTGGAGTCGAGTTTGAGTCAGCGCAACAGCAACTCGCAGCACAATGCCTTGCAGGCTGCTGTGTATGTGGATTGTACAGATGTGTTTCTTTGACCTTTTTAAGCTAAGGGGTGTGTTTCCTTTCTTCCTAAGACTCTGAACCCCTTATGTTCATGCTCTTCAAACTCTCTGAAGGAATTTTCTACTCACATGCAATATTGTTGAATCATGCATTCAGTGAAGGCTTACACACTCCTTTCCTCAAATTCTTGCCCAGGATAATATGTGGTTATTCAAGTCTGGGTTCTGATAAAGTACAAAATTGTCTCAATGCATGAAGACTATTAGATTGAGTGTCTTGGGAGAAATACAGCCAGAATGCATCTTAGAGGAAAAGACTGCAGATTGCTTCCCACAATCTTTGGATGTATTGTTAGGAGAGACCAGTCCCTGGAGAAGAACCCCATGCTTGAGAAAAAGGAGGGGCAGCAAAAAGGAGGAAGAGTCCACATGAGACAGGCTGACACTGTGGCTGTAACAATGGGTGCAAATGTGACAATTGTGAGGTTGGTGCTAGCCCGGAGAGTGTTTCTTCTAGCTGTACATAAGGTCACTATGAGTTAGAACCCACTTGGCACACTAACAACAACAACGTAGGAATAACTTTTATGTACAAAGGTTTTTAAGGTTGGAAAATAGATGTATCATTAATTTATTTGTTTATCATGCTATTATGCGGTTTAAGGCTCCTGAGTGTGGCCACTCCATGGAGGGGGCTATACCAAGATATTGAGATCAAACTTTCAGTGTGATGAAAGGAAATATGAAAGACGTTTCTCTCACTTCGATAAACAGATTGTGGTTTCCATGCTGCCCCTGTGAACCTGGTGCAATTAAAGTGTTCTGGAATAACCGCCATCTTTCTATATGCGCGATCACCTGGATGGTCAATAAGTTAGCCTTTGCTCTGAAAGTGGTTTCGTTTGTGTCCAGACTGTGTGTCTTTCTTCTACCACAGCTGGTTCACAAAGAGGAGAGAAGGGCAAAATGTGCTGAGAAGAGTTTAAGGCCTGTTTGTAATAAGTCTATTCATAAACAAGACTTAATTTTTCCAACATGTGTTCTCAGCATGGAGCACTGTGTTAGGCAGTATTATCTAGAGAAACAAAACCAGGATACTTATAATATATATCATATAGAGAGAGTCATAAGGCTTATATATAATCATAAGGATTTTATATAAGGATAGGTGTACACAGAACAAAAGAATATAACATCTAATTAGTCCACACAACAGTACGGAGGACACAGTTCAACTCACTTCCATGGAACAGTTAATATACTGGATGTCCTTTGACACATGAGGGCTGCTGGGTTCAAGGTCAAGGAGGCAGACAGCTGAGTCTTCCCTCGGGTAATGTAGGCAGAGTCCACCAACAGACAACAAACAGCAGGGCAGGTCACCAACAGTCTGCAGCTCAGGAGTTTAGCAAAGCAAGTCTGGATGGGACATTGAATTCAACATGACAGGATCCACCAGTCTCAAGCTCAAGTGATGTACACACCAATATGCGGCGAAACAGGTCTCAAAGGAACCTCAAGTTCTAGCAACAAGATCCACAGATTCACTTGTCCCAGAGGTAATGTAGCTCACAAGTTGAGGCAAGAACTAGCTAAAGCAGCCCCACGCTGCTCTGATTACCAGAGAGCAAGAGCGTGAGGGGCGGACCTTGCTGAGCCATTTACCTCTTTGCCCTCCGATCAAACTGCAACCTGATTCATCCCATATGTTCCTATTCTCCAGGCTGGCACAATAAACCTACCTACACATATCAAATAGCCAATGGAGGATGTGAGGCGTTGTGACCTTCCCACCCCAGCACAGCTGACACATGTTTATGTTTTAATCTCCTAAATAAATAATAACTGGGGGGGGGTTCTCCTACAAAATAGGCACTCCATACATGTCTTCTGGTTTGACCTATGGTCTAACAAATTTAGAATCATGAACTATCTAGCAAAGTGATGGCATGTTAAGCTTCCAATATACTAGCACCCTTACATTAAAATAATCAAACCCACTGCCATCTAGTTGATTCTGACTCATTCGCAACCCAACATAAAGTGTCCAGCCTGATAAATCTTTACAGAACATGCAACCTCATTTTTCTCCAGAGGAAGTGCTTGTGAGTTTGAACCCCAGACTTTGTGGTTCGCAGCACAATGCCTAACTCACAGGGCCACCAGGGGTCCTCGGCATTATCTAAAGAAGTCCAAAATGCAATCAGAAAGATGGAACAATCTGTAACACAAAATGAGTTTCTCATTCACCAAACAAAATGATATTTAGTTAACCTTTTCACTAGGAAAAATAAAAAAAGACAACTTCAGTCATCAAATACATTAAATAAGAGGAGAGAATTCATTTCAGCTTCATTTCCTATCAGCCCTTTTATTAATAGCTTGATTTCCCAGATAGTATCTAGGCATAAAAGTTGCCTTTCCAATTTCTCATTTAGATGACAGATATTCCACATTGCCAACTACACCACTAAGGAGTAAGCAAATGCTCTTCGACTTTTAGTGAAAACATAGAATGAAATAATAATTATAATAACCCATACTGATTTGGATGATTTTCGCTACTGAGGCTCAGGAGAAAGCCGCATTTGGGATGCAGCAATATTGTTAACCACATAAATGACCTTATAATTGCAAAGTTTTCCTGGCTCAACTGGGATATCATTTCTAAAATCATATCCCTCTAATTTATTCGTTCCATTCCCTGAAGAGCTGACTGGAGGTCAGCCTTGTCATGTGAGAGACATCATCTCTCTTACTGTAGCTGCAGCAAACTGCCATTTTCTTTTATTCTTCCATCCATCCTCCTCTCCCATACTCATCTGTTCTAAAAGGAAATTCACATCCGACGTGGTCAACTGCTGATGATTTCATCTCATCCGCATGGTTTTCCCAAGAGACAATTAAGCACCAATTGTAGAATCAGGTCCTACAAGGTCACAGACATGGCCGTCTAGTTCATGACTAGCCACCCTAATCCGGTCATGTGGAACACAGAGCTTACCCAACAGTTGCCAAGAAATTGCAGAAGAGCAAATGATTGCAAATTGGCTTCTCTACATCTTTCTCTCTACCGTTGTTTTCTACCCATTAAAATAAAGGAGTGGGGGATGTTGACTAGAAACCTTAGGTTCCTTCAGCTCTCATAGAGAGAATAGGCTGCTTTAGATGGCTCTCTAGAGCCAGGTGGATGGAAGCTCAGAGGTCAGAACTGATGAAACAATATTGATTTTGTATACCTGAGTGAGGTGAATGTCTAATACACTTAGCTACTACTAATGTGAAGGTTGGAGGTTCAAGTGCTCCCCAAGTGAACCTTGGAAAGAAAGGACTGGTAACAACTTCAAAAATAGCAACTATTGAAAATACCATGTCACTCAGTTCTACTCTAAAACACACAGGATTACTGTTTTTTAAAACATAAGGATTATAAGAGATTACCTCTTGTATATGGTATGAATAGTGTCTTTCTCTAATGTAGGATGTGGGTCTGCCTCTCTACCTATCTTCTTATACTCCCTCAAATGCACAAGGCATTGGTACTGCAGTGAGGGGTGCCTAGAACAGATGCAGAACTTACCTGGGAATGACGCTTCAGTCTAGAGCAGCTATCAGTATGAGTCATAGAATGGTTCCTAGATGTGTATCTTACTTCCCAGTCCATTTAGGTGAATCCTGCCTATACACAACTCTAATGGCATTGCCGTGCAACAAATATCCCACTACCTTTATATTTCTTACCTGTACAGTTTCTATGTTTCTAGGGCTCTCCTCCACTGGTGTGCTCTTATCTCACTTGTCCATTAGAAAACACCTTTTACAATTCCTGAAATCTCCACTTCACACTTATTTGTGTCTCCACGCCTTCATTAACATTTCTACTTTCTCCAACAATGCTCTCTTGCTTCTATTTTTTTGCGTTCTACATGCTCCAATTTTTAAGTACCCATCTCCAAAAATCACCTCTTACGCATGGCCTTTACAACACATTACTGACTCTATTCTTTAAAGAAGAATAGAGTTGAAGGGACACAATAAAACATTTTGTGTTTGAGGGCTCCAGAATTTCTGTAGCTAATAACCAATTTTATGGACAAGCTACCCAAAACATCTGGAATAAATATGCAAATGAATAGACATTTCTGGGTTCCATGAACTATTCACAATTCAGATCTTATAATATGTTACATCAAAGCTATGATAGTATATGAAGCACAATAACAAAACCATAACACCCTGTTCATTAATAGGTTTAGTGGAGTAACAGTGATTATCAAATTAGACTCTTAAGCTTTACAAAGGTAGGAATTAGTTTTAGAATCAAGTTATATCACTTGTACCAATTACCATAGCACTGAGCATTTGAGGAGTTAATTGTTTTGTTTTTCAGTGATCTCACCAATATAATGACTTATTTGAATTAAGGTCTTCTCTATTCCTATTAATGAGTCTCAATGGCACAGTTGTTAAAGTGCTTGACCTCTAACCAAAAGTTGGAGGCTCAAATCTAAGTCTGCCAACTACCATATGGGAGAAAGATAAGTCGTTCTATCCCCATAAGGATTGACTGCTTTGGAAACCCCAAGGGGCATTTCTGCTCTGTCCTACAGGGTCATTATCAGAAAGAATCTATTGGATGGCAGTGAGTGAGTTTACAAAAGCTGGAGCGGGGGCGGCGGGGGAGTGGAGTCCTAGGCTTTTGTAAGATAAAGTGTTAAATCTTAGACATTGGCATGAATTGGATCAGTTAAATGTTTGAAGAGCTATTGTTTTCTCTGAAAACTCCAGAACCAAAGGCAATTTCCTCCATTTACCAAAGTAATACTGAGATTATGAAAATTACATAGCATCAGAAACAACAGAAATCCATACAAACATTACAGGTTTAATATATGATCAATAAAGCATCATCATATTTCATACTGTAAGTAATAAAATGATGGATACTTACCTGAGTCACATGTGTGGATGGATATGTGCCCTCATACCTTTATAAAATGGTATATGTGTTGCTTTACTGGGGGAGTTGAGACCTAATCAAAGAGAATGGAACTCCTTCCTAGAAATCTGGAATTCTTTTTTTTTTTTTAAGAAAAGTGACTTCTAAATTAGAGTCCCCCAAATACTTACCACTGGTATTTTCAAGTGTCTACTGCCTGGTAATGGACAGAGAGCCATAAAGAGGAGGTAGGAGACCAGAAACAATGCACTATACTCTTTCTTGAATTTAACAAGAAAAGAACCTTACGAATCTCTACCTGACCTCCCAGTATTGCATCTGGAGAGTAGCTAGTATTCTGCGAGCTTCGGAGACACAAGTGAAAATCAACCTGTCAGAGACCCATTCCATTCCCCGTCTGCTCAGTAGCTGGTGATTGCAAGAGACTCTGCGACAGTGTTCAGGTCCTGGGCAGGGAGGCCTCCTTCCGGGACTCGCTTGACCCACGTCAGCCTCTGTTTTGAAGGTATCATGGCTGCCCTCAGAGCCTTGGTGAGGCCTAAAATTGTCCAAAAGAGGACCGAGAAGTTCATCCGGCACCTATCCGACCACTATGTCAAGATTAAGTGCTACAGGCACATTCCCAGAGGCATTGAACACAGGGTGCAAAGAACATTCAAGGACCAGATCTTGATGCCCAACATTGGTTATGGGAGCAACAAGTAAACCAAGCACATGCTGCTCACAGGCTTCTGCAAGTTCCTGGTCCACAATGTCAAGGAGCTGGAAGTGCTGCTAATGTGCTACAACTCTTACTGTGCAGAGATTGCTCACAATGTTTCCTCCAAGAACTGCAGAGTAGTCATAGAAAGAGCAGGCCAGCAGAGTCACCAATCTCAATGTCAGGTTGTACAGTGAAGAAAATGAACAGATGGCTCATTTTTGAGTTTTATTTATGTTAAATAAAACCATAAATGAAAAAAAGAAAGAACAAGAAATAAAGAAACTCTACCTAATAGCAGAGTGACAAAGATTTCTACCAGATTCCCACCAGGCACCCTTCCCCCCACCCCAACCCGTCCTGGTTTCTCTGCCGACTTAAGAGTGTTCCCTGGCTTTCCAATTTCAGCAAGAATCTGGGTAAACATATTCAATGATCATTGAAGTTCACCCCTTTACATTTCCTATTAATTTTATAAAAAGACACTATCTTCTTTCTTGCCTCCTAAAACAGCCCAGACATCACAGTTCAACTCTCAGTTATGCATGCTTGATGCTCTAAGCATGATATCTTGTGTTAGATAAGATTTCCTAATGGCTAATTACAGAGAAATGGACAGCCATCTGTCTCCACATCCCTCATGAGATGAACCACTGTGTGTTGGGAAATTTTGTCCGGTTTTTCATGTCTTTGTCATCTTCAAGTATCACTCTGCCCACTGTTACTTCACATCCCCAGTCCTCTTCTTGTTAATAGTTTATAACATCCTGCCCTTCCCCGGCCTCCTGGTTGAATTCAAACCTTCAATGGCCTTTGGAAAGCAAATACGGCACTCCAATTATTTAACTTAGTGGTAACATGAAAGTAAAGAAACTATACGTGCATGGTTTAATCTTAAAATAGAACGTGTAGGGTTTATTGGAATTACTTCAAGACATTTGACTGTGTTTTTCTGTTTAAGGTTTCAAGATAATGTACAGGCAAATAGGGTGTTTCTTAAGCAACAGAACCGAGAAGGAGTACAATTGTGCTTGACCCAGTTCCACTGTGTGCGCTCTGTCTTTCGAAGAGCTGCCCTTCGCCGCTCCCATTTTCCTTCCAAAATGCTTTGTCCTTTGCACGCTAACTGAGCACTTCTATCATCCAGGGAACAGATGAGAGATATGGGTTGTACACATAACTCTTTATCAAACAAAGAAAATGCATCTTGTAGTTAGGAGGAAATGACTGATGATTATGCTTTGATTCTGGCCTCAAGTGTAATAAACACACACACACACAGTAATTTCAAGCAAGCTACTTAACTTTTCTGAACCCCTTTTTTTCTTTCTGGTCTCTGGAGAGAATAGCTGAATTGTCTCAAAGATTGTCTTTTTTATTTTTCCTTATAATGCCCAAAGCCTAGGATTCTGTTCTTTGTGACATGGTCTTCTCCAGTAGGGGAAACCTTCCCAAAGCACCCATGAATCATTATGATCATGGGAGGATGTCCATCTCAGCATTACCCATCCCCCTAGACACCTGTTAAAATGTCCATGCTCTTAGCTAGTTCTAGGTGGGAAAGCTCTAGAGTTGAAGCACACTTGTCGGTTGGCTGCACACGTTTCTTTTCTGCACTGGACCACTGCAGGCACAGCAAAGCCAAGTCCCGTCAAAGCAAATATTGGCTGCTGACCCACAGGTGCACATCCACAGAGGGGATGAGCTGACATGGCTCACATGAGGACCACATTGAAAACTTGCCCAAGCCATAGTCTTTGGAAATGTGGGAAGACATTTATCTGACCTTCTTTTCTTCCCATAGAGGCCTTGCCTAGCTCTGTTCTAATTCTGAATGTAGAAGTGGGACCAGAAAAAGATATATAGAAAAACCTCAAGGAAAGTGCCTTTCCCCACACGTCTAACTTGATTAAAACTGAGGTGCATGCCTCGGCCTCCTCTTGAGCTGAGAGCTTAGCCTCCAGGGAACTCCAAACAAGAAAGGGTAAGCAGGACTGAAGCAAAAGACACACACATGCCGTGTGTTGACTGTCCAGGGCAGGGCTGGGAGAGAGGGTTTTCTCCCAGGCACGAAGTCCAGGAAGGCCCATGTTCAGACTTCCAGTGAAGACATATTTTGTGATATTTGAGGGAAAATGATTGAGGAGGCTTGGCTTGGAGAATTGGTCTGCAGTCTTCTAGTTTGGGAAATGCAGGTGGGGTTTGTTGAGGTGGGTGTTCAGTTAGGATGGCAAGAGAAAACTTAACCGAGCTAAAATACCACACAATGGAGAAAAGTAGCCGTCTCTCTATAATTAATGAACAATAAACCTCATCATTGCTCATGTCTATGATGGAGGGAGGAAAATCCAGAATCTGTGCTGAATCAGATCCTCTTATTTGCAGTCTTCTTATCAGAAAATTAAGGACCTGGTCTTTAGATACTCTGGAGGGATAGTGGTGAGAGGGCTCTTTCATGTTTCAGTAGTGGCCTGGTCCTGCCAAACCATATACAATAGATTATTATAGGACATCAATTATATGCCTTTATAGTATATAATATTTATTTATTGGCTTCTGTACTTTATAGTGTACATAAATATGTAACAAACAGCATGAGTGAATGTTCTTATATTTCATTCTCTGAGAACACAAAAAACACTTGGCTTATATATGTATATTAAACAGATTTTAAAATAAGATATATATTTTTAAATACAACAATGTCTAAAGGAATGAATAGACCTAAATCACTTAAATATTTTTTCTAAGGGAGACGTTGCCAATGTCTTCTTCCTCCACTCAGGTCTCCTCCACAATATCATCAAAGCACACTCCCAGTGCTTTGAATGTCATAATTTAGCTTGATTATGCCAGGGTTTCCCTTCAGGGCTTTAGCAAGGTTTATACTGGGAGAGCTGGGATAGGAGGGCAGGTTGTAATTATCAATCTAATATTTTTCCTTCAATAAGATCAACAGACACCAAGGACACACCCATTTCTCCTCTAGACCATAATCTTACTCTCCTTTCTTCTTGTGGTAGATACGAAGGTTACATTGATAACTTCTCAGATAACTATCAATATATTTCTTTATGCATTTATTCTTCTTTATCTAAACCTCCAGAGTCTAAGTATTACACTAGAAACTGAGAAAGTAAAAGCCATGCAAACACACTTCACTTCCCCTTCTGGCACCGCTAAATTCCCCATGTATCTCACCTTGTCTAATGGCATTACTATTATCACCACCACTCAAGAGTCAACTTAAAAACCTTTGACATGTGTGTTTCAAGTTTGGGGTTGTTAAAATGTAGTCACACATATAAATATAGTGTTACTTATATGTGCAACTGACATGGAAATATTGCAAGTATGAATTTTAGACTTTTGAGATATTGATTTACTCTAAAGTCCTTTTGAGTGAACTTGCCTACAACAATTAGTTCTTATTTTTCTGGATTTTCTTGAGTGGATTGGAGAAACAACTGCCGCTGTGACTGTATTATACTGTCAAGGAAACTGGCAACGGAACCGTGTGATGAAGACAAAGCTGTATTTTACCCTGGTGCAGACGCCAGAATTACATGTAAGCACAGTTTCTCTATGAAGAACATAGAAGAGGAACTTTATCTTCTGCTTAGAGAATTTGTGAAAATGAATGTCTGGAACATAGAAAGCTATGAATATAAATGGAAGAACAGGTACAGCCGTTCATCTCCCGTTTGGAGACCAAGAAAATAATAACACAAAAATCAGAATGCATTCCTCATATACCTGCATGTTACTAGTATACTGATTGGATGAGCAGTGAAAATATTTGCTAATCATAATAAATTAAATTATAAAAATAAAATTAAGAAAATTTGTGTTACAATATTTTTAAGGCGAGAGTAAAATACCAATCTCATACACAGGATATTTATATATGTATACCATACCAAATTTGCTAATCATAAATCAGCAGCGTGACTATATATGTATATAAACACACACACACACACACTGAGGTAATTATCAGAAGTTACTTTGAAAGTACATGCCTGTAGGAGGAAGAACTGGGGATTGGAAAGGTGTAGGAGAGAAAATGCTATGTTTAGGTATATGTTTTAGAACTATTCATTTTTGTTTACTTGGTTTTTAATTAGTCGCACATGTTATAGAAATTAAAAATTAAAAGTAGATTAAACACTGAAGTTGGCCTAAACTGATCCCTAGAACACACCACCATTCAGAAGTAAAGCAAAAAAAAAAAAAAAAAACAACTAAAGGGAATTAACATCAGTTCCAGGGATGTAAAATACTATGATATCATACAGAACCAGAAAAAATATAATTTCATAAAAGTAGGTTTTTCAACCATGTAAGTAGTGACAGCAATTTTAAATAAGAATAAAAATGTGCTCTTTGGACCTGGCCAAAGCAGCTTGTTACTGACACTGGCTAGCAGAATGAGTGACTTGACAGAATGAACTACGGAAAGAAATCCAAGTCCAAATGAAAGGAGGGGACATGGCACAATGACGGAGTAAGCAGGCAAAGGCAGAGGAATTTTGTATGAACGGGACCACAGTTGTGGGGTACTATCTGCGTAAGCACATATGATTTAAGCACATTACATTCTCTGCATAAGCAGTGGACAGTAGATACGGACATAACTTCATGTAGTCAGAACTTTGGCACTTGGCAAAAGGGAAAAAAAAGGTCTAACCTTTTCTAATGTTTTTGGCAGAAATAAAATATCATGAAATATTGGAAATGTAAGTATCAGAAAATGAAATATTATATAATTGAGTGGTAGAATTCAGAGTTGAAGAAAACTGTAATAAAATAAATATGAGCTCAATGTTTGGATTAATTGTCAAAGACTCCATACAAAAATTGTATTCCAATACCTGTGTAACCTTGGACAATCAACAGCACATTTGAGTTTCAAATTTTTTTATTAGACAAATGACATTAATGTAGTGTTTGTCCAGAAAAATCAAAGAGCGTAGCATAGGGTAGGCTGAAATAAAGTTATCTCAACATCTTCTCCTTCTCTGAGAGTAGTAGGTGCCAATTTAACAGAGATTGCCCTGCTAATCATCTCAGGCACATACTAGAACATCCAAAGTGGAGGTGAAGGGTAAACTGGATAAATATAAATCCTCAACCATTAGCTAAGAGTCATCATTTCTAAGTGACCTCATATAGTTTTTTAAAGTAGTTCTAGATCCTGCTTTGAGTAAGTCCTCAAACTTAATTGGTCTACTGTCCCTTTCTCAGGAAGAAGAAGGAAAAAAAAGAATGTTCAGCACCCACCTGTCAATTAAACTCTTTTGCACCACAGCCCAGCATTCAGAAAAAATTTTAGGTCTCTGCATTTGCAGCTTCTGAGGGTCATGCAGTGCCCTGGGAAGGTAGCATCAACCGCCTATGGGAAACACTGCAGAACAACAGGGCAATGGTAACCTGCTACTCGGGCATGTTTGTGAATAAATCAGAGAGTTGACTCAGAGATGACAGACTAACATTACTAAGCAACTTTCAATAGACATCCAAAGGAAGTATTTAAATAGTAAATCCTAGCTTGATGACACAAATTGTTCTTTTGGAAGCTGTCCTTGTTAGGTGCCATCAAATTGGTTCTGAATCCTAGTGACACTATTTTCAACCACTGCCTGGACCCGCGCCGTCCCCACAAATGCTCTGATATTCTGCCCATTGCTGAAGCCACTGCTTCAGTCCCTCTTCACACAGCGCCTGTGCTTTGCCAAGCGGAGCTTCCTTTTCCAGGATCTGATCTCTCCTGACAATATGTCCAAAGTCAATGAGATGAAATCTCACCATCCTCATCTCTACGGAGAATTCTAATTATACTTCTTCAAATACAGATTGGTTTGTTTATTTGGCAGTTCACAGTACTTTAAAAAATACTTTTATTGGGGGCTCATTCATCTCTTATCATAATCCATGCATTCCTCCAATGTGTCAAGCACATTTTCACATATGCCGCCATCATCATTTTCAAAGCATTCTGTTCCCACTTGAGCCTGTGATATCAGGTCCCCATTTCTCCACTCTCCCTCCCATGCCCAACTGCCCTCGTGAAACTTTGATAAGTTATAGATTTTTTTGCATATCTTACATTATCCTCCATTGTCCCTCATCCACTTTTCTGTTATTTGTCCCCCTGGGAGGGGGTTCTAGTGTGATCCTTGTGATCAAGTTCCCCTTTCTCCGCACACCCTCCATTAATCCTCCTGGTATCTCTACTCTCACTGTTGGCCCTGAGGGGTTTATCTATCCTGGATTCCCTGCTTATTGGGCTCTTATCTGTTGCAGTGTTCATGCTCTGGTGTAATCTGATTTGTAAGGTAGAATTGAGATCATGATAGTGGGTAGAAGGAAGCATCAAAGAGCTAGAGGAAAGTTGTGTTTCATCGGTGCTATACAGCATCCTGACTGGATCATCACTTCCTTGTGACTCCTCTGTGAGAGGATGTCCAATTTTCTACAAATGGGCATTGGGTCTCCACTCCATGCCCCTCCTCCCCACCCTGATTCACCTTGGGTATGGTTTTAATAAAGGTCTTACATGCCTGATACCTGATCCCACCCACACCTCATGATCACACTGGCTGGTGTGCTTTGTTGTTTCTCAGCTAGAAGGCCGTTTGTTTATCATCAAGCTTTTGAGAACCCAACCGCTGTATCTTTTGATAACAAGGACTATCAGCTTTCTTCACCACATTCGCTTATGCACCCATTTTGTCTTCAGCGATTGTGTCAGGAAGGTGAGCGCAGAATGCCAGACTTTTAGAACAAAATGTTCTTGTGTTGAAGGAATACTTGATGCCCAACTGTAACCTTAATTTTTAACATATATATGAGTACATAGTTCTATTACCCTCTCATTATATATATTTACATATGTACATACATGGATTTAGGCCTCTAAAAATGTCCTTTGCCTACTGGTTCTTTCCTTGATTTCCTTTTTACTTCCATCTTATCCCAAGGCATGCAGCAGAGCACCAGGGGGAGCAGAGTGATGAAACCCCTGGGGGATACCAAAAATAGACTTAGGAGACAGAGTGTTGAACCCCATCAGACTCAACTTGAGAACACCCATAAAGACCAAGAAACAGAACTTGAACTATTTATAGGCTTTTCCATTTTTGTCAGTGGCTTTCTTTTTGTTATTGTTATTTTGTTCTTGCTGTTGCTATTGTTTTGTTGGTTTTTACTTCTTTGTTGTTTTATTTGGTTTTGCTTGGTTTTTGAACTTATTAATGTATCTCCATGTCTATCTAGATAAGATAGGGGGGGGATAATTAGGAGATGAAAAGAACAGGACCAATGGTTCCATGGGGATATGGGAGAAAGGGAGGTGGGAGAAAGGAAGAGGGGTGGGGGGACCAACTCAGGGACAAGGGAACAACAAGTGAAATAAAATCAATGGAAGGAAGATCATAGGATGTCTAGTGGGGCTCAATAAAGGGCAATGTAGCAGCTAGGAATTATTCAACCTGAGTGAAGGCCGAACATGATGGTGGGACAAGATGGAAGTAAAAAGGAAATAGCATTTGTAGTACTTTCAAGATGCTTTGCCAGAACCATAATTCAAAGGCAGCACCTTCTTCAGTCAACCTTATTCAATGTCCAACTTTCACACACATATGAGGCCATTGAAAATGCAATGGCCTGGGTCAGACTCAACTCAGCCTCAAAGTAAGCTCCTTGCTTTTCAACCATGCAGCAGGGTTACTCAATACATTGTTTGATCTCTTGATGGCTGCTTCCATGAGCATTGATGGTGGATCTCAGCAAGACAATACCATTGACAATTAGCTTTTTCTCCATTTATCATGTTACACATTGATCTAGCTATGAGAATTTTGGTCTTCTTTATATCAAACTGTAATCTATATCGAAGCCTGCAACCCTTTATCTTCATCAGCAAGTGCTTCAAATCTTCCTCACTTTCAGCAAGAAGGATGTGTCATCTATGTATTGCATATTGTTTTAAAAAATTGTCCCTCAATCTAGATGCTGCATTCTTCTTCATATAATTAAGTTTCTCTGATTATTTGTTCAGCATACAGATTGTATAAACATGGTGAGAGGGTACATTGCTGATATATGTGTTTCCTGATTTTAAACCATGCAGTAATTCCTCATTCAGTTCACACAATTGCCTCCTGATAGATGTGCTGGTTCTGCAGGAGCGCAATTAGGTGTTCCGGAATTCCCATTTTAGTGAAAGGTATCCCTGGATTGTTATGATTCATACAGTTTAACACCTTTTCCCGTCAATGAAACACAAGTAAATATCTTTCTGGTATTCTCGGTTATCATCAAAGATGCATCTGACATCGTCAGTGATATCCATTGTTCTAGAACCTCTTCTTAATGTGGCCTGAACCCAGGGAAATTCTCTGCTGAAACTCTTGTTGACTGATCTTCAGAAAAATTGGACTTAAATGGGCCATTATTGAGATTGTTCTATAAGGTGAGGATTCTGTGGGGTCACCTTTCTTTGAAAGGGCACACATGGATCTCTTCAAATCAGTTGGCTGTCTTCCAAATTTCCTGGAATAAAGGAGTGAGTGCTTCCAATGCTTCATGAGCTGGTTAAAACATTTCTATTGGTATTCCATCAATTCTTGGAGCCTGGTTTTGGCTGATGCTTTCAGTGAAGCTTGGCCTTCTTCCTTCAGTACCATTGGTTTCTACTCATATGCTGCCTCCCCAAATGGTGGTGCATTGACTGCTTCTGGGTACAGTGACTGCACCCACCGTCTTTCCATCTTCTATGGATGCTTCTAGCATGATCCCATATTGCGACTCAGGCTTGAATTTTTTCTTCTGTTTTTTTCAGCGTGAGGTATACTATGCATGTTCTTGCTTTTTGCTTTTCTAACTTTAGGTCTTTTCATATTGCAATGTAATATTTAACTTTGTCTTGTTAAGTTGCCCTTTGAAATGTTCTGTTCTGCTCTTTTATTTCATCATTTCTTCCATTTGCCTTATCTAACTCACGATTAAGAGCAAATTTCAGTCTCTTCTGACATCCCATTTGATCTTTCTTTCCTTTGATTTTCATGGCCTTTTGCTGTCTTCACTGAATGAGGTTTTTGATGTTTTCCCACAGCTCCTCGGGTCTTTTGCCCTTTGTGTTGATGCATCCTATCTCTTCTTGAGATGGGTTTGAAATCAAGGTCATACTTTGACTTTGGTGGACTTGTTTAACTTTCTTCAGCTTCAACCTGTATTTACATAGGAGCAATTGGTGGTCTGTTCAACGGCCAGCCCGGGCCTCATTTTAGCTGTTGATATTGATCATTTCTTCATAGTCTTTTCTTATTCTGGAAGTTCGACAGAAACCTGTTCAATTTGGTATGCTCTGCTGGCATTTGAAATACCAGTGACATAGCGTCTAGTATCACAGCAACACACAAATCACCACAGACAAACTGATAGACACATGGTGGATTTTCCCTTAGTGCTGTCCGATGAGCCATGTTTCCTTGTAGTCATTCTGTTGAATCGGCTGAGGTTTACACTTGTCTTAACAATATTCTAGTTCAGAGCTTAAACCTTAAAAGGGTTGCAGAAAAAGTTTTAAAAAATGGCGAAAAGAAGGGGGAGAGAAATGCATATAGCATTTTAAGAATGAATCTTAAGATATTTCATGGAGACTTCCAGTTAAAAATCTCCTCCTCAGATTTTCTAAGCATATTATTATGTTTACAATCTAACTTGTTCCACATTGTTTATGGCAATAGGGTATAATTAGCACAAGATGAAATTTTGCATAGGTATTTTATGCATATAGTTAGGAGTCAAACATTGTATTGAGGAGGCACTATCTATTATGACATCATGTGAAAATAAATCTAACTACCGTGTTAATAGTATTACCTGAAATGCCAAACTGAGTAAGCCAGTGAGTGCCTAAGGACTGCAGAACAAGCTTGGGCTCTGTAAGTTGATGAGACTAGATTCTAGGAACCAGGGCACTGAGCTGAGGCTGTGATTCTATCACTGATTGCTCTGGGCCTCCAGGTGGGTCATTTAACCTCTCCTGTCTTCAGATTTCCTATCTCCTAAAAGGAAATTAAAACTGGAATTCATTCTCCTGGGTGGCGGCCTTCGAGCCAAAGAGCATCTTATCATCCTATTTATAATTGTAGACTCACAGAATTTTAGAGTTGGATGGGTTTTTAGCTCCCATCAAATTAACCCCTCATTTTATGGATGTCAGTATTGGAATTCAGCAAGGTGCTTCACCTTGCTCAAGGTCAAGCCAGCTGATACCTGACTTCTAGCCTGAGAGTTTAACCTGATAGTCCACAAACCTATGTCCCTGAACATGTCCTTTTGTCTTTTTCTTGTTCTGCCATTCAAAATGTGTGTGTTCAGTTAAAATAACTGGCCAAAATTAAAAGCTAAAAACAAAACAAAACTGTGAGAATACAGGATCATCAATTCTGTGCCCTAACAGTCAAATTTACTAGTAATATAGCCCTTAATGCCAGGATAGTTACTTACCTAAACAAGGAAGGTTATATTTCTGACCACATTCCTATTGTCCTAAATTTGAGGAGGAATAGGCAATTCTTTTTCCTAGAAAATTATGATGGAGGTATTGTATATACTAAAGCATAAGCCAAGTTTTTCAGCACATTTTTATGCAGTTTTTTATGGTAAAATTAGGTGCCTCGGCTTATCTTTGAGTAGATATAGGAAGTTGGGGATTGTGTTCGTCTGGGTAAACTACAGAAACAAATTCATGGATACTCATTTGTGTATAAGAAAAAGGTTTATACACAATAGCAATTGAATATTGTGAAAATATTCTAGCCCGGTCCAGATCAAATCCATAAATCCAGTATTAGCCCAAAGGTCTGATACCAATCTACAAAGTCCTCTTCAGACTCACAAAACACATGCAATGGAAGGATGATCACAGGCCAGTGGGTGGAAAGTCTTGTGAATCCAGTGGCAGTGTAAGCCTCTCAACGGTGGCAGGGTCTCCACGTGGCTTCTCCAGGACCCAGGGAGGCATCAGGGTAGGAGTCTATCAGTGTGGTGCCATGTGTCTTGTCAGTACAACATCTCCAGGGGAGTGAGGAGAGAGAGGTAGCGTCTCCCACCTCCAAGATGTAATACAGGATTTCCCAGAATTCTCAGGAGAAGGCCACACCGAGACAGAGGCCTCATTGGCTATGATCCAATTGACAGACTAGACTCCTCCCCTTCACTCATATTCCTGTCAAATTGACACCAGATTATGTAACTACCACAGGGATGTAAATACGTGTTACTTTCTGATTGATCCTTCCAGTCGGCATCCTACCAGATCTGGAGAACACCTCTCATAAAACGTTACACGAGATAATAATGGTACAGGCTTAAAGCAAACAAAATCAACCTATGTGTTATTTTCAAAAGCCCAAGAGATATCCACCATGACATTATGAAATAACAATATTAATAATAAAGGAGCTTTCTGGGAGCCCACTTGATTTTTTCCTGGAAACTTCAGTGGCAATAAATTGATAAATGTCTACACTTGGGATTTCTGCTGATGTTTGGAGAGTCAACTGGCTTAGAACCCCAATTATTTCACTCCGATTTCCCAAGGACCAAAGACGTCATCAACTTCATTTGAGTGATGATTGAGCAGCGATGGAAAACATGTTGTCCTGTGAGCTCCCAGTTTTGTGTATAACAGCTTGCAAAAGAGCTTTCTATAATGTATGGATTGAACTGTTTCAAGTTTTTTTTCTTGCCGCTATAATTTTTATATCTCAATTTACCTCTGTAATTAAGACAGGTCTGGTAGGTATTTAAATTAGCCCAGCTTTCATCTCTATCACACATTCATTTCAAAACTTTTATGAATATTTAATGGAGGTTTTATAATTCATGGTGATATGATGAACAGCCTTTTGGCCGTTAAGTCAATTGACAGAAAAAAAAAATCTCTCTCTTCAGGCAGAAATAATAACGATTCTATTTCTGTTCCTAGATTGGTGATTACACAGTCACCTGTTTTCACATTAAACTTTGATGATAAATTACTCAGCAACCATGATAATATCAGGAGTTTTACTGGCCAGAACAAATTGTCAGTAATTGCTCAAAAGAGAAAGAGAAAGAACTGCCTCTTTCCCCCTTGTCCTTCCCCCAGTGGGTGGTGGGTGTGACCCACCAATTCAACTGGCTACCTTTTCATTCATTTGGTCTGCTTCTTTTATTCTCTCTTTCTTATCTCTCTATTTGTGTGTTGGCTTTTCTGTTAATCCCCCTCCTGTCCACCTAAAGAACAGATGAATATTCCACCAACGGGGCTGCAGATTTGGCATGCACACATCGAACACAGGTTGCACCAAAATAGTGATCTTGGAGATGAATTGCAGTTCAAACAGGTTCATTTTCTATCTGCCTCCCCACGGGACATAACATGCGCATTTAAAATATATATATTTGGGGAAATGTCTCCGGATTAAAGCATGCATCAGATGATTCTGTTTCCAAAGCAACCTAGAGATTTTATTTCATTTAAATATATCAAAGGCTTAGGAAAAGGGACTCTGAGGACAATAGCTAAGTATGTGTCAGAGCGTTATAAAATCTAACCTTGGCTTCAGTTCAGGGTGGCGGGGGCACCCCACCTTCAGTATTCAACTCAGCACCAAACTGGAGCCACAAATGGGAAGAGATGGAGCAGTCATACTGCATCTTCCACTGCCTTCTAGTCCCCACAGGGCCAAGGAGGAGGCCCAGCCTGTAGCTATTGGGGAGCTGGATCATCCACCAGGTTTTTGTGGCTGTCCTGATGGGGTCGCAGTCTTCACTCTCTCCCTGGCAAGGTTATTCTGCTACCTCACGCTTTATCCCCTTCATATTCAGACAACGCCTCTCTGCTCAGTTCCATCTCAGCAATGCCCCTTTACTGCCCTGCCACTTTCTCTTTGGGGGGTTCCAGCCTGAAAGGGAGGCCTTGACTCCATCGCTTCTGAACAGAAGCTTCACTCACGTCATAAATTAGGGCCTTGATTCCCTCAATCAGCTTTGTGGCTGTTCTCCATGCTTTTTTATCCAAAAGGTACAGATAGGTTTTGTGTTTGAACTCTGGTTTGGATTCTCTGAACTCTTAGGTATTGATGACCAAAACAAACCAGTTGCCATCACCTTGATTCTGAATCCTGGAAGCCCGAGATATGTTGAGTAGAACTACACACCAAAGGGATTTTTAATGGATAAGTGTCAGGAAGTAGACTGCTAGGGCTTTACTCTGAGCTGCTTCTGGGGAGACTCAAATTGCTAACTTTTGAGAAAGCTTTCAAGACCTATGTTTTTGTGCCACTTAAGATGTCTCATCAATGACTAAGTCCCCAAAACCAAACCTACTGTCATAAAGCCTGTTTCTGGGATTATAAATCATTATGGGAGCAGACAGCTCCTTGCCAACCTTGGGATGAAAGGCATACAACACCATGAGGACGGACTCCTTTATCAATGACTACATGAGAATAAATACTCAAATGCTCACTCTATCCACTGTATGTACACACGCATATACACTGCACCTTAATGTCTTCCTTACCCAAGGTTATATGATCCAAGGACATTCAGGGGTCTTTATTTCTATCTAAGGAGAAAAGCAGAAAAACCATGATTGCCCCTGCCCCCCACCCCCACCAACAACTTTTTCAAATTTCACTCTGCTGTGAGACTTTCCAATCTATCCGTGGATGAGGGAGACTTAGCAAACTTAATAACAGATCCATTTCCTGGTTATGACCCAATGCAAATGTGCTTCCATAAAAAGGCATTAAATACGAACACTCTCTGGTTGAGTATTATTAAGAGTCCTAGGCGAGAAATAAAGCAGGGGATTCTGTGAATACAGCTTCGACCTCTGGACAGAGGTTTCTTTGCTAAACTTCTCCGAGAGGGATGGAAAGAGGCAAGTGTTATCTAAATTTCAGATAAGGTCATTTAGGAAAATTATACCCTTTAGTTCTGCTGAGGAGGGAGGGTGGAAGTCACTATCAACATTTCCACACATTCCATTTCCTCTTCCTTCAAAGGAAATCTCAGAGCTAAGCTACCAAAGTGGCATCATGCAAACAGGAACCCATAAACATGCACGGCCTCTGTTGTTGAGCTTTTGATGTGTGCACAGTGTGCCATTGTGATGCTGGCAGCAGCCCAGCAGCCTCCTTCTTTATTGCAGGCTGCAGGGCCTAATAGGCATAAAATAACTGCCAACTGAGCCCACGTGCATTTTAGTGCTTTTAGATGCTGAATAATTTAAGTAATTTTATTCCAGGGAGGTTGGGGTGGACTTAAGAAAGTAAATGTTTACGGGATGGTATCTGTGAAGAGGTGGACACTCTAGCTTCTCTCCGTCACTTGCATGCACATGTGTCTAATGCTGACTGTGCAAGCCCATGTGTGCACATGTGTGTGTGCGCACACACACACACAAACACAGGTGAGTAGGCAGAACAGAGAACTGGCAAAGCAAAGAAGGAGGACAGTTTTTTCATTTATTCCTTATTTGTTTTCAGTTTCATTACCTGTGCACTTGACACTTAGAAATTCAGTCATTCCTTTTTTTTTCACTTCTATCTGTGAATATAGGACCAAAAATTACCCCTCGATATTATATCTACATAGAATTGAAATGAAAGCCTTATGATGATTTTCTTCTTTCCATTTCATTTTATAGTTATACTGCATGAAAAAGAAGTTAGTGCCAATATTATTTCATCATAAAGCAGTTTCAAGAATATTCTGGCCGAAGAGGAGAATCTTCAGCGGTTGCTTGGCACTGTGAAAACGAGCAGTTCTTATTCCTGAGTGAATGCAATTACTATACCTTCAATTTTGCTTTTCAGTCAGACCTTTGTAGGAGGATATTTATGGAGCTGTGTTTATATACACCTGTGTGTGGAACGGTAGATAGATGCACCTCAGCCCATCTCTCCACCACATGCCACCTAAACTGGAGATTGTTCAAGGCACAAGTGTGCTGGGAGGTCTCTTTTGCCTGGAGCCTGGGCAATAGATAAAATGACCTTGAGGGTCCATAGAAGCTGCTGAAAATTGGGTAACCTACAGTCATCAGTGCACTAAGAAACACAAGAACTGGAACCTTTCTTGGGGCAGCCCTGGAATTGATGTTAATTGTAGAAGTTGCAGCCTACAAGAAGAAACATGGCATATTATCTTTATTACAAATTGTACCCATACCATAATCATTTTCTTTTATGTTTTCTTTTGTCTCCCATGAAATGTCCATGCCTCAGAGTTTGAGACTCTGAACGGGAGTCTGAATAAAACCACAGACAAAGCTCAGAGATTTTTACTTAGAGGTACAGTACAGAAGACGCTTATCAAGTTCACGAATCCTGGGCACTGAGCTAGGTTAGTATTATACAATCTTCGTGTTCAATCATTACACTAAGCCTTTGAAACAGGGACAGCTATTCACAAGCAAGGAGTCCTAGTTGGACTTTCCAGTACACACTGAGCTGCTAACCACCAGGTTGCTGGTTCAAGCCTACCAGTGGCTCTGTGGAAAAGAGATGAAGCTACCTGCTCCCATAAAGATTTAAAGTGTTGAAAATCATATGTGGGGTGTCACGAGTCTGCCTTGATTTGATGGGGGTTTTTTGTTGTTGTTGTTTTTTTGGTTTTTGTTTTTGAGGTTTTGGTATTTAAAAAATGGAGGGGAGGATATTGAGACTCAAAGTAGGCCACTAGGAGTCCCCCAGCCATGAGGGGGTGAAAATCCAGGTTCTGAACTCAAATCTGACCACAACAGCCTCAGACATTGTGCTCACATGATCTACCAGGAGGGAAACAGCAACAACATTTGCACTGGATTCTAAATTCAGCCTCTGTGGGTCGCCAACAATAACAGCTGGAGAAAAGAACTGAGGCATTATTCAGATGTGCAGTTGCTTTATATAGACGCAGAATAGACTGTGGTTCTATGGCAGCATTTAAAGGGCTCTGGGGAGGACCCCCGTGATGCCCCCTATGAGCTACACTGCCTGCTTGTTAGTGCTGCATTTCTTTAGAGTGAACAACACCTTCTATTTCATAAACACAGAGGAGACTTAAAATAAGATCTCCCGGAGACTTGTACTACATCGTTTGAAATACATACTTAAATTAGACAAGATCCTTTCCTGGGAATCAGTCTGAACAGAGAATGGAGAAATAAAGAACATGGGCTAGCTGAAGTTCTTTCTTAAAGACACAAGAGAGTGGAGGGATCAAAATCTGAAAACGTGAGGTTACAACTTGTGTGAACAGACATGTTCTTCTTAGTCTATCCATTGAGCTACAAGGGGAATTTCAAAAAGTTCGTGGGAAAATTCCATCATCTTTTAAAATCTCTTTGTACACAAATGGTGTGAAGCCTCCTCGTAGGCAAATAGAACAGACTAGACATGTCAGCATTTGCCTCTTGAGTCAAGTAAGTTCTCATCTAAAACTGAAGGACAAACATTTCTGCGTATCAAAAATACGTACTGGCTTCAAGGGGATGTGTCAAATTTCCTGGCATGTTCTGTTAAGCAGGAAGTCATATGCATGGCTCTATGAGAAAAATTAAATAAATCAGAAGGCGGAGTGAAGACTTCAGAAAAAGGGTGTCATCTGTTGTTTGTTTGTTTTTCATCCTTTGTGTAGTAATGGCTAGCTGTGGCATATTTGTAAAACAAATGCAAAAATTAAGGAAGCATGCTAGATTGTCATTCAGACAGAAGTATGAAAATGAAGGAAAAGAGTTATCATCCCAGAGCAGCTGGAACGATTGATTACATTGATCAACTACTCAGTATCAATGCAACAGCTACATGGGACTGTGCAAATCTAACTCTGCAGGCCCAGAAAAGCAAAATGAATGAAGTAGTTGGAGGGATCACGGCCAGATATCAGAAAGAACTTAATGACGAGCAGGAATCAAATATTTATCTAGCAAGGTATGTAGCCCATTGCCCAAACTATGTCTGTTCAGTTTAATGGCATAATAAAGATTTTTCATCCTTTCTTAAAGGTAGAGGAGGTGAGAAGTCTCCAATGAATTAACCATCACTAGCTTAACAGTCCATCTTAACAATTAGTTTTTTACCTAATACTTCACAAGTCATTATACTTCAATGTTTACCAGTATTTTTAGAGGATACCTTAGCACCCCAGATGTTTCCCACATTAATGGTTATCACCAGTGATCGGATCCAAATAATGTAACAACTGGTTTGCTTCCCTAGTGACTATTTCAAGAAAACAAATATAACATTCCAAAAAGTGGTTTATCATTTTATACTGTTAATACTTCAACAGAACAATAAGAGATTCACAAAACTAGATGGGTATAAGAAAGAGTTTTAAAATATTAATGAGAAATATTCCATAATGCCTGACCAAATCAGCAGAACTGCTATTGAAGATATTTCCATATTGCTTCTTGATGGGAGGCCTCAGTTTCAGGCTTCATCACTTTTCTTCCAGCATCACCAGCTGTGTGAAAGCATGTTGACCCATCTTTTCACTGCCGAAGTAGGATTCCATTCCTTAAGAGGTAGGCCAGTCAGACAGCAATCATCATGTTAGCAACAATTGGGCAACTTCACTCCTTGAAGCTTCTCATCTTTGAGAAACCTGTCTCCGCTCTGCTGAACTTACAACAATTGTTCGGGCAATATTTGTAGCTCTTTGAACACTTCCAGGAATTACATAAGCCACTCTTAATATCTCATAGGAATTTGAGGTATAAAACAAAACTGAAACGAATGTCAGCAGGTCACTCTCTGGTTGTTTGGCACTTTGGATTATATGTCTGTTTATTGAAGTGACAAATGCAATGGACTAAAAATGTAACATTTCATCAAAAGCATAATGAGTTTTATGAAATTAATAAATAAATACTACAAGCATAGTTCACTCTAAATGTTATATCTATGGGAGGAATGAAAATTACTATGGAGCTTAGACAATACTGCTGTGCAGAAAAATCTGATTACAAGTGACATTTTAACAACTGGTTTGCTAAACTGAACAAAAACCTAAGTATCTTTTCTGCCAAATGAGTGCAAGCCAATCGAATCCCACCACTGGCTATAATATATAAAGTAACTGTCATCACCCATAGGACTGCTGAATGACCTGGCATATATTAACTTAAAATTATTTTTAATAACACAGCACTCTCCCACACTAAATAGTCTAAGAGCATCAGTCTGAAATCTCAACTTAATCTTTCTCCAAGAGTACTAGATAACAGAGGCACTATCTTTCCCTCATCTGAGCTCCTTTCATACTTTATTCTCAATCCAATTGTCTTGCTGTAACACAGACCAAAAGCTCCAGCCCTGGTGGCTTCCAGGTTACTAGTTGGGCTGTCATCAGAAGGTCCGTAGTTCAGCGTTCTGTCCCCATAGAGGGGGGCAGTCTCAGAGACTCGTGGGGGCAAGTCCACCTTGCCCTTTAGGGTCCCTGTGGATCCGCGTCCACACTGTGACAGTGAGTTCAGTTCGAGTTTCCTATCATCCACATACTTTCATAGCGCTCACCATCACACATCGCACACATGATTTTATGTTGCCTGTCTTCCTTAGTTTTGTTCTCCATTAAGTTTTCTCAACCATGCAAGAAAGCATTTAACATACAAATCCAATCAGACCACACTCTTCCCTAAAATTCTTCAATGATCAGAATTGTACTCTAACCTCGCCTCTGTATGCCTTCTCCTTGCCATGTCTATTGTTGGCACAGGAATATGCATGTTTGGTTCGGTTTATTTTCCCTGACTAGCTTCCACTTACACTACAGGTCTTCATAGACCCATGCAAGGTCAAATTAGGTCTCCTAGCCCCCCTACCTTGCTTATCCATTGGACAAGCAGACACCAGATGAACACAGCACTGCTATAGAGTTGACCCTGACATAAAACCACATTACAGGACAGGGTGGAATTGCTCTAGAGGGTTTACAAAAGTATACATCGATACAGAAATAGATCATCGCAGTGTTTTGCCCCCTGGAGCAGCTATTGATTTAGAACGGACAACCCTTCATTTACAGCCCAATGCTTAACTCACTGCATCACCAAGACTCCCATTCGCTATTAGAGAGGACACTTAAAACCTGGACTAACATGTACTTGTCTTTTTCTAGAGTACAGTATGAGTTTGCTGCAGGCACTGGCTCTCAGCTCTTCATAAATGCACCTGTAAACAGTTCCCACTGACTCAGTTCCTACTCAGACCCAATCTTCGGTGTTGCAGGACAGAACCACATTCCAGAGGGTTTTCAGAGCCTTAGGGCTTCCTGGTGGGTGGGGCTGCTAACACTGAACTACCAGAGAGGGCTAGCCAATTAACCAGGGATATGTTAATGAACCCTTACCAGTTTCTAACTTTCATAATAAATGCATGATGAAAAAAAATGAATCTGTAGGAAATCTGTCCTAAATTAGAGTGCATGAAGTGGTTATTAAGAAATGCATTCATGTCCTCAATATTGTAGACCTGGTCTACATTAATTGGTCTTAGACAAAGAAAAAGGGTTTATTCTTTTGAGGCACTAAACTTCACATCAGATATCAAAACATTAATTCAACACCCAGAGAAGAGGATGCACACTGGTAGTCTCTGAATGGGACAAAAGAATGTTCTGTGCCCACCAGTTAATTCTCCCCTATTGTTTTTCTCAAGGGTGTCTACCTAAGCTGCCTTTCTTGTAACGATACAGATTTTCGGCTGGGCACCATTAACAAATGTGTTAAGTCCCTGTGACAACTGATTAATTTTGCTTTAAGGTTATGAATACAAAACAATGAGTGTTGGTATGTAACATGCATTTTAATGATGTGACAGCACAAGTAAAGGATGAGAAAGATAATTTAATTTGCTTTCTCTGAAAGGTCAGTTCTCCTGAGATAAAAATTGTCCCTTAGGGTATCAATGCCTTTCTTGGCCTGCTTCCCCTTCTTCTGCCGTTCTCCGGCTCCTGCTCCTTGGGGAGGTTGGCATTTATATTTAAAGACAATGAGACAATGTTGTTTGGAATGAAAGAGGTTTGGCGGAGGAGAGCAGAGGACAAAATAGGTTTTAAAATGGAAGGAGGGGGATAAAAGTATTTTTGTTCTTGATTTAATCAGCATTCCAGCATACTTAAGCTGCTTTAAAGTGTACATTTAAGATGAGAAACAAAATAGAAAATGATATGACTATTTAAACGCTGTGTTTGCCAGACTTTACACTCAACAAAGACTTCATGTGGATGTGGGAGATTCTATGATAACATTTGCACATTATTTGGTCAGAATTTGTCCAAAATGTTGAATTAGATTTTATCTTTAGATTGGATTGAATCGTACATAACAGCAGATCCCAACCCAACATATTCCATAAACTTGGAGCTCAGGATAGATATTTAGAAATAATAGATTAATATTTGACTCCATCATGTTCCAAACTTTGATGCTCAGCTTTATCTCACAGCTCACCCACTGTGTCTCAGTATGTCATACACAACAGCAATGGAGAGCCTGGACACAGCTGTTTTGTTGGTTGAGCAGAAATGTATGTCTTTACTAATATTTCACTTTAAGTTTCACAGAATAGTGCAAAAGTATCAAAGTGAGACATAATCACTGAAGCTATCACAAGAAGTACTTGAGTGTGGGTTGCAATTGTACATATACAAAGGGGGAAAGTTTAGCCCCTACCATCGATGGGATCACAAGTGTGTGAGGCAAATGCAGAGTACAAAATAACAGGCCAAAAGACAGGTAGAAAATCAGAGAAGAGACAGGACACAATAACTTGATTTCATTAGAGACAACTCAGAGAATTAGAGATATTCGTTCACGGGGAATATAAGTGTTTGAGTAGATCAGAAGAATTTCAAACAATGTAATTAGGAGAAGAAAACAAAAATATGGATAAAGATATTCCAGAGGAAAAGCTAGAAGAGAAGCAGTTTAACAAGAACTAAGTGAATGTACTCATCAGTCTATACCACATGAAGCAAATTTGTAGAGATGCTTGATGTTCCTCCTGGAGATTGTCTTACTGCTGTTCTTGGAGCTCATGTCATTGCTTTATATTCAAGCCAGGCTGTAAGAGACAAGGATCGAGGCTTGCTAAGAATACGGATCCTTTGTGAGGAGAAAGAGACACATCCCTGTCTGTAAATGCCCCAGACGTGGTCAGATCAAAGGATGCTAGCTGTGAGGGGTCTCGGTGCAGTAGAAAGAACAGGGGGCCTTGTATTGAAGTCTTAGCCTGAAGATTAGGTTTCTGTTACTAATTATTTGCATGCTGTATAAAAATTTTCTTAGCCCATTGTCCTTGATTTTCCTATTTGAGATTGGAGGTGATTGACACTGTGATAGCTGCATAATCTCATGTCAACTTTGGGGTATTAAGAGTGAAGGGGTTTAGCCTAACCCATCAATCAGATTACACCTGATGATGCCACTTCTTGGGCATGGCCTTCTCATGAAGATTCAGGGAGCTTCTTCTCTCTCTTCTTAATCTTCCTATTGACTTACTGAGCCCTGGGAGAGTCTCTCTCTGCTTCACCTTCCTGTTGAGGAGCCACACTTCCTGTTGAGAACTGGAGGAGTCACTGTGGAGACCCACAGCACCACTGCAATGCTTCCACTGCCATTGGATCCACACGACTTCACACCCACCAGCCTGTGATTCCTGCATTTTGCATCATTACATGTGGCCACACGAGTAGAACTTCTCAATCTTCACGACAAAGCAATCTTCATCGTCAGATCAGAGTCCTGGTGTCACAGGAGCTATAAGTTGGGCTGCTAAGTGCAAGATCCACAGTTAAACACCATTAGCTTCTCTGCTGGAGAAAGACAAAGCTTTCTACTCTCACAGAGATCTTCCAGCTTGGAAACTCACAGAGGCAATTGTACTTTCTCCTACAGGTTTCCTATGAGTCAGAATATACTAGAGGACAGTGAGTTTGTTTTGCTCTTTTGTTGTAGTTTGGTTTTTTGGGGAGGTTGTCTTCCATGAAAACAGAGACTTCCCACTTTGCAAGTCAATTCTTGTAAGTCTATTCATTTCTTTTTATTATATTAGAGCTTAAATTCTGAGCACCCCAAGTGGAAAAAGGCTATGGATGGCACTGACGGCCCAAAATCAGTTTCCAGAGTCTACGCCTAGATTAAGCCTCCTTTGAAAGCTTTCAGATAATTAACCAAGTGTGTAGATGATCATGCCCTCAGGGAGAATGCCTTGGAGAGTGGATTGCCTCCACCCCCTCTGGCCAGCCCAAGGAGGGGCAGTAACACTCTTGGGAGCTTGCCTAAGTGTGTCCTTGATGGAAGTCATGATACTGGGGACAGTACCAAGGGCCACATGGTCATGATCAGGCCCTGCGTTGGTTGGAAGGTCCTGTTCTAATCTTGAAAGGCTATCTATCTAACAATGTATTTGTCCTAATCATGGTCCTTCATTGTACATCAACAAACCCTCAGATGCCATTACAGCCTCATGTTGGTAGCCTTCCTCATCCAGATGATGGATCTCTGTCTTTGTGTTGTCTTTATCTCTTTTAAGACTTAATCAATCTTCTCATTAAACTATATGTGAGATGGGGGTCCCTTTTGTACCTTAAAACCCTATATAGAACACTCAAGCATCACTAAGTTAGCTTCTGCAGAGAACTCAATATAATACACTCAGTAAAGTAGAAGGTCTTGAAAGAGGAAGATGCTCAACAAGATGGTTTGACGCAGTGCCTGCAACAACGGACTCACAAGTCAGCAAGTGTGAGGATGGTGCAGAAGTGGGCAGTAGCTCATGCTGTTTCACAAAGGATGACTCTGAGATGGATTGGACGCCCACAGCAACAACAACACTAATCCCAGTGTAAAGGTTTCAGAAGCATTTCTAATTTTTTATTATTGATTTTCTTTCCTTTGAGTACTTCATTTATTCATTCAGCAATTAAAAAGAACCCTTTGTTGTGAGTAGGTGAGGATTTAGAGAGCAGATTATTAGTTTTACATTCAACAATTCCTATAGAGTTTTGGATTTTTTAATCATTTTATTAGGAGCTCTTACAGATGTCATAACATTACATAATTCAAATAGATCAAGTGTAATTGTACAATTGCTGCTACAATCAGTTTCAAAACATTTTCGTTCTTCTTGTACTCTTTCATATCAGCTCCCCTTTATCTCCTCCCTCCCCCTGCCCTCTTAGACCCTTATTGATACAGATTTTTATATTATAATATATAACATTTTAATATTATATATTGTTACATATAATAAATATATATATATATATATATATATATATATATATATATATATATATATATATATATAGCTATTTGGTTTTGTCTTATCCCATCCAATATATTCATTCACCTATAATTCTGTTGCTTGTTCCCCTCCTTTGGGGTTATACAGTCATCATTGCTATCAGCTCCCCTCTCCCCCTTCACTCACAACCCCACCACTTCCTGTATCCTAAGGAAATCATTACTCCCATTGCTGTTTGTGAAAGATCATCCATTCTGGCATTCTTGCCTTTAACCATCTTAATTATACAAATGAACCTACACTGGTCAACAAGATTAATGAGGTAAAGCATAAGCCTTAATACTGAGGGGCGGAAATACGAAAAAGCCTGAGGATAGTTATGTGTTTCATCAGTGCTGTACAGCAGCCTGGAGTTACCATCCCTTTGGTGTGTGCTTTCAAACAAGGGACTGTCCAGTTACATACAGATGAGTTTGGGATCTCCACTTCAACCATGCCTCTCCATATCGATTTGGTTGCTTGTTTTTGAACTTCTGATACCTCTCCACACTGACACTTCAGGATAACACAGGCTGGTATGCTTCTTCCATGTGCACTTTATTGCTTCCATGCTAGATGGTCGTTTGTATAACTACAAACCTTTAAGACCCAGATGCTATATCTTTTAATAGTCGAGTACCATCATCTTCCTTTAACATATTTGCTTATGCATCCATTTTGTCTTCAGTGATTATGTCAGGGGGCTGAGTGTCATACAGTGTAGCATTCTTAGGTCAATCCATTCTTGTACTTAGTTACGATTTTAAAGTCCATCTGCTTCCTTGTTGTATTTAGACATATGCACATGTATAGACAGATACACCTATGTTTATATAATTATATATTTATATGCATATATATGTAATTTTCCTTTTTCTTTCCTCCTGCCCCACTATTATGCTTACCTTTGGTTCACCTTTCAGTAATTCCTCTCAGATATTTTTTCCATTGGTCAAACATGACTAGGAACATTACTCCCTCCTCACAATCTATTTTAGAACACTTACTATTCCCATGTCCCTGTAATTATGACTCACCACTCACATCCTCCACCTTATCCTTTCCTATATACTCACACACACACACACACACACACACACACACACACACACACACACACCGAAACTCTCAATCCCGTCAGTCACTGTCTCCATGGGCTTGCTAATCCTGCCTATCTTATATAGACAGACACCAGAGAAAGAGAAAGAGAGAGAGATCATATAAATAGTTCCAAGTCTAAACAGCATCCTGAACCAGAGTAGATTATTATATCTCTGTTAAATAGCAAGCAGGACCTGTTAAAATATTTCGGTCCAATCCCCTTTTCTTTCAGGGGTATATACCCTGGATCCCCTTACCTAATAGCACTTATACCCTAATAGTCCTCGACATGCGTGTCTGAAAGGAGCAAATCATATAACTTCCCATTGTTATTACTATAATCAGGGGTGTAACGGTCTAACTTCCCCCTGCTCCACTCTGTTACCCTTTAGACTTTCTGTGTGACCCCCTTGTGAGTAATCCCCAACCAGTTCAGATGGGGTGCCTACTGCTACCCCCAGAGTCAGAAGTCTATCACCAGGATTCCCCGAGGTCTTCTAGGATTTGCTCCCATCATTGGTGTATTGTAGTCTCCTTTTGGTTTGTCCTCATGTGTGTGGGACAAACCAGCTGCTTCCCCAGAACTGTATCTTCAGCGCTGTCCTCTGTAGCAGTGTCATCAAGAGAGTGGACATCATGTTTCCAACTGAGGCTGTGAAGTCATCTCTGGGAACAAGCTGCTCTAAGCAAGGACTTTGCCCTCAAGGATTGGCATACCGAAATGAGGTCTACTCTCAATCTCTCTCTCCTGGATTGATAGCAAAAAACACCTCCCCTTGGTGGGATTAGTGCCCTGTCCTGCTTTGGGATCTTTTTTTCTTCCCCTAACCCTCTATGGGCCTTTAAGGCATATGAGACCACCGGGAGATGCTTTCTGCACAGGTGCTATCTGCATCTTTATTTATTTAGTAATTTATTTTGTATGGTTCTTCTCTCATTAACTTTGGCCTGGCAAATGCTAGAGTAGCTGGTCCTCAGCCCGGAAACTGTGCAAGATGTGCATTTTCCACTATACCCGTTCTGTTTGAACTAACCTTGGTGAACTCACATTGCACTTGTCCTTTTGTGCTTGGCTAATTTGATACAGCATAATATCCTCCAACTTTTTTGCGTTAGTCTGGTAGGACCAGAGAAACAAATCCAGAGACACTCGAATGTGTGGAATAGAGAACTCATTATCAATAAGTAATTGTATATTAAAAACAATCCTAGCCCAGTCCATACCAAATCCATAAGTCTGATAGTAGCCCATATATCTGATATCAGTCTGTAAATTCCTTTTCAGGCTTATACAACACATGGAATGATGCAGAATGCAGGAAGATGATAGGCCAGTGGGGGGGGGGAAGTTTTGTGGATCCAGTGGCAGTGGAAGTATCTCAGCACTGGCTAGGGTCTCCACGTGGTTCCTCCAGCTCCAGGGCTCTGGCTGCCATCAGGGTAGCTCCACATGCCTTGTTAACAGGAATGTGAAACAGTATGTCTCTGGCTTATATTAGCTATCAATCCACCAAACCTCCAAATGAGAGTATCCAGCTGATTGACAGGTTAGACTCCATCCCTTCCTCAAAATGAAAGCAGATTATGTAGCTGCCCCATCTTTCTACCAGATTATTGTGCTTCATCTTTTCATTACTGATTTTTTATAAAGTTTCTTTTACCTCTTCATTATTTCCTCTTGATTTTCAGTAACTATGAAAATTTCCATGTTAATGATGTGCTACACATCTGCAAATATTCTTGATCAGAAATTTGATCAACGTACTGGAGGTCCTATCTAACATGAGACAACAGAAGGACATTAAAGATATCCAACTGGGCAAGGAAGAGGTGAAACTTTTGCTATTTTCAGATGACATGATTCTATTTATTGAAAACCCCAAAAGTTCCACAATAGGAGTACTGATAGTGATAGAGGAATATGGAAGAGTGACAGGACATAATATCAACAATCAGAAGTCTATTGGGTTGCTATATACATCAAACAACACCATGGAAGAGGAGATCAAGAAGGAAGTACCCTTCATGATGGCCAAGAACAAATTGAAATATCTAGGGATATATTTAACACACACAAAAAAGAGACTTATACAAGGAAAATTACAGGACCGTACTGGAGGAAACCAAAAGTGACCTCCACAAATGGAAGAATATCCCATGCTCATGGTTTGGAAGATTCAATATAGTAAAGATCTCAATCATACCCAAGACACTATATAAATTAAATGTTATCCCAATTCAAAAATCAACAACCTTCTTCAAAGAATTTTAAAAGCTGACTACCAATTTCATATGGAGACAGAAGAGGCCCAGAATTAGCAGATAAGTCCTCAAGAAGAAGGACAAAGTTGGAGTGCTTGCTTTACCTGATTTTAATACCTACTACACAGCCACAGTCGTCAAAAGAGCGTGGTACTGGCATAATGACAGATACTCAAACCAATGGAAAAGAACAGAAAAATCAGAATTAAAACCATCAGCATATAGACAACCGATCTTCAACAAGGGCCCCCAAAAGTATCAAGTGGAAGGTGGATGCCCTCTTTACCAATTGGTGCTGGAAGCAATGAATATTCACCTGCAGAAAATGAAACAAGATGTGTGCCTTACTGCGTGCACAAGAACAAACTCAAGGTGGATCACAGACCTATAAATAAAACCCCAGACTATCAGGATCATCAACGAAGGAACTGGAACAAATCTAAGAACCTTGTGGTTCAGGGAATATATAGGCTAACTGCAAAAGGGCAGGGTACACACACAGGTGAACCTGAAATTGAGAAGTGGGATATACTGAGGATGAAACACCTATGTGCATTGAAATACTTCACCAAGAGGGTAGCAAGAGAACCCACAGACTGGGGTAGGACTTTTAGTAATGACACAAAAGACAAAGGACATTTTACTAAAATCTACAATACCCCCCTATCCTGCAAAATGAAGAAAACAATTAACCCTCTGAGGAAGTGGGGGGGAAAAAAGAACAGAAGTTTCACAAGGCAGGAAACTTGAATGGGCAGTAAACAAATGAGAAAATTCTCCCAATCATTAGCCATCAGAGAAATGCAATTTAAAACAACCATGAGATATCATCTAACACCCCTGAGGATAGCCCAAATTAGAAAATCAGAGAGCAACAAATGTTCAAAGGATGTGGCGAGACAGGGACTCTCCTCTACTGCTGGTGGTCTTGTGGATAGGTACAACCTCTTTAGAAAGTGATCTGGTGATATTAAAAGCAATGGAAATTGAGCTACCTTATGACCCCACTATCCTTCTACTGGGTATATCCCCAGACAAGGGAAGAAACGAAGCAGGACCAGTCATTTTCACATCAATGTTTATTGTGGCACCATTCACCATGATTGCAAAGAATTGGAAGCAAACTAATTTTCCATTGCTACATGAGTGATTTAGTTATTTCTGGCACATTCACACAATGGAGTACTATGCATCACTAAAAAACGCTGGTGGTCATTGAAACATGTCATTTCTTAGGAAAAGTTAGAGGAAATAATGCTAAGTGAAGTTATCCAATCACAAAAGGACAAGTTAAACATTAGTCCCCAAGGACAAGTAAAACATGAGTGCCCTGAGGTAAGTACAATCAGCAGAGTAGGTATAGAAGAAAAGCCACTGATCTCTCACTATATGAGTTGAGATGCAGACAGTAGGGTGGAGGTCGGACTAAACCCAAGGAGGTACATGTTATTCCAACACAAAGAATGGAATAGGGGAGAAGGGGTAGGGCTGAATCAGATGGGGACGGGCAGCGGGAAGGCATGTGATAGCATGGGAGGAGTAGGACATTAACCCACTGTGTTAGTCCAGGTTGACTAGAGAAAAAAAATCATAGACACTCATATATGTATAAGAAAGAGCTTTATATACAAGAGCAATTGAACACTGAGAAAACAGACCAGCCCAATCCAGATCAAGTCCATAAATCTGATATTAGCCCATACGTCTGATAACAATCTATAAAGTTCTCTTCTGGTCATGAAACATATGCAATGATGCCAAATGCAGGAAGATCATAGACCACTGGGTGGGAAGTCTTGTGGATCCAGTGGAATTGTAAGCATCTCAGTGCTGGCAGGGCTCTCCATGTGGCTTCTTCTGCTCTAAGGCTCTGGCTACCATCTACCTGCCCCATGTGGCTTGTCAATGATGTTGTCTCACAGGGACTGAGTGTGTTTTCTGCCTCCAGCAAGCTATATATGTCTTTAGTGCTTCCAAATGAGGTCATCAAGCTATAACCTGATTGACAGACTAGACTCCACCCCTTCATTCTAAATCCTCAAATTGACAACAGATTATGTAATTACCACACCCACCCAGGAGGAGAGTATTGTTTATAGAGACATAAACAATAAATAAAATTTATTTTAATTAAAATTCAAATAAAACATTAAATAAAATTCTGCACGCACAGAATAGGAGGTGTGCATATGGACCACACCATGGTGCACTAAATATTGAGGACAATGTATGCATGTGAAGAAATGCATAAAATATTTGGCTACAGGGATGGCCCCAATCAGAGGCAAACTGAGCCTTCCCTAGCAGTATGCACCACAGAGGACAACACTAAACCTATAGGTTGTGGAGAGGGCCTGGCATGTGACACTCACATGGAAGCAAACCAGGAAGGAAAAAGAGAAAGGGAAAGTCTAGACCCATATGGGCACACCAATCCTGGAGGATGACGTCTCTGCAGGAGCAACTAAGACACAGAGTAGACTGTAGGACCAACAACAGCTCAAGACATGTTGTCCCCTCACTGGAGCATACCACGACAGAGGACAATACTGGGGACACGGGGCAGGGAATGTGTGTTCAGTTTGAAACCCCCCCCCACCACACACACACACACACACACACACACACACACACACCCTACAGCAGGGCAAACCAAGAAGGGAACAGAACAGCAACGGGAGCAAAGAAAAGACACAAAGCCACTGAAGAGTCCCAACAATAAACTTCAGGCTAGGAGGGAAGTTCCTGGAATTCCCCCAGGACCAGTGGGGAGATAGTCATAAAAGTCAGCAGACAGACCAGGAATTAAGTAGATTTTGGTTTTTTTCCCAGTGTTTTGTTTGGTCTCTATTATTGTTGGGTTGCCCACTTATAGGCTCAGGAAGCAAGCTCGAGGAGAAAGCAACAGGACCAATGGTCCTGGAGGGCCTGGGGGGAAAAGGGGGTAAGGTACAGGAACGGGGAGCAAACAACACCATAGACGGGGAACAATTAGGGAACTAAAATCAACAACAACAATGACATAGGGTGGTGTTGGAACAACAGCAATCTAGCTGAGAGGAAATACTAAGAGGCGTTACATCGGGCAAGTGCGATGGTGAGGCAGGAGGAAGGTGAAAGGAAACAGAGGAACAGTCTAAGAAGCAAAGGTATGGATAGAGGTATAAGCAAAGGTGTGAACATATGTTAATACATTAATTCATGAAAATAGAGGTATTGGCCCAGGTACATATATTTAGATGGCAATACACTATGGCTGTGGATGGACTACAGGCCTCTGCTCATGCCCTCCCTCAAGGTAAGAACATTTTGTTCTAACAACCTGACATTCTGTGATGCTCACCCTCCCGACACAATCACTGAAGAAAAAATGGATGCATAAGCAAATGTAGTGAAGAAAGCTGATTGTGCTCGGCTATCAAAAGATATAGTGTCTGGGGTCTTACAGGCTTGAAGTTAAACAAGTAGCCATCTATCAGAGAAGCATCAAGTCCACATGGAAGAAGCACACCAGTCAGTGTGATCATGACGTGTCACTGAACTGGGTAACAGGCATCAGAAGAACCAAAATAAGCAAACAAACAAATTAATATTGTTGAGAATGAAGAGGGTTGGAGCAGAGACCCAAGCCCATCTGTAGACAATGGGACATCCCCTCACAGAGGGGTCACAGGGAAGGGATGTGTCAACCAGGGTGCAGTAAAGCACCTATGAAACACACAACATTCCTCTCATCCCTTAAGGCTTCCTCACCCACACTATCATGACCCTAGTACTGCCTTTCACTGCGAGCTGGACCAGAGCATGTGCACAGGTACAGAGAAGACATAAGAGCTCAAGACACATGAAATCCTGGATCAGGAATGGGAGTAGCGATAGAGAGGAAGGGAGGGAGGAGGAACCAATCTCAATGATCGACACATAACTGCATCCCTTCCTCCGCCCCCACCCGCAGTGACACGGACAACAGAAACCAAGGGTGAAGGAAGACAGCTGTCAGTGTAAGATATGAAAATAATAATAATTTATAATTTATCAAGGGGCCACAGAGTGACAGGGGGTGGGGGAAAAGGTGAAAGAGGAGTTGAAACCAAGAGCTCAATAGAAACTAAATATCTAGAGAATAATGGTGGCAAGGTATGTACAAATGTGCTTGATACAATTGATGTATGGATTGTTACAAGAGCTGGAAGAGTCTTCAATAAAATGTTAAAAAAAAAAGTCCCCTAAAAATCTTGGGATTTGGTATTTTTAAAAAGAAAAGCAAAGCAAAGAAATTTGATTGATATCTTCTTTTGGGTACTTATTGGCCATCAAACCAATGAATAGAATGTTTTCATCACAAATATGTATAGTATTTATTTGTGTTTAATAGTTCATAATTTTCACATTAGTCTCACACATTATTTAACTTTATCTTCCCCATGAGTCACCATAAGTGTTGTTCACTTAACCGAGGGTGAGACTGAGAATCCAAAGTATTGCACAGCTTGTCTCTGGGTCACAGTGAGCAGTGTCAGAGAAGTGATTAGGATTCACACTTTCTCTACTTTAATTTTACCTATTCCCTTCTTCTCAACACCATTTCTGGACCCTCCTTGAGCTCCTCAAAAAGAAAATAGGCTTCCGTGTATTTTCTCTGTGACAAATTTAGTTGTGTTTTGTTAGTCTGTTTTTTAGAGAAATATCAAAACAAATGCCAAACACATTAATTCCTGCAGGATGGAAGGGGAGCGAGATAAGATGCATCCTGCTGTTTTTGAGTCTGGGTCACTAGCTGAAACTTGCACATTAACAATATGAGTATAAGCCACAGCCAAGACTCTGGTTCATATATGCATACTTTTTCCTTCTGTCCATGCCTTTTGTCACCATGACTTCCAGTGACACACAAAAGTTCTCTACCCGCTTCCAAGAGGGCATCTCCCTCCAGCCAGTTAATCGATACCAGCTTCCCCTGCTACAGCCTGACCAGATTCAATAGAGAATGTCACTATTAAGTCCCTGCAAATCAGATGTCATGTCACGCAGGAGGTTTCAGAAGAGTGGTTATGAGAGGGACAGCAGTCTCCATGCTGGATGTCACAGTGATGACTGGCCCTGTGGACAAGCAGCCTGGAATCTCATTAGCCTGTTTCCTGGCTGCAACATTGCATGTTAAGTGTCTGTTTCCTTTGATTGCAGTTCTCAGTCTAGAGTCTACGGGGAGTTTGCCTTTGGCCTGAGGGCCTTGACACTCCCCTACTTTTCAATGTGACTTGAAAAGAGGCCTTTTCCAACTTGTTTTGCTTTTCTGCCAGCTCTAGTATTCCAGTTACTCTCTCTTCACCTGTGTCCAAGTTGTACCCTTAGTCGGTGACATTCTCCTTTATTTGCAATTTCGTATTGATCCCTGAGAGTGTCATACTTATCCTGGTGGAGACCCGATGCAGAACTTTCTCTGGGTTATTTCAAGATGTTCAGTTAGTTCTTTATGATGAAATTCCAGGCCACATGTTCTCTCACCTCATACTGGGGAAGTTCTCATAAGATTAGGTTTTCTGAATCATCTGTTTAATACTTACTTGAATTGTACATGCCGACACCCTATTTTTGGTCAGCTCATATAATTTTATGTCATCTTGGGCCCTACAGGTAATCAGTTCACTAATCTAAAGAATCTGGTCACTATATATGTTCTTGGAACTACCCATTCTATTTTGTAGATATCAATGCCTGCTGAATATGCACTTACCGGTGATTGTCACTGGATTCCATACCCTAGCCCCTTAGGTATTTACTCAATTCCACTAGCATGCATTAGGAAACATGTAGGTCACCATTCTGAAGAGAGAGTACTATGACAAAAACTCCACTAGTCTTGATACTTTGAATATTCTGGTGTAATGGAAAAGAGCAGGGTTTGGCATATCAAAAATTATTATTAATGAGCATTATGATTAAAGTTGACTCCAGGTTCCAAGGACTCTCTCTTGGTTATTCTGTACTTTCTGTGCCTCCCTGGCCCTTGGCATAAAACCTCCTCCAATACAACAACAAAAATAAAACAAAGTATCAAAAATGGTTGCCACTGAGTGGATTTTGACTCATAGTGACCCTTTGAAGCAGCATAGAACTCTCCATTGGCCCTCTGAGGCTGCGGTCCTCACAAAAGCAGATTGTCGCCTCTTTCTCCCCAAAGAGCTGCTGGTGGGTTCATACTGTTACCTTTTCTGTTAGCCTCTAGGAACTAAACCACTGTGCCACTTTGGGGAAAGGATACTAAGACTAAAATGCATATCTATCTATCTATCTATCTATCTATCTATCTATCTATCTATCTATCTATCTATCTATCTATCTAATGTCATATATCTTGAAAGATTCAGATCAATAAAAGCAATACTAACCAAGAAAGACTCTACTCTTTTTATCCCTGGTAGATTTTAATGGCCTAATTGAAAGCTGAACATCAAAATAAATTCTTGGAAGACGTAAAATAATAATACTGAGGGTCTTCAGCACTAGCCTCACTGAGCACTATGTTGCACATACCCATTCATGATTCCTTAGTCACATAGACCTCTGAAACAAATTGTTTTAGCCCCCTTTTACCAAGGCAACATCTGAAGCTCTGAGAAATTCAGCAACCAGTGCTTTGCAAATGTCTCTGTAAATATTGCAGCTGGAGTTCAAACCTGACAATAAGTACTGGACTGAATCTGCTCAATCCTGTGAGCCCACCTAGGCTGGCCTCTGCTTCCAAATGTAAGAAGAGGAGGATAGATGCTGAGTCTAGAGGACAATATTGTTTTAGACTTAAAATGTCCCACTGGGTTCCTTAAAGGTGCTTCAAGAAGCCGGTCAACCAGCATCTTTCCCATACAGAGGGTGCACACATTGCATTGTTGTCAGGCTAACGGGTGTCCCTAAAACCATGTAAGATTCGATGATAGAAGAATCATGCCCTCTTCACCTTACTGTATTCAACCCTTGGCACTATGCCTGGCACTTTGCTGGGGCCCAATGATGTTTGTTGACTTTAATTGAATCACACCTGGTATGCATTGGGAGTAGGTGTGATATGCTGTGTAGCTAAGAGATTTAGAATTATGAGCTACAGGTTATTCCTTGTGATTCGTGACTGGGGTCTCAACTTCTTTGGTCCTCAGTTTTCTATTCTGCAACTTTCTATCTCCTACTGTGGCTATAGGGACTGGATCGGGTCAAAAGTTGAATGAAGCATTGAGCTCAACATCTTGCCCACATTGACACTCAACCAAATGTGGATTCCTTTTTCTCACTCTTTATCCTTTGACACTAATTGTAAAAGTTACTTTGGGAGATTCTCTGAGACCCAGACATCCAGGAATCCAAAGTTTCCTTGGTTTTCAACTATTCTTGGCTGTATGCTAAGTGGCCTGAAGCTATTAATGTTTCATTCACTGGTCTTAACAAGCAAATGTGCCCCCAAAGGTGCTTTTTCTAGCACAAGCAAAGGGTTGAACCATTTCTTCTGTGAATTTGATTGATGTCAACAGACAGTCTGGACAGCTGAGGTCCAAATGAACGCTTTTTTGTCCCTTTGCTTCTCTTTCATGGCAGGATTGATTTTGGCTGGAATCATCTGAATAATTGCCTTTGCTCCCCTAAGACATGCCTTTTACTTAGAGGGTGTAGATGACTATAGAAAACAAGCATTATTTTAACCTTCTCCAAACATGGAAACTCTCAAACACAGAGAGGTTAATTGGTTTGACAAATGTCACACAGCTCTTCCGTCAGGAAGCTGAGAGACAGCCTCCCAGCGACTCCTTCTCTCAGCACATTAGGGAAAACTGTTAAAGCTGCTTCAACACATCGGTGCTTTAAATAGAAATAGTAACCTTTACAAGCAGGCATTTCGTTCCTCATGGGCATAGGAAACCATCGTCGGGAGTTGGAATAACAAAGAGGTAATCACATGTAAAGAATTTCCATTATGTCTATAATCCTAATGTCACATATTGTGGTTTTGGAAACATCTTAGTATTTGCTTAAAGCAGATGATACCTAGTTGTTGGTGGTTGGGTGGGCTGACACAAAGGTTAAAGTCTTTATTATTTTTTCTCGAGGGAGGAATGAATTAATTTGGGGTCATAAATTTATTCATTCCTGGATCTTTCGATGTGCAGAGTGGGGAATATACAAACCATAGGTTGCCTCAGGAGTAGACATCCTATAAAAAAGAGGGAACCATGGTCCTGGGAAGAAGCTAGCTGACAGTGTGAAGAAAGGTCTCTGTACCAACTAACTGAGCCAGTCACCACTTAGCCTGAAAAATGGAAACTATGCTATCTGGCTTGTGTACCTCAAATGAACTTTAACCTGGAGTTCCTGTGAAGTTCAAATGGCTTCCATGCCCAATCAAGTGCTAACCGAAGAGCTGGAAGTTAAAACCCACCAGAGATGCCTCTGAAGAAAGACCAAGCGCTCTCTTATGAAAAAAATCAGTCATTGTCATTATGTGGAGCGCTCTTCTCCTCTGACACACACAGAATTGCTTTCAGTTGGCATTGGCTCAATAGCAAAGAGTAAGACAATAGAAAGAACTTTAAAAACATTGAAGGATTAGGTAAGTAAATTATTTTAACCCATTAAAGAGGGAAAGAAAGCTGATGGGTACAAATCTGCACGTCAACATCCGATCTGTGGAATGGGTGTTATATGCTCAGGGAATGCAGAAGTAAAAAAGCCATGGCTGCCCTGGCAATTGGGAAAGATTCCTCAATGTATGGCTTTACATGGTATTTAAATTTTTCTCTCAACCAGTATTCTGAGATAATTTTAACCCATTATTCCATGAAAGAGTCATAGGAAAGATGCCAGTCCGCATTTTTAAAGAAAATTTGAAGCTCAAGTAGGAAATTTCACAATCTTGTTCAATCTTGAAAAGCAAGATTCACGGTGGTATCACCTGTCTTCAAGTTAATCCCCACCATAGTGACCCTTTGAACAACAGAACAAATACTGCTTGATCCTGTGCCAACCTCCTGATTTTTGTTAACATTGAAGCCCTTCGTTGTAACCCGTCTTCAAACTCATGTGTCAATCCGTCTAGTGAAGGATCTTCCTCTTGTCCCCTGCACTTCCGTTGGACCAAGCGTGGTGTCTGTTTCCAGGGACTGTTCCTGGGACATGGCCAAAGAATAGGAGGCAGAGTATTGCCATTCTCACTTCCAAGGGAGTATCCTGGCTGCACTTCTCATACAGATGTATATGTTCTTTTGGGCAGTCCATTGTATTTTTAATATTTCCCCCCACCAGCACCATAATTTAAATGCACTATTTCTCTTTGGTTTTCTTTCATAGGTCACAACATCTGTTAAAATAGGCAGTGTAGTTGGTGTTGCACTCCACAATATACTAACAGAGAGAAGAGGAAAAAATCTGTCAATCTGTCATGTTCAATCATGAGCCACTATGTTTTGGAGAAGGATGCTCCAAATAAGGTGAACTCTTCTCTTGGCCCTACTTGATGCTTGCCCTCATGAAGAGATCGTTGCAGATATGAGTCTGTAGAAAAGTGTGGCAAAGAAACTAGGTGGTGCCCAGTTCTAAGAGAGAACAGCATGTGGAGTCTTAAAGGCTTCTCTTCAAACAAGGAGTACTCTAAATGAAACAGCAAATAAGGCTACCTGGAAGAAGCACATCATCTGGCGTGATCCAAGGATTGTAAGTAATAAAATCCAAATATATTGGAAGGAGGGGTATCAGAGCTTAAACTGCAAACACCTAATTCTATTGAATGAGAAGGGAAGCCCACAATTCATTTGCAGGATCCACACATGGATTAAGCATCCAGTACATCCTCTCTGAATGCTCTGCAGTGACGTGGATAGCTTTACAATCAGACAGAAAACAGATGTAGGTAGGTGAAAGTGACCTTGACCAGGGATGTAAATAGCTTCGTTGTCATACAGAGTGCACTGGAAAGTGAATTATTGAGGGTGCCATTAGTTTAAAATTTAACACCTTCTCATTTGATCTTCATTTGGGCTCATTTTAAATTTGTTCTCGTTTTTAATTTTGCCTGCTTTCCTTTTGATTGAGGTTGTTCTATGTTACTTTGTTATTATTTTTGGTTCCCCCCCCCTATATTTACTTGTTTCTGAAATCTAGGATAGGTAAATATATAGGGACAGTAACAGGATTAATCATTTTGGGGGCCATGGTGAGGGTAAAAAATGTTCTAAAATTGAACTCCTCTTAATATAATTAAACAATTGAATTGTATGATATGTGAATTATATGCCAATAAAGCTGCAAAAATATGAATTCTTTCACATGCCTTTAGATTTCATTTACAATTATATAGGTCTCCCACCTACTCACAAGTCATGGAAAATTTTTACATACATACCATTCTTTCCTGAAAATGCATGTTGTATTTCCTGGTGGGTGATTTCCTAATATTGAAGACTTATGGAAAAGTGGAAGAGCAGCAAAAAAGTGGAAAGTCTTCAGGGAGATGAATTGACTCAGAGGCTACAACCATGGGTGCAGGTAGAGGAACGATTGGGTGGAGCACACAGGAGAGGGCAGTGCTTTTTTCTGCTGGGCACAGACTGCTTTGGGTCAGAACAGACTCATTGGCACCCAACAACGCGGAGGGGCAGAAGGGCTTGGACAGTAAGATCAATCCAGGAGACCTCAAATCTGCTCCTCATTTGGGTCTTAATTTGAGCAAGCTACTGATTTTTTAAAACAGTTCCATATTTATACTAGGAATAGTATCTTTTGGGTTCTTATTTCATAAAGCCGAGAGATGACATAAAGAATACATTAGGAGGATATATGCTAATATAGCATCAAGATGCTACATAAATGCCCAACCTTTAAAAACACATTGCTGATAGAGAAAAGAGTTGTTACCATGGTACAATGAATGAAATTTTTGTTACAAATCATCTTTTAATGGACCTTGTAAATCTCACCAAAGATTGTATGGGAGCATGCAAATAGGCTGCATTGGTCTAATATGAATGGAATGACCCATCTCAGAAGCAGGGACAAAGATTCTCATGACTATCATAAAAGCAAAGTCCCGAGCAAAGTGCATGCATGATCCCTGTGTGGAGAAGCGGAGGCCATGGCATGAAACAGAGTGGTGGGCTTCCCTGTCCATAGAACATGTATAGCTGAGTAACTGCTTGTGGAAGGCTGGCTTGCAGAGCACTGTGCCTTTTGGGTATGTGCTAGCAATGAAGAGCTTTGTAACACTTGCCAGAGTAGTAGGCTAGAGGGTAAGGAGCTGTGTAGCTAAGAAGCTGAAGATTAAGAGGTGCTGCAGAAAAAAAGAACTAAGTCCTTAATTGTTCTGATCCTGACTTGTACCCCATTAGTTTCTGAATAAGCCCCTATAATCATGAATATTGTCTGTAATTTCTGTATGGTCATTGCAACAGCTTATGAAACCCAGCTGAGAAGTGGAGCGTCATTGGTGTCAGAATAAGCACATTAGGAGGTGGTGGCATGTCTGAACTCTGCCTCATAGGACTCGTCTTTAGGAAGATATTGTTCTATCCCCTACGCTCTTATGTAATCAGAGAAATTTAAACATGGATTTCATGCCATTTTCCCCCAGAGGGTAATCAAAATGCCCCATAAGTGTGCAAGTTGCTCTTGAGTATGTGTGTGTGTGTGTGTATACTCATTTTGTATTCCGTGTGTGTGTGTGTGTGTGTGTGTGTGTGTGCAGCAAAACCATTTACTTAAGGGGATGCATCAGACTTAAGGAGTTGTGATAAGTACACAGGCAAGCTCATCCTTCACCTCCGAAACATGAAATGTCTCCAAGAAAAACGCAAGTGTGATTTAGGTTTCACAGAAGTGGTAAGGTTCTACCCAGATCTGATAAGGGAGTCTGACAGGGGCATGCAATGAGAGATCATTCTTATAAGTACAATGCAGCCTTTATACGGGTAGAAGCAGTGTTTCTTGCTTCACGGTACCCTTCGGGCCTTGATACCATCATGGGACACCACAAATACATATAAACGTTTAGGGAAGGATGACTGCATAGAATGTGGAGGCAGAAATGAACCATCGCACCAGGGAAAAACTCAAATCATCTGCCTGACAGAAGGGTCATGACAAAGCTGGAGATAAGTGGAAAAAATATTACGTTGCAGCTAGACCTTAGAATGGTGCTGGAGAAAAGAACCAATGTTTCCCAAAAGTTGAAACTATGAAAACAGTCCCAGTCACTATATATTATATTAATAATACGTTAATAGATTTCCATACCTATGAGGATTATAGCTCTGGTTCGGGGAGCACTGTAACCCTTTCCTCAATGAGTTTCACAGTTGTGTTTGTGTGTGCGGTTTGTGGGAGAAAGATGAGTCTTTCTGCTCCCATAAAGGTTGAGAGGTGCAAAAAGCCAAAAGGACAGTTAGCACTACTCTGTCCCATAGGGGTGCTGTGAGTCACAATCAACTTGTGCTATGGAGTTCTGGGGGTGTCTTTCACTGTGAAATTTAGTTTTATTCTGGATAAAAAAAAATTAGTCACTTCTATGAAACAGTTTAGGAGTTCCAGATTGAAGCTCAGTAAGTCCTTCATATGTAACAACTTCATTCCAAAAGGGATTATTTTATAACTTGCTATTGTTACATTTGGGGAACTGTCATGACTACATAATTACATGTGATTATATATCATTTTGTACTTCAAGTTTATATGTATCTGCCATATTACAAGCAACAATATAGACCATGCCTCTGCTTTCCTGTGGTATGTAGTTCAGTCCCAGGCAGATGGTAGGTGCCCAAAGTGTCTTTCTGACTAAAAACATCTGAGTCCATGGAGTAATGCATGCAAAAGAATTTTGTCTCCAAACTATTTTCATATAGTTTTAATAAAAGACTACATATTAGCTCATAGAGGTGTTCATTTTTACTGTGTGATTGAACATCTCTGGTATTGAAATATGTTCTCCAGTTGTCTCTGAGATGTTGGAATATCAAAATTATTTTAAGTAATTCATTTTTATGGATTTCTCAAAAAAGTTAAGGCTACTATGAGGACACTCCTAGAAATATCCCCATGGTAGCCTTTGGGTCTAAGAAATATGAGACTCCAACCGTGAGAGTTTTAATTCACAGTTCTTTCCTGCAACCAGGAATTATAAAATATACACTGTGAATTCTAAAATAATGAAGCATAGATTTTAATGAAAATTAAAGAAGTTACAAGGAACATGATTGGGTGCTATCCCCTGAGAACTCAAAGTCATAGCCCTTTTCTTAGTTTTCCATTGTTGTTGTAGCAGAAATATCATAAGGGGATGCCTTTAACAAACAGAGACCTGTTTTCTTAAGGTTTAGGTGACTAGAAGTTCAAATTCAATGCTGGCTCTAGGGAAAGGCTTTATCTCTGTTGGTTCTAAAGGAAAGTCCAGATTCCCTTCTGAGTTTCAGTCTCCATGCAACTTGGCTTCTTCTGCCATCTCTGCTCTTTTAGCTTGCTTGTTTAATCTCTTTTATATATCAAGAGATTGATTCAAAGTACATGTTATATTGATCAAGTTTAATGAAGATAATAAAAATATCACATTCAAAAATGGGCTTTTAGCCACAGGCATAGAGGTGAAGATTTATAACACATGTTTTAGGAGAATGTGGTTCAGTCTACAACATTCCGTCTTGTGGACCTCTGTTATAGATAGATTTTATGTCAACTTGGCTGGGCCTGGATTTTCAGTGGTTTGGCAGGTAAGACCTAGTCATTTCTCATGCTGTAAACTAACACTGTACAATCCCCTTCATAATAGGAGTTCTTATAAGTAGCCAATCAGTTGTAATAATTTTAGGGCAGGATGTAATGTTTTCACTCCCATTACATTCCTGATGCTGTCAGTTGAAGGGAAATTACCACAGAGATATTGTATGCTATCAATAAAAGTGAATACTGCTTGGAAAAGCTTGCTTGAGTTTAGCTGGGTCTCCACCTTGCATCTGACTCATCAACGTGCAGGTTTTTGGACTTTAGCCAAAGCCTGGCCATTTTGCCTGCCAATCCTGGGAGTTGTCAGTAATTTACCCTCTGGTCTTCTGACTTTAGATTTGTTTGTCTCTGCAGCCATTAGCCTGTCATCTTCCTTCTGTTCTCAGCTTCAGAAGAAGCTACATGAATCAAGAGAAGCATTTACCCCAATATCTTATGCACAGACTTGGGACTTGCTGGGATGAAAACTTTCTTTTTTTTGCAATTCTCTGAGACAATTTCCAGTAAAAATTTCATACTAAATATAAATATATGTTTCCCTGATTTTGCTTCCATAGAGAATCTGGCTTAAGACACCCTGCAAAATATATGCTCTTGCCACATGCAGAAAACCTTCATCCCATCACCTAATGGCTCCCAATGAGCTTCTAAATTCCAAAAGAGGATGTAGAAAATTTTCTTTGTCAACTATGTTATTGACTTTTCTGCTTTCTGAGACACCTTTGTGTTCTGAGCCCTCTGGGCACAGTCCTCAGTTAGTCTGTATCTTCTCTTATGGCTTTTGTTTGCTTCTTTTTCTACTTGCTGTATAATTGAATCCTCTCTCTTTGCCCCTCATACACTGTGTTCCATGATTAGCATTCATATCTATCGATGTTGGTCTCTTTTGTCTTTGTTGTGCAAAGCCTGTGTAACAAAACTGGCTACCCTGCCATCTTGACAGAAGTTCCTATTGTTTAATCTCTTGACTGCGGCTACAATGAGCACTGATTATCCCAGTAAAATAGAGACACTGACAACTTCAAGTTTTATAGTCCCGTTGTGAGGATCTTTAATTTATTTCCAAGAAGTTTTCGGACTAATTAGTACTGAATGCCGGGTTATTTGAACCACCATCAGCAGGCAGTTCAAGTCCTCTTAACATTCATCACACAAAATTGTATAGCCTGAGGGATTAGGATTACAGCACCTGATTTCTGGGAATATGATTCAATTCTTATCAGTTCCTACATCCCCAGCTTAACAGTTACAGTGTGGGAATATGCACAAAGGTTAGGATGAAACTTCAGATATGTATTCTTACCAGGTAAGGCTACAATTTGACAAGAAGAGTTAGATTTGGATGAAGTAAGTTCAGGATCCCCACATTTTTGTGCATTTTATGAAAACTCTGAAAAATGAAAGACTGGAATCAAGGCAAAGCAAATACTCATGAGACTTCAGCTGAGGTTAGGCGAGTAGCCTTGGCCCTGGCTTTCAGTGTGTAAGCAGGGTAGTTGTATCGTGAAGTTTGAAGAGTTCTATATTAGGTCAGGTGGGATTTAGAGTTGTGAAATTGACTTTTAAGTGTTTTGGCCAGGGTGTAAGCCTTTAAGTTGTCAAGATATTTTGACCTTGGCAGGAGACTAGTAAAGAGCGCCATTGACCATTAGTGGGTGGCTGCTGCTCTCATTGTAGTTCTACACAGAGGGAAGTTGCAGGAAAATTGATCTCAGGATGCTCTGGCCTGATGCAAATGCTAGGAAAAGGTAACAGAAGGACCTCAGCTTCTGCTGGTGGGCCACTACCTCCTAGTAAAGCTACACAGGAGTGGTAAGGTTTCAATGTCATGTACAATGGCAGCTTTCTAAATAGAGTTCTTTTTAGGCATTGGATTCCTTTGTGTCAGTTGCTTCACCAGGATGATGGTAATGTCATCAAAATCGATGTTTGGGTCATTATACAGATATTAATTATTTGCTCAATAAATTTCTTTAGCCAGATGAAGAATAGATGGGTGAGATTTATTCTGGAATATTTATCTCAGCGTTATCCATTTGATGATTCATCTTGATTCAACCTGTGATTTTTGCTGGGTGCACAGCCAAATGGCCTTATAAGCCTCACTCCAGAGAACGATCCACTCTGTAGAATGTCATTCAAAGTCAGGACTGCTTTAAAGACAATGCTATGAAGGAGTGGACTCATTGGTGCTATTGCCCCCTCCTGAAATACAGAGAACAATAAATGTAAATAGTGAACTGGCACAGATGCAAGACTAAACATTTTTAGGAGAGGCAATATCATGAATGAAATATATCCGTCTTTACCATCTTCTGTCCTCTTGCAAGGCTCTGGTTCCTTTTTGTACATGATCAAAATATGATAATCTAAGCATAATGGTATCTAAAAAGAAACCCAATGACGATTATCATTGCATATGGGAATTCAGTTAGGTATAGTCCTTGAAAATTACCAGATTATTGCAAACTCAACTATCTATCTGTAATTTAAAATAGATGATCATCTCAATATCTCTAATCCCTATTCAGTGACTTTGCAAATATTTTCTGTTCCCTTAAACCTCTTTCTTAGCCTCTGTCTCCTCTTAAAATTGATCTTAAAATTGATCTCCTATTGACAATTTATAATACATAATCTGATCTGTTACTACTTTCTATATTCTAATTCCTTCTAGAATATATGGCACCCTCTAGTCTCTTAAGTCTTTCACTTGAATTATCAGAAGATTCTCCCAATTGTACTCCCCACTTCCCATCTTGGACTCTTTCAGAGTCCTGACTGTCAATACAGTGCTAAAGGTCAGGGCCTGGCTCGGAAGCCACAGATGTGGTGAAGAACTCAAACTAACCACAGCAGGAAGGCATTTCCACTCTGAGGGTATCCACTGATAGTTGGATAGTTAGGCACGGACAAATACAAGCATTACCACAACTGAGAAGAGGAAGAGGAGATCTGAGGGAATAAAGACACCAAACTATTTCTCCTATGTCTGCCTGCATTCAATGGGCAAAATCTGTTATTTATGAGACTCCAATAGAAATGAGATGGAGAGCTGTAAATATCAGCCCACAGGGTTCAGATCACGGCAATAGGCAGAGAGGAGCTGGTAGTGGGTGGTTGTTGCTGTCTGTTGTTAGGTGTGCTGAGTCAATTCCAACTCACAGCGACTCGCTGGAAACAGAACAAATCACGGCGCAGTCTGAAGCCAACCGTGTGTTACAGACACTGTGTCAATCTACAATAGTTAAAATCTTCATCTGCTTTGCTGACTTCTAGCTTACTAAATATACATATGAGATGATGGATCGAAAATAACATGGCTATGTGAAATTTCTTTTTTTTAACATGTTTGAGAAGATTTTTGTAGCACATTTGTTCAATGCAATAGGTCATTTGATTTTTTTGACTTGACTGCCATTGATTAGGAATTCAAATAAAACAAATTTTTTACTTCAGTATTTCTCTCTTTTTCATTATAGTGTTGTTTTTGCTCCATTTGTAAATATCTTCTCCTTATTTTTTCCCATTTGAAGGTTCAATCCATATGGAAGTTTACTTCAAAAGGCCATTGGGGAGGGGAAATGGAAAATAATCACCACCCAGAATCTATCTTCCCTCAGAGTCTGAGAAATTGGATTAGCATGCTGTATGTGAACAGTGAAACCAGCAATTAAATAGTTCCATTGCTTACCCATTACTTGAAAAATACTGTCCAACACTGTCCTACAAGGTACTTCTAATTCTAGTCTTCTTTCTCATGGGCATTGTCTACATAGTTCTCAAACTGTTTTATGAAAATATAATGGATTTGTTTTTAGTTCTCACATATCACGTGGCTTCTTTTTGGAATTACTTCAACAATAATCTTCCCTCTATTTTTTGACCTATTGAATTTTTGCCACCTCCTTCTCCAAAAGCTGCATGTTTTCTGTGCATATTTCCTTTCATATATGAAATTTCTAATACTCAGTTGTTTTGACCTGCAAAAGGTATTTTTTTAAACATGTAGGGTCTTCCATTCTTGTCCAGAACGAAGTTCCCTGAAGTCCTGGCAATGTCTTCATTGTGTTTACTCCTCTTCATAAAGCACAATTGCTGTGTACAGAGGGTGATTGGTAGCAACTTATGAAACTGCACTAATCAAAGTCTCATGATTCTTCTTTCTGAGACCTTGAGGATCAGGGACCATCAAATTGTGGTTTCTCAGTAGACATGTGTTGTTGAGAACATAATGTATACTTCTAACTTCTGCTGTGGCAGTTCTCATAAACAAGGGGAATGATTGAAAATTATACTTTCTATGCTTGTTCCTTACTTGAAGTTTCTCAACACTTTGGAAGAACTGAGATGTAAAGACATTAAAACACAACAAAAATGTTTAAAATTCTGAAAGTTAATTTCTCAAAATGGTTGCTCCATATAACTTATCAGGTCCTCTTATTAGTAAACTAACCGGGATCAATTTTGTTGAAGCAACATGACTACATATGAATCTATATATACACACAGAGAACATATATATATATATATACGTATATATACATATATATATATGATACACACACATATGACTTTACCCATGGCAGCCCTATGCACAACAGAATGAAACACTGCACAGTCCTATGCCATCTTTGCAATATTTCCTCTGCTTGAGGTCATCATTTTAACCATGGTGTCAGTTCATCTCCTTGAAGGCCTTCCTCTGTTTCTCTGCCCTTCAAATTAAACTTAGCATAAGATCTTCCTCCAGGAACTGTTCTTCCCTGACAATATATCATATACATGATATTTTATATACATATATATGATAAAAGCTTAGCTACTTTGTGACTTCCTAAAACCTCATCTGGCCACAGTTATAGATTTCACGCTTCATTATTTTCAAATGTTAGTGCTTACAAAGCCAAGGTTTACATAGAACTGATCATCAGACATGACATTTGAACCTCCTAGAATTAGAACCTATTTCTAAATTGTTTGTCCTCCATTATTTGCTACTTGATCAAAAGTGTCCAGTGAGGACCCAGAAATCTCCCGCATTTTCTTTCAAAATTAAGATTTCCCTGGAAATTCTCCTATGAAAATAAATGGGGAAATGCATTCAAAAGAGGAGAGGGAAAAGGCAGAGGAGGTGGTGGGCAGCATGTGGGAAGCCAGGGCTTTTGAACAAATTTAGTTCGTGCCTCTTCTGGCACGATCCACATTTTGGCCTCTCATTTCATGAGGAAACCATCTTTTGTGAAAAATAAGGATGCAGCCTCTGTGTGTGTGGGCTTTTTAAATCCCCAGTTCTCCACCCCCGACTGCATGGTGACGTGGGTCCCCATCCCTTCATGCCTTGTTATGACCTGGCCAAGCCAGCTGGCCCTGCAGTCCCTGTCCTCAGGCCTGGCCACCATTGTCCCCGTGCTCACCCAGCCTGCATCCCTTTGAAGCAGCTCCAGAGGAACTTTATCCCTCTGTTCCAGCTGGCATTTCATTAAGCCCTGGCTTCACAGGATTTTCCACTCCCATTGACACATCAGAGCAAAGATGGAGCCATTAAAATAATGGAGAAAAAGAGAGGGAGCTGAGGGGAAAATGGTTCTGAGAGGGAAATTGAAAAAGAATACAAGGTTATTTTAAAAATAAAGTCCAGATGCTGAAAAATAAAGTCTCCCAACCTTTCATCATCGTCTTTCCCTTGTTTCTTCCCATATATGCGCATGTGTGCCCTAAGTAGACCAAATTGTTCATAAAGCCTCCTAAAAATCACGTTTTTGAGCTGACTGACGGTCACAGGTCCAAATTAGAAACAGCTGATAAGCATCCCAAAGACATCCAGAAAATACATGAACACCAGGGAGCACTGTACATGAAAGAGTGGTACTTAAACCCTTCCTTCTGCCTCACTGCAAAAAAGGTAATATGTGTAAATAAATGTACATATGGGGGCTTCAAAATTTTGTGCTTAATGGAATTAAAGGACAATGAAATTTTTACAATGACCATTTGAAGCCTATATGTATATGGTATGCTGGTTAGATACCAATCCCTCCTAAGGCATTCACAATCCCTGTGACATCCTTTGTCAAACTTACCTTGAGAGCTTCAACCCTCAGTTATCCAACCTGGGGTGCCTGTTCCAGACTGTAGCCTTCACTTGTTAAAAGGAACATTGGCTCTATGGTTACTGGTCACAAAATTGTTTTTGATGTTTTCCAATTTCATAAATAATGTATCTATAATGAGTTTTGTTTTGTATATATTTTTACCTTTTTCCCTCGCCAAAATTAGATTAAAAGTTAAGGAGTCCAAAAATCATGTGTGCCATAGCTATGTCAAAGAAATACCTTGTGCGGCACTATCTGTGCTCCATTTATATGCAGAGCTATCCGAGGTATCAGTCAGTCTTTTGCCATGTCAAGCAAAGACGTGATCAAGGAAGGGTTCTCTCTCGAAGTAGCCATAACAAAGCTCATACACTACACCTATATATATATTTTATTCCCTAGAACTCTCATTCAAGCCTGTGATTTCATTAACAAACTTGCTTTTCCAACACCCCTTCCCACAGGAAATTAGAAGCAGTGACCTATAAGTGGGCTCTTAGAAATATGCTGGAAAACAGAAGGATAAGTGACAGCTGACGTGTAATTGAAGGGAAGACACACACACACACACACACACACACACAGGAAAACAATGCACAACCAGATTGCTTCTTAGTAAAAAAACAAAAAGATGTCTATAAATATGTGCTCCTGAACTCTGTTCAATAACTCTTGAATTGAAAAATGCAAATATTCTTGAGAATTATGTTAAAACTGGTTTGAATTTGTTTTATGAGGCAGAAAATATCAGATAATTAAACACGTATGCATATGTCCCCCCCCCTCATTTTAAGTATTTCAGTGATATATGGGTGTCATCAATATGAATCTTCAGTTATATTGTTGTGGAATCAGTTCCTATTTATGCATGTACATTAAAGTCTATTGAAAGAACCACTTGTTTATTTCTTATTAAGTAAGCCACTGTGGAAATATTCTGAACGGATTTCAAAGTCCAAGAAGAATCGACTAGAGTAGCAATCCAACGGAAGTGTTTATAGGAAATAAGGCCCTAGAAGGGTAGACTTTACCTACAGAAAATGACCAACCTGCGCTCAAGGGCATTCTAACTCATTCTTTATCCCGTGGTCCTTTTGGCATAACTCCCAAGATCTCTGAATCTTACTAGGAAATAATGAGAAATAAGTGAGACTGTGTATGCCCCAACGTGTCACTGGGTTTCTATGCAGAAAGCCTGCATTCCAGGATTTGCTTATAAAATGATGAGTCGCTTGACAATCATTTGATATTCCCTAATATTTAAGACTTAATTTTAAGTCATAAAAGAAAATTATGATCAGTTAATGGATCATCATAGATTTGAACTCTGAGAAGATAAAAATGCGTAGAAAAATATTTCCTCCATTAAAAAAAGGTTTCATTAGACAATAAAATGTACACATAAAACAACACTTCCAGAATTATCTCAGATAATTGCGTATAGTGGTGGAGTGTATAGAATGTGTCAGTGGGAATTAGATATGTCATAGAAAGTTTAAAGATAATAATGGGACTTGGGAACTTGGGTAAAGGCAAATAGGAAGATTGGAAATAGGAAGATTGAATGGGAGAATCAGCAGTGGGTGAGCTAAGGACAAGCATCAAGACCCTGCTCAGTGCCTATCTGACACCAGTACAAATTTCCCAATGAGACAGGGATACATACCAGGCTGGTAATCTCTTGTCTACTGCTTTTAAAGCTGTGATATTTGGCAAGGGGTATATCACCGTGCCTCACTTTCCTAAACTGTAACATGTTAATGCCTCACAGAATTGTGGCGATGATTAAATGTGCAAAAACAATGACAAATGTTTCTCACAGTGTCAGTCTGTTTTATTGGTTCACAGACACTCCATCGTCTACATTGTCTTTTTGTCTTCTATTTCCTTGCACCTGTTCTCTAACATACCATATTATGCACTATATCTTAAAACTCCTCTTTTGCTGCTATCCTTATTTATGTAATTAAAATAATCCACTGCAATTGAGACAATTACCACTTATAATAACCCTAGAGGACAGAGGAAGCTTTCCCTATATGGTTCCCATGGCTGTAATCTTTATAGTCAGCCACCACCTCTTCTCCACCAGAGCAGCAAATAAATTTCAGCTTTAGACTCTCTGGTTAGCAGTTGAGCACTTAACCACTGAGCTACCTGGGCTTCTCATTTACCGAACGATGCCATTAAACACATTCTATATTTAACTTCCTCCCGTGATCCCCCAGATTATAGCAATTTGCTATTTTCCATCCTCTAATACATACATCCTTACCAGACTCATTTGGCTTACTATCCCTTTTCAGAAAGGAAGAAAGACTTCCTCCCCAGACCACCCCCACCCATTAAAATCCTTCCACTACACAGCACATCATCCGGGATGAAGTGTAGGGATTTGTTTTTGTTGCCTCCCTGAATAGTCCCAACTATACACAGAGGGTAGGATTTCACGCTTTGGGAAACTTTGATCAACCTTAAATTAAACTTCTTCATCAAATCATTCCAAGATACCAGGAACCATTTTTAGGTACTTTTTAACCATTATTATAATATCTACCTTTAACCGAATTCCAATGTAATTTCTAGGATTGTTGAAAAATCTTCATTGGCTTGTGAGTCCAGAAGGAGGAGGAGGAGGAGGAGGAGGAGGAGGAGGAGGAGAAGGAGTGATTTAATACATATATCTTTCCAAATTTCAATCACATCAAGTAGAATATTCAATTGCTACCACATTCCGTTTCCAAACATTCCCTTTTTACATGGACCCCTTGACATCGTCTCCATGTACCCCACCTCCACCGCTGAGAATAGCTGTCTTTTTGTTAGATTGAATGTTTCATGATATCAGAAAAAAAAAAAACTAGTGGTTATGCATGAGACCAACAGTAAGGTCAGTGGCTCAAAATCACTGTGGGAGAAAGATAGCACGTTCTACTCCCTTAAACAGTTATGATCTTAGAAGCCCACAGGGGGCAGTTCTACCCACCCTACACAATCACTCAGTCAGAATCCACTCCGTGGCAGTGGGTTTCTGAGTGATAGCAAATAGGACCAAATTTGATGAGATTGGCTCAAAGCAATGGTTTTTTCCTTATTTTTCTGTTTTTACCTAACGGTGGAGGGAAAATTACTATTTTTGCATTAAAGGTAGGATCCACTTACATATTGCAATGCATGGGAAGTCTTAACGGGAGATGATTTGGAATCCAAATAAATAATTGCACAATTAGATAATCCTGAATTTATGGAGTATACTGAACAGGGACTCTTTTATGGCTGAATCCTCACTTTGAAGAGGTTTGGACCATAATAGTGTAGGATACTTGGATTGCAGACATCGTGGTGTGTTTGTGTGTATTGTGATGTGTGTGTATCCAAATGCCATGAGATTCTGTATTGTCTGCCTTCATGCATGTTGTTCAAGGTTTCGGAATCCATTAACTAAAGCTTATTTAGCCTCGGCAGATATGATAGCTTTTATTGTGAGGATGTGTGGGGATTTTTTTTAACAGAAACCAAGTATGCCCTTTGGATGAATTGATTTCCTCAATCTCATGGTGAAATATTGCATTTCAGTTGTCAGTTTTGATTTATTGTTTCTTTAAACATTAAATCTTCCTTTGCATTTTTATTGGTTTCATTAAAAACATTCTGCTCATCCTTCTCCCAGCCTCCTCCAGAAAGACAAGGAAAGCTTCACTCAGGGAGCCTTGGGAGATGGGCCCAGTCCCCTCCTCTCTGCCGCTCCTGATAGTTCCCTTCCGTTGGTTTTGGGTCCGGAGAGACGGGAAAACAAACCACAAAAGGCCTGCCTGCTTTTGTTACGGCGTTTATAAAAACATGTATTAAATCTAATAACATTGGTGGGTAATGAGGCACAGAGCATATGTCAGAAGTATGGTGTCCAAACAGCAGTAGGCTCGAATGGTTTATCTTGCTGGCAAATGCGTTACATGAGGTTTGACCCTTAAATTGAGGACTGGGAGAGATAAATAGGGTAATCAAAAGGACTCCCGTACGGTCACAGGAACCTGGAGCCATCTGGTCAAGACGAAAATAAATCAGTAATGCAACTGGAAATGGACTCCAGAGACCTTTGGGGATTGGCTTACCATCACTGTCTGTGAAACTGTGGAGGGAAAGAAACTGACAGCAAAGATCAGGAAACCAACTGTAATTAACACACACACACATACACACACACACACACACACACACACAAGCACTAGGAAGAATCCAGTCTGAAGTGCCTCCTGCCGGAGGGACTAAAGCCCAGAACAATCATTTGAGAGTCCCCCAGTTTGGGAAAGAGAAAAATAAAAGCATGTATTGATTGTTAGATACGCTTGTGAAGACCTGATACTGGAAAACAAAAGAAAAACAGAAATCCTTTTTAATTAGAATTGAACAGAGCAGAGCTTTCAGCGGAGCAGTCTTGTTTCGCAGCCTAGAGTTAAGAAAGCAGGTAGCGGATCCATCTTTTTCAGAATCTGTGCTTGCTGAACTTTGTTTTACATATGTGGCAAAGCGGGAAATTAACAAAATTAAATGAAATATTGAATCAACACATTGCCTTCTTCTTCTTCAGTGCATGTGCTCTCTTTAGAAGCATACCCCAATGAACTTCATTGCTGTGCCAGGTCTGAAGGCTCCTGAGTTACACTACCTTCAATCTCCTTGTTTCCAGGTGCTTTTGAGTCAGTGCAGATGCATAGGGTCACTGTACACAACAGAACAAATCTCTGCTCCCAAATGATTGTGATGCTTCAGTCCATTGGTGCAGACACTGCATAACTCTCCTAATCTAACTTCATATTTTCACTGACCCTCTACTTTACCAAGCATGATTACATTTTGAGTGACTTTCACACAAGAGACTCATCTTTCAGCATTCTATCACATAATGTTCTGCTCCCATTGAAAAGGTTTTTACTTAGCAGATTTTTAAGAAATAGGTGACTTCTTCCTACTCTGTCTTAGTCTGTAAGTTCTGCTGAAACTTATTCACAATAGGTGACTTGGTTGGCATTTGAAATGCCTCACAGGACAACTCAGGGTATCTGGCAACCAAAATGAAAGTCATAGTACAGTAGGTCATCAAATAAAATATAGCTGGAACTAAGCCATTAGTAATACAAATTTTCAGCAAATGATAATATTCATATATGGTTGCTAGGAATCAGAATTGACTTGATGACAGTGAGTTTGTTTATATTGTTTTTATTGAATTCATAGAAAAAATACTTAAAGTCTTCCAAATATGTTTTTGCTTCTATCCAAGAAAACATTATAACTAACATTTGAATGTTGGAACAATTGTTTAGGAATCCTTTAAGAGTTACTGGTATATGGAATGAAAACACTTCAATTTCCCATCAGCCTGCCATTTTTAGGTTATGTGGCAGACTATGCAGCAACCATCGCAGCTTTCTCATTTGTTTAGTTTATGCATACTTGTGCTCACTTAATGCCAGCTACTGATCTTACACATGCATATCTTAGGTTAGATGCGAATGTCTCAGTGTCTAATCCCAGAATATACATTCTGCATGGGAATCTGAAATGAAAATCATTAAGAACATTTTGGACAGTGTTACCAGCAACTTTCAAGATCCATCATCTAGGAGGACGGAGTAGAGCATACACCATATTCAATTTGGCCCTATCAGAGCCCTGGGGGTATCAGGGTTTCATGTCATCCTGCAAACTCCAAGGTCAGCAGTTGTAAACCACCATCAGCTCCTCAGAAAAAGAGGGCTTTCTACTCTCCTACAGAGCTACAGTCTCAGGATCTACAGGGGAAGTCTACCGTGTCCTACAGGGACACCATGCCTCTACTGCAGATTGGCTACTGGGTTCAAATTGCTGACCTGTTGGCTAGCAGCCAAGTGCTAAAATAGCTGTACCACCAGGACTCATGAAATAATTCCATGTGATTCTTATCCTGCGCTGTCGCTACCTGGAGCAAACCACCTACACTTGAAGTACTACTACTTTCCACAAAAGGAATACATTTTGAAATAGGAAGGGAAGTCTAAAACCCTTTCTCTCTCTAAAAATAATATGATCTTCTCTAGAACCAGAATTTCCATTTCCATCTGATGAGGAGAAAGATGGGGTCTCAGTCTCAGAATTAGTCTCAGAAACTCACAGATGTAGTTCTCCTCTGTCCTGTACAGTCACTGTGAGTCCTATCCACTTTATGACAGTGAATTTGGTTTTAGTTTGGTCTGATGATGAGTCCCATGCTCCTCTAACCCCCTAGTATGAGCTCTGCACCTGAATGCACATACGTTTGGGAACATGAACAAACAGACATGCAGTTTGGCTTCTTTTCCTGTAGGCATCAACCTTATTCCCAGATCAATTTATCACTCTTCTTCTCTAGATGTTACTCCCAATATCTTCTTTCTGATATAATTGCCTTGGTAGTGGTGACAGCCCAATGCTTGTGAAATAATTTTTAAGAAATTTCTAAAGAGATTGCACCTAACCAAAAATGTTTCCTTGAACATGTGATATTATAAAAATTATCAAATATGTTAAATCTTTCTTTTTTCCCCTACATTCTTTTTTCCTACTCTCTTGCCTACAGATGTAAAAAAAATTGACAGAGATTCTACTTTCTTTAATCACATAAAAAAACTTGGAAATTTTTTACTGGTCCTTTTTAAAATCAATGACTTAAAATTCCCTTTGTCTCCTTGCTTCAGTTTCCACAGATATTTGTCCTGAGTTTGATTTTCCTCAGGCAGGGTCTTCAAAGTTACCAATAATCAATAAAGTGAGTCACATCAAGAAAATGAATCTGTAATCTTTCACCTTTCCCAGGGTTATTTGGATTTTTAGCAAGAGCCTGGCAGTATATGTACTGAGTAGTTGTTCTCCACTCTAGTAGCATATTAAAGTGGCTTCTATCAGGTCCCCATATCAGACGTTCTGACATAAGAGGTATGAAATGAATTCCTGCAACGGCAATCTCCTTAAAGCTACACAAGAGATTCTCTACTGCAGTCAGGTTTGGGATAACTGTACTAATAATTATTGAGTTATTTTCATCTTGATTTATTATTAAAGTTGTCTTTATTTTTATGCAGATGATAAAGATATAAAATTAAAACGTCAAAGCATTGCATAGTTCTTAAAAAGCCCATTTGTCGGCCACTGAAAATCCCCTCACAGAGGGGTTTAGGAGAGGAGATGGGTCAGTCAGGGTGCGATGTAGCACCGATGAAGAACACAGCTTTCCTCCAGATCCTGGATGCTTCCTCCCCCCCAACTACCATGATCCCAATTCTACCTTGCAGGATTGGATAGGGCAGAGGTTATACACTGGTGCATATGGGGGCACAGGGAATCCAGGGTGGATGATACCTTCAGAACCAGGGGTATGAGGGGCGATACTGGGAGAGTAGAGGATGAGTGGGTTGGAAAGGGGACACCGATTACAAGGATCCACATGTGACCTCCTCCCTGGGAGACGGACGGCAGAGAAGGGAGGGGAAGGAGACTCCGGATAGGGCAAGATATGACAAAATAACAATCTATAAATTATCAAGGGCTCATGAGGAAGGGGGAAAAAAGAGGACCTGATCCAAAGGGCTGAAGTGGAGAGCAAATGCTTTGAAAATGATTAGGGCAAAGAATGTACGGATGTGCTTTATACAATTGATGTATGTATATATATATATATATATATATATATATATATATATGGATTGTGATAAGAGTTGTATGAGCCCCTAATAAAATATTTTAAAAAGTAGATTAACAAGGAGGGAGAGAGAAAAGGGGGAGAGGACAGAAAAGGAGAAAAGGAAAGAGGAGAAAATGAAATACCTATCACTTCCTCCTTCTTTACCCATAGAGATAACGAGCTATTTCACACCATTTACCTCTGTGTGGCTCAGCAGCATTCTTAGACAGAAATGCCTTAATTTCTTAATTTCATTTATTATCAATTTACCCTACACGATGGAAGATAAATGTATCTATCTCTTTTCGCAGCCAGCTTCTCACACTTGTCCTTGCTAACATTTGGTCAACTTGGAGGTTAACTCAAAGTATGAAGTTTTTAAATGTTACTCACAGGGGAACTATAAACAATGAATTATGATTGTAATTTAATCATTGTCTAATGTTTTCTTTTTCCTAAAAGGAATCATTGACTCATTTTTTTTTTCAGTTTAGTCTTCTAATTGTCCATCCCTCTTATTTTTCGGATAGACTAAGTATAGTTAAATGTGTCTTGTAATAAACAGAAATCGCAGCCCTCACTCCCCTGATTCCATCTTTACAACCCAGTTGTTTTATGGATCCATAGTCCCTTCACCGTCATCCTGAAAATCTATTGTCTCATTGATGGATTTCTCACTTTCTGCGACCTAAACTTAATTCTAGTCCAATGTATCCTACGGACAGCTACCACCCATACGTCACTGGAGGCTTGTTCAATGTCATGGTACTGATCAACTAGTTTTAGCATTCCTTCCACATTTACACAAGCTAGAAAGAAGGGTCTGGTGATCTTATTTCAAAAGAAGCCATTCAAAAGTTAAAATATTTAGAAATAAATCAAATAAAAGAAATAAAAACAATATAAAGAGTATCCCGAAACACTTCTACAAGAAAACCAAAGACTGACCTCAGTCCATGGAGTTGCTTCTGACTCAGAATAACCCTTCAGGGAAGGACTGAACTGCCTCTGTGGGTTTCTGAGACTGTGATTCTTCACTGGAGTAGAAAGCTTCATCTTTCTCTTGTGGAGTAAGATGTTGTTTGGAACTATTGACCTTGTGTCTAACAACTCAATGCATAACCATTACACTAGTGGGACCTCTTCAAGAACCCGAAAGAAGTATGCCTATATAGAAAGATATAAAGGGATGTATCATGCTCATCGACAGGAAGACAACATTGTGGAAATGTCCATGTCACCCAAAGCAATCTACAGACGCAATGCAATCCCAATCCAGATAATCACATCATTCTTTTAAGAGATAGAAAAACAAGTCACTGAATTGATATGGCAACGAAAGATGCTCTGGGGAAGCAAAAAGGTAATAAAGAAGAAAACGAAGTAGGGGGATTCACAATTCCTGAGAGCAAAACCTATTCTGTAGCCACAGTAGACAAAATAGCAGGTAACTGGTACAGTGGGAAACACATAGACCAATGGAACCAAACTGAGCGTTTAGAAGTAAATCCATCCAACTAGGAAAAGCTGATCTTTGATAATAGGCTGAACAATTTTATAGAAGGAAGAGATAATATCTTTATGAAAAAGGTACTGGCAAAACCAGATTCCCATTTGCAGAAAAGTGAAAGAAGATCCATATATTACATTATATTTAAAAAAACCCCAAAATACAAACTAACCAATATGGATCAAACAATTTGAAATATAAATGTAGAAATATCATCAAAGAAAAATTATGAACAAATTTAGGGTCCCTAAGCATTGCACATATATGTTCTTAAACTTAATTAAAAATACACATATATTAGAAGGCAAAAGAGATGGCTGGGACCTTCTAAAAACTGAACATTTAAGCACACCAAATGATTTCATTTAAAGAATGAAAAGGGCATATATTAGCTGGGAAAATTTGCCAATGACAAATTATAAAAGAGACTAATTTGTAAATTTATTTTTAAGACTTCAGCAAGAGAAACAAAAACATTCTGATTAAAAATTGGACAAAGAACCTGAGCAGACACTTCACCAAAAAAAGGCATTCAGGTAGTCAACAGACACATGAATAAATATTTCCAATCATTAATCAATGGAGAGATAGATGTAAATCAACACAACAAAGAAATATCATCTCATCCCAGCATTAATAGTGAAGTTCAAACCAATTTAATAAAATGAATACTAGCAAGAATGTCAAAAGACTGGTACCTGCATACATGGCTAGCAAAATGGTGTAACCATTGTTAAAAAACACAGAGGCATTTCTTTAAACTCTTAGAACTATAAATATCATATGATCCAACAATTGTAATACTTGGTATATACTCCAATAACCCAATGTGGTTACATGAATACCCATGTTCATCGCAGCACTATTCACAGCAGCAAAAGTGGAATCAATCTATCTGAATGTCCATCGTAAAAGAATGGATAAACAAACAATGGTGCAGACATACCCTGGAATGCTGTGCAATATTAAAGAAGAATGATACATTTGTGAAACACCTGATGACATGAATGAAACTGGAAGACACTTGAATGAAACAAACTAGTAAATAAAGGCAAAATAGTGTATCAGACCACTATTATATAAGGTAAAGAGAAATTTCACACACACACACACACACACACACACACACCAGTCTTTGATGGTTACCAAGCATGATAAAGGAGAGGAAAATACATAACAAAATTACAGGGTGGACCCTTACTAAATTGTATGAAGGGGTAAACAATACATAGAGCAGGTCAGCAACATATGATGAGGGAATTCTAATGCGCTCTATGTCAGAGGGGTCCACAGTGGTAGTCAGGGGCTTGACAGAGTAGTAGAAAATATGAAACAAAAAGCAAAATTAAGAGAAAACACCAGAGTTACAGGTGGGATATGAACTGGGCGACCTTTGAGACTATAGCCTTTCCTGCCTTTCCGACCTAGTACTGAACTCATCTTATGGCCCAGGGTTGGCATGATGATGATGTGCTTTTTCCCAACAAGTGCAATATCGGTCTATGTTTCTACTTTCTGCCCTACCGCCAACAGGAGTGAGCCAATAGAAATTAGGAGATAATGAGTGGAGAAAATGTGGGTCTCCAGTATAGTGATCACTGAAAACCTGTCCTGAGAAAGGAGCAGTGAGGAAGAATTAGGTGAGGGCCAGTAACATCACATCACAAATTAGTAGGCATTAGGGAGTCTCTCCAGCTTCCTAATAGCAGAAAGGCAATATAGTGATGGCTGCAATTAATGGTTTAAGATTATCACCTTTGCTGAATACACATCTATGGCCATGGAGAAGCAAACAGGAAGCAACATTATAAATGTCTTAGACATAACAAATTACCGTTACAGAATGAGTTCCCTTGCTTGGGGGCCCAGGATCATAGTCTTGGGAGACACCAAGATCAACTAGAAAACACTGTTCACAAAGACGATGTTCTATGTCCTACATTTGTGAGTAATTACTAATGTCTTAAAAACTTGTGAGTGACCATCTTTTGCAACTATTGTTTCCCTCTTTCTCAGAGGAAAGAAGTATGATTAAAATGAAAAGACACATGAAAATAATCAGTACAATGGACTAATGGACCTCATGATTGTCAGATCCCACTACTGTAAGATCAAAAGTACTAGATGGTGCTGGGTTACCTCTATCAACTGCTCTTAAAGGTGTCGCACTAGAAGGTCCTTGATAGAGTGCAAGTGAAATGTGGAACTGAACTAAAAATTATAAAAATTACTGGACACACTGATTGTATAGAGACTAGAAGAACCCATAAAACTGTGACTCTTAATACACATTCAGGTATGGAACTGGACTCACCTTCATGACTCAATTTTCAGCCAAACAATAGCACTGGTTAGGTATAGGTACATTAGACCAATCTATTGTTTAAGATCAAAATGCCAGCATTCCCCTCAGACAACATTGAGAAGGACTAGGAATGCAGGAGGAATGGAAACAGAAAATAGAGAGAGGGCGTGGGGTAAGGGATGGCCCATAGAAGGGATTGTAATGAATGAGATGAAAACAAATATGTAAGAATTATTGAACGTAAAGCTGAAAATCTGCTCTGTAAGCCTTCACCCAACTCACAATAAAAAGCTTTTTAAAAAATCAATATGACATTCCGACATTGGTGCAAAGAAGTTGTTAGAATTAGGTTTATCATGCCAACTAGGCCAATAGGAAAGAGTGGGTGGAATTTAATAAGGACACAGCTTGATTGGAAGGCAATAAGATAAATGGATCTACAAAGCCTGCTTCTGGTGATCAGACCAGCACTCTGCTGATTTAGCTAGTTCTCTACCTCAACCTGTGAACTACACTACCTGTGAGCCAAGCCAACCCATGAATCCTGTCCTAAGAGCTTTAGGCTCCTTTGAAACCAGTTTCACCACTCTGCTGGTGCATACATCACTTGAGCTTAAGGCTGGTAGAACCTGTGGCCTTGCATTGCTTGACCCCGATATCCCATCTGGGCCTGGTTCCCTAAGCTCCTGTGCTACTGATTATTGCTGACCCACCCTGCTGTCTGTTGCCTGCAGGAAGACTCTGCCTGTTTTGCCTGAGGGAACACTCTACTGTCTACTTCCTTGACCTTAAACTGAAGCCCCCTCTGTGAGTTGAAGGACTTTTAGTATATTAACAGTTCTACAGCAGTGAGTTGAACTGGGCCCTCTGTATTGTTGTGTGGGTTAATTAGCTGTTATTCAAAAGTGTCCTGGTTTTGTTTTTCTAGAGAACCCTGCCTAACACAAAGAGTTTAAAAAATAATGAAACAGAAGTCAAGATAATTTAAGGAACTGTAGACAGAGTAGTGACATTTGAACAGAAGTACATGGTTGTGGCATTTTGTGACTTTATTTCATTTTACATAAAGTCAAATTCCATGAAGTCCATGAGGAATATGTTAGAGAAAAGACTGATTTATTTAATTTTCCTATCATTCCAGCCTGTGAGTTTGCCAAACTGCTGCTCACATTATGAACCAAACTTACGTACCGCAGCAAGCAGGGAGACTGAGCAGCACCTGCAAAATGCCATGACATCCTTCTCGTGTCCTCCAGCAGAAGGCAGAATCTCTACCCACTATGCCCTCTGATGTCTGAAAGTATACCTCATATGACTGTTTTATTTGGTCTCGTAGAGCCTTTTTGAAATTCAAGAAATCCAGCAATTCCACACCCAGCTATTTGCCCTAAATATCTGAAAGCAGGAATTTGTCTGAAACAGTGTACATTGCAGTCCAGTGTTCAGAGTTCACAATAGTCACAAGATAGAAACAATGATATCCCTAACAACAGATGGATGAATGGATGCATGGATGGACAAACTGGTATATATGAGGATAAGTTGCTTCTAAGTTCCCATTCATTCAGGCATAGGTATATTCCAAACAAAACATGCTTAAATATCTCTTTCCAATATCTAATCAGTGGACTGGCTGCAGGCAAATACTCTCAGAAATATACTTGCCTTCCCTTGCTAGGGTGTTTCGAGAATAAAATCCAATAAATGACAATGACTTCCGAAAGGATTTCCTGGTCCTGTAACTTCAACGCAGAGGTGTTGGCTCAGAATGTTAGAGCGACTCCTTTTTTTTTTTTTTTGAGTTCCCAAAGTATAATCTTGATAGTTTTTTTTTCTGAGACTACACAGGACCATAATAGAGCCTTATTAATTTTTAATAAAATTGAAAATGGCATTGGTGAAAGGAAGGCCTGGAAAGTTGCACCCTGTAAGTTTCTTCCATCACAACAATACATCTGCTCTTTCTTCGACCATAGCAAGGACGGTCCTCCAAGACATTCATTGGGAAAATTTAGCCCAACCAACAAAGGTTCCAATCGTGTCCCTCCAAACGTCCTGTTGCTGACTGACCTCCAAGAATATTCAAATGGTGTATTGTTTCAAAGGTAAACGCTTTGAGTTCCGAAAGAATTCCCAAACTGCCATTTGCTGGTGGTGTCGACCAGAGTGAAGCATTCTGCAGAGATGGGTTAGGGAGATGAAAACACTGCACTCAGACGTGTGTAGATTTACATGAAGATACATTGACAGTGGAATATGACCCTCAAAGAAAACTCAATTTGTGATACATGATACAACATGGGCCAAACTTGAAACATGCTGAGGCAAATACGTCAGTCACAAAAAGAGTGGCATCTTGTGTGCTTTGTGTGATTGCACTTAACTTTCTTTTTTGGGGGGGGGCGGAGTATCTTATTTGACATAACTAGGATAGATAAATATACATACGGACCAAAAGATGTTGTTGGTGACTAGCTGGGGTGGAGAGTGGACAGGAGGAAGAAGAGTAAGGGAAGGCACTGCTTAGGAGACACTGAGATTTTGTGAAGAGTGATGGAAATGTAGTGGAAAATAGTGATGGTTTCACAGCAAGATGCATGCAGTTAGTTGTACACATGGAGCATAGTGACACAGCACATGTTTTGTTACATGCATACTTACCACAAAACCATTCAATGTAAAACGTGCATAACACTGTGAGGGAAATTTTCTTAACCAACCATTTGTAAGGTTTGTTTGCTTTATTTTATCTAGACCAGTTTTTTAGAAAATTTCCAGGAGTAGAAGTCCCTGTGACTGAAATGAGCGTCAAATTGCAACTCACGCTTTTTGCTATTCCTCTGTCTTCCTGATTCTTGTGTATGGCTCTTGGCATTTGACTAAATGCTCTGTACCTAGTGTTATCTTCAGAAGCAGAGTCATAGGTTAGAAGAGGTGGGGAAGAGGAATGACCATGAACAGTTAAAGCAGTGAGATTCTGTGAGATTTCAGGTCTCAGCTATTGACAGAATGGCACCCGAATTGGAGATCAGTGGTAATCTCAATTCGTACCTTGAAAATAGGCTTTCCAAATTCCTCAGCCCTCTGCAGGACATTTCTGTCAGTCTGGATTCTGTTCCTAAAAAAGGAGGTGTTATGAGTTACCAGGAAGCGGCTCCCTGATGCAGATGCTACTGAAGCACAGCAAATGGGAGTAACCACGTCATTTCTCCACAGGGTGCCCAATGAAATACTCAGCACTGGGAGGGCTATATACTCTCCAAAGGAGCAGTATTCTGGCTCTCACAATAGCTTGCCATTCACTTGGAGACAGAGAGAGCATTGTTACAACTGAATGCTAAATTTTGGGAAAATGTCAGCCTAATTGTTAACACAGTCAGTTATCTCATCTGCTAGAGACTCCAACTAGAACCCACCAAGCATGGGGAGGAGAAGGCTATGTGGCTAAGAAGGCCCAGAGAAGGGGACGCTAGGAGGGATAGGTACACATTATGAATAGGAAGGACATTCTGGGGAGCAATGTTTCTTACAGTCTAATTGCTCTGTGTTTTATAGAACCTGATCATTAGGGGATCCTGGGCACGATTCCGTAGAGATGTTCTTGTGAAATAAAGCAAGAGGCTATTAAACAGAAAGTTTAAATATAGCTACAGGGAGACATACTTCCTGACAACTTGACAGATGTCTTGGAGTGACGACTCCTTCCTTCATCGCTAATTACAAAATCATTTGTCTTAAGGAAAGGACAAAAGAGAAGTAATTATGAAAAACATGATTCTTAAGGGATAAAAAGATAACATCAGTTTTAAACACAGAAGCAATCATAACCACTTAGAATCATTATTAGTTTGGTGGAACCAATGACAGGCTGCTTTTTAGAAACCAGAGGGAATGGGGCTCCTGAAGCAGAGGGGAAGAAAACATTCAGTTTCTTGTTATGCTAAACTTATCCCCAGACTCCCGAGACTTCTTTGATGAACAGTTCATTAAAATTTCCGACCGCAGATGAATTTGAGCTAAAATACACAAATGTTTTAATTATACATTCCTTTTTAATTACACTAATGACTTGTAATGTGTTTATGTTGGTTTAGAGTTTAATTTCTTCCCTTAGATTAGGTGGTTGACTTAAGGACTGTGCTTTTCAGTAAAATAGCATGATTCATCAATGTTTGATCATGAATTAATGCCCAACTGTGGAAGTGCTGCTGCCCTCAGAGGGATGAGTCTGCCCATGAACAGTTGCTTTTCTTCAGGGTTCTGGGACAGAACAGATTGTGCATCTTAGAGAGGTAGGGAATAAGACTTATGGAAAAGCCTATGAAAGTGTCCAAGATGAAAAGGTACAAGGAAAGGAGTAGAGGGACCAGATGGATAGGAAAGAAAAACTCAAGACAGATTTATAAGAAAGGTCCACTTACCCAGGTCCTTCTAACGTTGACATGAAGAGTCACAGTGGTTACAGGATCATGCTGTGAGAGATTAGATGTGTCCTTCATACTTCTGAATATCTTTGTATGTCCTTTTCGTGACCTCCTGTGGCAGTTACATAATCTCCTGTCAACTTGCAAAGGGGTGGGGTCTAACATGTCAATCAGGTCATAGCCAATGAGGTATCCGTGTGGGCATGGCCTTCTCCTGATGATTCTGGGAACTCCTGTCTTCCTACCTGAAGGAGCAACACACTCTATCTGTGAGACATTCCTCCTAACCAGCTGCATGGAGCTACACTGATGAAGCCAGAACCCTGGAGCTGGAGGAGTCACATGGAGACCCATGTCAGTGCTGAGATGCTACTACTAACACTGGATCCATAAGACTTTCCACCAACTGACCTGTGATTCAGTGTCATTGCATGGCTGCATGAGTCTCAAGGGAATATATAGAATGGTATTGTGCGCATGGGCTAATATCAGACTTAGGGACTTGAACTGGAATGAGCTGGGATGCTTTCTTAATATACAACTACTCTTTGATGTAAAGTTGTCTCTTACATACATATGTGTGTCTATGAATTTGTTTCTCTCGTCAACCCAGACTTAACACGCCTCCCCTTTGAAATCTGATATGCCCCCCAAAGAAAACCATGGCTCAGTGAATCCTGGTACAATATTTAGAATTGAACACTAAAGGTAACTCAATAGGACTATCTATTTACATCCAAAAATCAATATTTATATTTTGAAAGAGGTTCTTTAAATGAGCAATTCTTACCCTTGAGCTGTTTCTACAGAGTCTGAGAGTAAGCAAATGTGCTCATGGATCTCATTTCCCCTTATAGATGTGTGGTGGTTATATAATCTGATATCAATTTGGGACTTGAGAGGATTAAAAGTGAAGGAGTGAAGTCTAGTCTGTCAGTGGGGTAATAGCCAATGAGGCCTCTGTGTGGGCATGGCCTACTCCTGAGAATTCTGGGAAGCCCTTGATTTTTTCCTTGGAGGTGGGAGATATTCTCATTCCCTGAGACACTCTCTACTGACAAGACACATGGCATTATGCTGATAGACCTTGTGTGCCGGGAACTGGAGGAGTCATATGGTGACTCCTGCCAGTGCTGCCAGATACTTCTATCACCACTGGATCCACAAGACAGTGCACCCACTAGCCTGTGATCTTCCTGCATTCAGCATCATTGCATGTGTTTCATGAGTTCAAAGAGGACTTTATTGTATCGGGAATATGAGCTAATATTGTACTTATGGATTTGAACTGGACTAAGCTACGATGTTTTCTTAATAGTCAATTGCTTTTGTATATAAAGTTCTACCTTATACACATATATGTGTTTATGAATTTGTTTCTCTAGTCTAACGGGACTGATGGGGTACTAGAGAAACAAATCGTGAAGACGGAGAGTGAATGTCTGTTAGACCTCTCCTCATGGTACTTTTTCTTCTTTAGCTAGCCAGACATCAGATATTGCCTTGCAGTTTACTGAGTTGTTTTGTAGAAAGAATATGGGAAGTTAAAGTGGGTTATTTTGTCTGTTTGTTGCCTTTGGTCATTCCCATTTGAAATGGCAAGAATGAATGTGATTCATGTATAGTTTGAGCTCGGGGGGGAAATTGCTGTTTGAATTTCTCAGAGATGCTACTTAGAGAAAATGGCTGACAAAAGGTCAAAATGGCTGACAGAAAGTCTGACTCTGGTATGATGCTCTCAGAGGCCTACTCCATATTTTGTATCAATAGAATACTTTAGATAAGAATTAAGATAAGGTAACAAGGATTGATCTTGACCATTTTAAGAATAAAGTTTAGTATATGATTCTGCTTTGTTTATACTGATTTCTTCTGCTTTTTATTCATATAATGAATGGTAGAAATGTTTATTGGAGGTATGAAAATAGAGATCTTAGACAAACCCACTTGTCTTCAGCCATTAAAATCGAATCCTTAAATGAGTTTAGGACAGGTCTGCAATAAAGGCTCTGAAAACATAAGCCCCATCCAGTGCTTTAGAGTACTCAATATGTTTATGTTCAAAGAGTCTTGCATAAGGGGCCGTAGTTGAAAGATTGAAGAAAAAAGGGACCCTTTGGATTTGAAGTTTGAACTAAATGTTTTTCTCACAAGCAGGATAAAAACTGGAACCATGAAGAAACCTCCTTTCTAGGACTGAACCTTAAAGAGCGCCTACAGTCAGGCAAAAATGCTTGCTAGGTGACCACCTGGATCCACTTGTTGAGTGGAAGTGGGAGAAATGCAGCAATAAAGAGATGGGTTGAGTCTGATCACTGACACCCGTGGACCTCGTTTATAGGAACTAGAGGAGAAGATGAAAGCTGGTTGACTGGTCTGAAGGTGAGCTAGGGTTGTTGAGAATTTGTGATGGGGCCATGTTCCAAAGGCAAGGTGACCAATGGGCACCTTGGTAAGGCTAAGTGAGGCAGCCCACACCGAGTTGACTAGAACCCAACCAGATGAAGAGAAAATGTTTGAACCTGTGAACTGGGGCATATTGCTGTTGACTTTATGGATGGCCTGTCTTGATTTGACTTTGCTTATGGCTGCGGATTCCACAAGGTTACAACAGGAATGAAGATTCTCCACGCCAGAGAATATTATTGTCCCCTCAGTGCACTGTGTTGATGTAAGTTGGCAGTGTAGAAATTGGATACCAAAAATGAGGAGGATAAAGGCATGAAGTGGTTGGCTTACAAACTTTCATAGGTAAAGGAATATGTTCATATGATTATACAATCAAGATGTAGGTGTTACTTAACTGCGATTGTTAGGCACAGGATATTTTTGTTTTGTCACCTATAAAATATTATGTTTAAATGAGGGTGGAACATAATGAATTATATGCATTTTAGTTTTATCCTGTGAGATAGTAAAGGTTTATTGTACCAACCTGGCCAATAAACACATGTGGTTACTTAATGGCGGAGAGATAAATGGCTTGGTGAGGCTTGCCTTTCTAGTTCTCGAATCTCTTGCTTTCTGATGGCTAGACCAGGGTGCAGCTGCCTTAGACCGGTCCCTGCTTCAGTTGGCAAGGCTCACTTCCTGCAAGATAGCCCTGAAGAGAAGCCACATTGACCTACCTGATGTAGCCCTGGGTGTTGGAGCAGCCATGTAGAGACCCCTGCCAGTGCTGAGATGCTTACATGTTTACTTAATTGGCTTTCCTCCTCCAGTCGGAGTAATTGCCTGTGTTTTGTGAGATGGAGAAGGATTTTGTAGATCGGTGTTAGACATATGGGCTAATGTCAGACTTACGGGGTTGAACAGCACTGGGTTGGAATGCATTCTTAATGTACATTTACCATTTATATAAAACTCTCTCTTAGAATATGGGTTTCTGTGGATATGTTTTCCTAGTTTACCCAGACTAAAACATCCTGTTAAGTACAGATATGATTTTATTTTTTGTTTGAAAATTATATATGGCTAAAGAGTTATGTGACCATGTCAAATTGACAAGGGGTGGTCCATGGTAGTTACATAATCTGGTTTAATTTTGGGGGCTTGAGTGGATTAAGAGTGAAGGTGTCAAGTCTAGTCTGTCAATCGGGTCATAGCCAATGAGATCTCTGTATGGACATGGCCTTCTCCTGAGGATTCTGGAAGTCCTGGATTTCCTCCTTGGAGGCAGGAGATATTCTCGCTCTGCTCACTCCCTGAGACACACTCTTTTGACAAGTTACGTAGCACTCCACTGATAGACCCTGTGTCCTGGGAACTGGAGGAGCCATGTGGAGAGCCCTGCCAGTGCTAAGATGCTTCAACCACCATTGGATCCACAAGATTTTGCACCTACTGGCCTGGGATCTTCTTGCATGTGTTTCATGAGTGTACAGAAGGCTTCATAGATTGGTATCAGAAAATGGGCTACTATCAGATTTACATGTTTTATCTGGACTAGGCTGGGATGTTTTCTCAATATTTAATTGCTCTTGTATATAAAGCTCTTTCTTATGCACCTATGCATATTTATGAATTTGTTTATTTAGTCTACCCAGACTGACACAAGCTGGTGGTGGTTATTAATTTTTTTAATATACCTTTGTCTTTTATTTTTTTAAAACACTTTTTTGGTGGTTCATTCTATGCGGTATGTTTGTAGCTCAAAAATCTGCCTGCACTCATCAGCCCAAGACCTTAGGCCAATGTGATACACGCTGGCCAGTAATTCGATGTCAGCAACAGTTGAAAGTGGGAACATTATGGACCCCCAGCCACTCAATGGTCTCCCTGGGGCATTTTATCGAAACCTATAGGAATTGTAAAAACAATTGTATATCCTTCTCTCTCTCTCTCTCTCTCTCTCTCTCTCTCTCTCTCTCTCTCTCTCTCTCTCTCACACACACACACACACACACACACTCACACACACATCATTATTCCCATCCCCAGAACCTAGAAATATGTTGCTATCCATAGGGGAATAAAAGAGATTTCTGATTAATTTAAGGAGTCCAGATAATTAAGTTGAAGATCTTAACAGGGAGAGAATACTCTAGATTAAATAGGTGGGTGAATGTCCTTACAAGTTAATGAGAGAGGCTGAAGAGTTAGAGAAGTAGACATGATAATCTGGTTCATGTGATTGTGGTTATGAAGCTGGATAAAAGGGAAGGCTTTGGCCACAACCCAGGAAATGTGGGCAGCCTCTAGAAGCAAGAAAGGCATCTAGAAATGATTATGCATGTGCTGGCACCTGAATTTTTGCTCAATGAGATCCATTTATGACCTTGCATCTCCAGAATTGCAAGACAGAGAATGATGTTGTTTGAAGACAGCAAATTTAAGGTTATTTGTAATTGCTACGTGGAGAAACAAATGTACTACAAAATAACATGTAATCTTTGGGCTTCGGCTTAAGTTTTTGAAGATCATTTTGCCCTTTACATGGAAAGAATGTGTCCAAGCACTAGGGAAAGACATGTTAAGTCTTCATGATGCAATTTAACCACATTGTCACTTGGTCCTGAAATAATTCCTACTGTATTTCCTGCTTTTGTGGGGCCTTAACAAAACATTTGGTTTATGCCTAGTGGAGTTAGATTTCTGTCACTAAAAAGCAAAAAAAGAAAAAAGAAACTTGGTGACCTCCATAGGAGCACGTTTGTATGGGCTTTCTCTACGGTCACAAAGAAAGCGGCATGGTCTGCAGAATACGACTCAGCGGTTCTCTTTAGATCTTTCTCTTTCCATGTGCCAGGAGAAACCAGGACAAATTCAGTGACAGCCACTGGTACTTAACTAAAGGAACACTAGAAACTAAGTTCTCAGGTAGGAATCAAGGGTCCCCAGCTGCAGGAAAAGGAAGTACCAATTGATTAGGAACTAAAGTTTGTAGATACTTTTGCTGTCCTTGTAATTACTTCCTCGTTTTAATGCTAATTGCATTCAGAAAGGATGTGGGGGCCAGCCTCCATAACCAAATGGGTCTAAAGGGGGTGGTTTTGTAATTCAGGGGTAAATTAAAGAGACATCAGACAATACAAAGCATGTGGAGGTTCACCTCTTCCAATGGAAACTGCAACCAGAATGAAGGAGTAATGTATTCTTTCACACATAAAATCTCCAGCATGCAAATCACAGTATATACGTAAGTATAAACACAGCACATATATAAGCATATAGGTAAGAGGAAGGGGTTGTATAAAGGCATACCTGTAACAGGAGTGGGGCGCACTAGGGGTATGCATGCAATAGGACAGGGAGGCAGTAAAGGCAAACATGACCGGAAGGCATGTATGTAACAAGATGAGTGGATTTTAGAGTTAAGATGGCAACCTATCCTTGGTCATCTTTGAGCTGGCTTGACCTTAAGTGCCCCTGAGCTCTTCTCCAGGCCATCAGTCTATGATCCTTGTCAGAGGAGTGTGGACCGCACTTGGGTTAGATGGTTAGACTAGATGGTCTGACTGCTTTGCTGGGTGATAACCATCAGGCAAATGGACTTCAAGCAGTTAACCATAAAACCTATATAGTAGCAACCATGTACTTGTCAGTAGCACCTTAACATTGGCATTATTAAGGGGACTTTGTGGGGGATAACTTTACATAGGAGAAAGTAACTGGAACACGTCTCCAACTTACAAATGTGAAGGTCTCCTCTCAAGGGAGCCCGGGTCTCCTTAACATATGTGCATAGAGAATTTGTCCGTATATACTCTCTTCCTGGTTCTGCTTCCCACAAAAAGGAGAGGATTCCTGCTGGCTTTTTGGTTAAAATATTTAGTAACAGAAGGTGGGCAGCTTGAACCCACCTGCCATTACATAGGAGACAGTTGTGGCAGTCAGATTATATAAATACATATAACCTTGCAGCCTTCCAAATCATAAGGGGCTGTTTAATTGTGTCACACAGGGTCATTCTGAGTTGGAATAAACAGATAGCAATGTGTTTAGTTTGGGTTTAGGCCCCTAATATTGGGCCTATTTGATAATGTGGAATTCTTACCCATCTCTCAAAAGGCAAATGGATTTTAGCATACAACCAAACCTGCTGCTGAGTTGATTCTGAATCATATCAGGCATATAGGTCACAGTAGAACTGATGTCTCCTGGGTTTTCAAGACTATAAACCTTATCTTTCTCTTCCCCCAACTGCTGAAGGTTTTGAATAGCTGACCTTGCCATTAGCAACCCAATGTGTGACCCACTATGCCGTCAGACCTTCTGGTTTTAGCATATAGGTAACTATTCTTACTTCAACACGCATCTAGAGATATATTTTGCTCTGGAGCAGAGGATTTGATAGAGTTTTGAGAGATAATGCATTAATGCCACATTTACTGACTGGTTGTTATGGGCCAGGCTCTCTGCTATGTGCTAGGAATATAAACAGAAATCAAAGCAAATGTTCCTCTTTCACAAAAGTTTTCAAGACCTTATGTCTAGGTCGCAGGGATCTAGGATGTGTAATATTAGGCTGGAAAGGTTAAAGATAGATATTTTCTTATTTTATAATTTTACAGCATATGACTTCATACCTACTCTGTGTAGGTAAATTTCACAGTCAGATTTTCTTGCGATTTTCCCAAACATCTTTTTCATTTTTTTATTGCATCGATGCTGTATGGTCTGCATACAAATTCAGACATACAAATGGTAAGCAAGCATATTGCTAAATATCCCGTGATTTCATGATTTTAAAAACCACACAGAATGGTGAGGAAGCCTTCATAGACATTCATGCGTTCCCCAACTTTCAGTTCAAAAGTCACCCAAGCATGTACAAGGCACTTTAAAAGTGTTTTGTTTTCCTTTGAAGTATACTTCATATAGAACAAACCATCAATATGGTTATTCCTATTCCCTACTTACCTGCTGAAATGCTATGGTTATCATTTCCAGATTTACTTCTGAGCGTTCCTACCTCCAGGAGCTCACGTCTCTCTCTCCAACACAAAACTCTGTAAGGACTGTCTTCATGTAGTGACTTGCCCCCAATTCTTCCATGCTTTCCAATCTTTCCCAATCTCACCTGCCAGAGGTGTTCTGTACCTTCTTGATTGAGCTTTTCTTGCACAACTTAAATGGTGCTTGTACAATTCTTTCTATCACAGGTATTTTGTCAATGTATTAACTCTTCTAATAGAAGGCAGCAATTCGAGCATATATCTCAAAATGGTTAGTTTCCATCCATTGAATCCATGGTAAAAATCTGATCAATGACTGAATGAACAGAATTGAACTCTGGCTTTGGAAAGAGGGGCGGCGGGTGAGGGAGACCAAATCTAAGCAATATAATTACAAAACTTACCCCATATGTGATAGGCTGTTGAGGGAAGAGTATGGAGATTCTAAAAGTATTCTGCAGTCAAATTCGTTTAGGGACTTGCACAATTATCCTGGCCCACAAAGATAAAAGCACCCTCTGCGGTAGAACTAGGATGGCGAGGAAGCGAACAAATTGAAGACGGCATTTCTGCTCAAGACATCATGCATGTCACAGATAAAGGATGAGGTCTGCACTTGGGAGCCTGGACATGGCAGTGTTCTCGACAAAACACAGATGGCACCTGGTAACCTGTTAGGTCTTTCTCTCATTGTTGATAGAAGGTAATAATCACTCATTTTTCATTTCATGATTCAGGGATTCGTTGAAAGTTTTGAGGGATTCTATGGTACACAAAATACCTAAGCTGTCTTCACAATTGCTCTCACAGTCTGCGCAGCCCTGTTGGTTATGAGAGAAAGCAGAGCAAGAAGAGTTATGGATCTCAAACCTCTGCCCAGCCACCCTGAATGAATTGACTTGAATAACTTCTTGGACTGATTATGATTACTGCATCTTAGCATAAGATTACTCTGGAAATCAAGATCTCTGCTGTTTAAAAGTGTCTTAAAATCTTTACTTCAAAGTTTAAGTATATCATGAGTCATATAGTTTATATATTTACATATATATAAACTTTACCATATATATGTACATATATATTTTTAAAGACTAACTTTGCTTTTATTCTTCAAAGAAATATATATGTACTTAAAGGAGCCCTGGTGATATAGTTGTTATGAGCTATGATTCAAATGGTTGGCAGTTTGAAACCACCAGCAGCTCCATGAAAGAAAGACTGGGCTTTCTACTCCTGTCAACAGTTCCAGTGTCAGAAACCCACAAGGGGCTGGCTGTGAGTCAACAAAGACAAAAGGCAGTGAGACGTGAGCTGGATATGTACTTAAAATTAAAGGTCATTTTCCATATTACTCTTGCTGCTATTTGATACCACTGTTCCTTAGACACAGCTTCCATACCACCTACGTAGGTACACGTCCCTCCTGACTGTCGCCAATGAGTGCATCAGAACCTTTACCCTTAAGTTGCTTATGACTCATGGCAACCCGCATGTAGCAGAGGAGAGCCGTGGCACATAGGGTTTTAGAAGTAGATTGTCAGACCTTTCTTCCAAAAATCCATCTCCATGGAGATGCCTCTGGTGCAGTGATACCCCGAACCTTTCAATAAGTGGCCGACTCAGTTAAAGGTTTGCACCACACAGATTACGTCCCTTCATGCTGATAGCAGTGACCAGCTACTCTCTTCTCACCATGCTTATAAACCATTTCAGACTTACAGCTGGAGTGCTTGAAAATATTTATGGAACAAACGACTAATTTTTTAAGATAGTTATGGTTATACATATTGGGCAGAAGATATCTTAAAAGTCTAAATAAAGTACCTAACTTCAGTTATATGATCTGACTTGGCAATCACAACAGTCACCTTTTCACGGAGGTACATCAAGATAAATAGAGCAATATCCATATTTTACAGTCTATAAAATTCAAATATTTGCTTAAAAAAGGAGAGTTTACATGCAATGCATACACCAGCTAGCAAGTTTATTTATCAACATATATTTATGCAATATGTGCATTGTAAAGTTAGGGCACCAGTTTTAGGGTCTGGTCAAATATTTATGGTCAAGTTTCAAACAAGGGTGAGTGCATATCAAATAATATTATGACAGGCACTTGCAGTTCATGAAGAAGAAGAAAAAAACCTGCACAGACTGGCTCTTCACAGCATAGAGAGGCGGGCAAGAGTCATGGTCAGGGGATTTGGAACCATTTCCTACTCTCTACCTCAACCATAGCAAGGGGGTTAGAATCGAGATTTTATCTTATGGTATCAAATAACTCGTCCCCTGCTCCCAGCAAAAGAAGAAGAATCTCCAAGAGATGAACTGGCACTGTGGCTTCACGATGGGCTCGAGCTTACCCATGGTGAGGCTGGCCAAAGACTGCGGACTCTTTCCTTTTCCAGGAGCTGCTATGAGTTGGAGCCAACCTGACAGCATCAAACAACAACAAACCTCTGACCATCAACTGATGGGTAAATGGGGTGGAGCTGATTCCCACTCATGGCAGCTGTACAGACAGCAGAACCAAGAATTGCCTGGTCCTGAGTCATCCTCCTGGTCACTGGCTACGTTCAAGTTTATCAGTGCAACCATTATGTCATTTCATCTTACTGTGGGGCACCTTCATCCTCACTGCCCTTCTATTCTACTAAACATGATGCCCTTTTCTAGTGACTTGTCCCTCTGATGTTGTATTTAAAGCAAGTGAGTCAGACAAGATTCTGTTGTGATCCATAAGGTTTTCATTAGTTATTTTTCCGAGATCGGTCATCAGGTCTTTCTTCCTAATCTGTCTTAATTTGAAGCTCCACCTAAAGCTGACCACCATGGGTGACCCTGCTGATCAATGGAGGACTGATAGCAAGCCTTCCATCACTGCAGTAACTTGCAAGTGTCTATCATACAGCAAGCCCATAAAAGAGTGGGACCCTTCTATCATATGTTAATAACAAAATTAATTCTCTGAAAAGCATCTAAAATAATACCCATGGGATTTCTACATGATTAATAAATAGCTAAAGATACTTTCTCAGAGATGTGTATCATTTGGAATCCATCCAAGCTGTCAAACAAGGCCATGCACCTTTATGAGCAGACATTTAAGAGCCAGGTAGAGAGAAAGAGTTTGTTATTTTGAGATGGAGTTATTTGCCTCCCTTGAAAGTATATGAGCATCTTCGCTTGAGCTGTAGTTGAGGCTGAGGCTCTTAGAGGGTCAGGAGTGGCCAATCAACCTGCCTAAAAGCTTGAGAAGGTGCAGGAGGGAATTTCTGAGACTCCAGGCAGGGGTGATAATGGCATCTGAAACCAATCACCAAGTCCAGGAGAAAGGTCCATTCAAGAAGTGAGGCAAAGAGGAAAATGTCAAGGGTGGGTGGGACAGAGAATGGTGGAGAATAGGGTTGTCATCTGAGAGAAAAAAAGTTAGGAACCATGGGACATAAACGTGGTCTTGAGCTCAAAGACCAGAGTCATCATGCTAGCTTAGGACACATCTGCACACTGTCCATTAGGACCATTTCTGGGGCTTTGAGCAGAGCAGGACCAGCGTTTCACGCATTTGCTTAACCAGCTGAGGCAGCTGCTCAAAATGGCAAATGGGTGATGGCCACATTTGTCCTCAATATCTTCCTGCCCTTATAAATATACTTATATATTTCTAGTGCTGTACTTGTAAACCTTTACTGAATATATTTGTAAACTTCTGTAACAGTTTAATTGGAAAAGTAGGTTCCATTCCCAGATGCTATTGGGGATTACATTGAGAGCAATTTTGGGAAGCCATTTATTGATTTGTAGAATGAAGCGTATTTCCATGCTAGAAGCCCATCGACTCTATTCAACATAAAGTGTACCCCATTGATGGAAGGTCCATGGGTCAGAAATAATAACCTAGGGTTCTTCATCACATACTTCCCAGAGTTAATCAAGAGATGCTACAGTCAACGCACGCAGCACGCAAGCTACCCTTGCTCTGGGACTTGAGGGTACTTTTGGTGTCGCAGCTCTCTGTGTGCTGCTAGCCACCGGGTCAGTTGGAAACTACCAGTCTCTCCATAGGAGAAAAACGAGACCTTCAACTCCCGTCGATAGTTACAGTACTGCAATCTCAGAGGGGCAGTTCTATTCCATCCCATAGGGTCTCTATGAACAGGCAGCACCTGGATGGCCATGAGTTTGGTTTGGCACCTTGGCTATGGTGAAAATTCCCAATGGAATTTAGATATGCATTTGGTAGATCAAGAGTATGGAGTTCAATGGTCAGAAGGTGTGATTGATGCTATCAATCAGTTCTTGGCAGGGCCTAAGAATGCCTGAAATGCTACCTTGTTTTCTTTGCCACTACAAAGATGAAAGGAAGGGATTCTTTCACCTTGGGGCAAAGAAGGTGGCTTGTCTGTTCTATAGGTTTGATTTGTTTTGGTCAAGAAAGGTAGGGACAGTCAGGAGCATATCTTTGTTAGTGTTAGTACTAAGGTCCCAGTAGTTTTAGGAAAGAAAGCTCTGCTGCCCAGGACACAGAGTCACAGGTAGACTCTGAAGCGTGCTTTTCCTCGATGGTGTTGCATATCAGTGAATGGCTCAATGAGGGGGAAAGCACAAATCCATGCAGCCATCTCACTCACATGGATGTGGGAATGATACTCCCCTCCCACGGTGTGAACACATGGAGTCTGTGGAGAGGGTTGTACTGGGTTCCTTAGATTGAAGGCAAGAGTCCATCTGAGCAATTACATGATGTGGACGTGAACCAGTTTTAGAAAACTGCAGGGACTCTGTTATTTCAACTTACAAAGTTCTTAAATATATTTCTACATGCCTTTACCAATGAGTTGGCTAATTCTAAAATTGCTCAGCAAAATGCTAGAATCTTGTATGGTCACAGTCACTGCTTTTGGGAGTTTGATGTCCCGGCCAGTAAGCACAGTGCCCGTTCTGTGAACTGCACTGGGAACCTCCGGGCTGAGCTAGAGCAGGAACCGGAGGTCTCTCCGCACTGCTGGAGAAGGACCTATGGAGAGGAGGGTGGAGAGACACCTGGGTTTGTGGTATTCCTGCCACTTGGTCTCATAGCACACGCCTATATATAGAGGGAACCCCACTGACAGAAGGCCCATGGGTCAGGAACTTAGTAACTAGTTTATATTTTAAGATGAATCTATGTCATGAAATCTATTGATTTCATTTTGCTTAATCTTGTAGACATTATTAATACCATTTTTGAATGGAATATTGAGTCATAGAATCAATATTTTGTCCTCGATTACACAGTCAAAAATAGAGCACCTTTCCTGAAGGAAGCCATGAAGACTTCTACTTTGACAGTGACCTAAAATGCAGATGTTATCCTTGGTTCCCTTCCTCATGTGAATTGAGTGATGACAGTCACATTTGCTGAGTGCTTAGGCATGTGTTACAGCTTTCTTCTGATTGAGTATATATCTATGATTGTCACATTAACCATGAAATATTAGACATGGAAAATAGTTTAATGAAGTCTTACTCTCAGGGAATTTTCCACTTGAAAGATATATATGGGGCACAAATGTTAACCTACAGGGATGAAAAAATAATCATACTATGTTTGACCTATAACAGGAAGTCCAAGCAAGTGGTTTGTTTTATTTCGTCTTATTTTTCCCATGGGGGCAAAGGTGTTCTTCTAAATAACTCTTCCTTTTCCACATTCCACCACATCATGCCACGGTTGGTTCTCTGAGTTTTGTTATGGCAAAAGCAACCTTGAAGAAAAGGTAGACCCAAAGAAGATGATTGATATTGATAAATTCTAGAAATGGTGTGGCATGCACAAAATCAAAGAATGTTAAACCAATTATCATAGTGTTTAAAATTCCACTATAAGAAATTAGTTTTTTGCATTAAAGGTTGGATTTGATGAGACGGCAGAAGAATTGAGTGAAGCTATTTCAGATTCTGATTTTGGATTTACGGCTTATGCTAACACACATGACCGTGTCCACAGAAGAAAGGGATTCAGCTAGGACAATCTTGTTATGACGCTGAGCTTGAAATGACTAGTAGATTAAACAGACTCCTAACAAATCTCTTACATGATTAAATGATGATTGATATTAATTCACACTTCTTGAATTCTTTTTCAGAATTAAAACCAACACCAATTTATATCTCCTCCAGCTATAGATTCTGCTCCAGCTCCTGGTGACAGGGTCTGCCGCAATGAGGTGGCAGTCAGACGTGTGGTCAGGAAGAAGTCAAGCTCTTGATTATTCTCCCTGCCTCATAGGCATCACCACCATAGAGAACATGCCATGCATACTGGGACGATCCGTAGTATCTGTGCCTTCCAATAAACTTACAAGTCTCAGATTCGCATCCTCTATCCAAATTCCAATGCTTTATACTAAAAGTGCTGTCTCAGGATGTATCGGATTTGAGGTTTCACCGGGCTCAGACAACTGTGCTGAGTGGTTTATTCCAACTGTCCATGCTGTTCAATAAGGCATTTTAAATTAAATTACATTTCTTTCTGACCCCACACTACCACCGGGACACTCACATCTGCAATCCAGGAAACAACTACATTTTGAACAACACGAAATAAAATCAGAGACCGAGCCGCATGAGAAACCCCTCTAATCACCATGATAGGTGCAACACATGATGACATAACTACACTCCTATTTGCATTAAAGCCTTGGGTTTCCAGATGACTGATGCATGAAACATATCTTCAGGTTTTCCTTTCGCTTTATAAACAAAACAAATAAGCCCCACCTTAATAGCCATCATATAAAGAAGACCAGGTGATGACTGTAGCAGTTAGACAACTCTCAGAATCAGACATAACTGACTTAGAAGGCTGGATTGACTTTGCCCCTGCAAATTCTCTGATTATAAGTTGTTCCATGTCTATGAATTTCTGTTTTCCTACCAATGGCCTTGGTAGAGCATAGACATAAACCTCACAAAGTTGCTCAGGACATCTGAGACCAAGTAGAAGGAAGTACATAACACGTGCTGTATTAACAATCTACTTAGTTAAGAAATAGAAGCTATGATAATGACACAAAAATGAAGTGGTGGTGACCCAGCAAGTGAAGTATGTTGTCTGAAACACATGGTTTCTTATTTACAACGTGTTGACATGAAGCCCAATCCCGTAACCAGGCAGGAGAAGGTGAACAAGTGGGGATTATAACATCTAAGCACCACAGAGAGGCAATGCAATGATTTGCCTCCATACTGCAGGAGAAGTGATTGATAGTAGCCAGTAATGAAATTAGACAGTCTATGTTTTGTACAGTTCTAGTCTCTCTGTTTTCTTAAACTCAGAAGACAGGATGTTACTGAACTGGGTTGATACTCTCTTGTTACTTTATGAGTCATGGCAGGCGTGATTCTTATGACAGGCTTAGGAGATGGTGGAATAATGCAAGGACAAAAGATAATGTATGTTCTTATCCACATTTCCCCCCTTAGGAATTCTCTCTCCTCTTTCGACTGACTCCCTTCCCACCTTCAGTGCCCAATGCACAGCCACTTTCCTCTTAAAAGCTTAGACTGTCTGTTGCAGATTTTCCCTCTAAGCTCTCTTCAGTTCCTATGGAACTAACTGCAGATCGGTGCTAATTCCCTGTTAAAGTCTTTTTCCTGATGATCAATACTTGCTGTTTGTTTGAGTTATTTTCATTCTGACCTTTGAACTAGTTTAACCCAAGGAGTGTAAACTGAAGAAGTGATGTGGATCTTCAGAAGTGATCTTGAACTGAGGGGTCCTGGGCAATGCCATGATCATCCCATGCATGCTTTTCTCTAGGTAAAATGTCTAGTTCTTGCCCACTAGTCCTAAGAGTGGTGAAAATTCATATGGGTTTGAATGTCAGTGTCATTGCTGCCAAAGCACCGTGAACCAGAAGGGGCAGCAATTGGTGATAATTTTTTTACCTAATGTGAAACTTAAGAAGCCTGAAAGTGTTCACTGGTGAGGGTGGTTAGGATTTAGATTTGTTATTATGGAAACGTCATCAAGAAAGACCAGTTTCTAGAAAAAGGGACATCAAGTTTCGTAAAGAATCAGAAAATGGGAAAAAACAAAAACAAAACCTTCATGATGTAGATTTGACACGACAGTCTCCACAAGAACTTGAAGATCCCAGTGGGCATGAAGCCAGCACAGGACTAAGCAACATTTCAGCCTATTATACATACAATCACCATGATGTGGTGTTGGATAGTGATAATTAATGATGGCAAAGTCTCATGTATCAAATTGTAATACTTCATTCTCTGCAACTTGTCCTTGTTGTCTGTCTTAGTCTTGGTTCTGTAGGAGAACAACCAATAAAGTGTATATATAAATATATTGAGCAGAAATTACCTCAAGGAAATGTCTCACACAATTATGAAGAAATTGTTTATCTAATTATGAGGGATGGTAAGTTTCAAATCTGTGGGGAAGCGGCATTATGAAGATTTCAGAAGTCTCATGTGGTTGCAGGGGCTGATGGCCCTACAGTGTGCAAGTCAGGGGGTAGTCTGGAGGTCTCTGCTGGTTCAGAGAATTGAGGAGGCAGGTGAATCCAAATTCTGTTGGTCAGATGGCAGGTTGAAGACTTCTGCTGGCCTTGTTCCAAGAAATTGGAGGTCAAAGACATGGAAGTCAGAGAAGAGTGCAAGATTGGGAAGAAAATAGTAAGCTTTGCAAGATATTCATTTACATCCTGGAGACAGGTCACAGCCTAAAGGAAACTCCTCCTTTAACTGAGTGATCTCTTATCTCAGATCACAAAATGGAAAGTGATTATAGAATGCTTGTAAACACTGAGAATCCTACCTTTGTCAAGTTGGTGTATGAAATTAAAGATCGTATTGTTTCAGTTCACTAACAGTCATTGTTTGTATTGCATTGACTCACTTTTTTTAACCACTTACGTATGATGGACTCCCATACGTGTGTTGAAAATGTCCTCTAGGTTGTAACCTAAATGGTGATTCTACCTGAGATGCATTTAGAGACTGTATCTTAACAAATCAGGTAATCAAAGCAAGGTCAGAATAACATGTGACCCTCCGTGATCTAGCATTAGTATATATTAAAATCAGTGAAAAGCAATTCATCATCTAGAGCCAGGGTGCTCCTTAGAGGAAAGGATGATGGGATACATCTGACATAGTTTGTACATGTAGTCAGGAGAGACCAGGTCTCAAGAGAAGGACATCATGTTTGGTACAGGCAAGGGGCAGTGAGAAAGAAGGAGGCCCTCGAGGAGATGGGCTCAAACATACAGACAATTATGAGAACGGGACAGGACCAGGCAGTGGTCCATTCTGCTGTGTATAAGGTTGCTATGGGTCAGAACCGACTCAATGGGACCTAACAACAACAGTTTTTGCTTATATCTCTATAAGACCATATCTTTTCAACTAAGAACTCATGGTAACGTCTTACAAAGTTAGTTTTCCTCTAATTTCATTACAAACTAGGTATATAGGCAGATGTGTTACTTTAGAATGTAGGAAAATAGAAAGCAAAGGCAAAGAGCAATTTCTCTCTAGCGCCTGTGAAGTGAGGGGGTGGGGGTAGAGAAAAGCCTGATAATATTTCCCTTTACTATCTTTATCTCATGATCATTGCTGTTGTTTTTGCTCATTGTCATCAAGTCCTTTCCAACCCTTGGCAACCCCATCTGTGCAAGGTCCGACTGCTCCGGAGGGTTTTCCAGGCTGAGATCTTCTTGAGGCAGTGCAGTTTAAGAGGCGCCTCTAGAGGCGTTCAATCTGCCAAGCCCAGCTAGGAGCCAAGCATTTAAGTGTTTGTGCCACCCAATGGCACCGTAGGAGTAGCCTCATCTTATTCTAGCTGCATTAAAGATGCAAAACTCACTGCCGTGGAGTCCATGCTGACTCAGAGTGACCTGTAAGACAGGAGAACTGTCCTTGTGAGTTTCTGAGACAGTAACACTTTACAGGAGTAGAAAGCCTTGTCTGAGCAGCTGGTGATTTTGAACTGATAACCAGGCAGCAGCCCAGCATGTAACCAAGATGCCACCGGGTCTCTTTCAAGAATATGGGATATTGTCCGCACATGCATTTCTACACAACACACAACATTTTAAAAAAGAACCTTACTACCATTGAGTTGATGCTTACTCACAATGACCTTATAGGACAGGGCAGAACTGCCCCTGTACAATCTGAGACTGCACCGGTTTATGGGCGTAGAAAATTCCCTTATTTTCGAGTGGCGCTGCTGGTAGTTTTGAACTGTTGACCTTGTAGCTTACAGTTCATCGTGTAACCACTACACTTTACTTTTTCACTGCCTGGATTTAGAATGACTATTTTGAAACAAGAGGATGGGAATGATGCTTTATTTATCAGTTCCTTCTGACATGTCCTCTCCCCCTGTCCCTCCCTCAGTGCCACTCCCCCACACCCTACACACACACTTGAAGCCTCATACATATTCTCTTTTTAAAACGTTTTATTGGGGGCTCGTACGACTCTTATCACAATCCATGCATTCATCTATTGTGTCAAGCACATTTGTACAATTGTTGCCATCATTCTCAAAACATTTACTTTCTACTTGAGCCTTTGGTATCAGCTTCTCATTTCCCCTCCCTCTTTGTTCCCCTCCCTCTTTGTTTCCCTTCCCTTATGATAATTTATAATTAATATTATATTGGCATATCTTACACTGTATGGCTTCTCCCTTCATCCACTTTTCTGTTGTCCATCCCCAGGGAGGAGATTAAATGTAGATCCTTGTAATTGGTTCCCCCTTTCTACCTGATCTCCCTCCACCCACCTGGTATCACCACTCTCACCACTGATCCTGAAGGGATCAGCTGTCCTGGATTCCCTGTGTTTCCATTTCCTATCTGTACCAATGCAAATCCTATAGTTTAGCCAGATTTATAAGGTAGAATCGGGATCATGATAGTGGGGGGTGGGAGGACTAGAGGAAAATTGTATCTTTCATAATTGCTATCCTACACCCTGACTAACGTGTCCCCTCCACACAACTCTTCTGTAATGGGATGCCCTGTTGCCTACAGATAGGTCTTAGGTTACCAATCTGCACTCATTCACAATTATTTTTTGTGTGTGTTTTTGATGGCTGATGCCCGATCCCTTCGACACCACATGATGTCATAGTCTGGTGTGCTTCTTCCTCGTAGGCTTTATGGCTTCTTGGCTAGATAGCCCCTTGTTTACCTTCAAGCCTTTAAGACCCCAAATGCTATATCTTTTTATAGCCGGCACCATCAGTTTTCTTCACCATATTTGCTTATGCACCCATTTGTCTTCAGCCTTCCTGTCCGGAAGGTGAGCATCATAGAATGCCAGTTTAACATAACAAAGTATTCTTTGATTGAGTACTTGAGTGGCGACCTAATACTAAACCTAGAAATATATGCACATAGATCTATATACTCTTTTAACCTTCCAGATTGATTAACAAAGCAAGCAAGTGGAGCATATGTGTATCCTCTCTTTGCTGGTGGTGGTGATTCCAGTTTAGCATATCCCATATATGACATTAGTTCTTCCCCCATGGAGCTGTCTTGGCTGTCATCTTGACAGAGCAGATATATTTCTCTGGAGGGATGGCCACCTTGCACCACCGCCATTGGGTGTAGCAGTCAACATGTACCTATTTTGTCACTGGTGCTTCTTATAGGTGCTTGAACACAATTTTATTATATGGAGACCATCACATAGCTTCATACAAGAGAAAGAGTTATTCACTCGTGGATTCAATTCTTCCTCCATCAGTTCATCTCTTTGTTCATTCAAGGAATGCTTTAGGGTGCTTATTAGAATTGACATTTTTTGGGGGGTCATTGACATCATACTGTTGAAAAATAGACAAAGACCTGCCTCTGAGAAGTTTACATTCTTTTGGAATAAGGGTAACAATACATAAATGTAAGACAATAAAGTCCGAGGCATGCGGAGTACAATGAAGAGCAGGGTAAATGGACAGAGAGAGAAAGGATGTTGTTTTACAGAGGCTGCCAGGGAAACCCTGTCTAAGAGGCAACATCTGAGTAAAACCCAGAATAAAGAGAGAAATGAGATTGGAGGCAAGATAAAAGGGTTCTAGGGAGGCACGACAAGCCAGCATTGTTTTTTAATACCTTCATTTCATTTATGAATAGAATGCTTTCTCGCTCTTTTTCTTTCCTTCTTTTATTATCATTTTTTTTCCTGAAGAAATCCTGTGCCTCTTGAAATGTGAAATAGGTGAAGGAAAATACAGTTCGGGACCATTAATTGTGCTTTCTTATTGAGTATATAAATTTGATGTCAAACGGGCCTGGCTGAATGGTATATACTTATTTCAAAAATATCATTTCTGTGAGGCATTGCTGCATCATCCTATTGATTTAGGGATTGCTGTGATTGTGCCTGATGCTTTTATGAAAGGCAGGCCATTAACAAACTAAATTGAAAAACTAGTGAGTCTGCCTTTCCGGGCCCAATCCAGCAAGCTGCCCATGTGAGGCTTAAATGGGAAAATACTGTAAAAAGACTTATTTTAATGCGACAGACTCCTCATTGCAATCCATAAACCTTATTTGCTGTGAAGAAAAAAAATCCTACAAGATAGAATCCTCATGCTTGGGCAGCAATCTCCCTCTGGTTTCTCTGCCATCCATAGCAACATTAATCTGTTCATTTCAGAAGCTGACTCTCTTTTGACCTTGTGGGGCATTAGGATTAAAATCTTGTGTAAGACAAGGTGGCTTTAAGAAAGGACGCGGATCCTTGGAGGCTAATGCACAAAGCCTCTGGATGTGACTGGGGATGGTCATTTCTGTGGAATGTTTGCTGTGGAACTAGAAAGTTAAACGTGGAATATGCAGCCTGAAATGTATTTGATTTCACATAGTGCCACCTCTTTGTTTTTCAGAGAGGGGAAAACTAAAGAGTGATGGTTTTCCACTCTTACTGGTGGAAGAACTAAGGCCTCAGAGCTGTTTCCAATCAAGCTCTCTTTCTCATTAAAACCCTGCCTCCCTGTGGCCCATTATCCTCCTGAAGGATGAGTCCAGAGTAATGAAAAGAGCCTGGTGTCTTTCATGCAGAAATGACTACACCTCTCAGGAGTTGGTTACCTTCAAGAACTCACAAGAGACCCTTCGGTGGCTAAAGATGTTGCCAATTGGCTTGGAACCTAAACGTTGGTGGTTTGAATCCACTTAACGACATCGTGGAAGAAAAGTCCAGGAGTCGGCTTCCAAGAAGATAGGAAACACTATCGGAGCCCAGTTTCACTCTGTGACCTAGGGAGTCACCCTAGCTAAGAATCAATTCAACAGCCACAGACTTGGTTCTGTGAACTCATTGGGCCAACTTTTGGTCAGGGAAGAAGGTATTGGGGTGGTGGTTCATCTAGATCATAATTATGAACAACCTTGGAGAGGACCCCACGTACCAGCTCTGCTTCTGCCTCAAAATGGACTTGATGCTCTTTAGCCCCAGAAGGGATGTGTCAGCATGGAAGGATTCAATTCCCCTGAACACGTTACAGTTATGGTGGAGGCTATGAAGAAGGACAATGATTTTTATGATAGATCTAACATTTAAGGATTGCATGGAGCCGTGTTAAAATTATAATTCTGTATTATCAGATGTAATGATTAAACCAGATATAGATTTAATCCTGTAGTGTTGTGAAGTTCATAGCATAGCTCAGAGTTATAGGTGTGCTCGACAAAAGTAGACATGATGCTCCCTTAAAGCTTCAGTTTCATTATTTACAATCCTTGGATCACACAGGCCGGTGAGTTTCTTCCATGTGGACTTAGTTGACGGCGCACTTAGACAGTGGCTTATTTTAAGCAAAGCCTTTAAGACTCCAGATGCTATGCTTTCTGCTACGCAGGCATCATCTGGTGTCTTCAGCAGACTTTGTGATAACACCGCGACCTTCTGTGAGCACTTCAAGAAGATGAGTATCTAATAAGTCCATGTCGTTAACAACAAATTGTTCTCAGATTGGGGCTAAAAATAATTAGGATCCGTAAACCCAATCATGTCTCTCTGGTTTACTTTAGAGACATCGTTTCCTGATGAAGAGTGTTATAGACCACACACCTGGGACATGAGTTAAATTAATAGTATCAATATATTGATAGTATTATTAATTTAGCCAATAGTATAGAATTTAAAACACTGTTGAGAAAAAGAAACATTACAAGTGTTGGCTGTCTTCAGTGCTGGGGCCTAGCCCAGGGGCGAGTTGTTGTGGGGAGTCCTGTGGACCCTCAGCTTGAGAATGAGCTGAGGAAAAGGTAAGGGTCACTGCAATGTCACCAGGAGTAAAACTAGCAGTATGTTATTTTAGGGTACAATGGAGTCCCCAAATTTCAAATATACTTTAAGTAAACATTTACTAACTATTAAACAGGCAGAGATGCAGACAAAGACAACTTGCTGAAGAGAGAGGCCATGAGCTTGAGGATAAATGACCCTCAAGTGTTTACTGAGGAGAAGAGGCTTCAGGAAGCCATGGGAGGACAAAGGAAATTCATAGAAATATTATTGATGGCTTATTAATATATCACATTTGCAAGGCAGTGTGACAAAAGTGGGAATGAAATCATCATGATTGTATCACAAGGAGCTTATAAGATTGATCCTGGCCTTTTGACCAAGGTAGTCAAGGCCTGGCTCCTGACCTTGGACTCTAGCCGTCCAATTGTCACCAAACACAAGCCTAGGCAAGCCCTTAAGGGAGGAGACTACTCCTCCCAGGGCTGGCTTAAGGGATGGTGGTCATCCACTTTCTAATGCACTCTGCTAAGAGCAAGATTGTTCTTATTCCTGGTTAATGGTCAGAAGGAATTCCCTAGAGGCCTAATTCTCATTGGGAACTCAGCAACTGGATTTGGGTATGATCCTTTTTCAAACCTAGTGCTCAGAATTGAAGTTCTAACACACTGTCCAGCATTTGTCAGGGATCAGTTTCACTTATCTTGTGTTCTCTTCCCCTCCTCCCCTCTGCCTCTTGGTTTTTCCTCATATTTGATGTGAGTGTATGCAAAGTCTCTCTGGGAAATGAATGACTCTGTGAAAGAGCTGGGACTTCCCTGCTGTGTGTAGCCTGGGCCCCATGATTCTTTGAGGTGTTCTGTAACATATATATATGTTACAGAGTGAAACTGTGCCCCAAAAGGGTTTCCTAGGGGAATAGGGGAATATATATATATATATATATATATATATATATATATATATATATATATATATGCTGAAGTGGTCCATTACCCTGCATTTTGTTTAACTTACATTTACTTCATTGAAACAGAGAACCCCCTGCATTTCTCTCATTTTCCCTCTTTATTTTACTCACTGTCACGCATTCTTCCTTCCTATTTTGTGTACTCCTACTACTCTGCCTCCTGCAATACTCTCCCTCATTCCTACTTGATGGAATTTCAAACAACTGTTCCAACTAGACAAAAAGAAATCCTGTTTTTATGCGCACACAGCCTTTAGACGGATGGTCCCATTACATTAGCATACAATAAAAGTCAGCAGGGGGTGCTTTGCATGCTGTTATCCTGGGTCCTGTTGCCCCAGGGGGCTAGGAAGTTTCCCAGGGCACAGCACTTCTCCCTTGTAATGAGGCAATCATACACTTTGGTGACAGCTCCTTGGCCTCAAAGGAAGCTGCAGCCTCAGTCAGAGGAGAGGAGAGAGGGTCAGCCACACACACCCTGTGATCTGATACAGGCTTCTGAGATTCATTCACCTCTTCACTCTCTTTCATTGGCCTAAAGACTCCTAGAGAGTCCTAATTTTTAATGAGTTACAGTTTTTATTGGGATGGGCAAAGGCCATTATTTTTAAGACATTTTCATTAAAATCTAAAGGGCATGGCTGGTTTTTTTATATTGTTTTATTAGGAGCTTATACAACTCTTATCACAATCCATACATACATCAATTGTGTAAAGCACATTTGTACATTCATTGCCCTCATCATTCTCAAAACATTTGCTCTCCACCTAAGCCCCTGGCATCAGCTCCTCATTTTCCCCCTCTCTGCTCCCCCCTCCCTCATGAACCCTCGATAATTTATAAATTATCATTTCATCATATCTTGCCCTTTCCGATGTCTCCCTTCACCCACTTTTCTGTTGTCCATCCCCCAGGGAGGAGGTTATATATAGAACCTTGCAGTGGGTTTGGTTCCTCCTTTCCAGCCCACCCTTCCTCTACCCTCCCAGTATCACCACTCATACCACTGGTCCTGAAAGAATCATCTGCCCTGGATTCCCTATATTTCCAGTTCCTGTATGTACATTCTCTGGTCTAGCCAGATTTTTAAGGTAGAATTGGAATCATGATAGTAGGGGGGAGGTGGGCAGGACCAGAGAGGAAGTATTTAGGAACTAGAGGAAAGTTTTATTTTCTATTGTTGCTACATAGCACCCTGACTGCCTCATCTCCTCCCTGAGACCCTTCTGTAAGGGGATGTCCAATGGGCTTTGGGTCTCCACTCCCCACCCCACCCCTCATTCACAATGATATGGTTTTTTGTTCTTTTGATGCCTGATAACTGATCCCTTTCGACACCTTATGATCGCACAGGCTTGTGTGCTTCTTCCATGTGGGCTTCGTTGCTTCTCACCTAGTTGGCTACTTGCTTACCTTCAAGGTTTTAAGACCTAAGATGCTATATCTTTTGATAACTGGGCACCATCAGATTTCTTCACCACATTTACTTATGCACCAACTTTGTCTTCAGCAATTTTGTGAGGAAGGTGAGCATCATAGAATGCCAATTTAATAGAATAAAGTATTCTTGCACTGAGGGAGTACTTGAGTGGAGGCCCAAGGTCCTTCTGCTACTGTAATACTAAACCTATAAATACATGCCCATAGATCTATTTCTCCATCCTCATATAACAATATATTTTCATATGTGCATGCCTTTATTTAGACCTCTATAAATGCCCTTTGCCTCCTAATTTTTCCATTTCCTTTGACTTTCCTCTTGTCCCACTATCATGCTTAGTCTTCGTTTTGGTTTCAGTAATTCCTCTTGGTTACATTACCTTTGATCATGCCTTACCAGGCTTCCTACACCCTTCTCACCACCGATTTGGATCACTTGGTGTTCCCTTGTCCCTGCGTTTGTTAACACCACTACCTTTCTTCCCCATTTCCTCCACTCCCATATCTCCCTGTCGGTCCCACTGTTTTCTCCTTCAGATTGTTCATCCAGCCTATCTTATTTAGACAGACTTGCAGAGATAATAACATGCACAAAAACAAGACAAAGTGGGTTCCAGGGAAGTCACCCTGCTGAACATGCTAAACATCATCCCCTTCTCCTTGGGGCTGATCATCCAGCAGGTGTTTGACAATGGCAGCATCTACAACCCAGAAGTGCTTGACATCACAGAGGAAGCTCTGCACCCCCACTTCCTGGAGTGTGTCAGCATGGCTGATTATTGTAAATGTCTTCAAAAAAGTTGTACACCTATAAAAAATTGAACTGGAAAAACATTGTATAATAGCTAAAAAAGAGAGAGAGACTGCTTATGTACAACTGCTTTTGTTTTTAAAAAGCTGTGACTACTTATGTACCATGAATCCATCATCTCAGGGTATCGGGTTTCTTGGTTTGGAGGGCTAGGGACAGGGTTTTGTTAAAAAGACAGAGGGAGGTTCAAGGCAGGAGAGGTGAGGATGGCAGGAGTCTGGCAGGAGAGGAGTGAATGATTTCCCCACATACCATTCCAGCACAAAGGAAGGATTCTCCTCAACCATAAGGCTAAGGAAGGAACCTAACAAAAGCACAGCAAATCAGAGGCTGCTCACCAATGGCCCAGTCCTGAGGCAAAATCAAGAGCTAGAGAGGGAGGCATCTGAAAGGAAAAGTACGTCGGGATTACTGCAGCAGAACCAAAAGTGGGTTGAAATGCATCTCAAAGTGCTGCTTGGGTCCGCAGTCCTTTGAGATGACACCTGGAGTCTGATGGGTATTTGCGACTGATGACTCAACACTAGTCTTCTGTGGATGTCATTTGTGAAGGGGAAGTTAAGGAGAGGCTTCGATGGGCGTGTGACTATTGCCTTCTGCAGACCATGCACCCAAAGGAAGCAGAGGGGGGTGACTTGAGTCACACCCTCTAGTAAGGTGGGAACTCAAACTCTATCTCACCTTCAACCCGTCTTATTAGTGTTACAGATAACTCCCTCTAAAATGGGATTATGATGAGTGTAGAAATTAAGATTGACAGTGCATCACAAAAGGGAAGACTGGTTAGAAGGACCATATTCTGTACTTAATGACATATCAGCACCTCCATGATAATGAGCGTGTCTTCTCTACAGAAAAAGAGTGGACAGGTTTAAGCAGGTAACTTTGCTGACAGCCATGGCCATGGACTGAACTGAAAGCCTCAGAGAGAATGAAGACAAAGTGCTTCTCTTGGTAAGAAAAGAGCAGATTGCTTTTTCTTAGCCCGCATTCCCTGTATAACATTTACTTTCCCTCCCACAGTCAGCCTAGACCTGAATTCCGCCTTCTAGGACACAAGCAGATTTCTTGAGGCCACATAGTTTTATAGCCTCCTCTTGCTGAGCAGTTACTGACTCTTGGATTACAAATCATGGTTTTATAGGATATTAAAGCTCCCCAATCGACCAACATATAACTAGAGAAAAAAATATGTTTAAATAAAAGCCGAAAGGTTGTGGTTGGGTAACGGTAGATACCCCTGAGCACAAGGCAGAGATCAGGTCCTGCCTAGCCAAACTGATCGTCACACATTCACAATGATTTGTTCCCATAAAGGCCCAAAGTCAGTTCTGGAAGCACTCCTTGTTCTGTTCTCTAAATAGGCCTGAGAAGATGACTCCTGGCGGTTTCTCTGTAATCTTGAGTATGCATTACGATTATTCTTTTATCTATCGCCTCTCTCCAAGGATAGTTGAGGGTCCACTATGCCTGAATAATCACAACAATCTCCCACAGGAGTTTCCACCTCCCCAGCCACAGTCTGTGCTCTGCTAGATCGATGTGCTAACCAAAGTGGCACAATACTCTGGAGACTCCCTTCCTTAAAACCGTCCAATGACCACAAGTCTCTTAGATGGAGATTAAATTCCTGGGTTGGGCATTGACGGCCATGCACCATAGAACCTCAAATTCCATCACTGATCTTATTGATTTTATTCTCCTGTATGTCCATGATAAAGAAATACAAGTAGCAGAGGAGCCTTCCCCACAATGCCAATTATCTCCAATAGGCTTGCATTTTCCCTGGCTTTATGCAGTATTTTACAGTAAGAGAGCAAAGGCATGAAATCGGGGAATATATACAGACAGATGCTGGACAAATGAGTGTAGAAACCATGTCTGCTACTTACTTGCTTCTGAGCATTTATTTAATATTTTATGGGCCTGTTTCCTCCATTTTAAGCTGAGTATAATGATTCTCTTGTTATTAGATTATGGTCTGAATTCACAATCTCATAGTGTAAAGTACCTGGCACATAGTAGGAAACCAATAGATGGTACTGATTCATTATGTCTCTACTCTTTTATAGTCCCTCTATCTAAAACAACCCAAGTACCTGCCATGGCTTTCTTTCAATGTCCCCAACTCCATGCATCTTCTCTGACAGCACTACACAGGGTGACTTGGCATTCCTTCTGAAATCTCTAAGTATATTTTCTAAATCACTTGCTGGTCACTACTTGGTATTTGTAATGACTTGCCATGACCATATTCTCTGCATATCTATCAGCACTGAGAAGGATGATCGCTTGGTGGTCAGCTAGTTCTTTCTTTACAACGGTGTAAAGAAATGCTTGAGTTGAAGGTGAAGGGAGCAGGAGAAGTAACCCAATACCTCAGACCTGTCAGCTCTGCTATTCCTCCATGGTAAGAGCCTTGAATTAACAGGATCACCCACCTAACTTTCTTACTTCCCATGTTTGGCTCCTCTAAGGTTAAAGGCGCTATGAGGAAAGTGGCCCAGCAGTATCGGCTGAAGTTTTCCCAGACCACTGCTGATTTGAAATAGTTCCGTAGACAGAATGGTCAACATAGCCCCCTCCTGACGGAAATGTCTTCAAGTCCAAATCCCCTCAGACTCCAGAAATTCTGTTCATTTTTGTAGTAAGATGAATCTGTCAAAGATTTCCTAAAGCGTGTTTCATGAACCAGTCAAAAGCCTGTACAAAAGCTTGCCCCTCCTCACTCTCTACCTCCACTCCCTCAAAAGACTTTAGCTCACAATGTGAGTGAGTTAGTCTCCAAAGATGCTGGGAAGTCCTAAGAATCTCTGACCAGCTGTGAAGTAGTTGGGGTCCCTGTTAAACCCATCCCTTGTGTTTTCCACCAGGCTTCCTACAACCACGACGCTAGCCTGTCAGCCAGAAGTTAAACCAGATGCTTCCCGAATCTACTTCTTTGCTCCTGTAGGAACTTTTTTCCTCCATTTGTTTGAATTTAAATCTTAAAACGGTCAATTCAGTATCTCTCAAATCATGCACTTAGGCCAAAGCCCCCATGCTTGCATTTTGACTCATCACCTAGAAACTCAGGCATGAAGCAATAATGTGATCCAACTTCTGAGGCCCCAGTTGACTGTTATGAACTGAGCTATTTAGGAAGACATTCTTCCTAGAGGTTGCCCCAATATTCGTGATCAACTATCATACAAGGCCCCTACTTCTGTGCCTGTACCATTGGGGACATCCTTCTGTGTAAGCCCCTGTTCTTGGTGTGGACTGTTGCCTTGAGAGTAAACAGAGGATGTGGCTGTCTTTGAGAATTTAGCCAAGCTCTTACTCCACCTGCTCACAAAATCTGTGCTAAGCAGATTGAGTTCCAGCTGTACCACCCCCCACACCCACACCCATCAACCAACCCAGGACATGCCTGTAGTCAAGAGGCCATGTCCATCATTCTTGCCCCATCCTTGAAACTTTCACTTTTCCAGTTATTGGAGTGGGGTTCACAGAACAGAGGTGTCTGGGGACTGAACTGATTGACCAGAAGGGACTTGTGTGGGAGGCGGAAGCACAAGATTTCAGACTCATCGTGGGTTTGTGAGGTCAGACTATGTCAGCAGTGTATCTGTAGTGGGAAGGCAGGTGGACAGTGTTCAGAGGTTGAATATTAGCCGTGGAAGCCCAGACTTACCCTCCCCCCTGACATTCACTGTTCTATGACCTTGGGAAAGTCACTTACCCTCGTGAGGATGAATGAGTTAATCTCAGGGGAAGTACTTTGAGATCATTGGCTGACAGGTGCTGTATAAGTACAAAGTATTATTATTAAAATGTCACGGTGCTGACTGAATTTTCTCTGGAGGGCAAAGAGGCAGAAATGACAGCCCGGTTGAGTGGATAAGGATCACTCAGGGTAAGGAAACAGGAAGTTCTGCCACAGAAAGTCTTGTCCTCTTTCGCTCCCCTCCCTCCCCTCTCTACCTCAACTGGCAATTATTTGAATTGTCTTCAGATAGAAACAAGCTATATTTTCTTAAAAGAATCTGTGAAATACTTTTAGTCAGAGGCTCTCGATCCATAGATCGCTTGTGCTCCTTAGCACAGCCTTGTAAGTGAGGGCCAGGAAAATATGTTCTAGTCTCTGTCCTGTTCCCCATTTCCTCCAACAAACCCAGAAACGTCTCTCTGGGTTAGAAATGAAAACATGGAGAAAACTGTTTAGCCTTTTTACCTAATGTTACCATGAGTTTGAAAACACAGACATTTATTTTCTTACACTTCTGGAGGCCAGAAGTTCAAAACATGCTTGGTCTTATTTACTCATTCCTTCCTGGTAACACTCCTTGGACAGCATTCCTTGATGCCTTGGGTTATAGATATCTTCATGTTGTATCGCTCTCACCTATGCATATATGTCGTTCTGTGTCTGTTTTACTTTCATGAATGATCAGGTTCAGGACCCACCCTACACTGATATGACCTCATTAACATAACACAGAAAACCATATTCCCAAACTGGATCACAGATAGAGTAATTATGATTGCAAGACATCTTTTTAAATCATTTTATTGGGGACTCATACAACAATTATCAAAATCCATACATCCATCCAATGTGTCAAGCACATTTTTACATTTGTTGCCATCATCATTCTCAAATATTTGCTTTCTTCTTGAGCCCTTGATATCAGCTCCTCATTTTTCACACTCACTCCCCATAACCCCTTCCTCATGAACCTTTAATAATTTATAAATTATTATTATTTTGTCATATATGACACTGTCCATCATCTCCCTTCACCTACTTTTCTGTTGTCCACCCCCCAGGGAGGAGGTTATATGTAAATCCTTGTAATCAGTTCCCCCTTTCTACCCCTCTTTCCCTCTACCCTCCTGGTATCACCACTCTCACTGGTCCTGAGGGATCATCTGTCCTGGATTCCCTGTGTTTCCAGTTCCTATCTGTACCAACATACATCATCTGGTCTAGCCAGATTTGTAAGATAGAATTGGGATCATGATAGTGTGGGGAAGAAGCATTTAAGAACTAGAGGAAAGTTGTATATTTCATTGTTGCTACCCTGCATGCTGACTGGCTCATCTCCTCCCCACAACCCTTCAGTAAGGGGATGTCCAGTTGCCTACAGATAGGCTTTGGGTCTCCACTCTGCACTCATCCTCATTTACAATGATATGGTTTTTGTTTTTTGATGCCTCATACCTGATTCCTTTGACAACTTGTGATCACACAGGCTCGTGTGCTTCTTCCATGTGGGCTTTGTTGCTTCTGAACTAGATGTCTGCTTGTTTACCTGCAAACCTTTAAGACCCCAGATGCTATACCTTTTGATAGCTGGGCACCATCAGCTTTCTTCACCACATTTTCTTATTCACACCTTTGTCTTCAGCGATTGTGTTGGGAATTTGTGCATCATGGAATGCCAATTTGAAAGAAAAAAAAGTGTTCTTTCATTGAGTAAGTGTTTGAGTGGAGGTCCAATGTCCCTCTTCTGCCTTAATACTAAACCTATAAATATATGCATGTTTCTCTACTTCCACAACATCCTATATAAAAACATTTACATATGTACATGCCTGTATTTAGACCTCTATAGATGCCCTTGGCCTCCTTGTTCTTTCCTCTATTTCCTTTTAGTTTCCTCGTCTCACTAATCATGCTGAGCATTCATCTGGGTTTCAGTAATTTCTCTCGGTTACACTGACCTTGTTGAATCCTTACCAGATCTCTCACACTCTCCTTGCCACTAAATTTGGATCACTTGTTGCTCCCTTGACAACACATTTTATGGGTGGGACACAATTTAATCCATAATACCAGAAGCTTCAGAAAACAGTGGTAGAAATCAGGGGAACTCTTGTTATCAAATTCATCCATCTCTTCTACGTGAGTCATTCTGTTTTATTTATATTTGTTCTTAAATAAGAGAACTTTTGATGAAATTGGGTATTATTTATGAAGATTCCTAATACACAGTAGATATTCAATAAGTCAGTTGACAAATGAGTATGCATCTACACTGTGTAGTTACCAATATTTGAAGGCTAACCAAAAAGTAAGACAACCATCAAATAGCTATTAATACTTGGTCCACTGAAGAAAAATCTAAAATTTAAAAGATCCCCACCCCACCGCCAAATCGTTTCTTTTTGGGAAGACATTTTTAATGATGAAACTTGAACATGCAGCCCTGAGTGAAACGTTACCAAGGTTAGAGGGGCTGTTTTTTTGTGAGTTGCATTATGAGAAGATACAAACAACGACAAAGACCACAGAAATAATTTAGATGAAGGGGAAAAGGCATTCAGGGAATGAAACAGAAAACAATTAGAGACCTAGAAAGGGCTTCTCTGTGTATAAAGCAACCAGGTGAAAATAGTGAGGGAATCAAGAATGAAACTGGATGTATCAAATATTCAAAAATTCCTTCCAATTAAGGGAAAGCAGGATGGGCCACAGAAAGCTTCCTTAGTCCTTCTGATGGCAAGAGGGGCTGAACGAAGGTTGTTGTTTATGTGTTTGTCATTGCTTTTGTTCTTTGTTGTTTATTTTCATTTGATTTCTTATTTTTCTTCTGAAATTGTAACCCGTGAACTTTTTGAAAGGGACAGTGATGCCCTGAAAGGTGTCGACAGAATTTAGTCCATTCATCCCTTCACAACGTCTATATACGTGTGGCTAGTCGCTACTTGAAAAGAAAGCCCACTTGCCAGAAGGGGGCAAAGGCCCTTTTAAACTACAGGTCACTTTTCAAAGCAGGTGCCCTTGTGAAGGATGCAGCCTACTGTGCAAAGGGTGAGAGGGCTGGCTGCTCAACTCTGAAAGGGTGGAGGCTCCCTCCAAGGCTGGATGAGCAGAACGGACATGCGGCAGAGAAGACACCGTGATGGCCTCACCCTTTCCAGCAGTGCAGGGCCAAGGGCTCTTACTTGAGTTTTTTAAAGTGATCACCTGAGCAGCATTGATTTTCTTTGTTACTTTCCTTGGGAGCATGATGAGGCTCCCTCCCAAAGAGACGCAACAACTAGAATGACAAGAAAGACATGGGGAGGAAACACCCTCTTCAGTGAGATGAGGCTCCTCACCCCGTTTTGGTACCTCCTCGCTTGTCGGGTACTTCCTTCGAGTTCTCTATAGACCACATGAGCCCGGGGTGTTGACATGAGTCCCCTGTAGACCACCAAGACATTGGCAATCATCAATGAGTCTTCCCTTCCAACACACACACACACACACACACGCACACCACACACACTCCTTGTCGCCCTCTGTGCCTCACAGCTTCCACCCTGTGCTATGGCATTACCTACTTGGACCAGGTCAGTCTTTCGGGGTGTTATCAGTCTTTCAGCTCTCACCTTTCTCATAGCACTTTACTTTGAATTACTTTTTTTTGGAATCATTTTATTGGAGGCTCGTACAACTCTTATTACAATCCATCCATCCATCCATTGTGCACATTTGTACATTTGATGCCACCATCATTCTCAAAACATTTGATTTCTGCTTGAGCCCTTGGTATCAGCTCCTCATGTTTCCCCAATCTCCCTGCTCCCCCTCACTCATGAGCCCTTAATAATTTATAAATTATTATTGTGTCCTGTCTTACACTGTCCAAAATCAGAGTATGGAAGGAAAGACAATACACCAACAGTGAGGCATTTGATTTAACTGTCGCTATTCGTAACCCTGGGTTTGCCTCCCAATTCATGGCAAGCCTGTGAACAATGCTCCCAGGTTCCACGCCATCCCTCTGACTGGTTATGGACCACACCATTGGGATCCATCTTGTCTTCATGACTGATTTTCAGATCACCAGATTATACTTGATAGTCATTAGCCCAGAAGCTCCACTGAAACGTGTCCAGCATCATGGCAACACCTGAGAAACACGGACAGTGGATAGTTGGGTGGTGGTAGCACCTAAGATATGTTTGGGTCTCCTGTTTAAGACGGGAGAATTCCACCACTAAAGCAACACAGCCTTCAGTTTGGCATTTGAGACAACTACAAATCACCATGACCCAACTTCCACTATTATTACAGAAAGACTAAGTGGCAGGAATACACTCAGATAACCTTTTAAAACAACTCCCTTGATCACAGACCTGAAAGTGAGTGCTGGAATAAATGAGACTGGTAAGCCTCACAGCTGATTCATAGCTATAAGAGTTATGTAATCCTTTCTTAATTTGACAGTCCAACCTGTCAATCAGGTCATAGCCAATGAGGCCTCTGTGTGGGTATGGCCTTCTCATGAGGATTCTGGGCACTCATGCATTCCTCGCTGGAAGCTGGACACACTCTCTCTGCAAGACATTCCTGATGACAAGCCACATGATGGCTACCCCAACGGAGCCAGAGCTCTGGAACTGGAGGAGCTATGTGGAGACCCACACCAGCACTGAGATGCTTCCACCACCACTGGATCCACAAGACTTTCCTCTCACTGGCCTGTGATCTTTCTTTATTTGGTGCCATTGCAGACTGGGCTAATATTGGACTTATGGAATTGATCTGGACTGGGCTGGGTTGTTTCTTAATATAGAATTACTCTTTGATATACAGCTGTCTTTTACACACATATATGGCTAGTCTTCCTGGATTTGTTTCCATACACAATAGCATAGACCAAACCCAAGCAGACCAAACCAGAGCAAAATTGACCATATCAGGATGTTCTGGAAATCCAAAACTGATACCTTCTTCCCCCTTCTGTGACCTTGCATGGAAAACTCTGGGGTTTCTCTTCCATAGCCTGCAAAATAACAAGAGTTGGATATATGAGTCTATGAAAAGATGGACACTTTCCTCATTTCAGATAGGCTGATTTGATGCGTATGGAACCACACATATGCCTTTTACATTCATTTACATGTAGGGGACCTGGGGATGGGGTGTGTGTGACTTTATCATTTCTTCAAGTTCCCCTTTGTAGAGATGCCCCACTCCTAGTATAATGGTCTTTAGCATGTCAATGATTCAAATATAGGGCCATTTTCTTGGACCTCCATTGTTTCAGAGTGAAATTGAAAGAGGGAATCCAGCTGTTTATATGCAATATGCAGCAATTAGGAAGTTCATTTCGAAAAGTCACTGTAACCATGGCAACCTGTAATTCAGGAAGACTAGAGACAGACTGAAGACTGACTTCTGATGGGGGCGACTTTTAACTGGAGAGATGGCTCAGGAAATGCTGATGAGGCGCCTGCTCTGTTTGCTGTAAGTTTGAAGCGTGGCTTTTCCTTTCTTTCTTTTTCTTTTTTTCTTTTTTCCCCTATAAGTCAGAATCCCTGAATCCATAACTCCAGTTCTTCTTTAAAATTCAGTAATCGGTAAAACTCAAATTTCTGGATTTGCCTGAGTCTGCCCTAGAGGGCTAAATAGTTCAAATGAAACAAGAGGCAGCGTTGTATTGATGTTTATTTCATAGCGCCTTAAACACCAAACTCAAAGCCATCACATCAAACTGATTGAACTTTAAGTTGGTGGTAGAGGAACCTCAGAAAGTTCAAATGAGGCCCCAAGATCCCAGTCTCTTGATGTACAACGTTTCTAAGCATAACATTGGCTTCTTTTTATATTTCAAGGAGAGATGAATAAGACTCCCTTCAGAATGGACAGTTTTGTGAGAGTCTGACCGACCAGGACACAAAGAAAGCAGGGATTGCTGAAGGAGGCTAGAGAAAGGATAATAAAAGGGTGGGGCCATGCTCATTTGTGTCAGGAATGATTTCAAACTTTTTGGTGAGGTTATGAAATTGATTCACTTCTTATCCACCAATTTTGACTAAGAGTTTGGGTTTCTGGATCCTCCTGAGGCAATGGAACAATGGGCAGCAGGTCCAAACTTAAATGTATACAACATCAGTTTGTACCCTGGAAATGCACAGAGAGGAAATGCTAAATGAGCCCTGCTGTAAAGGCTTTAGAGCAGGACGTTTTTCTCTCTACCTCTTTGGGCTCTGCCTTTGATCCCTGCCAGAAGCACGCTGGGCTTGTGTGAATTACACAGCTCACAGATGCTGTACTAACTGAGAAAGAAGAGGGGACCTGGACCTACCAACTACAGGTTTTCTTCTCTGAAATTCCCAGAGTTATTAAAACCAGGGGCTTTTTCCAGATAGACCAAGGTGCAGCCCTTTCTGCTCAGGAGCAGTCTTTGCCTGGAAGATCATCAGAGAATCTTGCACACACATGAAAGAACAGGCAGACGGGAATACATCAACCTTCACCTGAGAAGTTGACTGTCACTCTGGGCAGCTCCTAGACTGAGGAAGCAATTGGACAAGAAACATCCAAAAGTTTTGGGGGAGTTGTGTAGAGATGTGGGCATACTGGGAGGGCATAAAGAGGGAGCAATTTAAAACATGCATTTTCAAGTGGGTCTTAAGAAAATCAAGGAGACCACAACGCTAGGATCAAGGATTATTGTTAGTTGTCTTACAGTTGGCTCTGACTCATGATGAGTCCATGTGTAACAGAAAAAAATGATACCCAGGCCGAGACTATCTCCATGGCCATTGGAATGTCCGAAGCCATTATTGGGAGCAATGTTCACTAGGAATGTCTTCCAACCTAGGAAGGACCTCTGGGGGTACCATTAGCTGAGCCGTGGTCTGGGGGAGCAAGATGAGGCTGACTGCTCCCATAAAGACTCAGTCTTAGAAACCCCGAGAAACAATTAGCTCTCTTCTGCCCTACAGCCTCACTCTACACTGGAATCAATTTAATGGTGGTGATTTTCTATTTCCAACCCCAAGTCTCATCCTCCAGCATGGTATTGAATGATGATCGATGTGATCATTGTTAGCTTATTTTCAGAAGTACCGTGTATACTCGTGTATAAGCCGAGTTTTTCAGCACAAAAAATGTGCTGAAAAACTGGGGTTCGCCTTATACACGGGTTAGTGGTACCCCAGCGAGTTATAACATCTCGCTGGGCCCCACCCCCACCCCGAGTTAATGGGAAGATGCCTGTTATCTCGCTAATGATTGCCATTTTTCTGCTATTCATTCAAAGCCCCGCTGACACTGCAGGGCTCTGAATGGTTGTTTACTCACATCTAACCAATCAGAGCCGTCCTATGATGTGTATCTTTGAATAAGCCTTTTAAAGACCGTGTGCGAAGGATGTGGCATGAATGGATGTCATCTGGCCAAGCCCAACTCACAACACTAAGCCCAACTATGTCATGAAGCCTGACATAGAGTTAATAACAAAGTGGGTTCGAGATGCATGAGAAGACATGGTGTGACGTGTCTTCCAGAAATGTAGTATTAGTAATGCTATGGATGGCAGTGAAGACTGCGCTTTATATGAAAATGACAGCAATGATGATGTAGATGGCGATCTCAGTGAGGACAGCGTCTATGATGACCTCACACCACTGCAGCTCTGCATTGGGATACGGATGATGATGATGAGGAATCCAGTTTTGAAGGATTTTAACTCTTTACATTTTAGCTTGGTTGCTGATTGAGCTCAGGGTATAGTACTCTTAAGCCATCATTGTTGACACCTTATTGTTTTTGTTGAACCTATTTTCCACTTACTGTGCTGGTTTACTAATGTTAAATGACTTGTTGTTCTTTTATTTATGTGTTTTATTTAAAATAAATATTTAAATACATTACCCAACTGATGTCTAAATTTTTAGTAATTTTATTTTCATATGTCTTGATTATTGAAACTCACCAATAGCTTCTGCATTTTCCACCCTAGGCTTATATTCCCGTCTATCAGATTTTCCGGTTTCCCAGGTAATAATTAGGTACCTCCGCTTGTATTTGGGTCGGCTTATATTCAAGAATATACGGTAGTTCTCCAGTCCTTTTCCCTAGTCTATCTTACTCTGGAAGCTCTGCAGAAATCTATGGACTGTGGCTGACCCTGTTGGTACATAAATCACCAATGGCATAGCTTTTAGCATCATAGGAACACACAGGCCACATGATCTGAGACAACTGACAGACTATTGGTAGAGGACCAAAGGGACAACCCAATATTGATTCTCAAGCTGGGGACTCCCACCCTTGTCCTGTGTGCACTATTGCCGGCCACGGCGATGGGTTTCTTAACTTCTGTGCTCCTTCAGCTTGGATGTGGCCACTCTCCGTGGCTACCACGCTGTTTGTCCCGGGGCCACATCCCAGCTCCTGCAATGAAGCTACCTCTGTGCTGCAGAGGGTCAGGGAAGAACTGAAGCCTTGAAAACTGTGACTCCCGACTTGGCCAATAAACCCCTCACCTGACCTGTTCTCTCTAGAAAATTCACACAAAGAACAATTTGCCTTTCTAAGCATCACATGGAAAGAACTCTTTTTGGAACAATGTTGGTAAAGTTGTATATAGTTCACCGGGCACGGGGCACCTAGCAGGGGGCAGACCCTCACTAATGCGATACGGTCTACGATCCCAGTCTTGCTGAAATGCTCAGAATTCACAACAAGGGTAGAGGACTGTCTCCATTGCACAGCTGAGGAAGCAAACATCAGAAGCCTAGAAAGCAAAGACAGGGCAACACTCACATCACAGATGCAGGCATCAGATGGCAATCATCTACATAGGAAATAATTCACTACAGCACTCGGGTTTATGTATAGAAAACAGCATTCAGGTTTAGTAGACTTCATTTAAATCTGAGTTGGAAGAAAGAATACGGCTGAAGGTTCTTCCTGCTGCTCACCAGACACGTGTGCTGGCGCCAATCCATTGAGCTCAGTGATCAGTGAGATGCTCTTTGTGCAGGTGATCTGGTGGGATGAGCAGGCAGAATGGAGACTGAACAGTCACTGTGAAAACCCAAAACCCAATCTGTCACCGTTACAGAGAACATGCAAAAAGGGAGGCCAGAGTGAGCATGAAACTCTTTGAACGACAAGTGAAATTCAAACCTGCTTTACAGAAATCATTGAGTTTTACAAACCCCCAATAAAATTATTTTTATATATAATATAATAATATATTATATATATATATATATATTAGTTTGGTTGGGACAAAAAATTCATCTAGTGAACAAAGTTCTTATACAAACATACTGAACGGGTCATAAAAATAGGCTTAGGTCAGATTGTGGATGACAAATATTGATTATTTGATAGGCAATGGGGTATAATTAGGAGCCCTGTTGGTGTTTTGGTTACCTGTTGGGCTGTGGTTTGCATGGCTCGCAGTTCAAAACCACCAGAAGCTACCTACTCCTTTAATGGGTACAGCCTCAGACACCCACAGGAGATCCCCATGAGTCAACATTAACTTAATGGCAGTGAGTGAGTGATTAAGGGTCATCACTAAAAATTACAGCTGGAAACATTATAGAATTAGTGTTTTTTGTGTGCCTACCAAATCATGTCAGACCTCACCACTCCTCACCAAAGGTAATTCATGTTAAGGACTGTGTGTGTACTCTTCTTAGGTTTTCTGTTCAAGAAAACACACACATGCAGGTATACATCATATTTCTATAGAATGAAATACATAAATGGGTTGGGTTGGATGATGATTAATGGAGAGAATTGTATATAATACATAGTTCCTGAATATTTTTTCTCCCTCACATATAGAAATCCCTCTTGACCAATTCCTATTTTGCAACAATTCTAATGTATTCTCTTAAATGTAAAATTATATTCTATGATGTAGGCGATGTAAATGACAGACTAAGGGGTGTTCTGTAAAAGGAATAAGACCAAGGATTGATTTAATGAGACTCTAGTGAGGAGAGATTACAATTGTTTTGTGTGTGGTTTGCCAGGTCAACTTGGTTGGGAAATTTGGTACTTGTATTTTCAAAGTAGAGAAGTCAGAAGGCATAACAAAATTGTATGGTCAATCTATTAGTTTAAAAACGAGAGGAATTTGAGGTACCAGTGAATCATCTGAGTAGGAATAGAAACTGTAGGACTAGAGTTCTTGAGAAGGGTCAATGATTTACCAATGAATGGAATGGTTGGTTGTCAAAGAAGAGTAAGATAAGAAACAATATCATAATGTGTTAGACAGGGTTCTCTAGAGAAACAAAACCAGAATGCTAATAATTATAGATATAGAGATAGATAGATAATATAAGAAGTAAAGCTAATCAAATTATAAGGCAATAAAAATGGCTCAGTGCAACTTACTTCCACGAGACAGTTGTGAGACACTGGAAGTCCCTCAAGTCTTGAGGGCCACCAGGTAGTCCTGTGTAGAGCAATTCAGGTGATTTGGGAACAGGCAGCAAACAGCAAGGCATGTAGGTCACCAACAGTCAGCCAGATGACAGGTTCCGACAGTCCCCAGCTCAAGAGATGTAAATTCCAATGGCGTGGTGAAGCAGGTCTTGAAGAAACCTCAAATTACAGTGACACAGTCCATGAGTTAGGTGCCTCACAGATAGTGTAGCTTGCAAAATGAGACACAGAACAAGCAAGGCAGCCACACACTGGTCTGATGATCAAAGAGCAAGAGACAAGAAAGGCGAGGCTCACCGAGCCATTTATCTCTCTGCCCTTCAACTAATCCCACGTGTGTTTATCACCCAGTTTAGCACAATAAACTAACTACCTCACATATATTGCAGTTTTGGCAGCCATGAGGAGTAGAGTGAAACCCAAATGCACTCCCTAATGCATATGACTACAACTAGATTACATTGTTTCATGGACTGAAGCATTCAGAAGTGGTATAGGGGAGAAGAGATGGGATTTGAACAAGGTATGGCAGATTTAGCAAACAAAAATACAGTATTCTCAGATAAATTTGAACTTCAGACACAAAACTAGTGACCTTTTAGTAGAAGTATGGCCCAGTCATTATTGGGAATAAAATTATCCTTAAAATTGTCATACTGGAAATGTTGTTATTAACTGCCATCCAGATAGCACCTGACTCGAGATGACTGCAGGTGTTACAAACTAGAACATGACCATCTTCTTTACAGAATAGGATTGGCAGAACATTCTTCCAGTGAATCACAACTTCTGGGTTAGTGATTGATCCCAAACCACCTACACCATCTAGGCTCCCTATATGAAATATAACAATTTTTTTAATTCAGTATTTTCTCTCACTGTCATGGAGTCAATGTCCCCTCCTAACAACCCTATGGGACAGGGTAGAGGTGACCCTGTACATTTCTGAGAATCTATAGATTGAGGAGAGTAGAAAACCCCATCTTTCTCCCATAGAGAAGCTAGTGATTTCACACTGCTGGTCTTGCTATTCATAGTCCAATGTGTGATTGCTATGTTATTAGGGCTCATATATATTTGGGATATCTGAAATTAAATTTTACCTGTGATTCTAAATTTAATCTAGGATCACTCTTTTGAAGGTACACATACAAAAACATATTCCTGCGTGGCCATGCTTTTGTTGTGTGATACGTTCAGTGTCTCTAGAGAGATGTTCTTTGGGATCAAAAGCTTTCTGGTAAAATTCTGAGCAGACATCCTGACATCCTCTTTACTAGCTCTTCACCCATCTTCAATGCACAATGATTATTGATGTTCATTTGTATGTACCAATTCTACCATCAAATATTTATTGAACCTATGTCATGTGTAAAAAAAAAAGGTGCTTGGCCTTCCTGACACAATCGCTGAAGACAAAGCAGGTGCATACGCAAATGTGGTGAAGAAAGCTGATGGTGCCCAGCTATCAAAAGGTATAGCGTCTGGGGTCTTAAAGGCTTGAAGGTAAACAAGCGACCATCTAACTCAGAAGCAACAAAGCCCACATGGAAGAAGCACAGCAGCCTGTGTGTTCACAAGGTATCAAATGGATCAGATATCACGCATCATGAGAACAAAAAATCATATCATTGTGAATGAGGGGAAGTGTGGAGTGGAGATCCAAAGCCCATCTATAGGCAATTGAAAATCCTCTTACAGAAGGGTCGTGGGGGGCAGATGAACTTGTCAGGATGCAGTGGAGCAACGATGAAACATACAACCTTCCTCTAGTTCCTAAATGCTTCCTCTCCCCCATACCCCCCTCATCATGATGCCAATTCTACCTTGCAAATATGGCTAGACTAGGAGATGTACACTGGTACAGATAGGAACTGGAAGCACAGGGAATCCAGGGAAAAGTATCCTTTTAGGACCAGTGGTGAGGGTGGCGATGCCAGAAAGGTGGAGGGAGGGTGGGGTGGAGAGGGGGAAATGATTATAAAGATCTACATGTGACCTCCTCCCTGGGGGACGGACAACAGAAAAGTGGCTGAAGGGAGACGTGAGACAGTGTACGATATGAAAAAATAATAATTTATAATTATCAAGGGTTCATGAGGGAGGGGGGAGAAGGGAGGGAGGGGGGGAAATGAGGAGCTGATGCCAGGGGCTTAAGTGGTGAGCAAATGTCTTGAGGATGATGAGAGCAAAGAATGTACAAATGTGCTTTACACAATTGATATATATATATGGATGGTAATAAGAGTTGTATGAGCCCTAATAAAATGATGTGAAAGAAAAGAACATTGAGTCCAAGAAAGAAGAGAATGTTCTAAAATTGTGGTGAAGATTGTACAACTCTTCTTATATGATTGAATTATTGAATTGTATGATATGTGGATTATGCACCAATAAAATTGTTTTTAAAAAAAAAGAAGATGCTTGGTGAAATGTTCCCGAAGCAACCTAGGACATCACATAATGACTGTGGAGCAATTAAAAATATTTTAATAATGTTAAATAATTGACTATTTTTTATAATCCATATTTTAAAAAGCTACCCTGCATTTTCACAGAGCTTTCAATATATTGAATAGAACATTACTTGTAAACTCAGTAAACAATTATTAAGGAATTACATGTTGGGGTCTTTATGTATTATTTATATTCTCACAACTTGTTCATGCAGTCTCCTCTCAGTGATTGGCATTGTGGAAGCTGACTATGGTACCGCCTTCTTAATCCACTCTTCTCTAATGATTATAGAACAGGTGGCAAATAGTGATACTTCTATTTAGCAATCATAACACACGTATGAGGGGAAAACCTTGGTGACTCCATTTCACAAAAGTACAAATTCAGTCACAGAGGCCTGAACTCACCAAGGTTGCCCAGAAGGATGTAGCTGAGCAGGGTCTTCATCTGGAGTCAGGATGACTCCAAAGCCCATGCTTGTAATGCCTATGTTTTTCCCTAGAATTTTCTTTCAGAAAGGAGGGCTGTTACATGGTTGTTGTGTTTTTGGGGTTGTTTTTTTTTGTTTTGTTTTTTTTTTAGAAAACCTAGACCTGGGTTAGTGTTCAGAAGAGGACTACACTCTTAAAGAAAGACTGAGGCATTAGGTACAGAGATGGCAGTATAGGATTCTACAGGAACCCAATCCACACAGCTTATAAGACATGCCATCAGAGTTTTATGGGAAGCAAAGATAAAGTTACAAGCTTGGTCTTGCCTCAAGACCCTGACTTGAGTGCCAATGAAGGTGTCTCAAGAAACAGAAGCCTATAGGATTATTGAAGGTGAAAGTACAACCAATCTCCTAAGGCTGGGAAGTTATCTGCCTCACCAGCCCCAAGGGTGAACCAGGAACGATGCTATTTTCCTTCTGGTCAGGAAAGAGGGAGCCTATCTGCATTGGAGAGGCAAGCGAGAGAGGTAGGCAAATATTGATTGAAAGGGTGGTTCCTTAACATATACTGAAAAGCTATATCTGTGTTTCTTACAAACTATATTCATATTTAGGAGCTTGATATTTAATTTAGGATGAAAATAACAGGATTGTTCCATAAATTTGAACTTCAGCCAAAAAATCTGTAATTTATTGATACAGATAAGAGTTATCTCTACACATGGAACTCAGGAGAGACAAACCCCTCAGGAATGGTAGTGGGAGTAACGATATAATGCGGATGGGGGGATAGTGTGGTGGGAAAGGGATAGGGAGAGAAAGGGGGAACCCATCACAAGGTTAGATATAAAGCTCGCCCACGCAGCCATCCCACTCCCCACACTGAGGGGGACGAATAACAGAAATGTAGGTGAAGGAAGACAACAGTGTAAGACATGAAATAACATATGTATAAGTGTGCTTAATACAATTGAATGATGGACTGTTATAAGCTTTGTAAGAGCCCCCCAATAAAATGATTAATAAAAATTGTAGTTTTTAGTAAAAATTTTAAATTAAAAAGTATTGCTATAAAATACTAGAGACTTTATTAAACAAAAATATCAGACTGTGGAACTCTTGGTTTTTAGCATATGCAGATCTAGCTCCATATACTTCTCAAGGTATGATTTCCATCTCCCTAAGTCCTCCCTGAAGAATTCTGCACTGTTGTACTGATACCACAACAAAGTGGCTATTTGGGGACACTGGAGAAACTAAATGCACCTTCCTTTTCAATGTTGTTCGAGTTTGGGGAACAAAAAGAAATCTGAAAGGACAAGACTTGGGCTTTAGGATGCACAAGGTAAGGGTTTTCAGTGAAATTCCAGTAGGACAGGAATTGTTACCCTCAGAGAACGAGCAGGCACATCATTGCAATGGGAAAAACATGCACGGGCACAACTTTCCTAACCGTCGTTTCATCAATGTATTTTATAATGTTTTTAAATTTTTTCCTAATAACCCCTATGATTGGCCTTTGAGAAATCTATTATAAAGGTTGTCACTTTGGGATCCCCTAAATCACTCACCCTAAGCCTTATAAGATGACCTCTCTGTCTTGAATTTAACAGAGTTAGCAGATGCCCTGAGAAGATTGAACCTTTTATTAGAAACACCCTAATAGGAGTAATGTATGTGCATTACTGAGATACCTTGTCTTCAGCCATCTATTGACCTTGCAGACATGCTTGAGCCCATTTTGTTTGGAATAAGCTCATGTTTATATGCAGTGGTGGGATTCAAATAATTTATCAATGGGTTTGTTGCCCTAAACGGCCATTTTAAGTTTGAAAAAAAAAAAAAGTAATATACTGAAAGGGAGTTTGTTATTATATACAGTTAATACTTAAATAAGAACAATAAAAGAGGAACGGAAAACTAGAATATGCTATATATTTTTAAAATATTAATGAAAAGATATTAAATAATACCTGACCAAAAAAACAATAAAACAGTTATAGAACATTTTTTTTCCTATTGCTTCTTGACTGGGGTCCTCACTGCCGATATTCTTCACTTTTCTCCAAGCATCATCAGCTGTGTGACTTTTCTTACCCATCTTTCCACTGTAAGAGTAACATCCAATCCCTTTGAAGGTAGGCCAATTAGACAATGGCCATTGTGTTCGAGATATTAGAAATAGGTAACTTCTCTTCCCTGAATATATGTTCATCTTTGAAAAACCCCTTTCTGCTTCTGCTGAACTTACAGCCATTGTTCTGACGATAATTTTAGCTGTCTGAACTCTTTTAGGAATCACGTAATTCACTCATAGTATCTCATGAGAATTGGGTGAACACAAAGCTCAAAAAACAAAGGAGAGTGTGTCACCTTCTGGTGTTTTTGTTCTTTTTCCCTTTATGTTTTGTGTTTGCTTGCTGAAGTAACAAATAAAACTGTAGTGTTTCATCAAAATTATGATGAACTTTAGAAAATGAACTAATAAACAATACAAGCATAATTTGAATACTTTATACCCATTGACAAAAGGAACATTACTGCAGTGCTTATAATATGTTGTTGTGCAGATAAACAAGATGGATGTTAAAAAGTGTAAAGAATAATCATTTGTGATTTCCTCATTGGCTGGCTGAGCAGCTGCCCACCACAGAGAAAACTCTGTTTACATGTACCATTTTAACCACCAGTTCACCAATGTCAAAAAAAAAGTTAGTTATCTGATATGAACCAATCTTCTCCCACCACTGCATTTATGAACTAGAAATCTAGTAACAATAACTTTTCAAGTTGATTCATAAATATGGAACAGCTATCGAGATATTTTTCATAGAAGTCATTAAGATTATGAAAGTTAAGGGGGTGGGGTGGGTATTAATTTTATGCAGAGCAGAAACGTTAGACTTGCTATATCCAGGCTGAAAGAAAAAAAAAGATTATGAAAGTTAATACTAAAATGTCAAAATTAAAATGTCAAACTAAAGCTCTCGCTCATTTTTTATTAAAAGGAAGAATTTTATTTACCCAAATTCCACATGCTTTGAGCAGTGCCCATGTGGTACAGAAGTTGACATTCTGGAATTTGACCATTTAGCTGAACTCCCAAAACCTTCCTCAGCCCTGTGCTGCTATTATGGAAAAGTTTCTATGTCTTTGGAAAGTGAATCGTTTCCATAAAATAATATAGAAATGACCCTCATTCCCCACAAGTCAATTCCATTTTCTTCCTACTGTATGTCAGTTTGATGCTTTCTAATATTCAACTATCCGTCAACCTAATATTTCCAGAAACTACTAATCCGTATTAGAGGGCACCTCAGCTAAATAGACAGATGGTGACAGAGAAATCTTTGCTTTATCAGTATTAAGAGGCGGGCGTCACTCAGAAACAGAAGACAAAAATAAGAATAATAACCCATGAGCCCATCAGGGAGGAGGTGGAAGAGGAGAGCACACCATGACTCCAGCCAGGTGTGAGAGACTGAAGGTTGTGCCGGCGAACTTGAGCCTGGCCACACTTGCACTGGGCCCGGAGTCAGGGATAGCTGGCCTGCCCCACCACTTCTTTCTCTCTTCTTTCTCTTCCTTAAGCAGATAATAAATCCCCACTTTTGCGGACTATTTATTGTAATTCATAGGAAAATTAATCCATAACAACACCCTGTGATTCTCCCCAGAAACAATGAATAGTTTAATATTAATTTGTATTTAAATGCTTTCTCTAAAAACTGAGATTGACAGGTCATTATTGCTATCATATTGCCGTTGTCATGCCAGCTTCTGCATCCACAGTGTTCAGCTCCTGCTGTCGAAAGACTTAACAGCTGCAAATATACGAGGGTCCATATATGCTGTGTGTTAAAGGTAAACAAAGGATCTTTTAAAAAAATCTCACTCCTCCCCCACCCCCCTCATGTGAATAGCCACACAGGAAAACAACAAAAACAGAAGGGGCAAAAATCAGTATACTCATACATACTTTTGGCCTCAAGTTGATATGTTTTTAAATATTTCAATTTTTTTGGACAAAATACCTGCATTAGATAGAGAAATGAGAAACTGTGTGTATGGTCTCTTTTCTTTTCACTGGTGAGAAAGAATAGTCATTGCGGGGAGTGATGAATGAGCAGAAGAGGCATTGATAGGATGACGATGTAAAGGATAACTCATGGCTAACACAAAAGTCACCTTACCCCACCCCCACCTTACAGGTGAAGGAAACTGAGTCCAGGCGCATTTGCCATGACTGATCTAGCAGTCACCAAGCTAATTTGCAGCAGGTTGGGGAGCAAATCGACCTTCTCTGAACCTTAGTCCAGGGTCCTCTCAATTACACTGCCTTCTCCCTCCTATTAAAGAGGGATCACCTATAAATCATACTCACGTTAGTAGGAATGTTTCAGAGTCAAGGCAGGAAGCCAAAGCAGGCATTGTGAAACTGCTAACTGCAGAAGATGATTAAGGAGCCAGCCATCAGCCATTTGCCCCAGGTGCCCATCTATACGGGCTCTAAATCACCCCTGGAAATGTAGCCAATGGAGAGAGTTATATTTACCAAGGCTCTTTTGGAGGGAAGACTGAACTGACTCCAAAGGATATTTAGATAAACAGCATATTATTGATAAGATTGAGGGGGGAATCATATAGAGTATGAGCACATATCGAAAAACCAAAAGAACAAACTCACAGCTATCATTGCTGTTTCAACTCCCAGAGCTCCCAGAGGACAGAGTGAAGCCACCCCCTAGGGCTTGCAAGGCTCCACTAGTTACAGAAGCCAACTACCACATTGTTCTCCTCAGGGATGCAAACACATGATCTTTAGTTAGCAGTGGAAGAATTTAACCACTGCCCCCCACCAGGCTCCTGTATCTATAGTTGATCAAACTATTTTTTTTCAAAGCAGGTGACTCTACCAGCAATATTGCTTTGCTGATGTAGTCTTTGGCATGGGATTTGACATCAAGAGTTCTCTCTTCTGCCGTACTTTGTGTATTCAGCTTCCTCTACAACAAGACGATAAACAAATATGAGAAAATGCTCTCTTTAACGTAGGTCAAGTGATTGGCTTGCTGATGTCACCACATGGCAGGTGACAGTCTTTTCTGAGAAGATACTTACACAGGTTATGAACACTGCGGACACAGGGGAAATTGCATGTATTGGATGCCTTTGCCTTGAGGCTGTCCAAATAATTGTCTCTTGGTATTCAGAATCGGCCCGTCCATCCATTCCCATCAGCTTTTGGGGGTTTCTGTGCCTGCCTATATTTTTCACTCTTAAAGCAGGATAATGAGACCTCTTTCGGCTCATTTCAATCAATAAGTATGTAACCTCAGTTAGCAAGGAAGGAAGAGAAAATGAATGCACTTTCTTTAACTCACATTGCAAGTGATCGGGTGAATTAAGGATCTGACTTGTGCAAGCTTATGTATAGCAGAATCAAACATCACCCAGTTCTGTGTCATTGTCGCAACCACTAGCATGTCCGAGGCCATTGTTAAGAGTTATTGGGACAATCCACCTGCGGAAGCTGGTTTAACCTGCCAATCACGCTTGATGATATATTTTGTCTGACCCCAAAGTCAGCTGGTCAAAACCACCAGCCTCTCCACAGAAGAAAGATGAGGCTCACTAATCTCATCAAAACGTATAGTCTCAGAAACCCAGAGGATGGTCCTACTCTTTCATATAGGGTCACTATGATTTGGAATCAATTGGATGAAAATAACTTTGAGTTATAAAAAAGAAATACAACAATGTTCTGCTGTGCTCCATTAAGTTTTTATTGATAAACTTTGGGAAATAGATTACCAGGCCATCCTTCCTAGTCATTCATAGTCCAGAAATTCTTCTGAAACCTATACACAATGGTGGCCCTGCTGGTATTTGAAATATGAGTTGCACAACAACACACAAGCCATGTACTTTGACAAAATGACAGATAGGGATTGAACATCAGCCGATAAATTGCTTTTGAATTTTTGGTTGGTTTTTAAATCAGTTTGAGGTTTTAATCATCTCATCCCTTCTAAACAAAAGAACTAATTTCCTGGAATGAAGAGGTGAGGTTTTAATCATCAGATTTCTTCAAAGCAAAAGAACTTCAAAGAAGATATTGTCTGACCAACAATTAGTCAGTAAGTATGTGCTACAAGATAGCTACCAAAAAAGTGAACATGTTATCGTATAGTAATAAGTTATTATATGCATGTCAGGATCTGCACTTCAGAGAGGATTATGATTGTACAGATTATTCTTTGGTGATTTGGATTTCCAAATTTATAGTCTTTCTTTTCTGTTCTTTTTGTATGTACTTAAATCCAATTACAAAGTTCATTTCCAAACTGTTAATAAGGTATATTGGCCCAAAGACAAACACCTTTCTTTCCTCCCAGTGTGGTAGCTCTGCCTGCCTGGAACAACGTCCATCTTATCTACAGCAGCCTTCCAGGCTCTTGCCTCTTTTTAGGTGACTCCTGTAGGTGCATTCTTAGTGGTCCCTGTTGCCATGACACAATGATGAGTTTGGAATCATTCACGGTGTTTAAACCTTTCAGGAACATTTTCCACTTGAAGAATCCTCTTAAAGTGAATATACATCATTGAGCATGATTATCCAGGCTTAGAGAAATCATACACAGAACAATATGGCCTCTTCAGAATTTGCTGCCAATCTTGCCCATGACTCCCTCTTCACATTTTCAACTCAATTTTAGATTTTTTTTATTGTTGATTGATTTCCTTGTCCTTCTTCATCTCTCTGACTCAAACTCTCAGAGTTGAAAGCAACTGGAAAGGTGATAGAAACTAGTGATTCTAAAACTTTAGCTAGCATTACAATCACCTAGAGAGGTTGTTAAAGCAAAGATTGAGTGGCTCCCACCCACAGAGTTTCTGATTCCGTAGGTCTGGACTGGGAATCCAGAATTTGCATTTGTAGCAAGTCCCCAGATGAAGCTGAGGCTGTTGGTCTGAGGATAATACTGTGGAATCCACCAGTTCAAAGCAATAGCTGCTAATGTGACTCACTTGGGAAATTATTGTTAAGTACACATAGACTCAAGTCCCCACTCCTACCTATAAAGCGAGTGAAAGTTTAAGATTTTCAGAAAGCTCAAATGCCATTCCTAACTTTTAAATCATTAATGAATACATTTTAAAAACTCTTAGATGTTATCTTTGCAAATTTTATACCTGCCTATGGATGCATTTAGTAAGAGGGAATTGGAAGATTTGGGGGAAATTCACCCCATCTATGGATAGTAATTTTCAAAACATGGGTCTTGGATTGTGCATGTACTTTACCTGTCTGTAAGTCAACTCACTCCTATAGGGATGATTTTGACATATAATGACTCTGTTTCAGGAGCTATAGGAGGAAGCAACCTCAAGCATTCCCCCTTGGAACAGCTGGTGGGTTTGCACCAATGATCTGAAGGTAGCAGCTGAGGCTTACCTGGCAGAACCATCAGGGCTCCAGGAACTAAGACCACCTTCTAGGGGCTTCATTCCAACTCATAGTGACTCTGTGGTGCAGAAACGATCTACTGGTCATTAATTCTCCTTCTACCTTTCAGGAACTACATAGACCATCAGGACATCATCCAGATACCTTTCCTTCAAATATATAAAAAGAGCTCCTGTGCCCTACTTTGGAGCCCAGGTGGTATAACGGTTACGAGTTGGGCTGTGATCTGCAAGGTTGGCAGTTTGAAAGCAGCAGCAGCCTTGGGGGAGAAAGATGGCACTATCTACTCCTCTCAACCCTGACAGCCTCAGGAAATCAATGGGTGGCTCTACCCTGTCCAACAGGGTTACTATGAATCGACTTCATGGTTCAATGGCAGTGAGTTTGGTTTTGGAGTGTGATGTGCCGTGCTTACGTCTTTCCTTATACAGACGTTGTGGTTGTGTGCTATCATAATAGATGCCTGTTCGTGGCAATCTGATAACCGCAGAGTCGAGCTGCTCCAGAGAGGTCTCCAGGCTGTGATGTTCAGAAAACAGGTCTCCAGATCTGTAGCAGCAGTGCCTCTGAGTGGGTGCACAATTCTAAGCTTTGGGCTCTTAGCTGAGCACTGAACTGTTTGAGTCACCCAGGACCCCCATCTTGAGAAGACGCAACTTCATTTCCCCTCTCACTTCTATCCTGGTCACAAGTGTCATCACCATCAAGTTTTCACGTGTATTATTGAATCTATATGCTCTGAAAACCATCCTTACTAGATCACAGAGACCAAAAGGGGAAAGGAGGACAAAATAAGCCATCGTATACGTTTTTAAGTCTTGGGATCTCTTGGAATGGCAGATCCCAAAAGACTTGAGTACATCCTTCTCTCTTGAACTGCTGTCTCTTTATTTAGAAAACAGACCGGTGTCAATGTGATTAAGGTCAGGCTCTCTAGGCAAAGACATGAATCCTGGATGATCTGGGTTGACCCTAAATTTGATTTCAGGGATTTTTATGAGAACTGTCAAGGACAGGGAAAGGTCATCAAACAGAGCATGAGGGACTGGAGTGAAGCAACGCAAAGCCATGAATTGTCTTAAGCTGAAAGAGGGGGAAACAACAACAAGAACAACAGCAACAACTCCGATCCATCCTTTAGAGGAAGCACAACTCGTAGACAGCTGCGTGGAGGACTTGCAGCCTCTGGAATGGTGAGGGAGCCTATTTTCTTTGATTTAGACCACCGAGTTCATTAGTTAGCTCAATACCATACAACCCTATGTACTAAGCACTATGCTAAGCACTTTACAAATATTAGTTTATTTAATCTTATGACAACCCAATTCCCTTACGTTACAGAAGAAGAATCCAAGAGGGAGAGAGAAAGAGAGAGAGAGAGAGAGAGAGAGAGAATTTTTCTACGGTCACATATTTGGTACAAAGTCTCAAGTCCTCTGGCTGTGGCATGCTTGTGGTTCATCAGTGCCCTTTGATTCCTGAAGGAGAGCACATCTTAGCTACTAGTGAGCAGATCTCTTGTGATGATGAATCTGTCCCACTCGACATGTGGAATATATTATCAAGTTTGAGAAATGAATTTCCGTGGGAGATATTTGTACACTGAAGTTCTTTCAGATAAAAAAATTGTTCAGAACAGTGAGTGACAGGTATGTGATGCTACATGTGGAATATTTTAAGAGTAACAGGATATTCCGTATGAATCAGGAGGCGTGCAAGAACACAATTGATCAGTATGCGGAGATTTGAGGAAGGGGGTCTGATGGCGTTTAGGGTCACCTGCTGACTTGATAACTCCAAGCTAGTGATTCAAAGCCACAAGCTGCTCTGTGGAAGATAGACAATGCTTTCTGCTCCTATAGAGATTTACAGCCTTGGAAAACTCAAGGGGGAAATGGTACTCTGTACTCCAAGGCTACTTAGCAGTAAGAAAAGACTCAATGACAGTGAGATGTTGGGATTTAGGGAGGCAGGGGTGATATTTGAGGGAGTGATTGTGGAAGAAGAATTTACATATTGAAATTGTGATGTAGTAAAGAACATTGAATATGCCATAAGTTACCAAAAGCTGAATAAATCAGTCTTGGAGGAAATACAGCCAGATTGATCCTCAGAAGCTGGCAAGGTTTCATCTCTTTTATGTTGGCCATACCATCAACGGAACATGCTCCTAGAGAAGGTCATCATACTTAATCAAGTAGAAGTTCAAAGAAAAAGTTGCTCAATTTGTCAGATTAACATAAGAGGTTCACAAACAACAACAATTATGAAGATGGCACAAGAGTTGGAACATATTTTTTTTTTCTGTTTTAAGTGAGTATGCTCAATAGCAACCACAACAAAGGGTGGAAGAGTGATCAGACAAATCCTATGGTACTGGTGAAGCAAAACTTTGGTGGATGGAAATTATAGGAGGATGTGATCACTGAAGCATTTCTGCAGCTGCAGGAAAGCAGTGAGTTATTATCAAAGTATTTTGTATTATCAATAATAGAGTGACCATGAGGTGGAATCTTTTTCTGCATTGTGTAAGAAACTGGATTAGGTAATCTGCAGGTTTCCTTCCCAACATTAGAGTCTATATTTCTAAGTTTGTTTTTCTAAAGTCATGCTAAGAAATTGACATGCAATCAATGGGAGTTTTGCTTGAATAAACATTTCAAAACCAAAGCCCATGATTCTTGGGAATTCTATTGTAGCTCCATTCTCCACCACTTTTCAAATGTCCACTTCAGAGTTGAAAGCCATCACAAAATAATTCCCTTGTAATTACATAATTGCTGTGTTTTGATGTAGCAGGACCAGGGATAAAAATGACTTGACATCCTGCGATTTCGGTAAAGAATTGCTTAATAAAAAATCTGGACTCAAATAATTGTTTTACTTAAAACTGGAATTCACTAAAAACCTCAAACACCATTTCCCCCTTACAACTGCCACATAATTAAATAATTTCACAATTAATTACTTTCAGGAGAGATAATTTGTTTTCATTAAAATATGTAAATATGGATCCCTTGCTGTGCTCCCCCCTCTTTAATGCTGTTTTCTCACCCACTTTTCTGCTGATCTTCCATGATAAAGGATTCCATTACAGGCCTCAAAATGGGAGCTGGATGGGGAACTTGCTTTCTCACAGACCAAGACTGCTTTAAAAAAAAAGGCCTCCTCAGTCCCAGTCACCCAATACAAAGTTCTCAGTCACCTCAAAAGTAGATGATTAACTTGTTCTTCCTGTCTCTGTGCCCTGTAGCTGTTAACTTTGAAATTCTAATTTGTTGTGTGGCTTCATTTAGCCACTCAGAATAAGTATTCCCAAGAACTTTGAGAACCAATCCAGTGGCAATTGTTAAATATACTGTAACTGAATCTGGCTATTGTTGTTGTTGTTAGGTGCCTTTGAATCAATTCAGACTCATGGGACCCTGTGTATAAGAGAATGAAGCCTTGTCTGGTTCTGTGTCTTTCTCACACTTGGTCTTATGGTTCAGCCCATTGGTGTAGCCACTGTGCCAAGCCATCTTAGAGAGGCTCTCTTTTGAGCTACCAGTCTACTTTATCAACATGATGGCCTTTTTCCAGGATCGTCTCCCCTGATCGCATGTCCCAAAGTCACGTTGTCCTTCTTTCTAGGGAGTATTCTAGCTGTACTTCTTCCAAGACAGATTTGTTTTGGGTTTTGGCAGTCTTTGGTCAATATTCTTCTGAGCATTGTACAATTAAACAAACAAACAAAAACCTTGAGTTTTAAATTATGTAGTTAAATTAGAATCAAACCCAAGGGGATTGGAGTGGTTAAGTTATAGAATCTTTGCCTTCCCGGTCTGAGACCTGTGATGGGTTCGTAGCCAATGCACCTAGTGTGCCATCAGCACCTGTCTGTGAAAGATGATGTAAATAGAGTCCAGCAGAGCTTCCATTGAAGAATGTATTAAGAAGAAAGACCTGGCTATCTACCTCCCCAAATTTGCCAGTGAAAACTCCATAAAGTACAGTAGTTGATTCCCATTGTGCATAGGGTTCCCATGTGTAGAAGTCAACTAGATGGCTGGTCACAGCAACATAACGATGTCAGTAAGTATTGCATGTCCACTGTGTGAAAGCACCCTGTATGCAGTTTGGTTTTGTATGAGCGAGAGAATGTTCATGCAGAGAAAGACAATACGACAACATAGTTTTCATATGTGTTTGAGGGTTACCATAATCCTGCAGCCATAACATCAGCATTTGGAAGGAAACGTAACAGAGCAGAAGTCCCTGAAGTCACCTTTGGCTAAAGATCTGATGAATTACATTCAAAAGGACTACCAAACTGCTAAAGACATTTCATACAGGCCATCAGCACGGGGAGTACAAGGATTAGAACATTGACATTTCAGTTCTTACCAAAGCAGAAAAGCATCACGTCCTTTGCCATTGATCCAATTCCAATTCATGGTGCTATCAAGGAGTTTCTTGACTGTATAACTGTATAAAGTCAGACCACTAGGCTTTTCTTCGGTAGTGCCATTGGGTTGTTCTAATTTGATGTGTGCCACCCAATAGCCTTACATTCTTAACCTAAGGATCATATTCCTAATACAGATCCTATCTAATCCATAGGGAGACTAAGACACCTCCACTCCACCACGAAAGGGGTAGAGAGAGCAGAAGCAAGCATGTCTAGCATCTTCCCTAAGTGACTTTCAAATATTTGTAGTGGCTACAACTTATACCTCCTGTTGTGATTAATACACACACACACACACACACACACACACACACACACACACACACACACACCCCTCACTGCCACTGAGCCGATCTGACCCATAGTGGCCCTCTAAAACAGCTTAGAGCTGCCCTTGTGGTTCGTTGAGACTCTAAATCTTGACAGGGATAGAAAGTCTCAGCTTTCTCAGGAACACAGACTGGTAGATTCTAACTGCTCACTTTGCAGCAGAACACAGAACCCGCTAGGCGGCCAGCTGGCCTCCTGTGTTGAATAATGGTGAGTTAAAGAGTCTTTTCTGTGAAATTATATCCCCACTTTCTTTGTTTTCTTTTAAAGAAATCCTTTATTATTTGAGTTACTTTTTCCTCCTTCAAGTCCCCCTCATTTTAAGTAAACAATGTTGTGCCTCTACGCATTTCGCAGGTTGTTAATAAGCCTTCTTCCGATCCTAACACCATATTCTTCTTCATACAAGCCAGATTTTCTGATGGTTTTTCTCAGCGTACAGATTGAACAAGTACGGTAAGAGAATATAATCCCGACACACACCCTTCCTGATTTTTAAGCCAAGCAGCTTTCCCTTGTTCTGTGCATACTTCTGCCTCTTGCTCCATGGACAAGTTATGAGTCAGCACAATGGAGGTCATGTATTGCAAACTTCAGTGTAGATTACAACTCAATGTAAAGAAAACCGAAATCCTCACAACTGGATCAATAGGCAACATAATGATAAATGGAGAAAAACATGAAATTGTCAAGGATTTGGCTTCCTTGTATCCCATGCTCGTGGAAGCAGTAGTCAAGAGATCAAAAACAAAGTTAGTTGCATTTGGTAAATATGCTACTTGAGACCTCTTCAGCGTTTAAAGCAAGGAGACTACTTTGAGGAATAAGGTGTGCCTGGCCCAAACCCTGGCGTTTTCCTTTGCCTTATATTCTTGTCAGAGTTGGATGTGAAATAAGGAAGGCAGAAGAATCAGCCACTGAATAATGGTGCTGGAGAAGAGTATTGAAAGTAGCATGGCCTGCCAAAGGACAAACCTCTCCATCTCAGAAGACGCAAGGCCAGCGTGCTCTTTAGAAGCAAGTATGGCAAGACTTCCTCTTATAAGCTTTGGACATGGTGTCAGTCCAGTTAGACTAGAGAAACAAACTCCTGGGGCCTCTTATGTGAATAAGAGAGGGTTTTTGTTTTGTTTTTTAAGGAAGAGTTTTATATAAAGGGTAATTGTACATTAAGAAAGCATCCCAACCCAGTCTAGCCCAAGCCCAGAGGTCTGAGACCAATCTATAAAGTCCTCTGGAGACTCATGAAACATATGTAAGACGCTGAGTACAGGATGATCATAGGCCAGTGGGTAGAAAGTCTTTGGATCCAGTGGCATTGTAAGCATCTCAGCGCTGACAGGTGTCTTCACATGCGTTCTCCAGTTCCCAGGGCACAGGGTCTATCCGCCTACTGCCATGTGTCTTGTCAGTAGAGCAACTCTCAGGGAGTGAGGACAGAGAGAGTCTCTCCCACCTCCAGAAAGAAATTCAGGAATTCCCAGAATCTTCAGGAGAAGGCTATGCCCACACAGAGGCCTCATTGGCTATGATCTGATTGACAGACTAGGCTCCACCTCTTCACTCTTAATCTTCTCAAGTCCCAAATTGACACCAGATTATGTAACTACCATAGACATCTTGTCAAGAGAGAGAAGTTCCGGGGGAAAGACATCATGCTTGCTAAAGTGGAGCGGCAGTGAAAGAGGAAGGTGTTTGGTGAGAGAGGTTGACAGTGTCTGAACCAATGGGCTCTGGCACAGGAACAATGCACAGGATGGCATAGGACCAGGCAGTGCTTGTTCTCTTGTGTATCGGTTGCTATAGCGCAAACCTACTTGATTACAAACTCCCTCCTCACATATCCATGTGTATTTAAGGAACTTGTCTCTAGAAGATTATTTATCTTGATAATATTTTCTTCTCTCTATTTTGATGATACTCCATTGGAAACGGATGCTTAGTTGTTGGCCATTACACATTGGAATTTGGTTTTGTTGGTCTTTATGTATGTGTACCTGCAAATATAATGCGTTAAACATGCAAGGGAAGAATGATACATTGAAATGCAGAACTAATAAAACATTTTTCTGTTGTCTTTTGTTTTTATCCAAAGGATCACCAGAAACTTTAGAAACGGAGTTAATTATTATCAGCAAGGGATGACCAAAATGGTTGGAAGTATACTGCTAAATAAAAGTTTGGTGATTTTAATCCACCCAGCGGAGCCACAGAAAGAAGTTTTGGTGATCTATTTATACGATGACAGCCATTCAAACCAGATGGCATGCGGTCCGACTCTCACGCACAAGACTTAGACTCTCCTTGATGATAACAGCTTCCGTTGGTATAAAAATTGATCTGATTTAAAAGTTTTCTCTTAAAGAACTGAGCATATGAGAGAGAAGAAAATGTAATATTAAAGTGGATGCTCTCTTTTCTAGGAACCAACCAAATAATGGAAGCCTCCAGAGTCTCTTACATGTTTTGGTTTACATGTCACTACGTATGTACAAGGAGTCTAATCACTGCCTGGTTTCTGATTTGTTTTCCAAGGCCTTTGTCCTGGGTTACGCCCTCTATCCTCAGGCCTTTAAAGTGAAATGCTAGCAGACCATTAACTGCAGTGCCACATAGAGGCATCCTCACGAGAGCCTCCGCTTTGTTAATTAAAGAGTTGCCATCAAGACTGCAAGGGTCTGAATCATGACCTACCTTTGAGATCAGTGTGCAAATGTCTTTTGGCTAGTTATGTGCAGCTTGACTTTCAAATAAAACCCAAGAGAGAATGAAAACCCATGTCTTCCCCAACATCAACAAGAATATATAGCACATTTGAAAATAGAAGAGGAAGACATCTCATTAATCTCATGTCATTAAGGAAGATAATGCTATGTGATACATGCTGTAGGTGGGATAAAAGGTGCTTTCAGATAATCATTTTATAGTGGATTATTTTATACTGTAACATAGCATAGGACTTTGTCTATTTATTAGTTCATATTTGTAGTGAAATGAAATAGATATAGATGCATAAACATGAATGTACAGCTTAATACAATATTATACAGGATATTCCTTTATAACAAGGCTCCTTCCCAACTATAACAAGATTTGAAACAATGCCACCAAATCTGGAATAAATCACTATCCTGTTTTTACAGTAAACACGTTCTTACTTTGCTGCATTTTTTCTCTTGTTCACCACCTAGATATACATTTTATTGAATAAGTATGGGGAAAGGATATAGCCTGGACACACACTTTTGCTGCTGGTTTAAGCCAGGCAGTATTCCACTGTTTTGTTCCCACAACTTCCTCTTGGTCCATGCACAGGTTCCATATGAGTGCAAATGAGTGTGCAGTACCCATCCTTATATAGGCTATATATATATATATATATATACACATATATAGGCTATATATATATACATATATAGGCTATATATATATACATATATATATACACAGTTGAATGCCTTTGTATAGTGCACATCTTTCTAATATCCTCTGCTTTTTCATTGAAAACCCATCTGACATTCATTGTTCCATGTCTTCCTGTGAATCTGGCAGCATGCTAGTGTACTACTGCAACTTTTATTATGTGGTCCTCAGAAAAAAATTCTTTGCATGTGATATCAATGATATTTTATCCATAATTGGCACTTTCTGTTGGGTAGCTCTTTTTCCTTTTTGAATGGGTACCATTATCAATCTCTCCAGTCAGTTGGGCAAGTAACTGTCTTCCAAATTTTTTGTCACAGACTAGTGAGTGATTCCAGTGCTTCCTAAAGTGGTATTCCATCAATTCCTAGAGACTTAGTTTTGGCTACTCCTTTCAGGGCAGCTTGAATTGCTTTCTTCGTTACCATTGATTTTTTAATCATATGCTGGGCTAGACGAAGACAAATGTGGTATCAAGATTGGAGGAAGGCTGATTACCAGCCTGAGATATGCAGATGACACAACCTTGCTTGCTAAAAGTGAAGAGGACTTGAGTCATGAGCTGATGAAGAGCAAGGGTTTCAGCCTACAATATGGATTACAACTCAATGTAAACAAAACCAAAATCTTCACAACTGAATCACTATGTAACAGCATGATAAATGGAGAAATTATTGACGTTGTCAAGGATTTTGTCCTACTTGTATTCATAAGCAACGCTCGTGGAAGCAGCAGTCAAGAGATCAAAGGATGCATTGCATTTTGTAAATCTGTTGCACATGATCTCTTTAAAGTCTTGGGGGGGGGGGGAAAGGATGTCACTTTGGGACTAATATGTCCTTGACCCAAGCCTTGGTATTTCCAGTCATTCACATGAATATGAAAGTTTCCCATTGACTAAGGAAAAACAAAGAAGAAGAGATTTAATTGTATTTTGGTTCTGTCAAAGAATTTTGACAGCACTATGAATTTCCAGAAGAACCATCTGTCCTGGAAGAAGTACAGCCAGCATGCTCCTTAGAACCAAGGCTAATGAGACATGCTGTGAGGAGAGCCCAACTCCTGGAGAAGGACATCATGCTGCAACATGATGTGGCTGCAACAATGGGCTAGAATGTACAACCACTTGTGAGGGTGTGGCAGAACCAAGCAGGGGATTTGTTCTGTTGTGCACGGGGTAGCAATGAATCAAAATGGCCTCGATAGCACCTAATACTAATGACAACAGATTCACTTTTAAAAAAAAAGAGAAAGCAAAAATGTGGTACAGTCTCTCCATGTATATAATACTCTATAAAAGTAAGTATAGATTAACTATCTCAGGCATCTTGCTTCTTTTATGTCAGGTGTTTAAATTCACTCCTGTGTACTTCATTGCTGTAAGGTCTTTCATTGGAGAAATTTGTCAGAATTTATTTATCTCTAGTACAGCTGATAAACATTTTAATTATTTCTAAGCATTGTCTATTCCAGATACTTCCTACAAATACTATTTTTGTGTACTCTGATATACATGTGCAACTAAGATAGAGAGACTATAGAAGGATAAATAAATAAATGATGGATGCATTGAAACAAGTGGTGATTATGAAGAACAGAGATGTACTATGTTCCAGTTTCATTCAACATTGAGCCAATTCTGAGACCCCAGTGACCCTACAGAACTGAGAACTGCTGTGCAAACAGCACTATGGATTGCCGCTGACTCAACGCCTGGAAACAACATCCATCAACATCTAACGATACGTGCTAACATTCATTTGAGTAAAACATTTCAGATTAGTTCCATTTCCAGGTTGTCTTGTCCCTTGCACTTTTCATATGAGTTTCAAATACCCACAATAAAAACGTTATGCTGGAACATTCAGCTAAGGATTGCATTGAATTTGGGGGAAATTGATATCTAGACAGCATTTGACTTTGAATCCATTATAATGTTAAATTCTCCACTTGTTTACTTTCAAAAAAGTTTTATAGTTCTCCATCATCCATTTGATTATATGTTGCTAGGTTCATTCCTACTTAACTTAAAAGTTTTATGCTATAAAAATCACTTATAGATAGATAAAGAGATAGATATAAATGAAATACATATAGATGATATACATATAGATTGATGAGAGATAGAGATAGATATTTGGAGTTGTTAAATTGTATTTTTCTAATTACTTCATTGTTATATAGATTAAAATGGTTATTTGTGTACTGGGTTAAATACAGCCATCTTACCATATGACTATATTAATTTTACTTTATTATTGATATTAATACTAGCTATTAATATTAAACATCAACTTAACATTAATGAGATCTAATATGAATAGGACTTTAATATCATATACCCGTTACATACCTACTGTGGCCCTGTTGACTCCAACTCCAGCAACCCTGTAAGACAACATAGAACTGGCCCACAGGACTTCCATGACTGAGTAAATTATACGAGAACTTGTACTTGAACAATAATACGTGGGATCTGGATTAGAGGAAATTTCAGTGACATAACTTGTTATGTAGAATGTAAAGTTAACTTGAAAACACTTACTGATAGAAATCAAAGATTTCATTCTTAAACAGCAAAACACCAAAGATATATTGTGATATAGCGGCTTAGTGCAGTGGGAAAATCTGCCAAAAACATCTTTAAAGTGTTATCGAGGTAAGATGCCAAAGCAGTCAAGCTAGAGTTCCTCTTAGAGGTGAGGAGAGACTTCATGTCACAGACTTGGAAGGAGTTATTGAGAGAGACTCGCCTTGGATGCGGACGGCAGAAAAGAAGAAAGGAAAAGAGAGGGATTGGCCCAGGGGATGCAACACGGGGCTCAAACACAGCCATTGTGAGAACAGGGTTTGTAGGATCAAGAATGGATTCACGCTTCAAACAACAGCACATATTTAGCAAAGCTGACTACCACATCCTATATAGAAAGCTGTTTTATTTATTATATGCTATTTTCATATATATATATATATATATTAATGTACTGTGTTGCCCTTCTCTTGTTTTGGTATCAAGGACATGTTCGTTGCTATTCTGTGCCACTGCCTCGAGTCCCTCTTGATGCTCACATGAGGCAAGGGGGCACTTCCCCACAAGATTTTCCAGGCTGAGATCTTTTCGGGAGCAGATGATAAACTTTTTCCTCTGCAGAATCACTCAACTGATTGGACAGTGTCTCTTCTGTACTTTGAAAAGTCTGTATAATATTGGAATTGTATTGCACAACTCATATTGAAGGTGGTTTACCCATGGGTGGGGGTGATCTGAGATAGATGTGTTGATTATTGTGTGATTTCCCCTCGATAGGTTTGAACAGTTGGACAGCTCAATTGTATGATATGTAAATTATGCATCAATAAAACTGTAGGAAGAAAAAAGATGTGTCTAAAAAGTACTTGTATAGTCATCAAGAAACAGTTTTCTTTGGGCAAAGATTTTTAATTCTTTAGTCAATTGTCTTAATTACCATAGACTTGTTAATAGGTCAATTGTTTGTTGAACTTTTCTGCTTGTTTTTCTAGAAATTGTTCCCTGGAAACTAGATTTTTAAAAAGTCTAGCATAAATATTATTATAATTTCTCCTAATTGTGTTAATAGTTGAGTATATGCTCCCTATCTGGAACTTTTCTACCTTCATTCATAAATCTGATCAGAGTTTTGTTCATTTTTCTTCACAATGTACAAGATTTTTCCTTGTCCATTCCATCATTTTTATTGCTTTCTATTTCATAAATCTGACAGCATTTATTACTTATTTTGTTGGATATGTTTTGGGTCCATTCTCTCTTTTCTTTATAACTTCTTGAGATAGATGCTTACATAGTTCATTATTTTACAGCCTTTAGAATTTCATTTTTATATTTTAGTTTTATGATTACAAATTTCCCTATAAACATATGTAACCCCCTATGTTCTTTAGTGAAGTATAAAGGAGTCCTAACTATTTCTCAGAATAGCAGTTAAAAAGATTAAAAACAAGCTTTTTGATCATCAAAAGATATCATAAGATAATGAGGGACAAGTGATAGACTGAGTGTGATCATTTTCAATATGTATAACCAACAAAGAATTTATATCAATAATGTAAATTTTATAATGTAATCATGGAAATATCAAAGAAGTACATTTTTAAATCAACAAAAGATTTAGACATGTCATAAAGAAGTTTCACAAATGGCCATAAGCACTTGGAAAAAATGGTGCTTCATACCTTTAGTAACCAGGGAGAGACCCACCCCAAACCACAGGGCAATTACATATTATCTGACTAGAATATATCAGATTGACATGTAAAAATTTTGAAAAATGATCATTTCTTACCACCATAAACCTTTCCTGGGGCTCAGCAATTCCACTTATAGGTCTTAAGAGGTTTCAAAAATACGTCGGTGAGAATAATAACAATGTACAATCTATCAGGGGGTTATGAGTGTGGGGGGGAGGGAGGGAGAAGAAAAGGAGGAAAAAAGATTTTAAAAAGCTGATACCAAAGGCTCAATAGAAAGTAAATATCTAGAAAATAATGAGGCAAAATATGTAAAAACATGCCTGATTCGATTGATGCATGCATTGTGATAAGAGTTGTACGAGCCCCCAATAAAATGATTTTTAAATACATGGAAACATGGAATTTAAAGATCTATATTTTTAGTGTATCCATGAACTTACCTTTTGAATACTCTTAAGTTGACATTTTTTGGGTACTCTCATAGCAAGAGATTGGAACCAAAGTTCAGTGACTTCCAAAGCCATACTCTTTAAATCATCTGCTCCGTCTCACAGCTGTGGGTTTCAGCCTTCAGTCCCAGTCAGTTCTTTTCATCTGCTACGGATGTACTGAAGGTAACATCTGACTATGAGCGGGGCTTCTCAGTCACATCCTTCTGGTGTGTCCTGTTAAGGATGCTATGTCACTCCAAAGGACAAAGTATTTATCGCTTTGTGATATCTAGCCACCAAGGACTGAAAGCAAACTCAGTCGAAAGTGCCTGGTTGTGGCATATTTTCCCAATGGGCATCTATATAAATGTGTCTTCCCTGTCCCCTCCCCCATCGACAGGTTGCCTTCTCATGACCTTTTAGAAGCTGGTTACAATAATCAATTGACTTAGAAATGCCATTCACTCACTTACTGCCATCGGGTTGTTTCCAGGCAAAACTTATATCTGCCATATTTTTACTCACAGGAGCCAAAAATGGAAATAATTAAAATAAACATCAAAGGGATAATAACCATATCCTGGGATATTCTTACAATGACTATGTAAATTTCAGTAGTAAAAGTAACAGAATAAACTACAGGTGCTTGTAACAATATAACCTTTAAATAGAATCCATTGAATGAAAGAAGCAAAACTCAAAAGGATATGCTTCTCATTCACAGGAAATTTAAGAAGAGAGAAAACTAATCACGACGGTTAGAATCAGACTAAGGGTTGTTCATGATAGAAATGTGCTGTTTTCTTGATTGTGGTGGTAGCTAGGCAGAGTTATACACTTCCCAAAATTCATTGAATTGAACCTGTACAATTTAGGTAGGTAGTGTGTAAAAAGTATTTTATGGTAACATATTGGCATATAGTCGTGATGTGACACTTTCCCCAGATGTATATGACTGCTACCCTGCCCTCAGATCGCTCTTCTGATGGGTGCTGGAGCAGCACATCTGAAAGTAATCATGGCACAATTTCTGTAAAGGAAAGGCAGGTTCTGAACAATTCTATCAAGTATAGAATTCATTACATTTTAGTAAATAAATTTGTCTTGTAATGTATGACCATTTAACAAATGACAGTTCTTACTATCATATAGATTCCTTATTGGGATGCAGAAAATTATTCTTGGGCAATTAACCATTTCCAGATAAGTGAATCACAAAGTATCTACATAGGAAATGTATATTTTGTTTAACAAAAACAAGAACAAACAAAAATCACATCCAGAAGACTGAGTATCCTCTGCCAAAGATGGCTTTAAAACAGTTCCCAGAATGAAAAATTTGTTTTCTATTCCGTTTAATAATGCCGACATTTTATCTGGTCTCTTCCAATTTAAGAATGTCCCCAACTCACTTGAATTCAACAGAAGACATTCCTGTCTTCATCCAGAGGGTTTTAATCACATGTGACTGGATATTACTCCTGTCTTCATTAAACATTCGTATAATTGCAGATGCCACGTAAGAGTGTTCTTTCAAAAGACGATTTGAGCTGAGGTCTGTAAGGTTACCAAGAACCATGGATCATTTTATTTTGCTTTGTTTTGACTTCTTTTTGTTTGCATTTCATCTTTCACTGGTACCAAGTGTACGGTATTTGTGTTCTGATTTTAAGATGAATACCAGCACTTGTTGCTGTTTGTATGCTTTTGCTGATTTTCTTTTCAGTTGGGTTTGTTTATATAAACTTGAACTTGTCTTATGAACACTGTTCTCCAACTTTGAAGTTAAATTCTAACTCTTAAGAATGAAATCCAAAAACTGTCAGTCAGAAAATTCAGAAATGTCTTATTTATCTTATATTCCAAGTGTCAATGTGACTTTGCCATTTCTGTGGCATGATTTGATTTTCAGTTATGAAATGGAACTGAAGCACAGGTATTGGAATATTTTTCATAACTGCATGCCTATGCCACCTCAATGATTCTTGTTGGTGGAAAGAGGCCTTCTGAGGATCTCCAGTCCAGACCGGGCTTGATGGTGGAATTGACTCAAAAGACTAGACAGCAGATTCATTTTCTCCAAAGGAATCCCCATGTGTCAACATATTTCGTCCTTTGACATTTACTTCTAGTGTGTTCCCAGATAATTAATATATATATTTGAATAAAGAAGAAAAATGAAAACAGAGGTGGGATCTTGATAGTCATTATTTCCAGCTTTCACTTAGCAAATACAATTTATGGCTGAAACTCTCCATTTTTGTGTTATGTGCCACTTCAAATGTCCAATTCTAGACAGAAAGTGCTACAAAAATGTCTTTCCTCCCTCAGAAAGATTCAAGTGCTTGACAATAAGGTGAGAAACCTTAACCTGGATGCCACGTTCATGGGCATGCATTTGTGAATGGCTGTCTGTAGCCTGGTTTCGTGGTGTCTTATTTTCATTGTCAGCTGTGGATCCTAGGGCTCCAGTCAGCACATCCTCTTGGGAGGGGGCTAACATTTCATGAGCTCCGCTGTATTTCTCCCCTTGCCTTCCATGTAATCAGATCCTGTTCCTCTGCTTAGAAAACGAGTAGACAGTGAACCCCGAAATACAATATCAGCTTCTCAGTTCCCAGTTCAATAATGCAGTTTTTAGATTTACAAACAAAACCAAAACAAAAAAGGTGTTGAAGGTAAAGTTAAATGGCAGATACCAGTCATCTTTACTGAGGATTTATGAGGACCCATGTCACCATCTTCTTATAGTGTCTGCATGGAAGTTTCTTCCAGAACAATCCTCTAAGAGATCTGATGACTCAGTTCTCAGCTGCCGAACAAGAGGGTGGCGGTTTGAAACTACAAGTTGCCTCTTCAGGAGAAAGACCTGGTCGTCTACATTCAGGAAGATGACAACCTTGAAAACACGGTGGGTAGTTCTATTCTGTCCTATAATGTCACTACAAGTTGAAATCAAGTCCACAATAATTAGTTAATCTTTTTTTCTGCTGTTGTCCATTTGAATACAATTACCAGAAATACTGACCAGTATTAACACCATTCCTTTTCTACACAAATTAACACCTTTCTTCAACCTCCCCAATTACTGTAAATTTACTTATTTTCCAATATCATACGTACTTAAATACAAATTCAATGCATTAACTCACCATGCAATGTGTTCATTCAAATATTTTGCCTCTTCCTGAAGTGGAAGGCATGAACCTATCCTCCTAGGTGTTAGTGTGTTGAAATGGGCTGGTGTGGGTCATTTTAAACACTACAAGCATAGTCTACTGAAGTCGACTATACTAGGAATGAGAAATTGTGTGTGTGTTACTGTGCATAGAAAGCAAGTCTCAGGAAAAATGAGAACTGTTTTTATCTAGCAGAAAAGTGATGCTTAATAGCTATTGTTTATAGGGTAGAACTCAAAATCAGAAAGCAGAGGAAGCAACTAATGAAAATGAAGAAACAACATACCAAAATGCATAGGATGCAGTCAAAGCAGCACTTAGAGGGAAATTTATAGTTGTAGTTAGAGGGAAATGTATACTTTTAAATTAAAAAGTTCTAAAATAAATTATCAAGCCTTTGACCTTAGGAGAATAGAAGAGAATGCTAACCCTGAGGTAAACAGAAGGAAAGAAATAATACATTTCACACGATAAGACAGCAATGAGTTTTCAAGGCCTTAAAATTTGGAAACAATTCTTCACTGAGATAACAAAAACAACAGCAGCACAAGAAAAAATCATGAGTTTTATAAAACTTAGAAACCTTTTGTATTTTGAAGGCCATCATGAAGAAAATGAAAAGATAAGCCACAGAAAAATGATACCATTTGAAATTCATACATTTGACAAGTAATTTATATTTTGAATATGTGAAGAATTCCTTTTTTAACCTCTAATTGTGAACCGAGTGAAAGTCTATAGAGATCATCTGCTTTATATTCCACAATTGATATACTTTTTTTCATATTATTCGTTGCAATCCCCTCAATGTAACACACCATTATTCCTCTTCCTCCTCTTCTGAAATTTGTCCTTTTGACTGTAAATGATTGATTGACAAGATGTTCACAAATCATTAGTCGTACTATGCTCCTATTGTTTGGCTGAAATTTAAGTCACTAGGGAGGAGAGCTTGGTTGCAGACGTGAAAAGTAACTGAGGGTCATAATCTTGGAGCTTCCAATCGCAAGCCTGATCGATTTATGATCATGAGCTGTGGTCGACAATCTTCTTCCACTCTATATTGGACCTTCTAATGTGATTTCTTGCAGAATAATTGCCAGAGCACCAACTAGTTCTTCTGCTCTGAGCATTGTTGAGATGGATGTTTGCATTGGTATTCGTCCATTGGACTACATGCTTCCATATGTCTTTCCATTTTCACTCTTCTTTCCTGTAGACAGGGAGAGACCAACAGTTGTACCATGGCTAGCAGCTCATGGGCTTTCACTCACTGCAGTGGAGTGCAGAACACTGCCTTTGGGCAGTATGTAATGCCAATCAACTTCGGTGTTCAAACTGTGTGCCTGGGGTTCATTTATTACAATTCCATAATTAAAAGATGGATAACCCAGTTCAAATATGAGCAATTATATATCTTATGTGTTTTATACAATTGATGTAGGTATATGTATGGATTGTGATCAGAGTTGTATGAGTCCCTAATAAAATGTTTAAAAAAGAGATATATGCAATGGCTAAAGAATGCATGAGTGATTATTCATTGTGAGAAGTACATGAAAAATTAAAAAAACAATTTAAAATCACCTCACTCCCACTACCATGATGAGAACCCTAAAGTCAGATAATAATAAATGTTGGAGAGGATTTAGTAAAGTAAGATACCTCATAAACTGCTGGTGGGAATGTACAATAGCACAGTGATTTTGGAAAGCAAGCAACTACTCAAATGATTAAACATAGTTACCATCTACCGTCACTACCTCATGGCCGTTGAGTCAATTCTCATGCAGAGCTGCCCTATAGAAATGGGTTAGAACTATCCCAGTGGGTCCAAGACTGTAACCCTGAAGAAGTAGAACTCATCATCTTTACTCATAGGAATAGATAAAAAGAAATGGAAATATTTATATAATAATCATGTTAATGTATTCACAATATAGTGTTATTAATTAATATATCAATTATTCGCTAAGTATAACTATATGTTATATTTGTATATATTATATAATATAGAGATTTTATAAATACATTATGTATAAAATATATTTTACTTTATAGTCATATATTAATATACACATAATTCTATATTATGCATATAACAGATCATATATCATAGATAATTATAGAGAATATATTATATAGTATGTTATATATAAATTAATATTTATAGCATGTTTCACAATAGCCAAAATGTGGAAATAACCCAAATATCCATCAATAGATGGATGGATATACAAAAAGTGGTATAGTCATTCAATATACCATAGAACAAAGCAAAACATGGATATATGCTATCACATGTATGGAACTTAAAAAGATTACAGTAAGCAAAAAGCAACAGTCACACAAAATAGTCCCATACTATGAATTCATTCATGAAGTCTCAAATAGGAAAAAGTCTACAGCTAGAAAGTAAAGAGTGGTGGCATAAAGCTGTGAGGGGAATCGGGGAGAGATAGAAAAAGTGCATGAGATTTATTTTAAGGTAACATAGTTTTGAAATGGTTGTGATAAATATAATTTTAAAAACTTGATTGCAAAAAAAAATTAACCATGGTGGATTAGTAATTATAAGAATACAATGTGTTGCTATAGTGGAGGGTAAAATAAAAAACTAGTAGAAACAAATGTTAATAATTGTGGAATGCATGTGGCAGATATGTGTATCCAGTGCAGAATTTTTCTAATGTTCTATGTTATTTTAAAATGTTGACAAAACAATGGGCAAAAAGTCACCTACTGAGTCATAGCATTTTTCCTTACGTTTTGTTGTGAATTTTGAGTGGCACCACTTAAAAGAAAGTGATCCTTCAGGTAATCCAAAATCCGAATACTGCCGCAAAGAGAAAACTAGCTCTTCTGAGAGCTATAAAAGATGGATGCCCATTAATATACATTGTCAACTCTATATTTCAAGCTAAAATGCTACAGACAATAAGAGGTATAGAAACTCCGGTGACTAATGGTCCCTGGGGTCTGTTTTACCAGGGGAAGATCTACAGAAAGCTGAGCTATTGCCAGATGTTGAAGAGCGAGTAGGATGAAAATGAAGCAAGTAGAATGGATGGCGCTTATTTGACCAAATACAAAGCAAGAAGGGGGAGTTCATTGACATTTGGAGGTAACCATGATACCAGCATAATCAGGACTCAGAAACCAGTGGTTTTACTTGGAGATTCTTGGTCTATTTGCTGTTAGATGTCAAGTCCATCCCAACTGATAATGATTCTGTGAACAGGGGGAGAAGAACATGACACATCCCCACAATTGTTGCTGTGGTTACATCCATTTTTGTAGCCAAAAGGGCAACTCATCTCCCTGAGATTCTTCCTTTCTCCTGATTCTATACTTTACCGAGCATGATGCTATTTTCTAGGAACTGGTCTGGACTAATAAAAAAAAACAAAATATGTGAGACAAAGTTTTACCACACTTACTTCCAAGGGCCATCCCAGCCGTACATCTTCCAACACAGACTTGTTTGTTTTTCTGGAAGTCCATGATGCATTCCATAACTCCAAAGCATCAGTTCTTCAGTCTACTGTGTTCATTGTACAACTTTCACATGCATAAGTGACAAAATCACACATAAGAGTATATGAGGGGGGAAGAGCTGCCACATCATAGTTGAATCCACCTTTATGACAGGGATGGCTGGAGTAAAACTTTCAGGATGTACTTTTGTTGATGTGACACAACTCAAAATGAAAAGAAATAGCTGAAACATCTATTAATAATTGTAATAGGCCATGAAGTGAGTACAAATCTGGGAGAATTGGACATCATCAAAAAATGGAATGGCATGCATAAAAGCTAACTTTGTAGGCATTAGTGCATTGAAATGCATTGTGTGTAACATAAACACATTTTAGTAACATAAACATATGATCTATTATATGAAGGATAACCAATTAAAGAGAAATGGTATGTTTATATGGCAATATACTGATGTAGTGGAGGGACTTTGGGCCTCTGCTCAAGTACTACCTCAACAAAAGAACACTTTGTTCTAACAACCTGGCATTCTGTGATGCTCACCCTCCTGGCGCCATCACTGAAGACAAAATAGGTGCATAAACAAATGTGGTGAAAAAACTATTGATGCCCGGCTATCAAAAGATATAGCTTCTGGGGTCTTAACGATTTGAAGTTAAACAAGTGACCATGTAGCAAGAAGTAATAAGCCTTCATGGAAGAAACATACCAGCCTGTGTGATAATGAGGTGTTGACAGGATTGGGTAACAGGCATCAGAAGACCACAAACAAACAAACAAAAAGCATATTATTGAGAATGAGGGGAGTCAGAGCAGAGACCTAAAGCCCATCTGTAAACAGTGGGATATCCTCTCATAGAAGGGTCATAAGGAAGGGATGAGTGAACCAGGGAGCAGAATAGCATGGATGAAACACACATTATTTCTCTGGTTCCGCGAGTGTCCCTCACTCCCCGCCATCATGTCTGCAGTCCTGCCTTTTACTGCAGGCTAGACAAGTGTATGTATACAGGTAGAAATAAGAGATAAGAGCTCATGACAGACAGAATCCAGGAAGAGGAATGGGAGTAGTGAGAGTAGGGGAAGGAGGGGAGAAATGGGGAGGAATGATCCAAACATAATCACTACCACAACCACCCTCTCCCAGTGGGACAAACAACAGAAACCATGGGGAAGGGAAATAGCGGTAGGTGTAAGATATGAAAATAATAATTTATAATTTATCAAAGGGTCATATGGGGGAGGGGGGTGGGGGGGAAAAAGAGGAGCTGATACCAAGGGCTGAAATAGAAGTAAATTGTTTAGAAAATAATAATAGCAACACATGTACAAATATGCTTGATACAATTGATGTATGGATTGTTATCAGAGCTGTAAGAGCCCCCAATAAAATCATCCTCTAATTAAAAAACAAACAAACAATGATCCAAGAGCTATCCCAAAGTACAAGTAATGGGGTAATATCCACATGCGACAGAAACCAATTAAAACAACTGTCTTTTCAAATTTATACACCAATCACTAAGACCAAAGGTGAGAAGAAGCTGAAAAAAATGTTTTACCAGCATCTATCATTTGAAATTGATCAAATATGTAACCTAGCATTGATAATTACTGGTGATTGGATTGTGATTGTTGAAGACAAAAAAGGAGCAGTATTTGCAAAATAGGGCCTTGGTGATAAAACTAACACTGGACATTAGATGATAAAATTTTGTAAGACCAGTAATTTATTCATTGCAAATATCTTTTTCAGAAACATAAAGTAACAATACACATGGTCTGCCCTAGGTGAAATATATCAGAATTAGATAGGTTACATGTGTGGAAAGAGATAATAAAGAAGCATAATACCATCAGTCAAGGTCAAGGGCTACCAGACTGTAGAAAATGCCATCAATTGATTATATGCAAATTCAAATTTGAAGCTGAAGAATATGTAAGTAAATCCATGAGCGCCAAAGTCCAACCTTGAGCAAGGCTTCCTGAATTTGGAGTCAATTTCAAGACTGAATTTGATGCTTTTAACATTGATGATTGCAGATCAAACATGTTATGGAATGGCATCAAGAATACCATATGTGAAGAAAGCAAAAGACCTATGAAGTGTCTAAAATTTTTTTGATGAATTTTTGCATTCACTTAATTCTTCATTAATTTATATTTTCTTGTGATTATAACATTTCTATACAATAAAATGTAAGCAACTTAATGTCTAGTTGAAGATGTTAGGGAGATTTTTAACCATGTTGACCTCTTACCTTATTAAGAGAAAGCATGTGCCCTATGTCCCAGACAGGCTTTGATCTTATTTTTATCATTATATTTTACTTACTTGATAACTTCATATGAATAAAATAATACAACATAAAATATTTTAATATTTAAGTTATATTTTAAATGTTCCTTGTGATTTAGATTTTTATTCTTGCTTGAAAATATTTTAGTTTACAAATATTTTGGTCAAAATATTGATTTAGATTGAATTCCAATTTTATTCAATATAATCGGTGAACTTGTGGTTTTGAAATTTATTGATGAAACTTACCAAAGTTATTGTTAATTTCAGTGGACAGTGAATACATTTTATCGATTTGCCAAAGTTATTGTTAATTCAGTGGACAGTCAATATATTTGATCAACTCTAGAACAAGCAAAACTCAATTCACCTGGAAAAATTGATACTTTGAAGTAATAGGTTATTGAGGTTGTTGTTAAGTGTGTAGCCAAAACCCCCAAGTGAAAAACCATCTGGTTTTATATCATCCTTGCAATAGTTGCTATGCTTCAGCTCACTGTTGCAGTCACTGTGTGAAATCACTTTCACTAAGAATCTACATTGTTGCAGATCCTCTTCCAAGTGTGACTTCCTTCTCCAGAGACTTATTGCTCCTGATAACCAAACTTCATGAAAAAAGTCTCACAGTCCTGCTTTCCAGGGAACATTCTGATTGGAATTGATCCAAGAAGCTTTGTTTGTTCTTCTGGCAGTCCATGCCATATTAAATATTCTTCGGATAGTGTGACCCTGATGTATCCTAATTCTTGATGTTAAAATATGCAGAATCTCCTTGTTTTGTTCAAACAACTGATTTTATTTCAGTACAATTAACTGTCTTGAGATTCCCATTGTTCAAAATGTTACACACAATTTGTTATAACCCACGCAACCCAATGCCTTTGCATTGCCATTAAAACACAGATACACAACTTGGTGGTCTTGTCAGTTTTGAGCCAAGACCCCTCTGAAATCAGAAATGATATCCTTTGTTTCATGCCCTCCTCTGACTTTGGCTTGAATTGTTGGCATCTCCTTTTTGATGTACTACTACAATCATTTCTGAATTATTTTCTGTAAAATGTTACTTACATGTGATATTATATTGTTAGATAATTCCCATATTCTGTTGGGTCACCTTTCTTTAGAATAGGTATGAGTATGAATTTCTTCCTGTTGGTTGGCAAGGTAGCTATTTTCCATGGTTTATGGCACAGATTAATGATCATGTCCAATATTGTGTTTTCAATTTTTATATACCTTGATTATTGTTGGTTCAATCATTTCAGAAGGTAATATGTAATCAAGGACCAAAGGTGTTGAAAGAAGCTCTAGCTGCACTGAAAGTGTTGGCAATAAAAAGGTAACCAAATGACTAAAGCCTACTTAACTTGGTAAGTGTAATGGTCTGTAATTACTGTTTAGCTTAGTTTGTTTGATCGCTTTATGATCTTTGATATTGTGTCTACTTTTTTCAACTCATTTCTAAAAATGCTAAAACGTTTAGTTCTTTAGCCTTTTCTGTTATTTCTATCGTGTTTTGATTCATGTACTTGGAGGTCTATCTATATTTGCGAATGCTATATCTTTTTAATTAATTGTCCCATTTGTTATTATAAAATGCCCTCTTAATCACTATCAGTAGTCTTTTTCTTTCAGTGGACTAAATCTGAAGTTGTTTTAGCCATCTCAGCTTAGGATCTTCTATGCATTGTATATCTTCTTATTCCTGTCTTTTAAAACATCTGTGTACCTAATTTTAAACCTATTTGAGGCGCAATTTATTTTATACGGCATGTCTTTGAGTCTTGGATTTTTACCCAATCTCACCATCTGTTTGTTGATCGAAGTGTGGCATGTCTAGTAAGCACAGGACTATTAACTGCAAGGTTGGGGATTCAAACCCAGCAGCCACTCCACAGAAACAAAATGACGCTATCTGCTTCCCTGAAGATTTACCAGTCTCAAAAACCCTATTTATGGTTTCTATGAAGTTGCCTAGATGCAATGAATTTGCTTTTGGTATATGGCAATAGGTTGGATTTTTACGTGCCTTTTTTCTGAGGATTCCACATGGGCTCTTAACCACAAGATTAGCAGTTTGAACACACTAACTGCTCTGTGGGAGAAAGATGAGGCTTTCGATTCCCATGAAACTTTACAGTCTCAGAAATCCACAAGGGGCAGTTCTACCTGTGCCGACAGAGTCACAATGAGTCATAACTGGCGTGTTGATAGTGAGAGTTTTTAGTTTGTCTTTCACTCATTTAGGAGTTCTGTTTGAATGAATTGAATATTTTATTAATATTTGAGTGCTATTTTTTATCTTGAATTTTTATTTGGTTTCTTTAGAGCCACAGGTCTTAGACTATTTCTTCTAGTACTAAAAAGCAAATATTTTGGACTTTGTGGCTGCACTTATTTTCTAGAGCCTATTTTCTGGTTTTCTAATTATCTAAAAAGAATTTTAAATTAAAAAAATCTTTCTTAATTCATAGGATACAGGGAAAAATAAGTAGTGAATTAGATTTGGTTTGTTTGGAAATTCAGTGATTTCTTCCCTGGTTTGAAGACACAGTGATGGAAGTAATTCTGGGGCTCCAGGGCAACAGTTATTGCTTCATTTAGTTGTGCAAATTACACTTTTATTAGTTTCTGACTTTCATATACCTGATAAGAAAAGAGTCAATATTCATATTTTCCTATTTAAATAATGAGTTTTTACTTTATCTTATTTTTTTTAACTCAGTCTGTTGTCTTTTCTTCGGGGTGGGGGAGTTTTAACAATTTGACAATGATGTACATATGCATGCTTTTCTTTGTATTTATCCTTTGTGGTTTCTCTCTTTTTCTAAAGTCTTGAAGTCATTTTTTTTCCTTTAAATGCAGAGGAGAGCGCAGACGCATTCCCCTGCTGCCAAAAAATCATGCAGTCGTGTTTCCCACATTTGGGGAAATCGCTGGGGTCAGCACATCCGGAGTGCAATGGGTGTGCCACGCCCTGGGAAAACAACCATTGTGATCATGGTATCTCCCCTGCCAGGTAAGAATGAAGTCAATAGTTTTAAGGAAAAGTTTAAGACATTGTGCTCTGACTTCTAACTTCATTCCTTCCTTAGTTTTATGGTTACTTTTCCCCTTTCCTTCTGGGACACCGATGACGTGTATTAGGTGGCTTGATATTGTTCCAGCCCGCGTGGAGGCTGTGTTCATTTTTCTTAAATTTTCAGTATTATGGGGGATGGTGTTCTTTTGACTGAGTAATTTATTTTGTTCTGTCTTCAAGTTTACTGATTTTTCTGCTATGTCCAACCAACCTAAGTATTTATTTCTTGAGATTTTTCATATCTTTTTTTTCTAGGAAGTTCAGTTGCTGGCACACCACATTTAAGTGATCATCCCTATATATCAAATCTACATTTGTTTTTAATCCTGATTTCTCAACCCAAATCAAGTACATTGCCACTGAGTTGATTCTCATTAATGGCAACTCTGATTATTAGATTTGATGTCAACATGAACCTCAGGTGGAGTCAAGTCACAGCTTGATGGGTGCCTCCTTGATAATGAGGCCTTTTTATTAGAAAGTCACTTGGCACCCCTCTCACTCTCTTACCTTGCATCTTATTCCAGGCTTAGATGGCGTGATGTCAGATCCATGTGACTGCACACACTAGCCTGTGATCTCCCTTTTTCCCACTCCTTCATCATCCTGCAGCTATGTGAGTCTGAAGAGGGTTTCAGTTAGCATTGGACCCATGGACTTGAGTTAGATGAGACTGGCACATGATTTTTATATAAAATTACTTTTTGATATAAAGATATTTCTTATTCATGTATGGATATCACTGGTTTGTTTTTCTAGACAACCTAGACTAACACAATTTAGTAGCAATGGAGTGACTTCTAGAGAAATTATGAAATGAAAATATGTGAAGGGGCCAGTGGTCTGAAGCTGAAGGTGTAGGGTATGAAGCTCTGTAGCTTGCTACAACACTCCTTGACCTTGCTTGGGAGGGCTAGGAATGAGTTGACCCAATGCCAACCTGAAGAAAAGGACGGTGTTTGACCCTGTGATGTAGTGTATATTCCGGGCTGACTTGATGGATGACATACCTTTAATTTCACTTTGCTCATTGAAGCAGACACCCAAGGTTCTGAGGGTCAATAGTAATTGACACTCAGATTAATCCAACATATATGAATTTCACCAGGTAATTCAGGGTAAGTTGTTGTTGTTATCATGTTATGACTCTGTGTACAACATAGACAATCCAAGGTATGTTGTTTTGTTTGGTGACTCTGTGCACAACAAAACAAAAACACTGCTTGCTCCTGTACCGTGATCACATTTGTTCTTCTGTCTGACCCCGTTGTTGCAGCCAGTGTGTCAATCTGTCTCTTTGAGGACTTTCATCGTTTGCACTGCTCCTCCACCTTATCAAGTCTGATGTCTTTCCCTAGGGATTGGTGTCTCCTGACAACCTGCCCAAAGGATGTAAGATGAAGTCTTGCCATTCTTGCCTCTAAGGAGCACTTTGGCTATGTTCCTTCTAAGACAGATCAGTCGGTTCTTTGAGCTGTCCATGGTACTTTCAATATTATTCTCCAGCACCAAACTTCACATGCATTAATTCTTCTTCAGTCTTCCGTCTTCAATGTCCAACTTTCACATGCATATGAGACAATTTAGAATACCATGGCTTGAGCCAGGCCCAACATATTCCTTAAAGTGACAGCCTTTCTATTCAATACTCTAAAGAGGGCTTGGGCAGCAGGTGTATCTAATACAAATCTTATTTTGATCTCTTGATTGCTGCTCCCATAAACATTGATTGTGGATCCAAGCAAAATGAGATCCTTGACAACTTCAACCTTTTCTCCTTTAACGTGATGTGAATTATTGGACCACTTCTGAGAATTAGACTAACATAGCAATCCTCTATAGTTTTTTGAGATTGTACACCATTATGAGAGAAGATCTTTCATATTTATCCTGCAGAGCAGGTGATAGGTTTGAATACCTGACCTTAAGGTTAGCAATCCAATGCTGACCCACAGTGCCATGAGGCCTTCCCAGTCTTCATTCTATTGGTATGCACTGTAATTTTATCCTGTTAGGCACAAATGTGATTTTATAATTTTCTTACTATGGTTAATAAGAATGAGAAGTTTAGAAATTAGATATCCAAACGAGGGGAGATTAAAACATGAAGTTACTGGCTCACAAACTTTTGGGGTTGTGTTTTGTCTTAATAAGTGGAACAAGGGAGGATTTTCACTGAATAGATTTCGCTTTCCCTAATGAAGTTAGGAAAGAGGGTTGAGGAAGATGTTTATAGGATTCACATGTAGCTGTTCACAGAATTGCAATTGCCAGGCATTTAATGTATTTTTTGTTCCGTAATACAATATACGATGTAAATGAGGTTGGTGCATTTTGGTTGGGGTGCATATTATTTTTATCCTGTTAAGCACAAGCATGGTTGTGTTATGTATGGTTAAAGAGTTATGTACAGGTGTCAAGTTGACAAAGGGTAATTTGTAATGGTCAAATTGCATAGTTAGATTGTATTTAAGCTTGAATCTGTGTGAAAGCAGGAGTGGAGTCCAACCTGGCAATGAGGTCACAGTTCCATTGTGCCTACTTGGTGATATGGCCTTCTTATAAGAGAGACACTGGGAACTTCTCTCTCTCTCTTTCATTCTCTCTCTCTCTCTTGCTTTTCACTTTCCCCATTTCTTGGATTCTATGTCTGCCTCCAGGAGTGGCTCTAAGTGGGTTTCCGCCCCTGAAAGCTGTGGGTTCCCTCCCATGTTGTCATCAACGTTGCTCCACACAACTCTGTATTCACCAACCTGTGACTTGTCTGCTTCTGTTTCATTAGCCTGAAGCTCTGTGTGTCTGAAGAAGGTTCCGGTTCCTATCAGAACCATGGCCTAGAGTTGGACTGGCTTGGGACACTTGCTTGTTCTAGAAGTCCTTCTTGATAGAAAGTTCTTTCTGGTACATATATGACCATCACGGGGTTTGGTTCTCTAAATTCAGGCTAAGATATCAATACTCTATGGGGCTCATCAGCCTCTGAACCATTATGAGAGAAGACATTGCATATTTTCCTGAAGAAGCTGTTAGAGTTGAACAACTGACCTTATGATTTAGCAGTCTGATGTGTATCCACAGTGCCACAAGGGCTTCTAAATCTTAATTGGAGTACATTTAATATGGGTACTTTTCTAATAAGTGGAACTTACTTCTAAAGTATGGGTATTCCTATATAAATTGACAATTGTGATATTAAAAATATCTCTCTACTTTGAGTGGGACAGAACTCAAAATCTAGAATCACTTTAGTGGGACAGAACTCAAAATCTAGAATCACTTTAGCTTCTTATGCCTGTATTCATTTTCAAATCCCTAGAAGACTCCCTTTGATAGTCCAGTCTAGCCCTCAGTCAAACATGGGAATGTCTAGTAAACATCGGTCTTTGTCCCTTCTCTCCCTTGCCATTCTTCCTCAAATTTTAACTCCCTTGGTTATTGCATCAGTCTGGTTACTTTAGAGAAACAAATCCACAGAAACTCATGTATAAGAGAGCACATCAAGAAAACATCCAAACCCAGTGCTGCCCAAGCCCACAAGTCCAAAATTAACCCATATGTCCAACACCAATCCACGAAGTCTTCCTCCATCTCACAAAACAGACACAATGATGCCATCTGCAGGAGGAAAGCAGTCAGTGAGCATATAAGCATCTCAGAGCTGGCAGGGGTCTCCACATGGCTGCTCCAGCACCCAGGGCTGCATCGTGGTAGATCCATGTGGCTTCTCCTTGGGTATGTCTTGCAGGAAGTGAGCCTTGTCAACTGAAGCAGGGAACTGGCTAAGGAAGCTCCCCCGTGGTCCGACCATCACAAAGCAAGAAACCCGAGAACTCGAAAGGCGAGGCTCACTGAGCCACTTATCTCTTGGCCCTTCAATTAACCCCACATGTGTTTATTGGTCAGGTTGGCCCAAAAAACTAACTCAGTTATCTCATAAGGAAACCAGTGGTTCTTATGCATTGGGTTTCCATCTGCAAGGACAGCAGTTCAAAAACACCATGAGAGAAAAACAATGTTTCCAACTCCTCTAAAAAGTTATAATCTCAGAAACTCACAAGGGCAGTTCTACTCTGTCCTATAGGGTCACTATGAGTCAGCATGGATTCAATAGGTGTTTTGGGTTTGCAGTTTTAGTGGTTATCCAAAACTCTTATCTTTGTTTCCTCAATATATTGAGTTCACCATGCAGGTTACTATATACCGGTGAGGGCATTGATCCCAGCAAAGAACTCGAGAGAGAATGGGGCTCAGCTAGTGAGTTTCCCTTCCCTTGAATATTACAGAATTGCTAAATATTGTGCTATTTCTGAAAATTGTGCCTCATGCTCAGCCTCTTCTTATATGTGTCAACAGTAGGAGTGCTAGTATGATGCCAATTACCCCATCACCAGACAGATATTGAGTCATTTCTCTTTCCTCTTAGTTCATCGGCTTGTTCCCTTTAGGCATCTGAATATGTGAGCTGTGAAAGGTAATAGTCTAGGATATTGTTGAAGGGGTGCATTTAAGGTATCTTTCGCAAAGGATCTTTGAACGCGAGAGCTTGGATCTTTAAGAAGTCTATGAGGCCTTTGTATTTAGTTGCGTAGGAGGCTGGCATTTCGATTAATGAGACACATTAATGAGATTTTTTCATTAGAACTTTGCCTTTAAGCAGCTAAGACTGGGTTGTGAGCCATGAAGTAAACAGGATCATCCCCAAACCCACAGCACTCAAGCTTTATATCCAGTTTTTTGCTTTGTTGGTTTTCATTTCTATCGTGTATTGCTGTTTAAATGTTTATGTTTGGTGATGTGGTTTAACATCCTTAGGCATTATGAGGGAAACCCAGGTTAGAGATAGCATGGTAAAACTCCTGAGCCTTTTCATGATCAGTTCATAGTCTCCCAATTTTAATCCTCACCTGAGGAATCTCTTCACTGGACCCAACTTCTCTGTTAGAAAACAGATATGTAGGTTGCACCGTATTGGAAAGAAGTGCCAATAAAAGGGAAATGAAACAAAACAGAACAAAGCTGTTCATCAGCATATGTATTCTACCTTGTATAACAAGAAAATCACAATAACGGAAAGTATCTCAGGGCTTTCTAGTTTTCAATATTTTCATTAAGTATTTTCCCTAGAGCTTTGCTGTGGCCCTGATGCTTTTATACCAAGCCACCAAAAAATCTCATCTGTCTTTGTTCAGTTCATTCTGGTGTATTATTCAAACTTTCTCTCTATTATTTTGGGTCGTCTTTCCTGACGTGGAGACAAGGATTTGAATTTGAGGAACTGTGATAGAGGGGGGAAAATGACAACAACAAGAGTATAGGTAAGTACACATTAATCCCATCCTTATTGGGAGACAGAATATAACATATGCGCTGAATTTTTCTTTAAGAAGTGTGAGGGATCTGGGATATTTGTTTCTCATATCATATCAGTTATTTGGTAAGGACTGCTCTGGAAGATGTTAATTTCTAATCTTCCATGTATGTGGGAAAAATAGACATTGGCAGAACTCCTCCAGCAAAGTTATCAGGGATGGAAAAATGATTTATGCTAGAGTGCTTATACTGAGAAAATTCACCTGGGGTATGAGCAGTGTACTCTATACTGGCCCTACTTTCAGGGTTACAGGGTGTTTGTTGGCTTAGTCTTTTTTTTTGTCCCTGATCTTTGGCAGTTCACTCTCTATAGTTGTTTTATTTTTTTCCCCTGCTCATAAATATCAATGAGTTTCCAGTGCATTCACCTAAAACCTTGCTTGTTTCTGGGTTCTCCATTTTCTATGACATTCCAAGGCATCATGTAAATTCCTAAACCGAAACAACGCCTCGTTTTGGAAACTTTACTGAAATGATCCCAGCCAGAAACTTGCCAGTCTTGAGACATTGTCTTATATTCAGCAGACCCTCACGGGGAATTAAATGCATGAAAACAGCAAGCAAAATATCGAATACATCATATTCCTAGGACAGTGAAATAGATATGAAATAAAAAAGCATGACATTGTGGGATAAGTAAATGGTGGAAGATTCATGGTGATACTTATTATAAGACTTAGAGGAGTAGGTAGAAGGAATCTCTTAAGAGGGAGTGGCTCAGTCACTTCATAGTTAGCTCCTTCACTAAGGTTATGTCAAAGACACATGGTTTTATATGAGTTGATATGCAGTTAGCTAAAAGACTTGTACAAAACAGTGAAAAACAAACAGAAGGAATGGAAAAAAGATTCACAGTAGGAAGAAATTGAGGTTGATTCCACAGTGGTCATAAGATTGCATATTGATCCTTTCTGTAGAAAAATTCCCACTAAAATTTAGAAATATCCCATAAGAACTCAAGGAAAAAATTAAGATAGCATTGGATTTCTGAGGCATGGGACTAGAGATTTGTTTTCATATTAGCTAGCCCACAAGCAATACATAGAAATACAGGTCATAGATACCTCATTTTTTGCTTCAAGAGTAAATAAATTTCTTCTGGACCAAATACAAACATAATGCTCTTTAGAAACAGGGTGGCAAGACTCTGTCTCATGTACTTTGGACCTATTGTCAGGAGAGACCAGTCCCTGGAAAAGAACATCATGATTGGGCAAGTAGAGGGGCGGTGAAAGCGAGAAGAGCCGCCCCGCCTGCCCTGACAGATTGACACAATGGCAACAACAATGAGCTCAAATATAAGAAGCATTGTGAGGGTACTGCTGGACCTGACGGTGTTTTGTTCTGTGGGACTAAGTGTCGCTGTGTCAGAAATGACTCAACAGTACCTGACAGCAACAACAGCTACGACCTGTGTGTCATCAGTTGCATCTAGACTGGGCCTAGAAGGCTTCCATCGGTTCTATAAGTTAGAACGGACTGGGTGGTGCCTAGCAACAGCATCATATTGGTGATTGCCTCTGCTGTGAGTCATTGGTCCTCTTGTATTAAGGCACAAGAAATAGTTACTTTTTTTCCTCACAAATTATGTTGGTGGTCATCATCAACATATTATTGCTCCTTCTTAAATGAGTTACCTTTTATACATACTGTTTTCTTTGGGGCATTGTACCATAAATGTTCCATAGAGCATTAATAATTTCACCGCTCTTGTACCCAAGCTGCACCGTAAATTTAATGCTTCTTCTTATTTCAATTTTAGTAGAATTTATGTTGCTCTGACAGGAGCACATTTTGAACTTATGCCATATCCTTCTTAGTTCTTCCAACTATATCCTGTTCAGGAATGTTATAACAAGTGAATCAGGAATGTTATAACAAGTGAATCTGAGTTTATTTTGGTACAAATATTTTTAAAAATCTATGCGAGGGTTTTTTCATAATATGTATTTTCCATGAATTTTTCGAAGTCCCCTCCTATAATATGTATGTGTGTGTAATTGATAAAGCTTAGAGCAAAACATCATCTTGCATATCTACAGTGAAAATATAAAAAAATAAATGTAACATTGACATAATTCAATACTCAAATTTCAACAGTGGTCCAAATAATATGCTTTCTAACTTCTTTTTTATTATTTTATGGGGGGCTCATACAGCTCTTATCACAATCCATCCATCGATGCTGCACTGCACCCTGTTTCATCGATGCTACACTGCACCCTGACTGGCTCATCTCCTCACCGTGGCCCTTCTGCAAGGGGATGTCCAATTTCCCACAGATGGGGCCTGGATCCCCACTCCACACTCCCCCTATGTCCAGGACTCAACCCAGAATTATGCATTTTATTTAGATGCCTCTCTATACTCATTAAATCTGGATGAGATTTTCATTCTTTATTTTTCATCTTTCACAGTTTGGGAAGTTATAGGCAAGTTATTTTGTAAAATATTCCATAAATTATCTTATATTTCTTCAGGAATAGAATCAGACAGTGAATTATTGCTAAACGGAAGACAGTAGTGATGCTTGGTGTCTTTCCATATATAATATTCTCAGAAAGAGCATGTTGTTTTCTGTAAGGCTGACCTGTTGACTTTCAACATTTAATTACTGTCAAAATACTGTAAAGCTATGAATTTTCCTTTTGCAATTAATTAATAAGTAGCTTATTGAGAGACTAAATAAATATCTTCCTTCTCATCTCACTCTGTCCACTAGACTTACCACCACAAAAGACATTCTAATTTCACCGTTCCTTATATATTTATCAACTGGTACAGACCTATAAAAAGAGGAAGTGTATCTATGTGCTCATTTATTTACATTCAAATGGACTCATAACTTATGTTATTAAATGTTCATGACCTATTATACACATTATTCATTCTGATGCACAAATTGTTCCAGATTTGTTCAGTGGGAAACGGTGTGTTTTGCATTGTTCTCATTTTTCTTTGAGCAACTCTTTATTTGTACAAAACCTCAGTCAAGGTCCAGTTTATGCTTCTCAGCTCAATTTTGGATTCAGATTTGATCTTGTCTCCAAGGCCTTCTGGTTGCTTCTAGGGAATAATAGCTGCTAGAAACCAGTATCAGAGTACTCTGAATTTCATGGCTTATGTTATATCATGCATTCAATGTCCTTTCATCTGACAAAGCTCCATATATATATACAGATAAAAATATATTATATATATGAATGCATATTGTACTCAGCTACATTTCTGTCAGTGGTAGAGGTGAACATTTATCTTTTACAGAGAAAAACATCCGTGTTTTCCAATATCATTTATTAAAAACATTTCATTCTTGTTTAGAATTAATTTGATAATGTTGTGGGCAAAATTAACTGTCTAAATAAAATGAAGTCAGATACTACAAGTTGTCAACTGTATTCTTTATTCGATATCATTGTGACTGTCCTGGATCTGACATCTGAGCAACAATGATTTTTATAATTCCTTAATATAATATTTCTCTATTTATTTAGCTTTTACATTTTATAATGCAATTGTTTAGACAGTAGTTTGTAGTTTGCATTGCAAACTACATAATAAAGATCCATCTTTTGGCAGTTAAAACATATTTTTTAAAATTTTATTTTACCCATTTCCTGAGAAAATATGGAGATATAATAGATTGTGTTTTAATTCTATATTCTGCATCATTACTAAATTACTCACTATTTCTAATAATTAACGCATCATATTTCTTTAGATTTTTTAATGTAGAAACTTATGTTGTAACAATAACATGGAGAACATCTCTGACATCTTTGACCTTAAAAAAGAGGATGGAGAATCTAAACAAAAAGTCCAACTGTGATGATTCATTTGATAGGAAACTCAGACATGCTCCCAACCTCCCAACTGGTCGCTGGTTTTGATATCAATTGTCCCCACCACCCATGTCACGACAGTCTTTTCTGCTACATCTTTAATTAGTTGATATGGCCACGCAGACTTCATAGACAATACTTACAATTATAGAGCCCATTAGGGAACAACCAGGTTACAAGTCAACATCAGAAATGCTCAGGAGATAGGTTTTCAATCAGCAGGGCCACCTCTCAGCTATGTCCACAGGCTCACCTCTCTCTGGCTCTTGACTTCTCAACTTGACCCTCATCCTGCTCAGGGAAGTGTTTATATCTCTTTTTGTTTTTCCAATAGGTGCTTAGAGACACTCCATTTTCCAAGCACGCCCCTCGTCTGTGTGCACTTAGCCTTCCCTCTCTATAGGTTGAGAAGTCTGCCACTCATACATGTTTCACTTCTGTTGATGCCCTTCCTCCGCCACAGCTTCTTGTCATATCTCTGACTCCTGGATGGAGAAGGTTCATAGCTGGTATCGTGGATCCAAAGGATGTGTTCCACTCCTTGCTTTCCTTTATTTACAGTTAGTGAGCTTATTTCTTTCTGCCTCATTTTAAGCCCAAAGGAATAGCAAAACTGAACAATCTCTTCATGAGAGTTCCAACCAACTTATTTGCACGCTTCCAAATGTTTTTTGAAATCACCTATATAATGGATATATATATGTACATCACACATATATGCTTATAAATACATGTATCATGTAAGCATATAAACAATATACATGTAAATCATATGTACAGATATCATATATACCAGAAGCATGTGTTTATACACACACTCATGTATACAAATCTTTTCAGGCATCTTGTTGAAAGGACATCATGCTTGATAAAGTTCAATGGAAAGCAATAAGGCCTTCACCAAGATGGACTGACACGATGGCTTCAAAAGCAGCTCAGACATGAGAACAATTTTGGGGCCGGCACAGGATTAAGAGGAGCAGTGTTTCAATGCTGTGAACAAGGGTCACTATGAGTTGGAACCCATTTGACTTCACTCAACAGTAAGAAGAGCACGCAGACATACCTTGAAGATACTTCTGGTTTGATTTAAAATGACCATTAAGGAATAATTCATACTTTTTATTTGGTTTCTCAGTACATATAGACTTATATAAAAACTATATTATTAAAGGTGCAATAGCATGATAATTTTTTTAATTATAGTAATAATTACAAAAAAATTCACAGAAACACAAACACCCCATTCTGTTGGGAAAATGGTACAGACGACCTTGTTTAAAATAGAGTTGCCATATTCAAAATTTTGCCAAATTAAAAAAAATTCAAAATCTGCACAGAACTATAAAACAACATGCCTCTGTGTGCATGCGTGTGTATAATTTTTAAATGAAAGTCAACAATGAGAAATCTGTACCAATTTTCTTTGTAGGACGTTCGCAAAATTTCCATTTATTTGAAAGCTGGAAGACTCTAGATATTTTCTATTTCTTTCTAAGTCAGTTTTGGAAAGTTAGATTTTTCAAAGAAATTGTCCATTTAATATATATCACCATATGTATTGGTATAAATTATTTATAATACTTTAGTATAATTTTATTTCAAATGTCTCAGTGGTGATTTAAAAAAATTATTGGAATTAATGCTTTAAAAATGTATGCTTAGTAATCTTTCAAAAGAAGAAATTTTTGTTACTACTTTTAATTTTTTTAATATTCTCTATTCTTAATCTAATTTTAATTAATGATTTTCTCTTTCAATCTTATTTTTAATGTCCTTTGTGCAAGTAAACTTCTTATTTTACAGATTTATTTTAGTTTTCTTACCTTTTCTAGCTGCAGGTAGTTGAAAATTATGTAATTGATTGTATTTTTAATTGTAAGTCTTTAAATATATAAATATAATTCTAATTGCGACTGTAACAAGTACACACCATTTTTAATCTGTTTACATTCAACGTGGAGTATTTTTAGACTTTCTTTCTTACTGTTTTCGATGTACAGGTTATTTTAAAGCATTCCTTAAGAAACAATTATTCAGGGCTTATATAATTGAATCTTATATTGTAATTGAATCTTATATTGTTAATACTTTCTAATTCATTTCTTTGCAGTAATATTTATATATATGTATAAATATTGTGGAGGTCACTGAGATTTTTTTCTTTAGAATTTTCTTTCAATTACTTTGAGAAACTTCTGTGCACACTTGGATAGTATGCATATTTGAGTGTATCATCTTCCTGTATTTTTAATTCTTTCATTTTTGAAATGAAAAAGTGTGTTTAGTTATTTTCCTCATATTTTAATCAGTTTTGCAACATGAATTTTGAAGATTTGCTATCTGGTATAAACATTTATAATAATTAATATTCCATGATGAATTATGGTTACTGTAAATGTTACTTTTTAGTATGTGGTAATATTTTCTGACATAATCTCTTTTGTTTTAGATTTATATTCCTCGTATTTCTTATTCACATCATATATCTTTACCAATGAAAAAATCTGAGAAGTATATTCACAATATGTAGAAATGTTATCTATTTGTGCTTTTCATTTTTCTATAACTAATGAAATCACCATGTCTACAAGTTTTAGGGTGATAGATTCCCTGGTTGTATTGCGATTGCTGTATCATGAGAAGTAATCACATGGTCTGAAAATAGGAGTAGTTTTACTTCTTTCTTTTACTTCTGCCTTTACATGCATTTTATTTCCTTTTCTTTCCTTATTTCATGAATTAGAACTTTCCAGAGCTATCTTACGTAATAAACTCCTGCTGTGTTTGTGTATGTGTACATATGCATATTATTTATTTATATAAAATAAATATATATTATATTTGGTCATATTATATCACACCACATTATATATCACATAATAAATTATACATCAGATATATGACCTATCATATATTGTTATACATTGCAAATATATTTTATATTATAATTACATATCGTGTATTTAAAATGTAATATATTATATTATTTATATGATATATTACAATGCTATAGCATAATATAAATTATATAGAATATACAATAAATCAGAAATTATATGTATTTTATATTAGATTATAATGTATAATATACATTATGTAATACATTATACTATTTGTGTTGTGATATAGAACATGAATTATTTATATGAAATATATTTATAGTATATTATATACTATATCATATGAGATTTATGTATCAAAACGATTTTGTGTATGATATATTATATTATTATATAATATATTACATATTATATTCTATCTTATACATATGTAAGATAATATATGAAATTATTTTAATACAATTTGTAATATAGAGATATGTATAAACACTGCCACTGAGTTTATTTCCATTCATATCCGCCATACATAACAAAACAAATTGCTGTGTAGGGATCTGAGGCTGTAAATTATATTGGGGCAGAAAAGCATCTTTTCTTCTGCAGAATGGCTTGTGATTTAAATACCTAAACTTGTTCCAATTTGTAGTTCAATGCTTAACCCAGGATGCCACCAGGATATAGTACATATAATTGGAACTCTGTATTGTGTTCTACACACAAAAATTCAATTAACCATAGATTGAAAATATTTGAGGGGCAAATGGGCTGAAAGTAAAACTTTAATTTATTGCCTACCGAACAGTCCACTGACTCCATGTGAATGAAGTCAGAGGTGGCTGTGGTGCCCACCAGTTCTCAGATCCTCAGTCTCTCTACCGAGTTCATTGTTTGAGCCTTACTTGCCTCCCTTCACATTATTTCTTCTTCTCTTTTTAAATTGTTTTATTAGGGGCTCGTACAACTCTTATCACAATCCATACATATACATACATCAATTGTGTAAAGCACATCTGTACATTCATTGCCCTCATCATTCTCAAAGCATTTGCTCTCCACTTAAGCCCCTGGCATCAGGTAACCTCATCCCTGGGGGATGGACAACAGAAAAGTGGGTAAAGGGAGACGTCGGACAAGGCAAGATAGGACAAAATAATAATTTATAAGTTATCAAGGGCTCATGAGAGAAGGTGGCATGGGGAGGAAGGAGAAAAAATGAGGCCCTTCACATTATTTCAATGTTTGTGTTGTATCTACCTCTTGCTTCTATGAGAAATTGCTCCTAAAATGCACTTATGTGATCAAAGCAATTCTTCAAACTCTAACAGGAAGTGTTAAATATGATCTACAGTAGCATTTTTATTAGACTAGGCATTAAAAGTAATCTAGAGGTGATTTTAAAAGATATGGAAGATGGCCATAGGCTGTTTACCACTTGTCTGTCAGCTTGCATACTTCTGTAATTCGGGGGGCTGTATCATCAGAATTTCAAATATCAGCCAGGTTGACCAAGGGGATCGCTTCAGGGAACCTTCCACCCTAAAAGCAGAGTACAGAGAAAGAATATACTACCACTTCTGAAGGACTGGTCACTGAAAAAACTTCTGAATAGCAGGCTGAAAGCACTTGAAAATACCACTGGTACAGAGCACCTCCTCACGGATAGTCAACCTTAATGATACAGATGGAGTAGGACTTTGGGGACTGTCACTTGCTCATGGGCCACAATTACAATAGAAACAGCATGTACATCTTCTAATAACACTAGCCAACACATGTGTTATTGCCTCAAATGTTAGACTTGTTTCTAAGTATTTTTATAATCTGCTGATTCCCAAAATGGCACCATTTCCCCTATCAACTCTTGTTTTGAAGATATAGAACACATGTCATATAACACTCTTCACTCTGCTCACACATAAAGAATCAGGATATTTTAATATAGTGTTAGCTATTCTAAGATAGAGGAAGATCACACTGACTTCATTTAAGGTAGTTTGGGTTGTATTATTGGTTGTTCTATACACTTAAATCAAGTTACACTTCCCATGGTGTCTTTTCATCCAAAGATATATTTGAACAGTGTGCACTTACACATGAACTTGGAATTTCCCCTAAGTATCACTTCACCTTTATTAGGAGTGGATAACAGACTGTTCCAATTTGATATCTTAAAAAGTGCCCAGCAATAAGATTTACTGTAAATTAAAAACAGAGCCTTGGTGGCAGAGTGGGCTAAGCGTTTGACTAGTAATCAGAAGTTCAGCTCATCGAGCACACCAGCGGATCTGCAAGGAAAAGATGGAATTTTCTATTCGCATAAAGATTTAGAGTCTCAGAAACCCACAGAAGTTTTCACTCTGTCCTGTAGGATTGCTATAAGTTGTAATCCACTAACTGGTTGTAAATTTAGTATGATAAACAGAGATTCAAATGTTTTGAAAGCTAAAATGGGTCTATCAGAGGTCAGACTCCACTACTAAAGTTAAAACGTTCCACTCTTAGTATAAATGGGCACAATTTCTGCACCTAAGCATGGAAACTCTTAAAAAGACAAATTTGAATTTTTCTTACATATAGCTTGGAGTCAACTTTCATCTGAAATCTTTAGCATGCACTATCCATTGACTTCTATATACTGTGCTCTGAAATACTTACTGCATAATTTGAAGAAGAAAATTTAGATATCCAAAATATTTATGAAAATTGCTGTGAAATTGACATTCTAAATTGCCTTCACACCCTCAATTTTGTGCTCTCTAATTTCTGTTTTTATTTTCTGTTCTTCTTAAGCTGTGTTTTGTCTTACAGATTCCAGCCTTGCAGTTTCTGTGTAGATTGCACAGTTTCCCATCCCCAAAAGAAAAACTCACTGCTGTCTAATGGGTTCTCACTCATAGTGACCCTACAGGACAGAAGAAACCCCCCTTTGGGTTTTCAAACCTTTAACTCTTTTCCAACCCCTGGCCACAGCATCAGCAGCAGACTGTGTAACAAACTAGCCACCACAGAGCTGTGTACTGCATTATTTTGAAGTCCTTTAATACCTAATACTTTTTTCAACTATATCTTACCTTTTTTGTTTTATCCTGTAATTTGTGGATCTGTATTCTTCTCTTATTTAAAACTAGGATATAAATTAATTAATAATGTAACGTAATAGCTGAAAACACAGTGGAACACGATATCTAAAAAAACGAGCTGATGGAGTCCATCCAATGCAATTTTCTGAACCAGCGCCCCAAATAATCCCAGGAACAGGCCTCAAACCCAAGAGATTAAGGGAAAACAATGTTGCGTTGTGTAATCAGAACTTGGAATGTGTGAAGTATGAACCTAGAAAGATTGAAAATCCTAAAAAATTAAATGAAACATAGCGCTATCAAATTCTAGGCATCTCTGGGAAGAGCCCTGCTGGTGCAGTGGTTAAGCATTGGGCTGCAGTTGATAACCGTCCTCCACTCCTGGGGGAACAACCAGGGCTTTCTAGTCCCGTGAGGAGCGGCAGTCTCCAACACGCACAGGGGAAGCTCGGCCCTGACCACTCGAGGCGCTCTGAGTGGGCATCTCCTCGATGGCAGCGAGGGGTGAGTGAGCTGAAGGAGGCTGGTAGTGCACACTTCAAATCAGGCGGCCGATTGGTTGACTATGCAAGGAATGATGAATAATGAATTCCAAAGGACTTATGTTGCAGTTATCATTTTAAAACTCAAAATCTATTTGAAGTATAATGCTGACTGATAGGATATAGATATATAAAAGAGTGGTGTGTTATATGTTGGGCTGCTAACCTCCAGGTCAGAAGTTCAAAACCACCAGCTGCTCCAGGAAGAAAGATGAAGCTTTCCACTTTGGTAAAGAATCTTGGAAACATACAGGTGTACTTCTACTTTGTCCTGCAGCATTGCTGTGGTAGTTACATAATCTGCTGTCAACTTGAGGGTATCAAGAGGGAAAGGGTGAAGTTTAACCTGTCAACCAGGTCACAGCTTGATGACCTCATTTGAAGGCTCAAGGGAAATAAATAGCTCCCTGGAGAGGTCCGCCAACACTGTGTGTCTCTCTCTCTCTGCTTGACACTCTTGACAAGCCACATGGAGCCATGCTGATGGCAGCTAGAGCCTTGGCGATTGTCCCACCACCATTGTATCCACAGGACTCTCCACCCACCGACTTGTGACCTTCCTTCAACATCATAACGTGGGCGGTGGGAGTATGAAGAAGAATCCATGGGCTAACATCAGACTTAGGGGCTGATACCAAAATTATGGTCTTCTGGGATGGGATGTTTTATTGATGCATCACTTCTTCATATAAAGCTCTGTCTTACATACATATGGATGTGTCTGGATTTGTTTCTCTAGTCAACTCATTGTAGCACAGTCACTATGCATTGGAATTAATTGATGGCAGTGAGTTCAGAGTTACAGGAAGACATTCGGTTAATACAAGTATTATTTAAAATTGTACAACAACCACTCAAGCTAATGGTAAAGAAATCAAAGAATTCTACCAACTTTTCCAGTATGAAATCGATCAAATATTCAGTCAAGATTTATTGAAAATTCTTGGTGATAGGAATGCAAAGGTTGAAAAGAATGAAGGAATAGTGGTTGGAAAATATAGAGATGAAGCTGGAGATTATGTGAGAGAATTCTACAAGATCAAGGACTCCTTCATTGCAAATGCCTTAAAAAGAATCCACATAAATGGTGACTCCACAGTTGTACTTCCCCAGATGAATTAAAGTTGATTACATCTGTGGGAAGAGAAAATAGAAAGGCTCGGTTTACCATCAGCAAAAGAAATCCAAGGGCCAACTATGTAGACCACTAATTGTTTATGTGCAAGTTCAGGTTAAAGCTTAAGAAAATTAAAATGATTTCACAAAGTCAAAGTCTGACTTTGCATGATCCCACCTGCATTTAGAGAACATATCAAGAAGAGATTTGATACAACTAGAGCTATTGTCTGAAGAAAGGATGGTATCAAGCAAAGAGCAAAAGATCCACAGAAAGACACGTAAGAAGGAAATGATCGAAGTGGATGTCAGAAAATAGTGAAACTTGCTCTTTAATGGAGAGTTTACGGCAAATGGGAAACAATAGTATGGAGTTAAAACATTTGATAAGGCAACTTGAAAAAACAAAGTAATTATGAACAAAAGGTTGCAAGTCTGGTTAGAGCAGAGGGTGTACACTGGTACAGATAGGAATTGGAAACACAGGGAATTCAGGGTGGATGATCCCTTCAGGACCAGGGGTGTGGCGATAATGGGAGGGTAGAGGGAGAGTGGGTTGGAAAGAGAGAACCAATTACAAGGATCTACATGTGACCTCCTCCCTTGGGGACAGGCAACAGAAAAGTAGGTGAAGGGGGACGTCAGACTGGGCAAGAAATGACAAAATAATCATTTATAAATTATCAAGGGCTCATGGGGCATGGGGGAGGGGGAAGGGCAAAGGGAGGAGGGAAATGAGTACCTGATGCCAAGGGCTTAAGTGGAGAGCAAATATTCTGAGAATGATGAGGGCAATGAATGTACAGATGTGCTTTCCACAAGTGATTTATGTATGCATTGTGATGAGAGTTGTATGAGCCCCTAATAAAATGATAAAAAGACGAATTAAATCAAGAACAGCAACAACAGAAAGAAAGAAAAGAGGAAGCAAAAGCTCAACCTATTTCCAGTTGAAAGAGATCAAAGCCATGCCCAAGGCTTGAATTGCCATACTGAGCTGGCAGGATGGCTTAGGTGAGGCCTCTAGCCAAAGGGTCAGCAGTTCATACCTACCAGTCACTCTGAAAGAGAAAGACAAAGCTTTCTGCTCCTGGGAAGGTTTCCATCCTCAGAAACCCACAGGGGCAGTTCTGCTCTGTCTTTTAGGGTCAGTGTGAGGTGAAATCAACTTGATGGCAGTGACTTTTTGGTTCATGAGCCAAATAGGAAATGATGCAAGCAACATCAAAATAAAATGGAAAAAATAAGCACACAAAGTCTTTGTCCAAAAAGAACTGGTCAATATTCAACCATTTCAAGAAGCAGCGTATGATTAATAAATAATCGGTAATGAGGGATGTACTAACTGCTAAGAAGTTCTTGGCAAAAACCAATGTTCCAGGAACTGATGGACTACCAGTTGAAGTGTTTCAAGAGGCTGATGAAACACTGGAAGCGTCTGTCTAAATGAGTGCATAGAAAGTAAAGATAAAATGTGGCCAACACACTTGAAGATATTAATAATGGAACCCATTCTGAAGAAATGACCAACCAGAATATGGAAATCATCCAACATTATCATTAATATTACATGCAAGTAAAATTTTGTTGAAGATAATTGTTCAATAACAGTTACCGCAGTACCTTGGTGGCTATTAATCTGAACTGACTTGATGGCAGTGAGTTGTGGTTTTGTGTATTTTCCAAATCCTCCTTTCTAAACTACACATGTGTTTTTATATGTACTTGGACATAAAAGACATCAATATAAAATTTGAACTTTACTTTCATTCTTGGATGTCTCCTTATTACAGTCATTTCTATTTTTAATAGACATTTCCTTTATCTCTTTTAGGTTGGAGACTTTTCTAAATGTGTCCAAATTCCAAATTCACAGACTCATAGCAACTTCACAGGATAGAGGAGAATTTCCCGGTGGGTTTTTGAGACTGTAACTCTGGTTGCATGGTGGTTAGGCATTGAACTACAATCAGCTGTTTGAAACCACCAGCTGCTCCAAGGGAGAAATGGGGCTTTCTATTCCTATAAGGAGTTACAATCTCAGAAACTCACAGGGGCAGTTCTACCTTGTCTCAAAGACTTGCTATGAGTCAGCATCAACTCAGTGGCAGTGAGTTTGGCTCATTAATTCTTTAAAGGAATAGAAAACCTCATCTTTCACCCGTGGAACAGCTGGTGGTTTCAAACTGCTGCCTTTGCAGTTAGCAGTCCAATAAGTAACCTAAATAAATGTACTAAAAACTAAGATAATGTAAATTACTTGGATGCTTTGTGTGTAGGTTGATGGTTGAATTTGCTTACTCTGCAGTGTAGCCTAAGGATATTTGGCAGAGGCTTGTCTGTTGATTGTGTTTGTGTTTCTCAGGAATCCACACATGAACTATATGTGTTTTGTTCTGCTTTTCTCCAGAGGGGAAATAAAAGTTCTGGGACTAGAGTAAGGGGCGATAGTCCTGGTTGCCATTGCTCCGACAGCTATGTGAAAGAAACAGCGGGCATTATGTTTTACTAGGTAGATAATCAATCCTTTATTGCCTGTTTCTCCAGTCCCTCTCTGCATTGCCAGTCTCATCTCCATACCCCAACCTCCTAATTTGTATTACGCTCTCTCTTCGGTTATCACTTCTTATGCCATCATGTTTATATGGATTTATATAATTTTTAATTACTTCACTGTCATTTTTATTAAAAATATAATTATCTCTCATTTTTGATTAAAGTCTATTTAAATTTGATCAACGGAACATTTTTATTAACTCTTTAAATATTAATATTAAATTTCATTTGAGTCAAATATTCTAATCAAATCAAAATTTTAAAGTTGAATATTATCTGATTTAATTTTTTAAGAATAGATGGCAGAATGATAAAGATCCTTAATACTTGAAAAAATAATAAGTGCTATTCAAAAGCTTTGTTCAAGGCTATCAACTCTTTTGTAACAGTTATTAAAATCCTGATTTTCTATTTGATATATTTGTTATATTCAAGTTTTGATAAATTGCCTTTCATAGACTAGAATTTAAAAGATTTTATTTTTTCCAGTGATCCTGAACCTGTAGGAATAGTGGAAATGAAGGAAGATTGGGTCCCTATTCCACTCTTGGAATTAAGGGTATAGAACATAATTCAAGGGCCCTACTGTGTTAGTCTGGATAGACAAGAGAAACAAATTCATGGACACTCGCATGTGTATAAGAAAGATTTATATACAAGAGCAATTGAATATTAAGAAAACATCCCAGGCTAGTCCAGATCATGTCCAAAATCCAATATTAGCCCTATGTTTAATACGAATCCATAAGTGTTGTTCAGTCTCACGGAACACATGCAATGATGCTGAGTGCAGGATGATCACAGACCAGTGGGTTGGAAGTCCCATGGAGCCAGTGGTGGTGTAAGCATTTCAGCGCTGGCAAGGGGTTTCCATGTGGGTTCATCGGTTCAGAAACTCTGACTGCCTCAGGGGAGCTGCATGTGGCTTCTCCTCAGACATGTCTCACAGGGAGCGACCTTTGTCATTGGAGAGTCTCCAAGGGAGTGAGGAGAGAAAGTTCTCCCGTCTTTGAGGAGAAATACAGGAGTTCCCAGAATCCTTAGGAGTAGGCCTAGCCCACACAGAGGGCTCATTGGTTATATGATGATTGATAGGCTAGACTCCACCCCTTCACTCTTAAGCCTCACATTGACACCAGATTATGCAACTAACTCACACTTACCAATGGAAAAACCCCTTCCCCTCTCCCCATTAAAAATAAATAAATAAAATCTAACGTCAGGGCATGGTTAGGGTGAGCAAAGAAGACCTGATGGCCTGAGAGCCCCTCAGCTTGTGTGTGACAGAAGGGTTCTAAAAATTGCAACAACGTTTGTCAGGGGCATAAAAGGATCTTGAGTTGAGAACTGATGAACTTGTGATGTTGCCAGCAAAGCAAGAACCAAACTGGAACCCACTTGTACCTGTAAGATAACTAGCCAGGGCTAGAATAGCTGAAGGTTAATTCTGGAAGTCAGAGTGGTCTGCAAATATAAGGCAAAGCTGAGGTTGGAACAAAATAACTAAAAAAAAAACAAAACAGGAGGCCCTGATCTACCTAGACAGAATTCAGGCTCTGGCCACAGATTTCAGAGATTATGGCACATGTTTGAGCCCCAGGTGACCCTTGCAGAGGATAAGGATAGACAGAGAAAACGATTTGAAAGGCTGCATAATTGTTATTGTTGTTAGATGCCCTCCAGTCAGTTCCAACTCAGAGCTATCCTAGATACAAAAGAACAACACAAAGCCATGTCCTGTGCCAACCATGACGGTTAGGGATTCAGTCAACCAGAGACTCCTGGCTAAGAGTAGGGGTGGAGCCCAACCTAGCCATCAGCTTGAAGCCTGATCACACCACCTTGTGAATATGGTCCTTTGTACAAGAGAGAGACTAAGCAGAGATGATTGCTCTTTGGCCCTTCACCTTCTGATGGAACTGGATCCTGCATCTGGCCCATCCATTCACCGTGATCCTGGTCCCATGAAGCATCAGTGGACTACCAACAGCAGATCAATTTAGCCAACCTTAGATTTATTTACCTCTGAATCACCAGTCTGTGTGCTACACCCGTCCTCAAACCTTCTGCCCACAGTTCATGACCCTGCTTCCCGTTTGTCAGCTTTCACAGCTGCACATGTCAGGAGAAGTCTGACTTGACTAGACCGGACATAGCTACTTCCACAACTGAGGAAGCCATGCCTTGATGGAAATCCCTTTTCATATACAACCACATCACTGGTTTTGTTTCCCTAACATACCCACCGAATGTTTCTTTCTCACTTACGTATTGATTCATTAATTTGTCCATCAGTTCATTCAAGCATTTAATAGGTATTATTCCAACTAAAAAAAAAAATCCAAACCCACTGTTACCAAATTAAGTCCAACACATAGGAACCCTTCACAGTGTTTCTGAGACTGAAAATGTTTGTGGGAGCAGACAACCACATCTCTCTCCCATGTTGTGGCTGGTAGGTTTGAACTGCTGATAAATTATGGTCATTAGCTCAATGCCTAACTCACAGTGACCAGGGATTCTTCGTCTGTCTTGTTGGCACTGGGAAAGAGACAAGCGCCAGCTCTCACAGAAGTTATATTACCTGCAAAAGACTAACCAGGCAAGGATGGCTGAGATACTCCTCAATGTCTGCCTAATCATTGTCCTATAAGGCGGGGAAAGTTTTGGATGGAAATTTAAACAAGTTAGACAAAATAATGGAAACACTTCTTTTTTTCTTTTTCAATCTTTGCTCCAGTCTTTGACGACCCTGTCTAATGGCATCAGACTGCACATCATTTTCTAATTATTTCAAAACCAGGATTTCTTTGTCTCTTTAATACATATTTATGACGCAGCTACAATAAATCAGGCCTTGCTCTATGGATGTTGATACAAGAGTGAAAATAAAGCAAACCCATTGTCATCAAGTCAATTCTGACTCCTGGTAACCTCTTGTGTGTGAAGTGTACGTGCTTCGTAGGGATCCGAGGTTGTGTTCTGGTAGCAGCAGGGAGCGATCCACGTCATCTAAGCGCGAGTTACCACCCCCAACCTTTCAGCGGGTAGTCACTTCACCAAATGCACCGCAGACCAGGTTTGCATCCCTCTGCCCAGCCCATAGTCAATTTTTGTGAAAGAAGCAGAGATAGGGACGCCTGTCCCACAGGCCATGCTGGTGTCTGTGCCCTACTGGCCATGCAGGACTTTGTGCTAGTCACTGAACTATTTCAATGACTTTTGAACAGATACCTGACAGATTGGTGAGTCACTCTTCATAGAGCAAAATTTTATTCATAACTTATGATATTCATCTCCAGAAAGTTCTTGGGATGCATTATAAACCCTTTACATTTTAAAATTGATCAAATTGTGGGACAACAGAACATAAAGTTACTTTTATTTTTTTCCCCTCTTGGATTTATTTCTTTGAAATTTCTAAGGGAATCAATTGCTCTCTCAATTCTGGCTTCCTTTGATTTCATAGAAAAGTTTCAAGGTATCCTGATTTACTTTCTTTATTGTATTTTTAGTTCTCTTTGGTCATTTCTCAAGTTTTGTCTTTTCAGGCTAAAGACTTCCCTGCAGAGTCTGTTTCAGTTTATTAAATTCTCTTTTAATGGATATTCTGAAGCACTTTTCTTATCATTTTTCACCACTCTTTTTGACTCCTCTTTCCTCTCCTTCTCTTCTTGCTCAAGTGTACTTCCACCTTGGGAGAATTCAGAGTCTCTGGCCATGCTGCGGTTTACATCTGTCACTAGCACTGCAGCCTCCAGCAACTTTTTATTAAAGCCAGTGATGTAGTGGGCACTTTGGCCAAAGCTGTCTGCATGATGGATAGGAGCACGTCTCCAGGGGCCTTTCCCTTGCAATGAGATGAGATTGGCTGATGTTGGGAGATGAAGCCTTTCCCCTCTAGGTCAGTGCCTGCAATCCATTCCAAGTCAGAGGGGAGAGGAAGTTATTACCAGCCAGTGGCTGTTTCATGGTCACTGGGAATTCTGTGACTGGGAGAGCCTCATCCCTCTTTCTCTATAGGACCACAGTTCCCATCAGCTACTGAAAGTGACCATGGTGCCTATCTCAAAGGAGGTGCCCTGGGCCGAGTAAACTAGAGTCAATTAACTAAATCTTGACCTGCAGTATAGAGGAAGGAAGATAATTACACTCTTTGGTTGACGATTTATAAAATACAGTAGCACAGTTACCTTACAGGAAGACTTCTAGCCACCTAAATTCTAGATGCAGACCTTTGAACCCAGAAGTGATTGAGGATGGACTTGGAGCCAACCAGATGAGGGAATCCTAAAGTGCATGCACTGCAACCTACATCTACAGATGGAGACCCCATCTCAGGTAAAGACATTTTAGTCTTTCTTTGGAAAACACAGAGGAAACTAATAGTCGCTGAGTTCTTATTGTTTATGAAAGAATTTGTGCTCATCACCTCCCTTAATGATGTAAATATCAATATTAGCTACCCCTTACCAAGTGTTTGTTTATATCTGCTCCCTCATTTTATCCTTACTACTCTCTATAATATAAATTCTTATTTTGTGTTTCACAATTTGGCATGTGAAGAAGCTGATATGAAAGAAGAGGAGAAAAAAAGCAAACTATGACGACCAACAAACCACTGAAACGAGGAAAGTTAAAGAGCTTAAACAAATTGTTAGATGTGTTCTCAAAGTAGATCTATGGCTAAAATCCAAAATCCTTATTTTCACCACTTCAACCAAGACTGGTAATTTGTTATCAGTTACGAGTTTGCAGACAAGATGCCCATTTAGATATAAAAAATAATAATTAAAAAAATCCTCAAAACCCTTCCTACAGAAGAATAAAAACAACTTAAAAGAGTTAAGTTAATCATGTGAGATAAGAGCTAGAACCTTCCTTTGGGAGGTTTAGAGTTACTGATCCCATTGTTTCATTGTAGAACATTAAGATAATTTATAGTTATGGTGATGAGCTTGAGATACTCAGAAAAGGCTATTTATGCTAATATACTATTTGTCAAGAAGGTTACTAGAAAATTATTATAGAAATGTATGTATCAACAAATTTTTTCATAAAGAAAGATTTTGCACACTAAAATATCTTTATAGCAACTAGCTAGGGAATTTTCTACACGAGAATATTTAAAATAAGTGTAACACAAGAGACTGTTTGTGTTTTTAGGAAATCCAAACATTGCTTGGATATGTAGTTGACCCAACAAAACTTTCAGGAAAGCTTAGACTTTGTGGAACATAGACTACATTATTGACAATGGTACAGTGCATTTTATTGATACACTATTCATTATGAATAGGAAGTGGTTATACCAAAGGTTAGGATAACTTCCAATGGCCCCATAAAATGTAAGTCTGCACCAAGCTGCTCATCACCTCCCCAACCATATTAAAAAAAATATATACCTCACTGCATTGAGTTGATGCCAAATCATAGCGACCTTATAGGACAGGGTAGACCTACCCATGTAAGTTTCATAGACTGTAACTTTAACGGGAGTAGAAAGACGTATCCTTCTCTTGCTGAGGAGCTGGTGGTTTTGAACTGCTGATCTTGGGGACCACAGCATAATACGTAACCAATGCATAATCAGTATGTCATCAGAGTTTCCTCACCATGCTACCACACACCATTTCCTAAATTCCCAGATCATCGCCATGAATGTAACACACTTCATTCTTGAAAATCGTATGCACTCAATAAATTCATGTGTGTGTGTGGGGGGGGGGGGTAATGCCCTGAAAACTTAGAGAGAGGATAGTTTTTTCATGTTATCAAAAATTCTCTTTTGTTTCACAAATGACGGAAGACACAGGGAATTTGATGAATTAGGACTTCCTAAGCTTGTTCGTGTTAGTATTGTGTCCGCACTAGTGGAATGAGGTTGCCAACACAAAGACACTGTGATCAATGAGCCCAAAAGTTGCTGCTTGGTTATCAATGTCGCCAACATCCAATGTGGCATGAAGGGAAAGTTACAAAGCTCCTCAAGAATGATGGAAAATACTGCCATAAGGGCCATCCCGGCCATTACCTGAACCAGACAAGGAGCCCTCTAACAAGTCAGCCTTTAGGTCAAAGATAAATATTCCAGAAAATGTCACAGTAATTTAGTATTATGCTCACTAGTAGTTGTATGACTCTATGACTAAGATGGTTGAAATATTAATTAATGCGTTGAGTCTTTTCCAGTGAGTTAAGGGCAGAGCAATCTGTTTGAGGGGAAGGAGATGAAGTGTATTTTCTATGTAGGAATTTTAGTGGGCATTTTTAAAATGGGCTAAAAATTCCATGAAGTACTGTTATTTCCTATCCACTTTTTTGCAATTCACAGAATAAGTTTGATTCTATGTTCAACTATTTAAATCAATGTTCTAATAACCTTGTTGAAATTTTTATTAAAATGTTTTATTCAGGATCATAAATAATTTTAAATATCAGTTATAAAAATGACCTTGTTGAGCCTCTGTAGTAAAACCATGAACACTACTAAAGAATCATTGGAATTCCATACCAATAAAGACCTAACCAGTATTAGGTCTACTGAATTCATACCTCCTGTGGAGTACAAATTGACTCTAAGAATATTGTGGTTTTGATATCTTCAATGGGTAAACAAGCAAGCAAAATCTCTTTGAACCTATTGTCCTCTTTGCTCTGCTCTGGACTTTCATATTTTGAATAAACCAAAGCATTGGAACATTCTGAGTTTTTAATGTATATTATATTTGGGGGGAAGGCTCATTTTTCTATTTATACCTTCCCCAAACCTTGAAAAATAAAATGAATTCTAAGATCAATAAGCTTTGCAGTCACCCAGGAAGTCTTGTTGCTATGTCATAATAAATGGTGGCATTCTCGTGAAGGACAGATGAGAACATTTGATGTTCCTTTTCACAGAAGAGGTTTTTCTTCTGTTTCCATTGAGACTTCCTGATAGTCTGTGGTCTACCGGAACTGCCATTTAAGGTCTAAAATATCCAAGGATTTCCTAGGGATTCCCAACTCTGCACTTTAGGAGGTTACCGTAAGGTCTTGTGAATCTTCCACCAAAATCAAATATTTATTTATAAGAAATATACATTATACTGATTCCCAAAGAGATAACTAGAAACAATGTTCCTATCCCTGAATAATGAAAATGTTCAAAAATTAAGTATCTGTTAAAAATAATGTTAACAGAGGAAACAAAAACAAACCAACCAAAGGAGTCAACATTTTTTGGATGAAGCCTTAGGTAGTTTTCTTGATAAAGACTTAATAGTTCCTAAGTATTTTGCTAAAATATAAGTAGTATTTAAAGAATATTTGGGAAACTGCTATAACAATGTGAAAACTACATGGATATAAATACTATCTGTCTTCAATAAATATAATGTCATCTCAGGAGGTATGAAGAGGTATTCATTCCACTTTGCTAGTTGTGTCAATGGATGCTTGGAGAATATGGATGGGAGAAGAATTAAATTAAACCCAGGAAGATTACATGAGTGCACTCACCGGGATTCAGGATTTAATGTTATCATAGCTTTCTAATATGTGCCAACTTGATCAGATTTAAGTACATTTCCCATAATTCTACTTCTTTTCTGTTTCCAGTTAAAGTAGGACACAAGGGAAATTCTTGTGAGATTTGGAAGGCAAGAGGTAGAAAGTAGCCACTTTTTATTTGACAGGTAGGTTGTTAATCTCCTAACTCCCTTAATTGGTGTAAAAGAGTAGCTGGACCTGCAATTGCTCTACCTCTCCTGGATTCTTCTAGTTTTTCTGGCTCCTGGAAAAGATAGATGTGGTTATCCTTGTGATAAAGGGTCCTACCTTCTGCAGATACACTTATCACTAAGCTCAGAGGCAACAGAAATAACAACTGGTTGCAGGCCATCCTTGTGTAGTTTCAGCCTCCTTGTAGTCTTTCTTTTCTGCCCCATTAACGTCAAGCCACAGTATCAAGTGCAGGCACAGCCTTAAAGAATCTACATAATAATCGATACATTTTACAGTGAGGTCGATTTTGACCCAGAGGAACCCTATAGGGCATAATAGAAGTGTCTATAGTATTTCCAAAGTTTTCAGTACTCAAAGAAGCAGACTGCCACATCTTTCTCCTGTAAAGCAACTGGTGGAAGTGAACTGCCTCTGTTAGTAGCTGCATGCTTAACCGCTGTGCCACTAAGTCTTCTCTTTTTAACTTGCCTCTATAATTATTTAGATAAATTTCTTATACTGATTGAAATCAATGTAACCCAGATTCATAGTCTACGTAACCACATCCATACATGTATGTAGGGTTATTTATGGATGTATTATTATATGTGTATATCTCAATGAAAGATGTATACACATATATAATATAGCTACATCTATATGTAATCCACCCTATTGATCTATACATAATCCATCCAAATGGTTCCTATTCTCTGATTGAACTCTGACACAAATTTGTTGGTTGAGGGTCAAAACTCATCAGATTATTTGAAATTAGGATCCTGAGATGCCAGGACATCACTAGAATAGTTTATATCAGGATATTCAAGTTTTAGTGATTTATTGATTTAGTGCCCAATTTAGTAGGAAGCAGATGTGTGGATATTGGATAAAACTTGGATTCCTGATTCTCACCCCCAGAGTTTTTTATCTGATATCAAGCCTCAGAATGTGCACACAGGGAATGACTACAGTAGAGGGAGAAATTAGCAGGCTCACATAGGTAAAACTTAAGTGGATTTAACATATACAACTTGTTTAGAGATGCCTTTGTTCTCATCCCTATGATTGCCCAGAAAGCTTTCCCTTATCCAAGACGTAGCAAAAGCCCTTGGGAGAGAAATGCCAATAATCTTATAAAATTCTATGCTGTCCTCAACAGGACATAGATAAATAGTGTAGAAAGTCCCATGTTATACTCGCTGGTAAATAAAGCTCCATGAAACTGACATAAATGGAGCTAAACTCTTGAGCATTAAAGTCACATGTAATGGAATGCAGACGAAAGATGCTATGGTGATCAGCTTGGGGCTATCACCATATATAGAAGTTATGACTTCAGAGTACATATTGCAGGCTAATTAACCCACCACTTTCCATTAGCATCATCATTCGAAACCTATTAGCAAGACCAAACATGGTGACTTAGATTTGATAAGTGAAAATGACTGTACTGGTACGAAGGTAGCAGCACAGTGGCTCGAGGGACCCTTGAGTTTCACCAGTAGGAAGGAGGTAAGGTTCCTCTTTCAAGTAAAGGGCAAGATATTGTGAAATTCATTATCCACTGCCTTATTTTATGCCTGAAACAAATATCTAAAAACCGAATCACGATGCGGCTTCCAACTATTTCTGTGAAAGAATTAAAAGGAAGAATATATGGCTACTATCCCCTTACCTGCCCTGGTGCTCTTTTCCTGCTTCAGTGGCATCTGTGGTTGGAATGCCGACTGGTTGTCTCTTCCCTCAAGGTACCAAACTTGATCTAGTGTCTGATAAACTGCTTCTCCTTGACCCTTCTTCCTTCGTGACAGCTAATTGTTCCTCCAGTTTCCTGGTTCTTCCAATGAGAGTTTCATCATCCTTAGTCAATGCTTTTTTCACCTGACCACAACACCAAAATAGTTCTTCCTCAAACACCTAAGTGGTATTATTTCTTTCCTGGCAGCCTCAAAATTGACACACAATTACTATATCCCAGACATTGAAAATGCACAACACTCCGTGTGTGCCTCAACAAAACTTTAGTCTGTTGGTTCTGTGATTTCTATCTATGAAAACGGGAAGGGTCATTACCTCCTAGGCCAGTTGGAAGGATTGAAATAACTAGACATGTTTACAGTGCTCAGGAACACAATAGTTCTGGCTCACAGTAGTTAATACATAGCTATCATTTTTATCAGTTTTATCATAATTAATATTATCACTTTGATTATCATTAAAAGAATAAATTATTTCTAACCAATGTCATTGGTATGAATTCTTACTCTATGTTTTCATCAGTCTTTCTGAAAAGAATAATCTCCTAGACAACATGCTAAGCAGACATTATCCAAGAAGGCTTTATAGTTGGTTGAGCCTCCAATATGATGCACATGGAGAAATTCTTACAATTGGGGGCATATCATTGTCTGTTCTTGCCAAGGAAATGCATATTGAGGCTATAATCCACCAGGGCAGAACTGAGATCAAACAGGACAAAAGAGCAAACCTCAAATGATCCAGCATAGACTGACCTTATTGACCTCATAACTATTTTCTCCAAATTAAAGTGTCTCTTAGGAAACAAGAATACCTATGCTCATGATTTTTCAAATAAATGGATATTTATATTTTCCATCAACTTTCTAGCATTGGCACTAGGTTGGTACATAGTAGGATCTTGTTAAAATTTTAAACTATATTATTGAGTTTCAATTTATATAGAACAAAAAATACATATTTAAAGTAGCCCTAGTGGTTTAGTGGATTAATTGTCTGCTAACGGCAATGTCAATACTTAAAATCATTAGCCATTCCGTAGGAACCCTGGTGGAGCTATTCTGTACACACTGCTGGCTAAAAGGCCAATGACTCAAACCTGTCAGCTGTTCTGGGGAGACATATGAGGCTAAGCGCCACAATAAAGACATCAGACATGGAAACCCTGTATAGTGTCACGATGAGTCCGAATACACTTAATGGCAATAGGTTTCCTTTGGTTTGGGGTTAGCCAGTCTATAAAATAGAAGGAGGTTGTCTCTTCCCATATCGGAAGCTTAAGGAGCAGTTCGATTGTGCCCTTTTGGGGTTCCTATGAGTCACAATCCACTCAATATAGTTTAATTTGGTCATATATATATTTAAGTCTATATTTCATATGATTTGATGTGCCAGATACAGTGAAAAAGTATTGCTACATGAACAATTTTATTCCAAACAAAATGTGTTTAACCATGTCTCTGTGGTCAATGGTCGGCTGCTGACAAATTCTCTCTGGAATGAATTTCCATGGGCCACATTCAGATGCCATCCAAAGAACGGTCCAATGACAGCAATGTCCTCCATGATGGCCAGTGAAGTTCAAGGCAGAGAAGTTGTCTAAGCAGGTCATATGATGACTGTTTGATGGGATTCTAAAGGGATAATCTTGATTGATCTTTCTTCATCGACACAGGATCATCTTGGGGGGGCTATTTCGAAGAAATTGTAAACAAGTTGCATTAGTTAGAAAAAGTGTTAAATACATTTTTAAATGTTTTTTTAAATTCCCTGAGGACAATGTACATGCTCATTGTTTGAGCTTATTGAGGGATGTAATAGGAAAATTGTCTTAGGAAAGCTCACTCTATCCCACCTTCAGACCTTGGCTTTCCCTTTTAGACCTCTTTTTGTTCCCCAAACTTAGAAAACACTGAACACAATTGGAGCCTCTTGAGGATATCAAAACTGCCAGAATTCTTCAGAAAAGGGCTCTAGGGTTGGAAGCATTACCTTCAAACCTAGATTGAGGTTATCTCAAGATACATTAGATTCACATTTTTATATTTTTGTTTAATAAAGGTTTCCATGACTTTGTGGCAGTACTTTTTCACTTATTCTGCTATATACACATTTGTGAAAAAAACAAAATATATCGGCCAACAAAGAGTTGACTGATTGCAACACTATCAAGCACAGAACTGCTCCAAGGAAACAAACTCACCGCCACCGTGGAACAGGACAGGGTAGAGACGCTCCGCAGGGTTTCCGGGGCAGCAGCTCTCTCTGGGAGTAGAAGGCCTGATGCGGCTCCTCAGAGGGGCTCAGGGTTTCCAACTGCTTTGCTGGGGAGTAGCAGCCCGCTGCACTGCCCGCACTGCCTCTGCCCATACTCCCTCTGCTCACACTCAGTCAACAGAAATGCCTTAGCGATTTTGAGCTGATAGTGCGTCACAGGGTACTTGGCATTTGATGGTTTCCTTCACAGGTAGAGGAACTCTTGAGCCCTGTTCTTCTGAAGGCATTTACCTCTTTTCATGTGTTCAGTTGCTGGACCTATGACCTCAGGTCTCTGATAGGCTTAGCAAGAGTCAAACTATTTGTAGTTTGTTCAGTTTTTTTCTTTTTCAATCGGTGGGGACAATAAGTCCCCAAACTCAATTAGGTATTTTTTGATCATGAAAAGGTCTCATGAAATTTAAATATAAATACAAACATTAAATACAAAATGTTTAAAACATATATTAAATATAAATGTAAATAGTTTACATTGTAATTATTAAATATTAAATTATAAATATAACCATTGATAGTTTTAAAATATAATTATTTATATCTTAAAATACAATTATAGACATTAATGGTTTTCAAATATAAACATTAAATATATAAATATAAATATTTTAAGACACAAATAGAAATATGAAAGAATTCGCCTCCTGTTCTAGAAACATGTCTTTGTTGTTGGTCAGTGATGTTGAGCTGCTCCAATCCTTGGGGATCCTCCGTGCAGCAGAATCAACCACTCTCCTGTCAAGCGCTATCCCTACAATGATTTTTATGTTTGCGCCCATTGTTGCAGCCACTGTGTCAACCCATCTTGTTGAAGTCTTCCTCTTTTTAGCTGCCCCTCCACTTTACCAAGCACGCTGTCCTTTTCCAGGAATGAGTCTCTCCTGACTACATGTCCAAAGTAAGAGAGACTGCTCTCCATCCTTGCTTCTACAAAGCAATCTGGCTGTACTTCTTCCAGGGCAGGTGTGCTCATTCTTTTGGCGGTCCATGGCAGCTTGAATGTTCTTCACCGGCACCATAATTCAAGTGCATTGATCCTTCTTCAGTATTTCTTACTCAATGTATATGAAGCCATTGAAAATACCATTACTTATGTCAGGTGCACTCCAGTTCTCAGAGTAACCCCACTACTTTTCCAGTCTCAAGAGGTCTTGTGCAGCAGATGTATTCACGGCGGTATGGTGTTGGATCTCTTGACTGATGCTTCCATGAGCATTGACGGTGGATTCAAGCAAGACAAAATTCTAACAACTTCCATCTTTCCTCCATTTATCAGTATGTTACTTATTGATCCAGTTGTAAGAATTTTGTTTTTCTTTACATTGAGTTGTATAATCCATACTGAAAGCTGCAGCCCAGGACAACAAGCCTCTAGAAGCTGTCATTTCCAGTATAGTAAACCATATGTTTTCTGATTCAAAATGGCCAACACCAGTCTAGTTCAGTTCACTAGTGTCTAGGCTACCAATCCTGATATGTCCTGATTTATTTTTGAAAATTCCTAACTTTCCTAGATTCATATTTTATACGTGCCAAGTTTTGATTGTTAATGAATGCTTCTCCTCACATTGAGTCACGCCTAATCATCAAATGAAGGTCCTGAAGGCTTTATCCCTCCATCCACATCGTTATGGTCGACTCTAAGTAGACACCTCTTTTTCAGTCATACTTTGAGGGCTTTCAGATCTTCTGGCACTATATCTGGCAATATTCTGCTGATGTTTATAAGGTTTACAGCTTCTTACAATGTTTTGATTCTATCCATAACTTTTCATTGGCTGGGTCCTCTGAAGTAGACAGCTGATATTTCTCCACTGTAGTCTGTGCTTCGTCTGGAGGCTCCCTGGAAAACAGTTCACTTTGGGCCATTCTGCTGGTATTTGAAATGCAAGTAACCAAGCTCATAGAATTGCAGCAACACAATCATCACCACAGTAAGACAAAGTGACACACAAATGATAAATTCCAGAGAGCAGAAGTTGCCAATATTCTTACATCCATGTAGGAATGAAGCAAGAGTGAAACACACACGTAGGTGCACTAATATTCATTATTCTTATAGAACACTTACATATCTATAACTGGTACCTGAAAAAGACCCAAACTTTGATTCTTATTTGAAATAGTGTGCAAGCTTGGCATAGTTAGACCTTAGTGGTCCAATGCCCAATCCTTGAATTTTCCATATTTGTCATTTTGTACCAAAACACCTCAGATTTTAGAATCTGAGTCTCCCTTTCTCTATAGAGCAAGGTAAATCAGCAAATCTTGATTGACACTGTGTTAGGCCAGGTTGACTAGAGAAACAAATTCAATGATACTCATATACAAAGGGATACCCAAACAAAAAAATCAGAAAAAAGCTCCATAGGGTGAACTTTTGTAGTATGCATTTTTCCCATTAGGCGAGCAGCCAGTCACTCTCTCTGAGTTAGTGCACCCAGTGACATCGCCTGGAAAGTTTCTCGCTGGTCGCTGTGAATTTTTTTTGTAAAAGAAGTCTCACTCAAACCTCATTTTTGGGATGATCAACGTAAGAGAACAGTGTGTGACTGTGAATTTTTGTTTCCTGCTTGGAAAAATTGCCTCAGAAACTGATGTGATGTTGAACACAGCCAATGAGGACACCACTATGGGAAAAACCCAAGTTACCACTTGTTTTTTAAAAAGGTGAAATATCAATTGATGTCAAACCTCGTTCTGGATATCCATCAATATCCCAAATGGATGAAAATGTCAACTCATCGTGCATTTCAAGTTGGTTCCACCAGGTCAGACTGTGAACCAAGCTTTCTATTTAGAGGTCCTTAAAAGGGAGAACAGAAGTGTGTGACAAAAAGGCCTGATTTGTGGCAGATGGGAGACTGGTTTGCCACCATGACTAGGTAGCTGCTTATGCAGCTATCTCAGTGCACCAGTTTTGGCAACAACAACAACAACAAACCAGCATGCCTCTCTTGCCCCATACAACTTATTCACCTGACCTCGCTCTGCACAACTTCTTTTTGTTTCCACGAATGCAGAGGAATATGAAAGGACAGCGATTTGACAAAGTAGAAGAGGTGAAGAAAAAGACAAGGGGGGTGCTGTCAGCCATCCAAACGGATGAGTTTGGAAAATATTTCCAAGAATCAAATAATAGATTTGACAAATGTATTAAGGGATATATGTATATATATATATATATTTATATTTATATATTTAATATATATATATATATACATCCCAGCACATGTAACTCAAGGCTATAAGTCTGATGCTAGTCCAAAAGTTTCTCTCCAAATGACGCAGCCACATGAAATGATGTAGAGTGCAGGAAGCTCACAGGGCGATGGGTGCAAACTAACATGTTCCCAATGGTGGTGGACACACCAGCAGGCCTCTGGCAGATCCCAGAAGGCCTTCAAGTGGATCATCAGCCAAAAGGTGAAGCAGAGAGAGAGGGGGAGTTTCCCAGAACCTTCTTTATGAGGCGGTCATGTGCACAAAGAGGCACCATCAAACTGTGACCTAACTGACAGACTAGCTTCTACCACTGCACTTCAAGTTGACATGAAATCATTTAACTATCACAGATACCAAGAATCCTTGTTATATTGTTTGGAATGCATTTTTTATGAAGAGATTGTTGTCTTTGATAACTCTCCAAACAATATATTTAAGAGAAATTATGTCCTGGGCACATTGTCCATTGAAAGAATGCTATAGCTTCTTTATTATTAATTTATTTTCCCCGTCCTGATTTTCAGCTTGAGTTTTTAGGTGATAAAAATTTTTCTCATCCATTGAATAATTGATATCAAAATTTGTAATCTTATTGATTAATAAATCATTCCATCCTAGTTAGGAAAGCAATTCCTACTTTCACAAAAAGGGAAAAAAGTCTTTTATTATCTTTCAAAATCTGTAGAAAAGAAAGACGATTCCCCTTGTAGCTCCCTTCCTACTGTATTAGAACATTTTATTTTGTTTAATAAGCTAGAGAAACCAGTAATATGATAGGAAGTCATTAATACAATATAATCACAGCAGAAGATCAAGCTCATCTCTTTCTCTTTGCATTGTCAAGTGTTTCAATATTTTATTTTATAATGTGATGACCAGAACTGATCATAGTAATCAAAGTGTGGATATGGCTAATGCATTGTATAATCAAAGATTTCTCTTCAGATGATGATTCGTTGACATTCGCTAGCTTGTGCAATATTGCAATCAGGCCCACTGGAGTTGACATGCTAGCCTATTATTAAAAAAGCTAATTGCAGAATCGAGGCAACCGTGAAAGAGTAAAGATAACTAGGAATAGGAAAACTGGTGGTCCAGTTCTACCAAGTGTAGTTCATAAACTTGTCTGTGCCTCCGTTGCCTTATATACAAATGCTTTACGGAGTCACAGGCCCAAAGGCCTAAGCAGTCAAACAGAGGATGGGGAATGATGAAGGGTGCTAGTGAGGGAGCTGGGTTCTGGAAACTGGCCAATCAACTTGTCTAAAAAGGCACCAGCCCTTAACTCATTGCTACCAGGCAAGAATGCAGGCCCAACCTCCCTAGAAAATCCGCTGTCTCAATGGAGGCTGGAAATAGAGACTTTTCTAAGAAACCACTCATAATTTTAGAATAATAATTGTTAAGTAACATTACAAGCTGAGAACATAGCGGTCAGTAGACTAAATACCTCACACAGTCCAGTCAATTGTGTCTACTTATTAAAAGTTCTCTAAGGATCCTTCTGGCTCTATCATTTTGTGTTTAAAGATTGTGGGTCAGTGTGGTTTTTCAAGAAATCAACGGAATTAATTGTTTTTGCTGAGACCATTTACAGAAGCAGCAGGAGCAGCACTAGCTAAGATACTAATTAAGTGTCAAATATTATAGAACTATGTTAAAATTACTTAGGAAGTTTTAAAACATAGTCTTTCCTTTCAGGAGCCTACAATGTTATTTATAGATAATGAAAATTAACAGGTGTCTGATAATTCAATTTGTTTTCCACTAGTCTCCAAACTTGTCTTTGTATTGTCTATGTTATTTTGGGCTTTAAATGGCTTCTATCCAAGCTCAAGTCCCTATTGAGACTTTGCATTTCCACCCCACATACATTGAACAAGAGTTTATGTTTTTCAATAAGATTCCCAGGTGATTCTTTGGATGCAGCATACCTGCGTACAACTACTTTCACTCCCTGGTTCTTGGTCATCTTAGCACTTGGCTGAGTGAGCCCTATTTTCTATACATGTTTAAAATGTGCTTGGCCTCCTTGGGGGTCATTCTTCACATCCATAGTCTCATGGTTATCACACTGTTCAAGCCCCAACATTTCCTTATTTTCAACTAAAACTGTTTCAATGTTTGCTACATGCTAAGTACTACTAGATCTACTATCACATGTATTTCTCCACATCTGCTTCCTTTCCCAGCAAACTTATAGACAATATTATAAAAGAAGAACCTTATAGAATGTTATAGATTCACAGTGACTGTAAAGGGAACAGTCTGTGGCCCACAGACTTCACTGTTTCTTATGCTTATAGGCATTTAGAGAATGAGTGTAGGGGGCCAGGATGCCTTCTTACAGTGGGAGAATAGTGAACCTAGTAACACACTCCGTTACTAAAAAAAAAAAATGCAGACTCACTGCCATCGAGTCAATGTTGACTCACAGTGACCCCTTGTGGGTTTCAGAAACTGTACTTGTTAATGGGAATAAAAAGTCCAATCTTTCTCCCAAGTTGCTGCTGGTGGTTTCAAACCGCCAACCATGTAGGTCCCAGCCCAACATATAACGACTCTGTGAGAAGGGAGAGGTTATGGGCAAGATCGCACAGTGAGTAAAACCATTGTAATCCCACTGCCTGTGCTGGAAATGTGATTTAGCAAATCTGTTTTGTGCCCTTGAGCAAGCGACCTCTTGTACCTCACAGTGTGCTCATCTCCAACATAGTACTCTCCTCCTAGGGCTTATGAGGACGAAATGTGTTTAAATGTAAAAGGTCTTTAGAACATGTCTGACCCATAATAAAATTGATATCAACATTTTGAGAACTAATAATTAAAACCTTAATTTTCAAATGTGAAGGCTGGGGTAGAGAGGGGTTAATGGCGCCATGAATGCTTGTGGAGCTAATGAATGGCAGAGCTGAAATTCAGACTACAGACAGCGGTGGAGGCCAGGCTCTCAACCACCCAGTGCTCTTGTCTCTCACTTCTGTTAAGTTCACCAAAACAAAACAAAATCCCACATCGGCATAAATCAAGGTCAAATCGGTGGCATTTTGTACATCTTAAACCAGTACAAACTGACACTGTAGTCTTAATTTTCATTCTCTGCCCCTAGCTCAACAGAAACTTTTCATGATTTCCCTCCCCAGCAGTTTTAATAATACGATGCTTGGAAATTTGTTTTGCTTTGTTGCAGATAATATGCTTACTAAGGGGCGTTGTTGTCTTTTTATGGGGCCAGTTCTCCTTCTAAATGTTCAATGCCTTTCTGATTTTATGACTCAGAGTGGTTGATTGTTGACTCTTAACTCTTCCCTCCCACTCTCCAAGCCCTGCCTCCTGCTTTCCAGCTTTCACTACAATGATTCTTAGTGAGATTAACTTGATTCTTAAGTTAGGAAATGATTTAGGTAATCTGTATTTAATGTACTTTTGCCATGCTTTCCACTCTGATATAGCTTTTTTTTTTTTTTGTAATCTGATGTAATTTCCTCCAGCAGCCTTCACAGCCAGACCGTTGGTGGATGGTTGATTTGACCCATGGTTTTGACTTTTCAGAGGAAAAAGAAAACCTCGAATGGTTGGCAAAAAATTGGTCCAATTTGCTCCTCTTTGTTTATGGCTCAGAAGGCAAGTAAATGTAAAAGGAAACCTTGAGATAGACGTAGGGGAAATGAGAGGCTGAGAGAACTGTTTGGCTTATTCAGGCGGAGACACTATCAAAGAGAAAGGGCCCGAGGAACACAGAATTTTTGAGTAGTTAAAAAAAAAAAAGAAAAACTTTTGTTTGCTTTGCTGCTAACTGAATGGTTGAAGGTTCATGTTCCCCTAAGAGGAACCCCAGAAGAAAGGCCTGACAATCTCTTTCTGAAAAAAAAAAAAAAAAACACAAAAGAGAGAGAGAGCAACATTCTTAGGAGTCTGAACAGACTCTTTGGTCAACATTTTAAGTGTTCAAGGAAAGTTGGAAGTTTGTAGCCAGAACCTGGGGGCTTGGCATGTAAGATCTCAGGGTAGAGCTAGTCTGAGGTACAGAGTCTGAGGTGTTGTTAGGGGACATTTCTTCAATGAAATCAGGCTACCATAAGGTTCATTCCACTTAGAACTCCCTCCTTAGAATGTTTTTTTTTTTTATTTCTGTCTAAGATACCCTGGATCAGAATCTCTATTTCAACTGGAAAGACCAGTGGCAGTGTGTAGAAATCTATAATTGAATAGGATTTTCTCCATAACATTTAAAAGAAGAGTAATTGACCCTTGGATTCATACCTCCCAACTTCTAGGTCGCAGGTTCAAAACCACCAGCTGTGAAGAAGAGAAAGATAAACATCTGCTCCTTTAGAAGATTTACCATCTCTGAAACCCTGCAGGTGTTTGAACTGTCAGGAACCGTGGTCGTATAGTGGGTTATGTTTTGGGCCATTAAATTAAAGATCAGTAGTTCAAACTCACCAACCACTCCAAGTAGAGATGAGGTTATCTGATACCCTAAAGATTTACAGTCTCAAAAACTCTAGAGAAAATTTCTACTCTGTCCTATAGATTTCTGTAAGTTGGAACCAGCTTGCTATCAGGGAGTTCAGGATAGATCCAAGAACTCTTGGTACTGTAATAGTTAAGCAATCAATTGTAAAATAAAGGTTGTTGGTTTGAATCTGCCAGCTGTTCAGTGGGAGAAAAGAGCTAGGAACCAGTTCCCATAAAGAGGAAAGCCTTGCAAGCTCTAGTTGGCAATGCGTGCTATGAGTTGGAATCCATTCAAAGGCACACAATAGGAGAGAGCCCACGAGAAATCCTCTTGCCCACATAGGAAGGCCCATGCTTTATGCGGGCAAATAGGAGCACCTGAGTCAGTTTATCAAAAGTAAGCCCTAAGGAAGTTGGGACTGGAGACTCAGTCAGCAGCCATCCCAGGTGTGTCTGCCACTTGCTGGCCAGCAAGCAACACCTTTGACACCCCTTCCCTCAGCTCTCCGATGCCATACATTGTACTGTACCCATTTTTAGGGATATAAAATCCAAGCTTTATATTTATTTTCTTAAAGCAGGCATTCAATCTTTCCTTGGACCATGCCAGAAAATATGTCTATCTTGCTCGGTATATACCTCCTCCTCTTCCTTACCTTTGCAACCACTTCATCTTTTAATTAGTCCAATTTTTATATGCAATTACAGGTCCTTGTTTCGCACGCGCACACACACACACACACACACACACACTTTTTGTTGAAATGCTATTTATCTTTAAAACTAAACAAACTCATATGTCACTCTCTTCTTAAATGTTCTTCTGTAAAATGAGTTGGAATTACTTACTATCTACATTGAATCCCCATAGCACTTCATGCCTCTGTAGAGTGCTGTTCCTACCTGTTCCAAGAAGTTCCTGCCAACAGTAAAAGTCACTCTGGCTTGATATACCTGTTCCTTTCTTAGATTCTAAAGCTTCTGTCAGGAAGGTTGTGGTTTAGAACCTTGCTATCTTCCACAGCACCCACATTGACACCTAGCACACAGGGTATATTAAACCAAATATTTGCTGATTAAATATCCCTCTCCAGTACATAAAATAGGCTTTTCCAGAAGAATTTTTGAAGCAGACGTGGAGTCATGATGAACAGTATATTGCAATCAAGTAGTAATTGATCATTAGTCCCCCCAGTGGCTTGAATGAGTAAATGACCCATTCCAAACCAGGGAAACTTGCTCATTTCCTATTGTTTGGAGAGAATTTTGAACAGGGCCATGGCCGTTGATGTACTTCTGCACGAGCAAGGATTTTGGAGTGGTTTGGTGACTACCGTTCCTCTTTGCTTTCAAACTTACATTGGTGGATACTGCTCTGGTCCGGGGATGTTTTATTGGAAGAGAAAAAACCTGCAGAGGCTGCAGCCCCGAGGACATGTGCAGGGAAGGGAAGGCTGTGAAGAGGCTGGGGTCAGGAAGACGTCAAGGACTAGGGGGGGTCAGGAAGACGACAAGGACTAGGGGTTTTTGGACAAGTAGTTTCCATTGACTGGAACACCATATCTTTATTTGTAAAATGTGCATGATAATACCTAGCTTAAGTTCAAATGCTAATACAAGACCCCTCTTATTAACATTTCAGGACTTTTCAGCCTTGCCCATCTGTTTTTTTTCTAATCATTGCTGGTGTCCCGTGCTGCTGGCAACAAGGCACCTTCCTGTGAGTGTACCAGAGAGACCATCTGCCTGTGCTTCAGCCCCTCATTTCCCATGCTCTAATGGCCCACTGTGAGAGCCCTAAGAGCCAGTTGGTTTGGAGTGGAGGCATGCATTTCTCAGAAGTTCAGGGTGTTGAGAACTCATGAGGTGAACTGTGACCAGTGGGGAAGAAAATGCCCCCAACCTTTCAAAACCAAAGGGTTCAAGATATAACTTGATAGAATTTAGCAACCAGTTGTCTGCAGCATTGGCCATTCGGGAAAAGTTCCCTTCACATGACAGTTTTTGGTGTTGTTTCCCTGCCTTGTTTCAATTTACTTAATTCTGTACGCCTCTTTCCTAGATCCACACTTTCTAAAAAGCTGAATCACACTCAAATTTCAGACTTCGCCCAGGCGGAGGTATAACACGATTACATGTTCCCAGAAGAGCACCGAGGAAAAAATTCCTAATGGAAATATCAGTTGATAGCATATTTACTTTTCTCTCTGAAGGTAAATATAGGAACGCTTCAATAATATCACCCTGAGAGGGTTTTAAAATTACAGTGGGCTTGTGGACCCTTTTAAGGACCCCCCAAAAGACACCCAGGCCTTCTGTTTGTGAGAGTCATGGTCCTGGGCCGATTGCTGAGGGGTCCCAGGCAACCTGAGTGGGGAAAACTGCACAGAAATCCCAAGGAGAATCATAGTCAGAGCAGCCAAATGAACTCACGCTGACCACACTGCTCTGTGCCCCAGGAAAAGTGCTGGAAGCTGAGAAAGAAGTGCTCACTAATGGGAAATAACCAAGAGGCTAAGGAGAGAGATGTTATTTTTGAACTTTTAAAGAGGACATTATAAATAGCAGGGAGAATGGAAAGGCAGAAATTAAAAACAATAAAAACAAAAGGAAGTTGACAGTGTCCCTTTTAATATGACAATGTCCGTGCTTCCCAGGCCCAGGCATGTGGATGTAATAGCTGAGTCCCCGTGAAATAGCCAAGGACCATGGGGGTTGAGCACTTAGTCACAATGGCATTTTAGGTTAAACAATCATTGACTCAGTGGTGAAAAATGAGATAAATTAAAATTATTTTCTTCACAACGGCCGAGGGGCTTGGCAAGTAATATATTGAAGAAATTTCCTGGACATAATAGGTTACATTAATTTTCAACTGCAAAACAATTCCTTCAGCATTATTTTTCAAGGAGAAAGAAAAGAGGAAGGGTGGGGGCAGAAAACCACGCAGTTTCTTGTGCTATTTACTTCTGCTCTCAATGAGAAAACATGTTTCAGAGGGAAGATTAAGAAAGGTATACCAAGACACAGCACAGATCCTGACTGGAGAGAATTCAAGCTAATTGGTTACCCATTTTCCTGTTCAAATGTGGTCGGTATTAATCCAAGAACAATAGAAACATAAGTTATGAAAAGCACAGCTCTAGGAAGCAGGATGGTAAGCCCTCTCCAAGCGAAAAAGAACCTTTGTTTTCAGAATCGGAAGTAAGAAGCCATCTAGGAAATGAGAGATTTTCTTTCCATCCAAATATGTAGAATAAGTCAATGCCTGTGATTGAAGCAGCCTTGTCCCTACTGCAGAGTCAGGGATGTAAACACCTTAACTGTCATGCCTTGTGGGCACCACATGCTGCCTGGACTGGCAAACGGAGTTGGGTTAGAAATGAGAAGAACATAGTGCCACCAATTGGTGCCAAATAGCAGAAGTCCATATTCCTATATTGCTGGTTATATATATATATACACATACATACATACATACATACATACACACATATACCTGTATACACACACATATACACCTATATATATACATACATACAGTGCACTAGTGTGTGTTTATGTGCGTGTGTGTATAATTCTTATTCCTTCTTTCCCTCAAGACCCCTCTTACCATCTTCCTTTTGAATTTTTGGTCCTTTTGGTTTATTAGTGTGTTGATAAATGTTTACCAGTTATCTTCTTCCTGGATAGATATTGTACATTGGTTGATATTGCCACTTCACACCATAAGTCGGAAAACTTTTTTTTTAATTTTATTTTTTTAAACATTTTATTAGGGGCTCATACAACTCTTATCACAATCCATACATATACATACATCAATTGTATAAAGCATATCTGTACATTCTTTGCCCTAATCATTTTCAAAGCATTTGCTCTCCACTTTAGCCCTTTGCATCAGGTTCTCCCTTTTTTTCTCCCTCTCCCTCCCCGCTCCTCCCTCCATCATCAGCCCTTGATAATTTATAGACTATTATTTTGTCATATCTTGCCCCATCTGGCGTCTCTCTTCACCTCCTTCTCTGTTGTCCGTCCCCCAGGAAGGAGGTCACATGAGATCCTTGTAATCGGTCCCCCCTTTCCAACCCACTCACCCTCTACTCTCCCAGTATCGCCTCTCACAGCCCATATCCTGAAGGGATCATCCTCCCTGGATTCCCTGTGCCTCCAGCTCCTATCTGCACCAGTGTACAACTTTTTAAGGGAAGGATCAAACAGGAAATAGTTTAGCCTTTCTGGGCCCAGATTCTCTGTCTCTCTGTTCAAGGAGCCAACTCTGCCACCATAACAGAAAAGACATCAAGGACAAGATTAGCAAGGACCAAGGTGATGACCTTGATGACGCTCCAAGGAAACTACATAAACATCGACCATGGAATGTTCTGGAATTCCCATGTGTGCTGAAATATAGCTCCTAAATTTTATTTTCCACCACCTCTCTGGGTCTAGACTTGGCTCAGAGGGTGCATCTGACAGACTCTTGAATGAGAAACAATGAGGATGCATGCTGGGATGTCACTTGCTTGTCCATGAGAGATGAGGAACATTTTTGCTGAACTGTATCCAAATTTTCAAATACTGGAAGAATATATCCTAATTTCTTTTTGCTATGTACAATGTAATGATTACAGACATGACATACTTTGAAGTTCAATCTGTATTTTTAATATTTCCCTCATAACTACTTTTTTATGTCTAACAATTAATAGAACCATTCACGAAGCCCTGCTTTGGAGCATTTGCCAATCTCCATGGTGTAAAACCTCCCACAAGGGTCAATTTCAAGCTACTAATATGATGATGGTGCTGTTATGTAAATGCCTCTTTTACAAACTGCAGGAGCAAGAACTTTCTTCTTGTTATCTTTGCTAGCGAGCAGCATGGAAACGCACACACTAAATGCTCAATACAGATGCATCAACAGAGCACCCTGTTCATTGAATAACTCCTTTTGTCTTTCACATCAAATCATTGTAAACATTGGACACAGGTCTGCAGGAACTAGATTAGCTATTACCTTCAAGCCTCGGGTTTTGTACTGATCTTTAATGGTTATGACTGGCTTTCAACACAGTCCTGGAGGTAACAGTAAGTCTTAGGTGCTTCTAACCCCACCAGGGGTGGATAACGCAATATGTCTGGTAAGCACCGGCTTACTTGTGCCGACTTTTGAATCTGTAGTGAACAATTTTACATGGATCTCACCACTTTTTGATTCAGAGATTTAAAGTTTGAAATGAGCCTTTGGCTCTTTAGGCAGATTCTGTGGGATTGCAGGAGACGCAGATATCAGCCATCCCTAGCGACAGAATTCTGGATATGGTCAAAGACTTGAGAACTGGTTCACGACAGATTAGTAAGTGAGCACACGGGAACCTGGGTTAACTTGCTGTTGGAGTCGTGTGACACTGAGGCTGACCTCGGCCCTGACCTCTTTTTGTCTCAGAAAGTTTCTCTGTTAGTTTCCAATTGCTTCCACTGACCTATGCACTGTTCATTCCAGTTGAGTGCTTATAACGGGGTGGATTTGGAAGAAGACATGAGCTGGATTTGCAAGTTGAAACCAAACTTTGAACTACAGGTATAGCTCTCTTTGGGCCAAAATTTAGGAATTGAACTTGTCAAGTAAGGATTAGGATAGGGGTGAGACAGTCTCAGAAATCCACTGGGCATTCTAGTCTGTCCTTTGGGGTCGCTATGATTCAGAATGGCCTCAGTGACAGTGAAGTGTCGAGTAAGTCTATGTGTGTGTGTGCTTATGTATATATGTCTTGTTTCATTTGAGAAAAAGCGAAACAGAGATGTATTCATATTGCAACCATTTTACAATTTAATAACATAAAAACTAAACAGTTTCTTTAAGTCACATAATCATTGTTCACCATTTGGTTGCATTGTTTTGAGTCCCCTAAATTTTAGATGTACCAAAACGCTGTTATAGATTGGAAGTACCATGGACTACCAGAAAACTAAAAAGTCTGTCTTGCAAAAAGGACGGTTAGAATGCTCCTTAGAAAAAGAAGCTAAGACTTTGTCTCACATACTTTGGATATAATATCAGAGAGGTCAAAATCTGGAAGAGTGCATCACAGGTGCTAGACTAGAATGTCAGTGCCAAAAAGAAAGACTATCCAGGAGATGCACTGACTCCGTGACTGCAACAAGGGGCTCTAACCACCAATGTTGTGAGGCCGGCACAGGGCAAGCCAGTATTTCATTCTGCTTGGACAGAGGGTTCCTTTGACCTGAACTGAAGGAAGTGAAAACAAAATATCACCATGAATATACTCAGTAAAACCTGAGAAAACCAGAACCCACATAAAGGGGAAACAGGTCACAGAATGTTAAAACCATGTCCACCAATTGAAAAGAACATTGCCAACATATGTCCAAATGTGCTTGACACAATGCTTGTATGAACTGTTATGGACACAATGCTTGTATGAACTGTTATTGACACAATGCTTGTATGAACTGTTATTGACACAATGCTTGTATGAACTGTTATTAGAGCTGTATGCGCCCCCAACAAAATGATTTTCAAAGAAAGGAAGAGATGAGAAGTAACAACCGCATTTTTTCTGCCACAGGGGGAAACCTTTAAAGTCCCTGGAAAATAAAGCAATCCCAGCAAGTTCTGGCTCTCACAGGTTTCACCATTGATGTACACATTAGACACCTCAAAACATTTAACACTGGAATGGAAAGCTTCCATGAGCTTTTTGAAGCTCCCTCTTGTGTTAGGTGATTATAGAGATAGATATAGTTATATAGTTATACATGCATAGTTATAGTACCACGATTGTTAGGTACTATGCAGTCCTAAATTTTAGCAACCCTATGTAGAACACAACCAAAGACTGTCTGGCCCTTATGTTTGTGTCCATGTTGCGGCCACAGTGAAATGTTTCCAATCTGAGGAACTGAACTTTGGGCGCTCTAGCAGTATTCTGCTAGTATTCATGAGGTTTTCAGTGGCTAATTTTTCAAAAGTAAATCACCCGTTCCTTCTTCCCAGTATGTCTTAGTCATGAAGCTCCTCCTGAAGCCTGTGTACTGTCAATGACCCTGCTGGTATTTGAAATGCCGGGGGTGGAACTTCCAGCATCAGAACAACACACAAGCTGCCAGAGAACAACAAATTGTCAGGACTCACTCCTTCGCTGCCATGAAGTCCATTCTGATTGATAGAGACCATATAGGACAGGGTAGATCTGTCCTGGTACCCCTCCTGAGAAACTCGAGAATAGAAAGCCTCATCCTTCTTCTGTGAAATGGCTGGTGGTTTTGAACTATTTGCCTTGAGATTAAGTAGCCCAAGGCATAACCCACGATGCCACCAGACCTTCTTAACTAGCAGATCATACATATACCTACATGTAAAACAAACCTCTCTGCTACCTTTCTCTTCCCCCACACCTCATTCTCCTTTCTAGAATATTTCTTATTCGGTGCTTAGACTTGAATATAGTCAAACTTGTCTTTGGCCCAAGTTTATCTCTCCAAGCCAATGGCTGCCTCCAGCATCCCCGTTGGCATGAAACAGGGGCCCCTCCTACTTAAGCTCGGGGTCCACATTTGCATCTGACACTTGCTTTTCTGGATCCATTCATTACCCTGGACCTGACTTTATCAGAGCCACTCCTGCACGTTCAGTCTGTTGGTACAGTGGCTCTGCCTTCATAGAAATTCTTCTACCCTCACAGAAACTTCTAACAACCTATCCATATAAGGGGTGAGTGACTGAAAACACCTCAGTGTCAACCACCAAGCAAAGAAGAGTCTTCAAATTTGTAGGAAAGTTGGGCATCAATAAACATGAGGCTCTGGGGAGAAAGGACAATCCCCAAACCAGAACCAATTCTGTTGCCCCTAAAATTATGCCACAAATAAATCCAACTACATGGTATAAGCACACACAGATGAGTCATCTGGGAAAGGTGCCAGCATGCCTACACAAACAAAGAAAAATATGTATATATCTAATTTATGATTGTGATTTTAAAAAACACTCCTTCCATTCAACATAAAAGAAATACAGTTAGATCACTATCAATAATTTACGTAAGGTTTTATATTTAAAATACAAGCATTCTCTGTGCTGTAATTTCATATCCATAACATCAGCAGACACAGTGGCTGAAACAATGCGCTCTAGCATAAAAACAGCGGTGAGGACAGTGCCCGACCTGAGAGTGCGCTGTGACGTGGAGGGTCACTGAGAGTTAGCGCTGACTTGCTGGCCGCTGACCATAGCAGCAGCCACCGCAACTCCAAAATGTGGAGCTGCTGTCGCTATTGAGGAACAGATCAAAAAGGTCCTTGGTCCTGCTTCAGCATAAGGATCATTAACACCTCAGTGGTGCTAATTCATCAGAAGTATCTGTGCAATCCTATCTATTTTGAGTGTCTTCCAATGCCGGGCCCTCGGTTCCCTGCACTACATTGCACAATACTCTGTGGTGAGCCATAGAGTTGGCTAATATTCAAAATGTGATTTCCAGACCTTTCTTCCTACACGGTCTTAAATGGGAAGTTCCCTAAAACTTGTTCGACGTGAGTGAACCTGGTGGTATTTAAAACAGCAACGGCATAGCTAGCCAGCCCCTCTCATAGAAACGCGCAATGCGCTGTGATGCAGTGAGCTGGTGGTGGGCACTGTGGAGCTGTGCAGCACGATCATTTCTCTGACAGTCGCTGCGTCTCAAACCGGATCCATGGCCAGCTTCTGAGGGGATTTTCACTTCAGATGTTTAAAAAAGGATCATTGGTTTCTAGTATTTGAAGGGACAATGAAGGCAGAGATCGGAAGGATAATCCTTAAAAGAACTTGTCTTCAAGCATCTTACTTTTTATCACCACAGACATTTTTGATTTTTCTAATCAGATCCATTAAGGAGGAGGCACATATAAAGATCAGTTTAAAATTCGTTCACGGAAAACTCCCAGCGATATGCTTTCTGAAAGGTTGCTTTCCTGCCGACTACATTATTTCAGATACAGTAGCATTCCTCAGACACATACATCTCTCTTTTGGGAAACAACTGAAAATAAAATCAAAATCTGCAAGCCCCTTATGCACATTGTGTTCTTTGTCCAGTGACCTTGAATAACATAAAGGCAAGATTAGTGAAAACATTTTTAAAACCTGACTTACCAATAGATCATGATATTGCCTTTGTCTTTCGTCTTATTTAAGGTCCGGATTGCTGGAGCTGGAAGGTCCCCCAGAGTTCACCCAGGCCAACACCCTCATTTTACAGATGAGGAACCTGCACCTGGGGGAAATGAAGTGAATTACTCAAGGTCATGCAGAAAGTCACTTTCTGAGTTGAGCTAACATTCATGTCTTTTGACATCAGTTCATTCTCTAATACACTAGCATTTCTTAGAATTAAGAAGACACGGTAGTACTTGCTGATCTTTAATCAATGGATTGTTAAGCCCCCCTTCATTTTCATGAGACCCAGTCGTCATGTTAATAGAACTAGGGAAGAGTAGATGTGGTGGCCTACTCGACACAGAGGCTGATGAGTCAACTGCCTTCAAAGATGCCTTCATTTTGTAAATAGCATTGAAAGCAAGGCTTGATGAAAGATCAAAAGATTAATTAGATTCATTTTCTTCTTCCATCGCCCACCAAGGAGAATACCGGGAGCATTAAGTTTACAGTTGCTGGGGGAGAGTGATGCTAGATGGGAAGAGGGGAATGCCCAGGACCAATGGGCTTCTGCTCTAGGTCAGGGAGAGTACAACCAACCATGGAAACCGCATTATGGTCTGTTGTCTCTGCACAGAGATGAAGCAGGTTATTACTACGAAAAGAAGTTCTCGGTGGGTACTTGGACAGAATCAGGAGTTTCTTTGTTTCTCTCTCTCTCTTCAAGCAAAATTCAATTATTGGTTGACATTTAGGTCGTAGTTACCAAATTGGGTGGGGAATATCTTATCGGTAAGATATATACATTTTAAAGGGGTTTTGGTTGATTGGTTTGGGTTTTTTTTTATTAAAAGATCATTTTATTGGGGGATTTTACAGCTCTTCTAACATCGACATCTTTGAGAGAAAAAATTCTGTGCAAATTAACACAGCACCAGATTCCAGGCCCCTCATTATACTTTTGTCCTTGTTTCTTTTGAGGGGGTGGAGCAATGGGTGTCAGGAGACACAAGTCCAACTAAAAGACAAATTAGTAAATCATGGCTAATGATATCGGGTATTGAAAGAAGTCCTGCTGGTACAACACTTAAGCACTGGTTCCTAACTAAGAGATACGCGACTTGAATCTAACCATTTACCTATGGGAGAAATACCTGCAGTTATCTTAGGTAAAGATTGCAGCCTAGAAAACCCCCTTGGGGCAGTTCTATTTGTCTTGAGGGACATGAGAGCACTTTAAACCAACAATAACATAGTGTCTAACATAGATAGATAGGTGATGATAGATAGATAGTTAGATAACTGATTGATAATGAAATTTAAACTCAATAACATTTTTTCATTTTATGTGTATATATGGAATGTTATCTGGAAGCATGTCCTACATGAGCACTTTGTTACAAACTCCCACTCTTATCTCCTTATCCCCACCCCTCCAAAAAAGCTGAACAAATTCTAGTCACAGAAGGTTAACATGGAAAACTAACAATTGGAGAGGTTTTCTTTGGAGACAGGGATGACATGAAGCAATGAAATAGCTAATCATGATTTTATATGTAAGCAAATGCTGAAATTCAAACTATAACTATGAAAGTGAGAAAAAAAGCACCCAAGTATATATAAAGTAAATTTGAAATAATAATTGGTGACCAAAAATGCAGTCCCAACAAATTGTAAGACAGGGAAGTGGAAGAACAATGAGAAAAAGGGTGAAGGTGCCAACTAATATATCTTGCCTGAATAAGAGTTATAGATAACATTTCATTCTTATTATGCTAATGGGACAAATAAGTATAAATCCTTTTCAGTAAATAAAAAGGATTTATATGTATTTATCTTATTAGCATAGTCTGAAGTGAAATTTATTTTTAAAGACAAGAAGAGAGTTTTGGAGGGATGGGGAGAAAAAAACACAACATAATCTTCTATGTGCATTTTATATGGCAACATAACTTAAAAATTATTCTATATATTTTCATTTAAAAATATAAGCATTATTTGCACAAGGTACTGTTTAAAATAAGCTTTGAAAATGTTATCGATAACAATGTGCTATTGAAACGCTTTTTGCCTACTTTTACCTGTACTTCTTATTTCCAAGGACCATGGTGAACGTGTTAAGTGCTAACTTCAAAGCTGTTCCTGAGGAGGAAAGAGCCTTGGTGATGCAGGAGATTAAGCATTGAGCTGCTAACTTCAAGTTCTCTACTTCAAATACACCAGCTACTCTGCAAGAAAATAATGAAACCTTCTGCTTCCGCAAAGATTTCTTGCTTTGAACACTCCGTATAAAGTCGTAAACCCCGCTGAGTTGGCAGTGGGCTTGGTTTGGAATTTCTCATTTCATTACTTCAAAAGTAATGTGGATGGTTTGTCTGTGCTTCCTGGTTTGAAGCACACCTTCAACTCTTCCACAGACATATACTCCACTGGGTGGTCAAGGCATCCGGAACCCGCAGATCCTCAAGCCTTGGTAAAACGCAGTTTTTTGGTCCATTACCCCAACGTTCCTGGCAAGATTCTAGGCAATGTTGATGTTTCTGGTCTGGGGATCACTCTGTGAGGACGAGTTCTCTGGAAAATTGGGTAGCAGGTATAGAAGACATCTGGAGCCTTGGCTCCGTGGTTAACGCCACTGTTTCATCAGCTGGGGGGTGGGATGTTTTAATGCTGTGACATGGAGACGGGAAAGACAATGTATTGTTGCTTTCAGTTTCTTGGCCATATTTTGCTGCAATTCCTTTCATGGGGAATGTCAGAGGAAAAACCAACAGACAGAAAGGCAGAAATGTAGGTAGACCTTGTTTTCTTCCACACTGGAGAGATGCAACAGAGTTCGGTTCTCATCAGAAAGTAAGCTTAGAATTTTCTCTGGATGACTGGGGAGAAAACTGAGACTCATTCAGCCCGCTTTTCTTATATACATTAGCTTGAATGATGGAATCGCTCTGCAAAATAAAATGTAATTACATCGGTTCCCCTAGCAATGAGTCTAAACACATACTTTTGGGCTCAATACAGAATGGGGTCTGGTATGGAGATTGTTTGCAGATTCAAGCTTATACTAAAGATATAACTTTAAAGATGAATTTAAACAGAATTGTATGTGGTTTCCTTGCTGGCCCATCCATTGCACATTAAATGTTTTCCAGTAAGGTGGAGGGTAAAGGTATAAACTCACTTCAAGTTGTGATGCTAAGAGTACTTACATCACAATCCTTTTGTTATAAATGTGCATAATTATCTACAGAATGGATGCTTTGCAGATGAAATCTCGAAGTTGTTTCCTCAAAAGTTTCCCTACAGCATAGAGTAGGACATGGTGCGGAGCTCATGCACTAAAAACTCAGCCCGCCCTGCCCTGCATCCCGGTCATGACTCCTCCCACAGGCAGAGCGAGGGAGAGTGGAAGCTGAATTTCTATGAAAGTGCCTAAAATCTGTGAGATGAACCTATGTTTTATTAGGGCATAATTTACATGAATTAAATGTTAAAAAATAAGCATTCATTGGAAATTTTAATAAACTCCTAAATACCACACACGAAAATCTAGAACCTGGCCAACACCCTAAAAAGTTCCTACATGGCCCTTGCTCCCCAATCCCCACCCCCAGGTGCCCTCTGCATTCCCGTTGCCTGGGCACAGCACTTTTGCCAGTTAGTCACATGAAATAAATCCACCATACAGTATGTTATCTTCTGTGCCTGGCTGCTTTTACTCAACATAATGTACACATTATGTGACTTTATCCATTTTTCCACCCGAGAAGATTTCATGGTAAAGATATACACCACTTTGCTTATGTTGGATTTTTTGGTTGTTTGTGTTTGAAGCTACCATGAATGGTGGGTAGGATTGTACCAATGGTCTTCCATTTTGTCTTGCTTTTGACACATGTACTTGATTTTCTAGGATAAATACCTATTCTAGGAAATTTGTGATCATAAATTGTGTGTTTAATTCTGTTAGACAGTGACAACATGTTTTCCAAAGTGGTTGTGCCTATTTGCATTCCAGCCAACAGTGGGAGGGTCCCATTTGCTCTGTACCCTATGTGCCCACCCTGGGTGTGGTCACATACAGGGGTGTAGAATACTGTTCCAACCCAAATATCCGCAGTGCAGTCTTATCTGACTGAACAAAGGTCTATTGAGCTCGTTCAGAGAAACGTTCAAGATGAGCCTGTGCTTTTCAGATGAAAACATAGCCACAGTATTCACATCTGCTGTCTTCCTCTTAATGAAAAAGTTAACTCCCTTGGGGAACTCAGAAAGTAGGGTGCAATTATTAATTGTTAATTCCCTTAGAACACTTAAGAGGATTCTAAACATTAACAATGGCGAAATATGTACAGAAGCCAAGGGAACTCTTCTACAAGAAACAACTTCTGGGACTGGGTCAGTCTTCTTGAGAGTAGGGTGAGAACAACATTTTCCCGTCCAGCTCTGGTGCCCAGAGTTTCCATAGCATAGAATCCCTTGAGTCTATCTGCTTCATCGGTGATCATGTTTGAGACGCATTCGCTTGTGGGCTATGCATTCCAAAACCCTTTCTTTATGCATCACTCCCCAGCTCCTGTTTGTGACATCAGCACATCGATAGTGACCCCTGTGATCGGGGGTTGCAGTGATGTGAAATGTCTTCATATGGCTATGCTACCAATCATGTGCTTGTTTGGGGCTGTGCAACCGGGATGACTGTGAGGATCGCACGAGAGCAGAGTGTGTTTTGTTCGGTTGTCAGAACGGACCCCGTGGCACCTAACAACAACAACATGAAAAGAGAGTCTGTGGAACACTACTAGAGGCGATTAGCCAGCCTTGGTTGCCACTGCTCTGTGTCTTGTCTGAGGCATGAGATAGAATTCAAGGACCCTCCAAGAAGAAAAGAAAGCTCAAGATTCCTGCCTAAAGCGGCTGAGACCAGCACCAAGACCACAGAAGAGAGCCCAGGAGCCGCACTCGGATAGAGCAGAGGGCTTGAACCCCTGAGAGCAGGCACCATAAGATGGCAGGCATGCTTCTTAGACCAGACTTCCTGGGCCCAGGGGCAAAAGCCAGGGGAACATGGCTGAGAGGCTGAGGACCAGAGACTTGGCTGCTGGCTGAGGAGAGGTACTCCTTAGCTCAATAACTATATCCTTACTATATGCTAATCTTGACCTGTGACCTTCTCTTATAAGCCCTAATGGTTATGTTTCATCTGTGAGCTCTGTTGGCCTCTGCAAGGAATTGCTGAACGCGGCCCAAAAGTTGAGTGTCAGAAGAGGACTGGTTGGTGTCCGCATAGAGTACGAGAAGCTGGAGGGCGGGGAAATGTCTGACCTCTGCCTTGTGGAAATTGGCCTTGAACTACGGTGAAGATGGATTTTCCTCCCCCCCTAAGGAAGCCTGGGGAGATCAGATGTGGTCTCTGAACCATTTCCTTAGGGATGGATTTCAATAAGCAAGCAAGAATGGGTTTACTTGTGCTTGCTGACTAATCTGTAGTGAGCAATTTCACATAGGTTTTACTACATCTTGGAAAACCATGTGAAACTCAGATTAGCACACTAACCTTGACTACAGATTAATAAGTAAGCATAAATAAATTGACCCTTACATTTTGCTCACTAGGTACTCTATTCCTGTCAAGGATTATAATTGGAAGAGGCTCAAATTCTGTACAAATGTGCTGTGCAGTTGGAAGAGAGACACTTGCAAGCCATACCTGAAAGCAAAACAATTAATATGATTTTTTAATGTGGAATTATTTGCAAAATATTAGTTAGGAAGCACAATTAAGTCCCTGCTTACATAGCTTCTTGAGTAATACAACGCTGCCTGGGATGCTTGCAATCCTCCTGGGCAGTCAGATAGCCGCAGTGGTAATCCCTGCTCCAGGAGCCGCAGCACACGGTGCTGAGCTGCTCAAATTTGAGGAACTGCAGTTAAATAGAGGATGTCTATGTTTCCAGCAAATACAAATCAATAATGAACTATTTACATATAAAATATGACCAAATAAAGTCAAACTATTTTTCCTCTCTAACATAAATTTAAACAGAATAATTAGGACATGCATACTACAGGAATAGATAAATATGTGATCTGGTCAAGAAGAAATTCATAAGAGAAATAAGAGGCAATCAAACACCCAATAAAATAATCAAGTCCCACCCTGATAGCAATTTTACCAGAGAACAAAGTGTGCTGAGGTCATGTCTCAACATGTTGTCAGATCCACTCTTCTCTGACAGGATTCTGTCAGCACCAGTGCCATTTGGACCTTAATGCCTAATTAATGATCATTTATTTGCTTCACAGCAAATTTTTCTTTGACTGTCTTTGGCAGACTGCCTCAGATGCCTGTCTGACCCCCTCGTGTGTGTGTGTGTGTGTGTGTGTGTGTGTGTGTGTGTGTGTGTGTGTGTAGAGAGAAAGAGACCGAGAGAGAGACCGAGAGAGACAGAGAAATGACAGAGCAAGCCCTTGGTTTACAATCAGTGTATTTAGCTCACATAATTAAAACACATATTTACTATACTATGCTTTTTTCTTTGCTTTGTTGCAGCCTGGTCTTCATCAAAACATGTAATTATAGCAGCTTCTTGCGATCCAGTTTCTCCCAAGTAATGACCAGCTGTTTGTCAGCCTAACTGATTTTCGTTGTATGAAAGTGGACAGGGAGTGAGGGAAGACTGGAGGAGTTAGGGAGAGAAAACACACTATCAGAGCCTCAGAACCAAATGCAGTAACATTTTTAAAACTGTCTTTTAGGAATTATAACCAGTCAGAATCTTGAGTTAACTGCTTCCGAGTGATGAGAAGTTAATGTCAAAATGAGTGGATCTGAAGGGTACAATGGATGGGAACGAACAATCCTTGCCTATACTGACTGAAGGAAACTCCAAACCAGCAACAGGAGAAGAGAGAGAGACCACCCGTGTGGCAATTGCCTATAGCTAGATCAGTTATGCCACACCTCCAAAGAAGCATCCTCAGGTTGAAACGTGATTGATAGTTTGGAATTTACTCGTATCTTCTTACATATATACCAAGTACAGGGAAATCCCTGAAGATCACAGTCCACCCCTTGCCAACTTGGCACTTTTACACAACTCTTTAATCATACATATTTTTCACACAAAGACAATGATAAAGTCACACTTGTACCTAACATGAAACCACTTAACATACGTAATTGAAACGAATCATATTTATGTCTTCTAAATGAGCAAAAAAAAAGATATTTGATGCCTACACACAAAGAGGAAATACTCAGAACAATCACAGTCCTCATTTCTGCAGCTGGTCACGTGGCTGTAGTTGGTATCTCTGACTACCTCCTTCCACGCTCCATTCCTGAGCCTTCACTGCAGCTGCCACTTAAGCTGCTGCCATAGCGGCCACCGGAGCTGTTGCCACAGCTGCCATCTTCACAGTTACACCCATCACAAGGGCCTGCCCTCCTGCTTCCTGCTCCTTGGCCTTTCGTTCCAGCAATTACAGGAGTCAGGAAAGGCCCTCAGGCCAGCATCTGACTTAAGGAAGTGAGCCAACCTCATTAGCCTGTGTCACAAGCTTGATATAAATTCCTTTCTCTCTTTATATACATACATGAGTCCTGGGGTTTCTCCCCTAGAAAACCCAGCGGAATTCAAGATCTATATATTTATAATGCATATTTGAGTGCTCTCTTAGTCAGAGGGTATTGGATATTATTTAAACTGTTCTTAATGACTCAAAGTTATTGTCATTAACAGCCACGACTACTGGAGTAGGCTATAATACAGTGGTGCCTCTGACCCTACTTAGATGTCTCTGGATTTACGCCCAGTGTACACCAAGTGAATAATAATAGCTGGAATTAGAATCTTACCACTGATTTTGATCCTGTTGCTGTCTCTTTCCATACTGTGGCAGTCAGATGATTTTAGGTCAACCTGCATTTTTAGGAAAATGTAGGGTTGGAATCCAATCCATCACTCAGATCCCACACAGCCTGATATCTCCTTGGGAGTGTGCCACTCTTATAAGCAGGGAACCTGGAAACCTCCCTCTCCCTGTGACTTCACCTTGCTGCTTGCTGGGACTCTGTTGCTGACCCTGAGAGCTGTTGGTGCCCAGTCATTTTCATGCAACTTGGCACCCACCAGCCTTTGATCATCCTGCTGCCCAGTTCACCATTCTGAGACTTACAAACAAGCCTCTGACTTAGGGAATTGAATTGGAATGAGCTGGGATGCTTCTTGATATAGAATTATTTCTGGATGTAAAGTTCTTTTCCATGCATATGTAAGTGTCACTGGATTTGCTTCTGTAGACTACATGACCTAACATATATGCTTTCAATTTTTACCTCCCTTTACCTGCCCCTAGCATTGCTTCTCTAGTCTTCAATTTGTTAATATTAGTATCTTGATATCATGGATAGTAAATGATAATAATAATCATCAAGTCCTTTATACCAGGCACTTTCTAAGTGCCTTACTTCTATTAACTCATTTGATCTTCACAATAGCTAAACATATTAGAATGTTTTATAAATTAAGCGTAAGTTAGTCCTGCAAAAGAACATAAATGATATCTTTTATACTAAGTGCACAAGGTTTAGTGCATGGACTTAATGACATTTATTTTATTTGCTTAGAAGCTTATTTTATTTTACTTTGTCCTCTTAAGTTTGCACATATATCTAACATACATAAGAGAGATAAGGTATTCGAAGATAGGTAAGTACATTTCTGTTTGTTTATTAAATCTAGCCATACTAATAACTATGGGAAAGTAGTACTGAGATTAGGAAATTGGATTATAAGTCATATTTGAGTGGTGTAGGAGTTTTGTTTCTGCAATGAGAAAATAAAGGATATGCAAAGCAAGCAAAATCACTTATTTGATGCTACATATGGAACAAGAAGTTTGAAAAGAAAATCATTTAATGGTTCCTGAAAATTATCAAATAATTTGTATTCATTCCACAATGGTGGCCTCTCATGTGGGCTCTAAGCTCTCTAGTGAACCCCTCTGGCTTTTCACTAATTCCTACAGCTTTACTAGGAATTTATTACATTTAACAGAAACTCATGTTCTTGCAAATGATATATAGGAAGATTGAATACATTTAAATATAGCCTTTAATATACATGCCAGCCTTTTTTCACTTCCAGCTGTAACCTTTTGTCATGACTTGATCCTCTCATATTTGCACACCTTAGGAAACAGGAAGTGGACTCATCCAGAATCACCCACCCTTTATCTGCTTTTGTTTGCACTCCACTGAAAAAAATACAGTGCCACTTGTATTGTCCAATAAAATGTATCCATGTTTCCTCTCTGGTTGGGAACCCAGGTCTTCCTCCAGGAGCTGCTGGATTAGTGTCTTCTTGGCCTGCCATTAAATTCATCCATTCTTTCCAAATGTGTGTCTAACATTCACAAAAGTATTATTGATTTATAAATTACACTTGTTGTTTCAGGGCAGTAAATAGAATGATGGATGCATGCTTTGTTCCATCACCTTTCTATTTATGAAAGGCAAAATCAGATACTCTAAAAACATTTATCCAGATCAAGAATGAACTGTAAACCTCTCTAAATGCTCCAGGTACTCCAGGAAGGAGTCAGCACAAAAGGAGTCAACCCCTCTAAATGCTCATAGGACGTCAGAAAAAGGTAAGACCTGCTCTACCCTTTTACAGGTGGGAAATGAAAGGTTTTGGGGAAAATGATTTATACACGTCATGCCTGCCATCAGTGAAGCCGTCAGTCAGCCTCCATAGTGATAGCAGCTTCGTGAGCTCCTAGGTCGGGGAAGATGAGCTACAGCAAACTCATAGGTTGTTTTCCTCGCTCCTATTTCAGAGTGCTGCTGTCCATTCTCTGTGTGTGGATATCTGTTTGTTTGAACAGATCTGAATCTGAAAGGAGGAGAAACCAACTTTGCTCAGGGCTAACGTACCTTTTAAAGGATCTAGGTTTGTTAAAAAAGAAAAAAAATTGTAAAGCCTGAACTAAGTCATCTAATGAAACTTTCTGGTTTATCCAATGGTTTGATTGGATAGTTTGTGTTCCCTCTCAAACCTTCCAGCCACTCCTCAGGAGAAAGAGGAACCTATCAGCTTCCTGAAAGAACTACGGCTTTCTAAACCATATACAGAGTTGCTAAGCATCAGAATCAACTGGATTTTAGCACATATCAGCTTACAGCTGAGGGTAGAAGATGACTCAGTGTTTTGTTAGGAAAGAAAAGCCAACCATCCTCACTAAAGCCCCAATTCCGAATTTTAGATCTCTCTCTCTCTCTCTCTCTCTCTCTCTCTCTCTCTCTCTCTCTCTCTCTCTCTCTCTCTCTCTCTCCTCTACAAATAGTGGGAAGCCTACCTAGTTCTCATTTTTTCATGAAATTAACACCTTTTCTTTACCAGGATGAGTAGCTCTCTGGTGCTTGCACATCATGGTTTCCTCTGTTGGAACCAAGGTAGATTCTGGATGCTCCTCAGGGCACCTCACCAGAAGTCACAGAGATGTTGATTCCCCTCATTTCTGGTGATGTTCACTTTGATTACTGACTTAAGGGGTCTCTTACAGTTTTCTAGATTGTAAAGTTACTGTGTTTTCCTCTGGGAAATGTGTATGTGTGGAGAGATATTTTGAGATGATGTACATCTTTTGTTCCTCAGACACACCAAAAAATAAATACCTTTGTTCATTAATGCAAAACCTTCTGCACTCTCTTGCCTCATACTGATTTGAGAAACCTGGATTGTGCAAGCCTACTTTGACCAGCAACTAAAGAAGAAGTTGACTATGCAATCTCCACCCAGCTGCTTCTCAGAAAAAACGGTCTGATGGTCTGCTTCCATAAAGAGTACCAGAAACAAAACCCAGTGTACGTGTGGCAATCAAGTTGATTCCAATACCCCGGCATCCTACTGGATAAAGTAGAGCTCTCCCATTGGATTTCTGAAGTTTAAAATCCTTGTGGGAGCAGGCAGCCTCGTCTTTCTTCTGAGGAGCCCCTGGTAGGTTCAAACCATTGGCCTTGAGGTTAGTAACTCCATGCCTACACCACGGTGCCACTAGCTCTCTTCTCCAGAAAGATCACAAGGCCCCCATGGGCAGTTCTACTCCATAAGACATGAGGCTGCCACACACTGGGGGACAATTTGGTTCAAGTAATTAATAACGTGGGTTGTCAAAGAGTTCATGCATAATGTTATCATTCACTTTATAAATGATGCTCGATAGTGAACTGTAAGCAGAGACTTCCTGGTGTATTTTCTTGATGGATCACAATATTTTTTTTTAACTTCCATTGTGATTTGAGCGAACATTTACAAAGCAAATTGGTTTTCCATTCAACAATCTATACTTGCTGTGTGACATTGATCACAATTTCCCAAAGTGACAGCTCTCTTTCCACTTCCTCCCTATGTTTGCTTTTTCCATTGCCCTTCTGTCCTACCCATATCTACCTTATTGGCTTCATCTCTTGTCACACGCTCTTTGGGTTGTTCTAAGGAGTGCATACATCTCTGGCATGATTGTATGCAATGTAGGTCTGCTTGTTTTTTCTTTCCTTGAATGAAAGTTAATCCAGGATGATGAGTTCAGCTAAGGCCTTAAGCATGACTAAGTGCTCTAGTGGGAGTGCTGGTAAAGGATTATGGGTTGAGCTGCTAAGCAAACAGTCAGCAGTTAGAAACCAGCAGCTGCTCTACAGAAAATAATGAGGCTCTCTCCTCTCATAAAGATTGACAGCTTTGGAAACCCACAAGGGCAACTCAACCCTGCTCTATAGAATTGCTGAGTCAACCTGATGGCAGAATTCTTGAAGGGTCATGAGGGTTCCACATGTGTCCTGACGTAAAGTTCACTACCACTGATGTTATGTCAACTCACAGAAACCTGAAAAGGCAGGGTAGAAGTGCCCTCGTGAGGTTCTGAGACTGCAACTATTTAGAGGAACAGAAAGCCAGATCTTTCTCCCTCAGAGAGTCTGGTGGCTGCAAACAGCTCACTTTTCAGATAGCAGCACAACATGTAACCACTGCACCACAGAGTGCTTTCTACTGTGTCTCAGACCCTCTATTTTGATCCTTTCCGATGTTAGCCGTAGTCGGAGCCAGGAACCATATCATTCTGGTCTAAGGGTCATATGAGCTGGAGTTTGTTAGGCCCAATATTCTTTTGGATTAACGGTTTCCGTATGTCTTCACTTTTCTTTGCTCTGAACCGATAAATGCATCTTATATGACTGCTCATAAACTTTTAAATTCCAATTGCTTCTCACAAAAATAGAATGTAGAACATTGTCTTTGTAGACTATGTTATGCCAAATGATCCTGCTTCCCCTAGCCCCCAGGCCCATTCCATCAATGTGCTTGGTTACAGCTAAGAAGTTTTCATAACTTTCCCTAGTTGCTTTACTGTATAAATGGCTATGCATGTAGAAATATACTTGGCCAAACATACGTGTGGCTATAGATATAATCTCTTTCACTTACCCATACCAGTTCATCTTGTCTGTGTATATATTTTAATGTTTACTATTGCCAATAATGCAAGTTGGTATACGTGATAGCATTTACCTTTGCTGTCTGGAATTCTTGTGCACCTTTCTGTGTCTTCCTTCTTGTTAATAATATTGTACGGAATGCCCCTTTATTCTATATTGCTTTTCCTTTCAACTCAAATGAATACCTCTCTGCTACCCAGTTACTTCAACTCCCCAACCATCTTTTTAACCATAAAAGTGTGTTTCTCTGTGTGGAAACTTCTGTTATATTTAAATACTTTAAAATGCAATGTCTAGGTTCATCCATATTATAAAATATTTTTGGATTCTTGGTTATTCTTTCAATTTGTGTAGTATACATTTTGTGTATGTACTATTGTTTGATTATATATAGGTTATTGGGCACTTAGATTGTTTCCACGTTCTTATGATTCTGAATAGTGCTATAATGAGCATGGGTGTGCATACATCTGCGTGTGTTACAGCTTTTATTTCTCAAGGAAATATACTTCATCGTGGGATTTCTAGATGATATCGCAATTTTACTTGAAATGTTTAAGTAAGTACTATAGTGTTTTCCACAGTGATTGTGTCATTTTTCAATCCAACCAGCAGTTTATGAGAGTTCTGTTGTTTACTAGCACTAGTTATTTCCAGTTTTTTTAACTTTGGCATTAATGAGATGGTATCGCATTGTTATTTTGATTTGGCCGTCTCTATGGGTTAATGATTATGAGCTCTGCCTCGTTTTTGTTGGCTGTCAGAACGTGTTCTTTGGTTCTTTGGTCTATTCATGTCATTTGCCCATTTTTATATTGGATTAATTATCTATGATTAACATAACTTAAGTTTATGTTCAAACTATAAATGCTAGCTGATGTAGCCAGGTCAAGCTTTATCAAATTGTGGCCTGTGTTCTTGGACAAGTATCTCCCTGCCTGCACCCCCCCACCTTTCACTTTTGGAGCCAAAAGGAGTCGTTTTGTAGATGGCACTCAACTTCTGCTAAAATGACAGAAAACTGTGGGGAAAGGTATTAGCAAGAGAATAACAACATGATACATTTAACTCATGTCATGGAATCATATATACAAAAATATTGGGTCAACAAATGCTTGACTCTATGCAGCACATATATGTGAACACAAAATAAACATGTACATTTAAAGGCTGTGAGGAAGTTACAGTGACTTTTATCAGCAGGGTGATGAGAACATAGTTCAGAATGAAACTTTGGGTACCTTCATTCCTACAAAATTAAGAAGAGAGAGGGAGAGGACTCAAAGCAAATTTGTAGTCTTTCATAAACTCAGAATAACAAAATAACTCCCAACAAGTCAATACCAACTCACAGTGGTGCTATAGGACAGGGTCAAACTGCTCCTGTGTATTTCTGAGACTGTACCTCTTTATGGGAGCAGAGAGCCTCATATTTCTCTTGCAAAGCTGCTGGTGGTTTTAAACTGCTGACCTTGCAGTTGGTAGCCCAACTTGTAACCCACCATGCTACTGGGGCTTCCTTCATAGTTTCTGAGTTATAGATCTTAGCTAGCATAACTCCCTACTCAGGCTGAGACCCCATAAAGGACACGTAATGCTGGTAATATTGAAATGATTAACCATATATCATTAAAGGTAAAAACACATTAAGAAACTGAAGTTTCATGAATAAAACAGTGAACCTACGATGATTAATGATAATACGATGAACACCAAAGCGCATAATAATGACTTGCTACTTATTATAAAGCATTGCCAATATTTTGTACACCCAAGCAGCACAACACGCAAGAAATCCAATGAAATCTTTTTAAACCAGCCACGGGGAGCGGGAAGAGCAAATCAAGCCACACACACTCTCTGGGGACAGAGGACTCTCTTCCATCATGAATTGATTGCTCTGGTACCCATGAAAGGCAGCAGGGACAGTTGGGGGACTGCATAAAGAGACACTGCTGTCACAAAGGAAGTAGAGACAGAAGACGGCCTCAAAGGAATGTCGTGTTTCTGAGCCCCTCAGGACACAGAGACAAAACTTCCTTCAAAATTAATAACATTAAATTTTGGATAGCTTAAAGCAATACCCAAATAAAAATCTCCAATTTTATAATAAAAAGAAAAGATAACAAACGCATAGCCGTGTGAAGACATGGATTATCCTAATCCCAAAAAAGCTGTAAATAATTAAAATAAAAATCACTATATCTCAGTAATCAGTGCCTCTCATTCACGTCCCACTGACAGACTTCCCGTTAAGGCAGAGCGAACCAAGAAATCCTGTGGAGATGGGAGAATGGGAGAGGGAATCATGAGACTGATGCTGATATACAATGACTGCAAGACAGCTTAGGTTCATTCTAAGTGTAAAAAAAAAAAACTGAAAACCAAACAAAAAGAAAGTATTTTTATAGATCAGAGCATAAGCTATTGGGCAAGGACTCTAAAAATATGTGCAACTTGTAGTAGATTTCAAAACACAGAATCTCTGGGCAAATTAATTAAAAAGCCAGAAGGCAGTGAGAGGGACTCAAAGGAGAAAGTTTCAGTGCTCTGCAAGACCAAGCCAACAAAAGAACTAGAGGACAAACACAGCTTCCCCAGGAGTATATGCAAAAAATGTGTGAAGGAATATGGACTGATTCAGTGAGAAAATGATTATGATGCTTCTTGTTAGGAATATTCTAAATTACTCTGACACCCAAAATGGACAAGAGACAGCCAAACAACAGCAAATAACTAAGAAGTGGATGTTCTCATTATCAAAAAAACAATACAAGAAACAATTCAAACAGTGATATCCATTATAATTCAATACACTGATGAAAATGTCCTCTAAGCAGACAATCATATAGCAGAAAGGAGAAAACAAAGAACAAAACAGACTGTAAGATAACATCTCAAACAAAATTAAATATCCTGAATCATTTGGGGGAAATACTATGGATCCAAAAATTATATTGAATGCCAGAACTTGGAAGAAATGAAGGAAGGAAGAAAAGACATGGAAAAACGTATAATATTTAGTTGTTTGAAGGGGAGGGTATTGTTTATATCTCCACAGGGAAAGAAGGAGAAGAATGCAACATTGCGGCATGGAGTAGGGAACCAGTGGAGAGTCCTGGGGGACTGGCCCCAGTAAAAAATACTAAGTGGTCACCTGCCCTCCACCCCGAAGAATTTATTTCAAAGGATAGCATTGAATGTGCAGCTTCCGGAGTGGAACATATCTGATCAGAGTACACGGGAGCAAATGAAAGGGGAGTAGCAGAGAGTGGAGCACATCCTGGCCCACCAGGCCTTGAGGAAAATGATGTGAATTACAGCAGCCAGTCCACAGAGTGGACCACATGGCCAGCCCCAATATGAGACATGATGCCCTTCACTGACCTATAGCCCTGCAGGGGACAGCGCCAGAAACACTGCGGGAATTGTGCCCTACCTGATCCAACAACACCAAGGCAAAGCACTAGGGGAGTACAATGGGAACAGCAAGGGAATGGAGCGGCAATGTCCCCAGAGAATGCTGAAGGCGGACTTTGGAACCGGGCTGTGGTGCCCCAACAGACTGGACTGGAAAACACCCCTAAAGGCCAAAAAAAGATCCTTTAACTAACTACAGGCTTTTCTTTCTTATTGTGGTTTGTTTTGTTCGTTGTCAGTGGTTTGTTCTTGTTGTTGTTTTCTTGTACATTGTTGCTTGGTTTTGCTCTGTCTTGTTTTTGTGAATTTATTATCTCCGCAGGTCTGTCTAAATAAGATAGGGTGCATGAACAATCTGGAGGAGAAAACAACTGGACCAACAGTTCCAGGAGGACATGGGATAGGGGGAAGTTGGGGGAAAGGAAGCACTGTTAACAAACCCAGGGACAAGGGAACAACAAGTGATCCAAATTGATGGTGAAGTGGGTGTGACAGGTCTGGTAAGACATGATCAAAGGCAATGTAACCAAGAGGGATTGCTGAAACCCTGGTGGGGACTAAGCATGATAGTGGGACAGGAGGGAAGTCAAGGGAAATAGAGGAAGGACCTGGGAGACAAAGGGCATTTATAGAGGTCTAGATAAAGACATGTATATATGCACAAATATTTATATATGAGGATGGGGAAATAGATCTATGTACATATATTTATAGGTTTATTATAAAGGTAGCAGAAGGACATTGGGACTCCAGTCAAGTACTGCCTCAATGCAAGAATACTTTCTTCTATCAAATTGGCATTCTATGATGCACACTCTTCTGACACAACCGCTAAAGACAAAGCTGGTGAATAATCAAATGTGGGAAAGAAAGCTGATGGTACCCAGCTATCAAAAGATATAGCATCTGATATCTTAAAGGCTTGAAGATAAACAAGCGGCCATCTAGCTCAGAAGCAACAAAGTCCACATGGAAGAAGCACACCAGCCTGTGTGATCACGAGGTGCCGAAGGGATCAGTTATCAGGCATCAAAGAACAAAAAATCATAGCATTGGGTGCACACCTCCATGATAGGATCACTGAGGACAAATGGGTGCATAAGCAAATGTGGTGAAGAAAGCTGATGGTGCCTGTCTATCAAAAGGTATAGTGTCTGTGGTCTTAAAAGCTTGAAGGTGAACAAGCTACCATCTAGCTCACAAACAACAAAACCCACATGGAAGAAGCACACTAACATCCTGTGTGATCACGTGGTATTGAAGGGATCAGGTATAAGGATCATCAGAACCAAAAAAACATTACCATAGGGAATGATGAGGGGAGTACAGAGTGGAGAGCCAAAGCCCATTTGTTGGCCACTGGAGTTCCCCTGGCAGAGGGGTCTAGGAGAGGCGACCAGCCAGTCAAGGTGCGATGTAGCAGCGATTAAAAAATGCAACTTTCCTCTAGTTTCTGTCTGGAGCCATGCTTCCCCGCCCCCACTATCATGATCTGAATTCTACCTTGTAAGTTTAGCTAGACCAGAGGATGGACACTGGTACAGATAGGAACCAGAAACACAGGGAATCCAGGACGGATGATACCTTCAGAACCAGGGGTGTGAGTGGCGATACTGCAAGGGTAAAGGGAGGGTGGGTTGGAGAGAGGGAACCGATTACAAGGATCTGCATGTGACCTCCTCCCTGGGGGGATGGACAATAGAAAAGTGGGTGAAGGGAGACAACAGACAGGGTAAGACATGACAAAATAATAATTTATAAATTATCAAGGGCTCATGAGGGAGGGGGAAACAGGGAGGGTGGGTGAAAAAGAGGACCTGATGCCAAGGGCTTAAGTGCAGAGCAAATGTTTTGAGAATGATGAAGGAAATGAATGCACAGATGTGCTTTACCCAATTGATGTACGTATGGATTGTGATAAGAGTTGTATGAGCCCCTAATAAAACAATTGTAAAAAAGAAAATAAATTAAAGAGAAATAAATAAGACAGAAAGGAATTCTAACCTAAAACACCCCCCCAAATAATATAATCAAATCGTTATTTTATAAGGGTAATTCAATCATGCTTATCAAATCATGTCACAGATACTGATTGGGTCAAGAAATAAATGTAGTGGGCTACAACCAAGTTTGCTTATGAAACAGAGTACAATAGAGAGGATAGGAGTGTCATCGATAAAGGGAAATACTCATCTTCTGACACTGTGATTTTAGTGGTTCATATCTGTGTGGGAAGTGGATCATGCTGGAAAATGTATTTCTTACTGTAATTTCACTGTCCAATTGTCTCAGAAACAAACACTGAACCAGCCAAGGCTCTGAAGAGTTCTAGAGCTTTGAGTGATCCTACTGGTTCTTCAAAGATAATTTGTTGGAAGGAACCCTGGATCTCCTCTTCTCTTGTTCACCCAAGGGTCCCCAAGTCTGCCTGGATCCTAATTGGTGTGGCTAAGTCAGCTGGCAGCCTTGCCTAACTCTGGCTGTGATGTGCAGTATCTGCAACAGGCACTCCTTCATGGACTTGGGCTACTGACCCATTCCTGCACACTTGAGCTACCTGAGCTCCAGGTGTTTCCTGGGCACAGGCCAGCTCTAGCACACTTGGCCCAGTGGCCTGCTGGAATACGTTTGAATGAGTTTGTCTCACATATGTTCTTCTTCCCCATGCTCCCGAGTCCAGAGCACAGTCATTTGCAAGTGGGAATCTCTGCTCTCTGGTGGCCTGCTTCTTCTTTTCTCCCCACACTGGCTGTCTTTATCGAAGCCACGCTTTGCACTGCCACGAAATGAACTGCATGTGTCCTGTGGATCCTTGCTATTGAATGCCACTCACTTGAGGGTTCCTGAGCCATCTAAAGTTAGCTCTTAAGGCTAGTTTCTGTTCTGTAGATAAGAAATAATTCTATCAAACTCAACGTGCCTTTTGAGCAAGTATCAAAGGATTATGCTAATACATGCGAACAATTGAAAAGTATGAATGTCTTCCAAAGTCCATGAAAAATAAAATGAAATGATTTTCCCATAACCTTTGGAAGCCCCCTTATACCTACCAAAATAAAGGAATATCTGACTCTGTATGCTGAAAGGGTTCAAAGTTATGTGGAATATCTAATCTGGAAGAATAAATATCCAGGGTGTATATACTATGGAGTAAAATCCGTGGGTGGTGAGATGGTGAGCATGCTCACTATTAATTGAAAGGTTTTTGGTTTAATTTAACTGAAAGCCACCTCAGACGAAAAGACTGTTGATCTATTAATGAGAACTCAGTCACTGTAAACCCTATTGAGCACCCTACTCTGACACACAAGCATAGGTCAGGAGTCAAATAGTTGTTTTTGCTCTTTTAATTGAATACTACTGAGGAGTTTGAAATCTGTGGGAAAGTATTTGTTTAATCCCTATGAATTTATAAGGAAAAGGTGATAACCAAACTGTATTTTTAAGTTAAAAAAGGGCAAGAGTATAAGAGCCTTCTATGTTTCATGCACAAAGGAATGGATATAAGAAATATATGCATGATCCTAATCCCTATAACTGCTATTAAACATATCTCATGCTACTAGTCAGAACCAACTGCCCTATACAGAAATCAATTGCAGTACACACACAAAATAAAGAAAAACACTAAAAAACAAGAATTATCCAAAGCTAATAGGTTATTCTCTCTGAAAAACAAGTCATATAATTACCAGAAAGAGAATACAGGAGAATGAAGTTTACATGCCTTCAACAGATGTAGAAAGAATCGAAAAACTAGAAACCCTACAATAAATGGAATTCCAGGAGAAAAAAATAGTAGAATAGACTTAGATAACACAATAAAATACATGAGCAATAGAAATGCAAGAAAAGGAAAAGCAAACTAGTGAGATCAAAAACAATTCTTCTGACTATAAATGATGAGAAAATAGTAACAAAGAAAGCAAACGAATCTAAAGAAAGTCTGAGAATGGCATGGGACAACCTCACAAGGAACAATTTACATCTCATTGGAGTCCCAGAACAAAAAGAAACAAACAAACAAAAACACTGATAAAATACAATAAGATACCATGGAAGAAAACTTCCCCAACACCATAAAGGAAGAGGAAATAATTATTCAGAAATCCAACCAAGATATATCCCCAAAGAAAACTCTCATGGCACACCATGTCAGACTATCCAATGTCAAGGAAAAAGAGAGACTCCTGAGAGAACCTAGGAAAAAAGAAAAGTAACCTATACACACACATACACACAAACACAGTAAGAATATGTTCAAACTTCCTAGCAGAAACTAAGTAGGCAAGAGGACAATAGAATGAAAAATATAAACCAGTGGAGGGGAAAATGCCAACCAAAAATTCTATATCAAGAAAAATTATTCCTGAAATATGAAGAAAAATAAAGGTTATTTCTGGGCAAGGTAAAATTAAAGGAATTTTTAAAAACAAGACCAAGATTACAAAAAATACTAATAAAAACAATATGGACAGAGTAAAACAACAGCAGACAAAGCTGAGTACATCATACACAACCATGCGTCCAGAAAGCAACACAATGGAAACAGTGCTCAAAATAGCAGAGAAATAGAGTAGCAGCAAAATAAAAATAAAGCCATAGAAAGAAAAATCCCAAAAATGACAGGAAAAAGCTGGTATTATTAATAATTACACCGAATGTCAATGGATTAAATGCATATGTCAAGAGACAGAGCAGAGCAGATTGGATTAGGGAAAAGGATCTATCAATGTGCTGCCTACATGACACACACCTTAATCTCAAAGACAAAAACAGACTGAAATTCAAAGGATTAGGAGAAATCACCAAGGCAATTTCAGCCAAGGTAATATTAAACTCAGATAAAATAGCTCCCTGGCAAATAATCGCCAAAGTCCAGGACAGACACTGCATAGTTGTAAATGGGAAAAAAATAGAAGATATAACCACATTGAACATCTACTCCCTCAATAAAAGACCTTCAAAAGACAATAATCAAATCCTTACTGTGTAAGAGAGAAAGAGAATACTTGGTAATAATAATAATAAGAGACTTCAATGTAATACTCTAGAGGAAAGACAAGTTATCATGACAGAAACTCAATAATGAAACAGACCCAAATGATCAAGCAGCTTTACCTTCTAGACATAAACAGAGAATCTGACCCAACACATATCACATTTATCTTTAGTGCATACATCGCATTCCCTAGAAGTAACCACATGTTATGCCACAAAGAAAGGAAATAATAAAAAAGATCATTTCCTTTTTTTGAACAAGTGTATTCCTTTGATTTCATTTTGTAGTCATTTTTGGAGATGATATGATTTTATAAGTTGAAAATCCAAAATATGACACAAAAAATTGTTGGAAACAATTGAGAGATTTGGCATGTGGCAGGATACAAGATTAACAAGTAGAAATAAATTGAACTTCTATATACTAGCAGAGAAAGTTCTGAAAAAAGACAGCAACAACAAAAAACCATCTATAAAAAACACGCAAAAGAAGAAATACTTAGAAATAAGCTTAACCAAAGAAACAAAAGACCTATATGAAACACCTGTACACGGAAAACTAAAGAACACTATTACACAAGAGAAAGAAAGAGAGTGAGAGAGATCTGCACAAATGGAAGAATATTCAGTGTTCATGGATAGGAATGCTTAACGTTGTAAATATGTCAATATCGCCCAAAGCAACACGTAAATGCAATGCATCGTGACACAAATTCCAATTCTTTATTTAAATAAATGGGAAAAGTAATCACTAACTTCAGATGTTGAGTAAAAGAACCTTGGATAAGCAAAGAACTCCACAAGAGGAAGAATAGGGAGGAGACATCACTCTCACTGAACTCAAAATCTATTATACAGCCACAGTAGTCAAAATAGTCTGGTAATATCACAATGAGAAATTACATAGAGCTACAGAAATAAATCCATGCATCTACAGAGAACTGGTTTTTAACAAAGGGGCCAAAATCATTAAATGGGAAAGACAGTTGCTTCAACAAATTGTGCTGGCAAAAATTGAATCTCCATCTATTAGCCAAAAACAAAACAAGACTCCAGAAACTGATTGACTACCAACTGATATGACTCAAAAAGCGGATAAAACACTAATCACTTACTCATCCATGTAGTAGTCAATTGATTTTATATATATCTCCATTCCAAAGGAAAGTGATCCAACAGAATATTCAAACAATAGAACATCATCATTGCTATCCAAGTAAAATGTTGCTGAAAATTATACAACTGTTGCAGCACTATTTTTGACAGAGAGGTATTAGAGGCTCAGGCCAGATTCAGAAGAGAATGTGGAACAAGGTATATCAATCCTGAAACCAGATGGATCTTGGCTGAAAGCAGAGAATTACAGACAAACTGTGTGGATCATATTAATTTATGGATTGCTTTGAGGAGAATGGAAATTCCAGAGCACTTCATTGTGTAGAATCAGAACCTGTATATGGATCAAGGCAGGTATACTAATGGAACAAGGGAACACTGCATGACAGGGTTATATCCGCTCACCATACTTATCGAGTCTGAATACTGAAAAAAATCATTGGAGAATCTGGTTTAAATGAAGAGGAATGTGGCATCAGTATTGGAGGAAGACTTATGACCAACTTTTGATATGCAGATGACACAACTTTGCTTGCTGAAAGTGAGGAGGACTTGAAGCTCTTGATGATGAAGATCAAGGATCGAAGCTTTCAGTATGCATTAAAAGTCTAACAAAGAAGACCCAAACCTTCCCATTTGGGCCAAACCCTCCCATTTGGACCATAATACTTGGAGAGCAGGTCGAAGTTGTCAAAGATTTTGCCTTGTTCAGATCCATAATCAGTGCTAATAGATGCAGCAGTCAAGAGAACAAAAAATGATTCGTATTAGGTATATTTGCTCTACAGCGCCTCTTTGGAGCACTGAAAAGCAAGGAGGTTACTTTCAGGACGTTGCTTGTGCCTGACTGAAGATATGGCACTCACAATTGCCCCATATGCATGTGAAAGCGAGACCTTGAATAAGAAAGACTGCAGAATTGATGGGCTTGAATTGTGGCAATGGCAAATAATATTGAAAGTACCGACTTCTGGGAAAATGGCACCCAGGTAGAATCACCCACCAGGCACGATCATTGTTACATCAGAAAATTAAGAGGAAATGAGGCCAATATAGGAAGGCTGCATGCTAGAAATTGAATCCCAGTGTCCCAGGGTTTGTGATGGAGACCTCCCCTTACAATTTTTGCCCACGGTGAGATTTGAGGGCTCAACACAGTGCTCTACATTCACTGGTGCTTTAATTTCACTGTGCCTGGCCCCCGGGCTTTCCAGATCCCTCACCAGGGGCAGTAGAATGGCAACCACTCTCCCATCCTACATCCTTGATCCAAGAATCTCGAGTGCTATTTCCCCACACTGCTGTCTAAGTGTGGGTTCTAATCCCAGGCTCACGGAGAGCCTCTGAAAACCAACTACAAGCACTTGCTTTGATGCTCCTACCTCTGCTGCCCTCACTGCTCTTGCCTTCACAGCAGTTCACCCCCCCCTCCCTGCTCAGAAACAAAGGGACCGCATCAGTCAAAGCTTTTCCCCTACTCCCCAGTTCCGTGTGCGGCCTGCCAGTGTGGTGTAACAAAAGATAAACACACATTTGCTGTAATCAGAGAGCGGCGACATCTACCTATTCACGTCTTGGGTTATTTACCTGTACCAAACCACAGATCCCCTGAGTACAACCTATGGAGCCATGCAGGGGTGACCCAGAAGAGCAGTCAGAAGAATGCAGATCCAGTGAGTCCACTTGGCCAATCTAATCCCCCTTTCCTGGGGGAAAGCATGGCAGAGTTTCCATACCAGGACACATGGCAAACCCCTAAAAAAGTCCTTTAAAAAGCATGGTCTTTCCTGCCTGCGTGGAGTAGGAAACCAGAAGAGAGTTCTGGGGGTCTGGCCTTAATCCCAACTACTAAGTGGACACCAGTCCCTCCCCCCAGAAGAATTTATTTCAAAAGAGAGCATTGAATCTGCAGCTCCGGGAAAGGGACATATCTGATCACAGCACACGGGTGCTGATGAAAGGGGAGGAGGAGAGAGTGGAGCACATCCTGGCCCACCAGGCCCTGAGGATGATGACACCAATTAGAGCAGCCAGTCCACAGAGAGGACCACATGGCCAGCCCCAATATGAGACATGATGCCCCTCACTGACCCATAGCCATACAGAGGACAACTCCGGAGACACAGTGTGGGAATTGCACCCGATCTGATCCTACCACACCAAGCCAAAACAGTAGTGCAACAGAACAGGAAGGGAATTGAGCGGCAAGGTCCCCAGGGAATGCTGAAGGTGGACATTGGGAACAGGGTGTGGTGCCTCAACAAACTGAACTGGAAAACTCTGCTAAAAGCCAACAAACAATCCTTGAACTAGCTACAAGCTTTTATTTCTTGTTATGTTTTGTTGTTGTTGTTTTCTTTGTCATTGGTTTGTTGTTGTTTTGTTGTATCTTGTTGCTTGATTTTGCTCTGTCTTGTTTTTGTGCATTTATTATCTCCGCAGGTCTGTCTAAATAAGATAGGCTGGATGAGAAATCTGGAGGAGAAAACAACGGGACTGACACTTCCCGGGAAGATATGGGAGAGAGGGAGATGGGGGGAAAGGGAGTGGCGTTAACAAACCCAGGGACAAGGGAACAACAAATGATCCAAATTGGTGGTGAAGTGGGTGTGGCAGGTCTGGTAGGGCATGATCAAGGGTAATGTAACCAAGAGGGATTGCTCAAACCCTGGGACTAAGCATGATAGTGGGGCAGGAGGAAAGTCAAGGGAAATAGAGGAAAGAGCTGGGAAGCAAAGGACATTTATAGAGGTTTAGATAAAGACATGTATATATGCACATATATTTATATATGAGGATGGGGAAATAGATCTATGTGCATATGTTTATAGGTTTAGTATTAAGGTAGCTGAAGGACATTGGCTCTCCACTCAAGTACTACTTCAGTGCAAGAATAATTTCTTCTACTAAATTGGCATTCTATGATGCCCACCTTCCAGACACAACCACTGAAAACAAAGCGGGTGAATAAGCAAATGTGGTGAAGAAAGCTGATGGTGCCCGGCTATCAAAAAATATAGCATCTGGAGTCTTAAAGGCTTGAAGGTAAACAAGTGGCCATCTAGCTCACAAGCAACAAAGTCCACTTGGAAGAAGCACACCAGCCTGTGTGATCACAGGGTGTTGAAGATATCAGGTATCAGGCATCATTAGAACAAAAAAATCTTACCAAAGTGAATGAGAGGGGGAGTGGGTAGTAGAGACCCAAAGCCCATTTGTAGGCCACTGAGTATCCCCTTGCAGAAGGTTCTTGGGGAGGAGATGAGCCAGAGAGAGTGCAGTGTAGCAACAATGAAAATATAACTTTCCTCTAGTTCCTAAATGCTTCCTCCTCCCCCAACTATCATGATCCCAATTCTACCTTGCAAGTCTGGCTAGACCAGAGGATGGACACTGCTACAGACAACAACCAGAAACACAGAGAATCCAGGGTGCATGATCCTTTCAGAACCAGTGGTGTGAGTGGCGATACTGGGAACGTAGAGTGAGGGTGGGTTTAAAGGGGGCCCTGATTACAAGGATCTACATGTTACTTCCTCCCTGGGGGGGGGGGGGGGGATGAATCCAGAAAAGTAGGTAAAGGGAGACATCAGAAAGGGCAAGATGTGACAAAGTAATACTTTATAAATTATCAAGGGTTCATGAGGGAGGGGGGAGATGAGAGGAAGGGGAATAATGAGGAGCTGATACCAGGGGCTTAAGTGGAGAGTAAATGTTTTGAGAATGATGAGGGCAATGGATGTACAAATGTGAAATGTGCTTTACACAATTGATGTATGTATGTATTGTGATAAGAGTTGTATGAGGCCCTAATAATATGATTTAAAAAAAAAGACATGGTAATTCCAAGGCTATTTTCATTTTTAACTTTGAATCTAAGCCACCATTTTCTTTGTTCATTAACAAAGCTTTAACATAATGAAGCAGGAAAAATCACCAGGTACTTAGAGTCAGCTGCCTTCACTAAAAACAGGTTTGACCAGGTTGGACTTGACAACGAGTCTTTAAAGGACTGTTGAAAGACCACACAATAGTAAATAAGCAAAACATGCCTTCCACGTGGTTAGACATTGCTATACTCCAACCCCTTAGCCAACTTAGGTAGACAACATGAATAGACCCCTTCCCTCCACTCCCATTTGGCCACCGCCAAAATCCCAAAAGAGCAAACCTCATCCCTCTGACGTGACTCATCAGAGGCATACATTCTCAAGATAATTAACCCAAAACACAAGAATCCAGCTCTTGAAGTCATATGAGACACTAAATCATCACCTTAGTCTAAATCTCACCCCTCTCTGACACCCTATAAGATCACCAGGCAGTACAACAACATACCACTGAACACTGTGCCTTCATAATACACAAGGTCAACAAGGAACTCTTGTGGATTCAGTACTCTTCCGTTACCCAAACCACAATAGCCTCTGGAATCGGTTCCCTTCACACAACCACCTACACACAAACACCTTTAACTTAGCAAGTAAAATTGCAACTATATATGGAGAGAGAAAGCCCCCAGGGACATGGAGACACAATTCGAACAAATGGCATAGTTGGCTTCAGAAAGTATTTATACCTATTCTCATTCGCTTCAGAGAAATAAAACACAAGACTCCTTTTCCCACCACAGAAATTGGGACTCATCACATAAGGGTTACTCAGCAACCTTCCCTGTCCCTGGGGAAATAGCCAGTGAACATGGGTCCCACTGACCCAACCCTTCTGATTGGAAGAACCTCCTCAGTGGGGCACCCATGATAGCATCCTATATCTACCTTGGGATTGTACATAAGGAGTGGAGAATTCAGTGTTGTGCAGTAACCCACTAAACAGGGTCTTCTACCATAATCACAAATAATTAAAGATCTGCACTCTCCCTTTCACAATTTAGAGAATCAATAATGGACCTGGATGGATTTAATATAACCATCACACATCCCCAAAACTACAGTCTCTAGAACCTGCTTGCTACATCTCAATAATACCTATTCACCAACTTACCAACTAAATATATAGTCCTGATAACCTTCTGAGCCCAGGCCCTCTGAGTCGCTCCATTCCCAGCTGTGTCCCATAAACACCAGATCACCCTGCCCATCCTGTCTGAGTGAGCCACCCACATTGCCTTCCAAATAGAAAACTGCAGCAGTCTAGGAAGAGAGTTAACCCCAGTGAAAGAGACGTAGCTTGAATTTGCAGTGCTGCTGGCTCCAGGTAATCTTTAGAATCATTTCTACTAACCTCTGAGAAAGAAAACACAGGACTCCTGGACTCCCAGAAAAATGACACTGAGCTCCACCAAAATGACACACACACAACAACCCACGTCAAAAATCACTACAAGAAAGCAAGAGAAACAAAACACAATGTCTGAGGAGGATCTGAACATAGTGACATCCACAGAAGAAGAAAACTTTGAATCACCACAGAAATAAGTCTTCAGAAAGCTGTTTAGAGTCATTTAGGATATGAGGAAATAAATAAAGAGGAAGGATGAAAAATATAGAGAATGGAGTCCACTTACGGAAGGGAAATAAAACAGTTAAGGGAAAATGCTGCAGAAGCAAAGCAAATCTTACCAACAGGCTGAAAGAGCTGAAGAATTAGATCAACAACCTAGAATAAAGCCAAGCAAAATTCCCCAAATATGAAAGGCACTCAAAGAACATAATCTAAGAAGCTGAGAACACTGCTGGATGTTATGAAGAGAAACAATATTCGAATAAGTGGCTTACCAGACATAACAAAAAAATCAACAGCCAAGATAGTGAAGGCATTCCTGATTTAATGAAGGAGAATGAGACATTCATCCAAGAAGCAGAGAGGACACGAAACAGACAGAATCCCAAGAAGAACACACCAAGGTATATGGTAATCAAAATTTCCAACTTTGAGGAAAAGGAGAAAATCATAAGAGCAGTTAGAGAAAAATTACACTCACCTGTAAGGATAATCAGATAAGAATATAGACAGACTTATCAGCAGAGACCATGAAGAAGAGGAGAAAATGGAACAGCATCTTCCAAACATTGAAGGAGAATAATGGTAAAATATGAATCCACTATCCTGCTAAGCTCTCCATCACAATAGACAGAAGGGTATGGGTTTTCCCAGATCACAAAAATTTAGAGAATACATTGACAAAAACCCAGCACTAAAAAAATAACTTTACAACTCACTTTTGAGAGAAGACCAATATCCACCACTTACAGATAGGAAACCACTGCACAGTGTAACACATCCAGAAGTCAGCACACTGAAAGCAATGTCCAACATGTCCTTGACCCAATAATGAAAGGAAGGCAAGAATGAATCCCCACAAACATACCCCACACTGCTAAGGAGAATGGGAGGAAAATATCTATCACAAAAATATGAGATGACAGCAAAGAATTCACAGATGAATGTAATAACCCTGAATGGCAATGGTTTGAATTGTCCCCAACAAAAAACAAAGGCTAGCAGACTGGATTAGAAAACAAAACCCCACATTCTGTTGTCTTCAAGAGACACATCTCAAACTCACAGATCAAATAAAGGGGAAAACAAGGTTGAGGATTAAAGGATAGCAGAAGGTTTATCAACCAAATAACAATCTTAAAAATGCAGAAGTTGCAATGATAATCTCTGACAAAATCTATCAAGGTGCTCAGCATAAGAAGAGATAAGAATGAAGATTATATAATGCTTAATTGATCAGTAGACCAAGAGCCAGTGAGTATAATAAACATATATGGACCCAGTGAGAGACCGCAAAATTCATCATCAAATCCTTCAAAGATGTAAAAGGAAATCACATGGTAGACATGGGAAAGACACTCAGCAAGTAGGGATGAAATGGGAAATTACAATGGACCTGTGTTAGGCAGGGTTTTCTGGAAAAACAAAACCAGGACACATGGATATATATGGATAGGTTTATACAGCAAGAAGGAATATAACAGCTAATTAGTCCATACAGCAATAAAAATAACTCAATTTAACCCACTTTTGTTTAATAGTTAATATACTGATGGTCCTTCAACTCACTCGGGCTGCCTGTCCAAGGTCAAAAAGCAGACAGGGAACTCTTGCCTTAGACAAGATAGGCAGAGTGGCCAGCAGGCAGCAAATACCGGGGAAGGACAGCAACAGTCAGTAGTATGGGAGCTTAGTGAGGCAGGCCACATGGGACCTTCAACTCAGGGATGCATAGCACATGTTCCACCAGCCTCAGGTGTGGTGAAGTAGTCTTGAAGGAACCTCAAGCTCTAGTGACAGAATCCATGGGTTGGCTAGGCCCCCAGGTAGTGGAGCACACAGTTGAGGCAAATAACTAGCTAAAATAGCACTACACTGGTGTGGTCACCAAGGAGGAAGAGAGGTGAAATGCCAGAAGCAGAAAGTATTTAGTTAGGTGGCCCTCCCATCAAGCAGCAACCTGATTTAACTCCACCCATATGCTCCTATGGAGACCTAGTTGACACAATAAACCTATCACAGGACCGTCATGAAATGAAAAGACTGTTTACACAGTACCAAGAAGGACTGTACTCCAAGGAATACAACTTGGAAGACATGGACAAATATGTGCACAAACAAAACCTTCCCAGATTATCCCATTCAACGTCAGGAATTTAGACAGGCCCATATCAAAAGAAGAAATAAATAAAGTGATCAAGGAAATAGCAACTAAAAAGAACCCCGATGCAAATGTTTTCACAAAAGAATTCTACCAAGCATTCAGGGAAAAGCTGACACCAATTCTACACAAGCTCTTCCAGAACATACAAAAGGACAGTAAAGTCCCAAACACATTCTATGAAGCCAGTATTACACTAATATCAAATCTGGACAAGAATTTGACACAGATAAAGAACCATAAGCCGATATTCCTAATGAACATAGATACAAAATTCCTTAACAAAATCCTGGCCAACAAAACACAAAAGTATATAAAAAGATTAATCCATCATGACCAAGTGGAATTCATACCAGGGATGCAGGGATGGGCCAACATTGAAAATCTATCAACATTATCTGTAGCATTGACAAGAAAAAGGAAAAAAAACATGTGATAATGTCAATAGAGGCAGAAGAAGCATTTGGCAATATTTAACATCCATTCCTAATTAAGACACTCAAGATGATAGGATTGGAAGTAAATTATCTCAGTATAATTAAAGCTATATATGAAAATGCAAGAGCCAGCATGAAAATCAATGGAGAAAAGGTGAAAACATCCCCACTGATAAAGGATATCAATTGTCCCCACTTTCATTCTACATCACCATGGAGGTCTTAGCTAGTAATACAAGGCAACAGGTGGTATCAAAGGTATATATCTGGGGAAAGAAGAATCCCCAGATATATATTTATTTATATTTATTTTCAGATGATATGATTTTATATATTGAGCACCCCAAAAGCTCCACAATAAGAATGTTGGAAACAATGGAGAAATATGGTAGCATGGCAAGATACAAGCCCAACATTCTGAAGGCAATTGGATTGCTATATGCAACTGAGGGGATTACAGAAAATAGAGATCAAGTAGATAGCACCCTTCGCAAGAGCCAAGCATAAATGGAAATACCTAGGGATATACCTAACACACACACACAAAAAAAAAACACCAAAAGATCTATATGAGGAAAATTACAGAATATTAGTACAAGAAACCAAAATGGACCTTCACAATTGAAAAAAATATCCTATGCTCACGAATCAGTAGACTCAATATTGTAAAGATGTCCATCCTTTCTAAGGCACTATATAGGTTCAATGTAATCCCGATACGAACACCAATATCATTTTCCCAAAGAAAAACTCACTACCAATTTCAAATGGAATGGGAAGAAGCCCAGGATTTGAAAGGAACTCCTCAAAGAGAAGAATAATGTGGGCAGGATGCATTACCCAATTTTCAAACTTGTTATACAGTCACAGTAGTCAAAACAGCACAGTACTGGTGTAATGACAAATACTCTGACCAATGGATAGCAGCAGAAAATCCAGAAATAAAAGTAGCAGAATACAGACAACTGACCTTTGATAAAGTTTCCCAAAATAATCAAATGGGAAACTGATGCCCTTTTAACAAATGGTCCTGGAAAACATACGGATATTAGCCCGCAGAGGAATGAAGTAAGACCCTTACGTTATGTCATACACAAGGCAGTTCACAGACCTTGATGTAAAACCCAAAACTATCAGGATCATCAATGAAAAACATGGGAAAATACTAAAAATCTTAATGTAGGGAATGTAGGGAATACATAGGCCATCAGAAATTATGAAGGATACAGACCCAGAGGAAGAGAAAATAGATGAGTGGGACATAGTAAAGATAAAAACACTTGTGTACATTGAAAGCCTTCATCAAGAAAGTAATAAGAGTCCATATACTGGGAAAATATATTTAGCAATGACTTATCAGACAAAGATCTTATTACTAAAATCTACAGAACTCTGCAACCTTAAAACACCAACAACAAATAGCCTACTGATGAGGTGGACAAAAGACTTGAACAGAAGATTCACAAAGGAGGAATCCTAAATTACCAATAAAAATATTAGAAAATCGTCCTGCTCATTAGCTGTCCTGGAAATGGAAATCAAAACAAATATAAAATACCAACTAACGCTCAGAAGAATAGTCTAATTCAAAATAGCAGAAAACAACAAATGTTAGAGGGGATGTGGTGAGACAGGAACACTCATTCATTGCTAGTGGTCTTGTAGAGATGTATAGCCGCTGGGGAAAGTGTTTTGGCGATGCCTAAAACAGATGGAAATCAAGTTACCTTTCGACCCTACAATTCCACTAGTGTGCATATACCCAGTAGAAATAAGAAAGAGAACCCAATCAGACATCTGCACTCCAATGTTCATTGCTATGCAGTTCACAATAACAAATAATTGGGAACCACCTATTTATATCAATAAAGGAATGGATTTAAAAATTCTGATATATATGCACACCAGAGTACTACACATCCCTAAAAAATGGTGATGAAGAGATTAAGTAACTCATCTTATAAAAAGAGTTAGAAGATATCATGCTGAGCAAAGTCAGCCAAGCACAAAAGGACAAGGACAACATGAGTCCACTGAGGTAAGTTCAAACAGCAGAATGACATAGAGGAAAATATACATATAGCTCAGTTCCCAGGCAGAGGGCCAGATACTCTGGCAAGAGCCAGACAAAATCCAATGATGCACAAATTATTTTTTAAAGAAGATGAAATAAAAAATAGATACAGATAGTACCTGTGCTGAGAAACATCCCCCCACCCCACCCATTGCTTTTCATATGCCTGTGGCACACAGAAAGGTGGGAGAAGAAATGAGATGGCAATGGAGGACCAAGGCATTAATCCACTATGGAGAGGGTATGTTTTGTTGATTTTTTTGTCTCCACAGGAAAGGGAGAGACAGAGTAGACCTTATTCCAGTGTGCCAATCCTTGAGGGCAACATTCCTGCTCACAGCAGCTCATTCACAGAGAGTGCTGCAGGGCTGGCCTCGGCTCAAGGCTTGATGTCCCTCTTAGATGACAGTGCTACAGAGGACAGTACTTAAGAGTACTGTCCGGGGAGTGTAGCTGGTCTGACTCGCCCATATTGAGGCAAACCAAGAGGGTAGGGCAACATACTACCAATAGAAACAAAGCTTTCTGAAGTCCCTCAGGAATCACGATTATAGAAGTCTGACTTGGGATGGGGGTGGGGCAGTGCTTGACACCTCATCTTTACTGGTTGGGAGGTTATTTACAAGTGGGCAATACTTTAAATCTAAAGGCATAACAGGTGGGAATAGACCACTTCATTCCTGACTGCAGGAAGAGCAATGGGTCTTTTAGGAGGCATGCCCCTCGGTCACTAATGCTGAGGACTAAAATGGTATAAGTGTTGTTAGGTAAGCAGGTCCTGGGATAAGGAACCCTGAAAGTAAAGGGAATTGGACTGATGGAGTACAATAGAGCTTGATCACTATTTAACAGAGAGATACCCATGCATTCTGAGTCAGGACAACAGTTAGATTTGGAACTATTTGTTTTGTCTTTTTCTCTCTTTTTTTCTCCCCTTTTGGTATCTATCTATATAAGATAGGCAGGATAAGTGATCCTAAGGAGACAGGGATGGGATCTATGATTCTGGGGGGCTTGGGAGACAAGGAGGCAGGTTGAGAGGGGTGGTGAGCCAATAACTACAGAGACAGGAGAATAGGAAGGAATCTAAAATTGACAGTAAGGAGTATGCAGCATTCCTGGTTGTGCATAATCAACTGAAATGTATCAGAGAGGAATTACTGAGAGGTGAATAATGGGTAAACATGATAGTGGGACAAGAGAAAAGAAAAAAGAAGAAGATGAAAGAATAATAATGTAAAATTATATCTTTAGGTATAGATATGTGTATGTATGTATGTAAACATAAATATATACAGATAGGTCTATCTATTATCTATCTATCTATCTTTCTACTTATATATGTAAATTCAACAAGGAAGCAGATGGACTTTGGGCCTCTACTTAAAACTTACCTCAGTATAAGAATTTTTTGTTCAAATAAGGTGACACTATATGGTACTCGCCTCCTTGCATAATTGCTGGACAAAACGGATGCATAAGAAAATGTGGTGAAGAATGCTGATGGTACCCAGCTATTAAGAGATAGAGTGTCTGGGGTCTTAAAGGCTTTAAGTTAAACAAACAACAATCTAGCAGGGAAGCAACAAAGTTCACATGAAAGAAGCACACCATCCTGTGTGATCATGAGGTGTCTATGGGAAGACGTATCAGAAGTTCAAAAGCAAGCAGTCAAATTGCCATGAAGGACTGTGTACAAAGTGGAGACCCCAAATCCATCTGTAAGATAACTGGGCAGTCCCTCAAGGAAGGGTCAAATGGAAGGGATGACATATCCAGGGTGTAGTATAGCACTGATGAAACACATAACTATCCTCTAGTTCTTTAGTTTTTCCTCCACTTGCTATTCTGGTCCTAGTGTTACCTCATCAATCTTGTTGGACATGTATATGTTCATTTTTATAATTGATATCTTTGATGCATGAAAGCCAGGATGGTTGGCCCTTCAAAAACAGTGACAGAAGATGTGATTTCCTGAGGGTATGGCATGAGGGGGTCAGGAAGTGGAAAGGAAGAGCTGATAGCAATGAGCACTGTGTAACCCCACTCGAGGGAAAGGAATAAGATAATTGTAGGTGAATGGATACCTTGGATGGTTATATATATATTTAATAGGTAGGGTAGAGGAGGGAATGGATAAACAGGAGCTGATAGCAATGAGCTCAAGATGTAAGAAAATGTTTTGAAGCTACTGGTGGCAGCGAATGTACAACTGTGCTTGCTCTAATTGAATTATGGATTGTTATAATATCTGTAAGGTCTCCCAATAAAATGATTATTTTTTAAGTACATGGACTGTCAAAAGGATAAGCAAATCTGTCTTGGAATAAATAGAGCCCAAGAGTTCCTTAGGGGCAAGGATGGCAAGACTTTGTTTTACTTACTTTGGAAATGTTGTCAGGAAAGACCAGTCCCTGAAGAAAGCATCGTGTTTTGTAAAACAGAGGGGCAGTGACAAAGAGAAGAAAGCGCTTGGTGGTGTGGATTGATGGATTGACACAGTTGGCTACAACAATGGGATGAAGCACAGGAACAATTGTGAGGATGGCACAGTACCACAAAGGCTTTTGTTCTGTTGCCCATAGGGTCACTATGTGTTGGAACAGACTCACTGGCACCTAACAAAACAACAACCTCTGTAGAGAAATGAAAACAATACCCATTTTTCTCTTCATGTACAAAAAAAACCTCAGGATGGATCAAAGACATAAATATAAGCCCCTAGCTATAAAGTTCATCAATGAGAAAATAGGGAGAAAGTTAAGGGTCCCAGTTGGGGGGCATCGATAAACTATCAAATAAAATTAATGAAACATACACAGAAGAGAAAATAGATGACTAATACCTAATAAAAATAAAACATTTATAAGCATCAAAAAGGCATCGTCAAAAGACAGCCCAGTGACTATGAAACATCTTCAGTAATGATACACTGGACAAAAGGCTAATATCTAAAATCTATAAAGCACTGCATTAACTCAAGAATTTAAAAATCATACAAAGGATTCGATCTAAAGTCAGCAAGAACATCATCAGAAAAAAAAAATTGAAGTGGCTAATAAGCCCATGATAAAAATGCTCAAGCTCACTAGTCATCTTGGAGATGCAAATCAAAAGAACAGTAAGACATCACTTACACCCACAAGAGCCCAACTGAAAAACAGAAAACAGCAAATTCTGTAGAGGGTGTAGAGAAATCGGAACTCCCAGTGACTGCTGGTGCATCTGCAAATTTGTACAACTATTGTGGAAAGCAATATGGAACTATGCAAAACACCTGAGAATCATATTGCTACTCCATCCAGCAATCTCTCTGCTTGGTATGTACCCTAAAGAAATGAGACATAACATTAAGAGATGCATTCATGCACTCCTAAGTTAATTACAACACTGTTCACAACAGCAAGAAATTGGTAACATCCCAAAAGCCCATCAGTAGAAGAATGGATAAAGAAACTTTAAACCATACGCACAATGGAATAATATGAATAGCTATAAAACAATGATGAAACCACAAGCATCTGGAGATCTGCTTGAACCTGGGGAACATTAGGCTCAGTGAATTTAGTCAATCACAAAGAGACATATATTGTAAGAGACCACTGCTACAAATATAAACACTATGACTTTTTACAGGCAGTGACTCTCAGGTCATTCAATCATTCAATCTGGAATTCCAAGCAATGGGGTGGTTTGACTATCTTAAACTTATATCCTGCTATTACTCTCTTAAATTGTACACATAGAGACTACTTACCCAGGGCAGACTCCCTCCCACCTGGACAAGTTTCTTACTTCGGGGCAGAATGAAAATGCACTGAATAAGCCATGCCATGTGCCAATGCCTTATGGTTTCCCTAATTGGCAGGACACGCCTATATTGATATTCAGTGCACTTCAATGGAGATTCATGATCTAGATAAGAGGTGTGTATGTCTTTATCTAAGAAAATTATTACACTTCTGATTGGTGGGTAGAGCAGGCAGGGAGGGTGGAGGCATTGTCCTTGATACAAATGCTTGCCATTACTTCTATTCACCCAGCAACATGAGAACTCTCCCTGTAGTATATGGCTAACCATGCATTTTTAACAGTCTATTTAAAGGCCTTGGTGACCCAGACATCATTCTAGATGCTTCCTGGATTTTAGTTTGTTTTCTCTAAGTGTACAGGATACTACAGAGGCAACATGAGAGAGATCTGTGCTAGAAAGCCCATGAAGTGAAATGGATTTTACCTTAAACACACCAGTTGAAGATTAAAGGAACTGATAAACTTGTACTTAAAGCTTTAATGTCGCAGTGAGAGAAAAAGAAGAGAACTGCTACCCTGTCTGTGATTGAACTTTGGTTCAAACCTCTTGCTTTCGAGGTTGGCCAATCATAAGCAACATAAAGCGACCACATACTTGCTTTTTCTTACCTTTTTGTGACTTGCCTTATTTCTGCAGACACAGTCCTGTTGCACTGTTATTGAATTGTGTGTCCTGTGTCTAGCCATCATTGTTTTCTTAAACATGATGCAGACACTTAAAATTTCAAATATGCGAATGTGATAAACATGCCAAGTATTTGAGTCTGAAAAATGGAGTTGCGGTGGTGTAGTGGCTACACATTGGGCCGAGACCCACATGGTCTGCAGTCCAAAACCCTCAGGAGCTCTGTGGGAGAAAGAGTTGGCTTTCTGTTACCATAAACAGTTACAGTCTGGGACACCCACAGTGGGTCACTATGAGTCAGCCTTGACTGGTTGGCAGTGAGTTTTTGTTTTGTGTTAGTCTAAAAAGCTTTCCTGTATATGTATACGGTATTTGTATAGGGATTGCATTGAACCTACATAGTGCCATAGGTAGGAATGACATCTTTCCAATATCGAGTCTACTGATGCACGAGCATGGGTTATTTTTCCAAATGTGAACGGTCCTTTTGGTTTCTTCTACTAATGTTCTACAATTTTCCTTGTACAGATCTTTTTTAAAAATTAGGTATATCCCTAGATATTTCAATTTATGCTTGGCTCTTTTGAAGGGTACTACCTTCTTGATCTTTTTTCCTATGATCCCATCATTTGTATAACGCTCCCCAATTGACTTCTGACATCCTGTCACTTGAACTTGCATCCTCCCACTCTACCATATTGCTCTATTGCTCCAGCACTCCTATTGTGGAGCCTTTGGGGTTCTCAATATATACAATCATATCATCTGCAAATAAAGGTAATTTCACTTGTTGTTTTTCCAGATGTATTTCTTTGATATCCTTCTCTCACCTTATATTATTAGCTAGGACCTCCAGGATGATGCTGGATAAGAAGTGGGGACAATGGGTATCCTTGTCTAGTATCTTTTTCAGTGGGAATATTTTTGTCTTTTCTCCATTGATTGTAATGCTGGCTGTTGCATTTTCATATACAGCTTTAATTATATAAAGGCAATTTCCTTCCAGTTGTCTCTTCTTGGGTGTCTTATTTAGGAATGGGTGTTGAATGTGGTCAAATGCTTTTTCTGCCTCTATTGATATTATCACGTAGTTCTTGTCCTTTTTCTTTTCAATGTGACAGATAATGTTAATAGATTTTCTAATATTAAACCATCTCTGCATGCCTGGTATGAATCCCACTTAGTCATAGTGAATTATTCTTTTTATCTAATTTTGTATTTTATTGGTCAAGATTTTGTTAAGGATTTTTGCATCTATGTTTATTAGAGATGTCAGCTTATAGTTCTCTATTTGTGTCAAATTCTTGCCCAGACTTGATATCAGTGTAATACTGGCTTCAAAGAATGTGTTTGGGACTGTACTGTCCTTTTCTAAGTTCTGGAAGAGCTGGTGTAGAATTGGTGTCAGCTTTTCCCTGAATGCTTGATAGAATTCTTCTGTGAAGCCATTTGGGCCAGGGCTCTTTTTAGTTACTATTTCCTTGACCACCTTATCTATTTATTCTTTTGCTACGAGTCTGCCCAAATACTTGGCATCTAATGAGATAATCTGGGAAGGTTTTATTTTTCCACATATTTGTCCAGGTCTTCCAAGTTGTTGTATTCTTTGGAGTACAATTCTTCGCTGTGCTGTGTAATTAGCATTTGAATGCCATTGGGGTCCTTTGTAATTTCCTGTTTCATTCCTCAACCTTCATATTCATATCTGCCCTTCTCTTTTTTAGGTTTGCCAAAGGTTTGTCAATTCTGTTAATCCTTTCGATAAACCAACTTTTACTGAATTAATTTTCTCCATCGATTTTTGTTTTCCCACTAAGTTATCCTCACTCTTATTTTTATAATTTTTCTTTTGCTATTAGAAAGTCTATTCAGTTGCCTCTGCTTTGTAAAGGTTTTGTGAGAGGGTATTCACCATAAGTCTCTCTTCCTGCTTTAGATGCACATTTATGTCCATTAAGCAACTGCTGATAACTGTCTATGTTGCATCCCATAGAGTTTGGTATTTTGTATTCTCATTCTTACAGGTATCTAGGAACTTTCTAATTCCATCTGCATTTTGGCCACTACCCACTCTTTTGGAAGAAGTAAGCAATTCATCCTCCAATTTTTTGCCCATGTTTTTGTGGTTTTTAAAATCATTCTTTTGTTGATTTCCAATTTTATGGCATATGGTCAGAGAAGGAAGTCTGTGATTTTTACATGTTTGAATTTGCTCAAACGTATCTTTTGTCCCAGCCTTTGTTCTATTTTGAATACAGTGTTCTGAACTTGAAAATAATGTGATTTTTTTTTTTTTTGCTTTGAGTGGAGATTGTTGAATATGTCTATCAGGTTGAATTGTCTAATTTCAGAGTTCATTTCTGTAGCCTTTGTGTTGAGCTTCTTTCCTGATGATCTATCCTTCTGTGAGCACGGTCTATTGAAGTCTTCTACTATGATTATAGATCTTGTGGTTTCTTTTTCACCTTTTGAAGGATTTGATTGATGGATATCGCAGCTCTCTCATTGGGTGCATCTATGTTTATGGTTCTTGGTCTACTAACAAATTAAGCATTATAATGTCCATACTTATCTCATGTCCTTCACCTTGGAATCTATTTTGTCAGGGATTATAAGTGTGTCTCTGCATTTTTTTAAGATTGTCATTAGCTTGAAATATCTTCTCGCAGCCTTTGGTCTTCAACCTGTTTTTGTCTGTGAGCTTGCATGGTAACACAATGCTGAGTTTGTTTCCTAATCCAGCCAGGAAGTCTTGTCTATGGATGGGGAAATTCAGACACTCGATGTTCAGGGTTATTACATCCATCTGTGGATGCTTTGCTGTCATCTCAAACGTTTCGTGCTAGATATTTTCCTCCCTCTGTCCTTAGGACTGTGTTATATATGTGTGAGGTGATTCTTTTTTCCCCCTCTTTTCACCATTGGATCAAAGATGCCGTGAATATTTCATTAATTGCTCTGACTTCTGGATAGTGTTACACTATGTGTTGGTATCACATTTGTGTTCTGTGGGTGTCGCTCTTCTAAAAAATAGTGAGTTTGAAAGTCATTTTTGTAGCGCTCTTTTTCTTTTGTTGTTTTTTTTATGTGTTCTCTACATTTTTTCTGATCTGGGAAAACCCTTGCTTCCCCATAGAGATTTTGGCAGGATAGGGGAGTCTTGGTTTACTGTTATTCTACTTCAATTTTTGGAAGTATTTTCATAGAGAGTTTGGCAGGATAGAGGAGTCTTGGGTTACTGTTATTCTACTTCAATTTTTGGAAGACACTACTTCCTTCTCTCCTCTGCTTCATGGTTCCTGATTCTAAGTCTAAGCATATCCTTATTTGATTACCCTTATAGTTGACTGCATTTTTTTTCTCCAGCTGATCATATGATTTTCTTCTTTTTCTCAAAGATGGGCAATTTGACTTGTTGTGTTCTTCCTGGTTTTCAGTCTAATTGGTGTCCTCTCTGCTTCCTTGATGATTGTCTGATTCTCATTCATTAAATTGGGGAAATTTTCTTCCAGGAAGTCCCTCACTATCTTGGCTGTTGATTTTTTCATTATGTCAATTTTCTCTGGTAAGCCAATTATTCCAATATTGTTTCTTTTCATAGCATCGAACATTGCGCTCAGGTTTCCATCAACTACTTTGATTATCTTGTTTGATTGTCTTTCATGTTTGTTGAATTCTACTCGGCTATGTTTGAGGTTGCTGAGAAGAATCTCTTCATCTTTCAGCCTAGTGGTATGGTCTTTTACCGTTTGCTTTCCTTCTGATGCATTTACCCTTAATGCTTATATTTCTCTTTGGTAAGCAGAGTTTGTCCTCTCTATTTTATCATTCATTTCCTTTATTGATTCCCTCATAACCTGTATGACTCTAAGCAGCATACTGAAGATCTCTTTCTTTCAGTGGCAGTTCAAAGTCTCCCTCTTCTATTCATGTTGTTAGTTCCAGGTCCTTCTCAGACATTGGGTTTGGTTTCTCTTACTTCTTGTAGTGGCTGCTGATGTCGTTTGCTGGTGAGTGGCATTTTGGTGCAGCTTGGTGCCATATTCCTGGGAGTCCAGGAGCCTTGTTTTTCTTTTTCTCTGAGGGTAGTAAGACTGATACTAATAACTACCTAGGCCAGCTGTGATGTGGATTTGAGTTGCATCTCTATCTCACTAGGGATGATGTTCTCCCAGGGAGTGGGAGTTATCTATTTTGAGGGCAGTGTGGTGATTCTCTCAAGCAATGCAGGTGGGGCAATCACAAGGAGCAGGGTGGTGCTCTTCAAGCCAATCCCACGCAGTGCAGGCCATTTCTCACAGACTGCTCAGGGGCGGCGGCGGGGGGGCGGGGGGGGGGGGTTGCTACTCAGGGGATGTGGACACAGACTGGTCACAATTGCTAGTCAAGAGAATCTGCTCTAGGCTGACCATGAGCAGCTAGGAAGGAATTGGGCATGCTGGGGGAAAGGGAATCTCAGTGTGGTGTCACTGCATTCCCTGTGGGGAAAATCCATATGAGAACTCTAAATCATTCCCTCAGTGCCATGATCTGAGTCTAAGTTCCAAGGTCCCTAATTTTGCCTGCTTTCCTAGATAGACAGGGCTTCAGCCAGCACCAGAGAGAGAATAACTATGACACGAGGAAAGGGAGACACATTCAGTGATGCAGAATGCAGGAACATCACAGGCTGGTGGGTGCAGAGTCCCATGAATTCAATGGCCATGGCTCTGGCTGGTATCCCTGTTACCCAATAGCAGGAAAGTGAAAGCAGAGAGAAAAGAGAAGTTCCTGGTACTTTGCTTATGAGATGGTCATGTCCACAAGGAAGTACCAATAGTCTGTGACCTGATTGACAGGCTAGCCTCCACCCCTACACTTCTGTAGCTTCAAATTGACATGAAATTATGTAACTACAATATTTACATAGTTTACTATATGCATAAATAGCTCACATGAAACACTAATTCTTTTAGTCCTACATTTTAAATAATGTATTATGTAACCATTGCTACAAATGCTGACTACTTTAATTTTATACTATCTTTGATATCTGGAAAGCATAGTTTCCTCAATTTCTTCTCCAGATTTGCTTTTCCATATTACTTTGGAATTGGTGTTTGGATTCTATTATAGTTTTTATTGGGATTTGTACTGGGATTGTGTCAATGTATAAATCAATAAAAGAGAATGGTTACATTTGTTATGAATCTATATTTAATCATTGTATAACTTTGCTTTTATTTTGCCCTTTTTTTTACAAGTTTTTAAAAATCTTCCTGTTTTCTCTCGCGCGCTTTATCATTCTCAGAAACTTTATTCTTTGAGATATTGTTATGGAAAATATTTTCTATAATCATACTTTCTGAATTATTGTTATATAAAAGTGAAATTGATTGTGCATATTGATTTTACAGCTTACAATCACATTGTTAAGCTCTCTTATTATTACTAATAATTTATCTGTAAATATTTTTTGCTGTTCTATATAAGCAATCATAATATCAGAAAATAATTTGTTTTGTTCGTATCATCCTGATCCTTTTGCTTTGAAATTTCCCTTTCCTTATCTTAATTTCCTGTGCTAGGATCACTAGAATGATATTACCTGCAAGTGGTGATATTGATCAGTTTTCCTTCATTTTGATTTTTGAAGAAAACATTTCAATGTAGCTGTTCATAAGATAGTACATTTTCTATACTTTTGTTATCCTTGATGCTTTCCTTTATCAGCTTCAGAAAGTATCTGTTTTATTTAATTTAATTGGACTTTTATCAGATACCAAAATTACATTTTACCCAATATATTTTCTGTATCTACTGAAATATTTTAGAGCTGTTGTCCTTTTAATCGGTTTATGTTACAAGTCACCTTAATAGGTGGCTTACTATTGAATTAAACATGCGTTTCTACGATAAAACCAATTTGATAAACTGCTGAATTTATTTACTAAAAGTTAAATGATGCTGCTGAAGAGTGCTGAATAGTGTGTAGACTGTTAGAAGCAAAAACACATTGTTCTTGGAAGAAATCGAGCCAAGATGTTCCTCAGAGGAGAGAATGATGTGACTTCTGCTTCCTTATTTTAGAAACACCTTCAGGAAAGGACATCACCCTTGTAAAGTCGAGGGTTAATGAAAATGAAGGAAATCTCCAGTGAGATGGGTGGACAGAAATGACTCACGGTGGACTGAAATAGAACACCAATCACAACGATGGCCCAGGACCACCATTACCATGAGTCAGAGCTGACTCAGCTGAATTAGACATCAAGGCTTTGGTGCATTCTCTGGCGGTACAAATGGTTAACATGGTTGGTTGCTATCATAAGGCTGCTACAGGAAACTTGAAGTCCACTCATAAGAAAGCCCCAGTGACATGCTTTGGAAAAATCCGGCATTGGAAACTATGGAGAACATTTCCCTCTACTATGACCCACTTCTGGAAGCCATGATTGGATTTGACAGGAGGGCAACTGTAAGGGGAACAAACCCAGACGCTTGATATTTGCTGTGTGTTCACAGTTCTATGGTTATATTGAAGGGATTGGAATGATTTCCTTTGTATGTGTTTGTGAGTAATAATAGACATGTCACAGCCCCTCTATTAGCACACATTTGTCTACAAACACAAATGTTTTGGGACTGAAAATCTCTAAGACTCTTTTTGAGACCTTTCTTTTATTTAACTGTTGAAGGCTACTAAGCCTGTTTCCATGGAAGAGCAGCAAAGCTAGTAATAAATATTCATGGGTACAACATTCAACCAATTGCAGATATATACTTACGCTATGTTGATGTATACCTACCCTAGTTGCCATTCTTCTAGATTGAAGGCATTGCCTACATAATGTCTCAGAGCTTCTTAATTGTACAAAGGAAAACTGTTCAAGGAGATTTCTTTTACTGGATTCTTTCCATTTTCTGTCTCTAACAGTGTTTCCTCACTTCTCACTCCCCTCACTTCTCCAAACAGCTATATCCACTCAGATTCTTGTTTCAGCGTGTTTTGGAGAGGGAGAAGCGTCTTCCCTATAGAGCCATCTGGAGATCACTTTCCCATTGAGAAAGATTCTGAAACTTTTCGAATGTTTAATGGTTTTTAGCGAAGTTTATATTCTAATTTTACTAGGAGCAGTTTGCTAATTTATATTTTTGCCTTTTTTAATTGCATAAAAATTCAAACATATTTAAGTAAAGTTTCTCATAATATCTTTCTATCACATTTTAATCTCAGCTATTCCTCTTCTAAAGGCCCCCTTTAAAAACATTCTCATTTATGCTTTACCATATTTTCTTGATAACAATTGCTTGCCAGTTTGGGTAACATTTAAAATAATTGAGTTAATTAAATCCTTAATTTTTGCTCCCTTTTAAAAATATTTCCTTCCTTCTTTTTCCTTAGGCTAATTCTGTAGTTATTTTCTTAATTTTACAAATTGAAGCCCTTTAAGCGCTTTTGCCTTATGTCTCAAATATTAAATAGCAAAATTTTGAGGAGGGGAACAGGGTGGGAGGGAAGCCATCATATTCAAATCCTGTTTTGTTTTGTTTGCGTTTGTGTTTTCCTTTGCTTCTCGCGTGAAAAAAAATCAAGCAAACAAAAATAATTTATGTCAGATCATTCCTCTTCTCAAAATCCACTCATGGTTTTTCATCTCTTCAGATGTAAAGACAAGGCTTTCTCCTTCTATAAAGAGTACAGTCTTGGAAACCCACAAAGGCAGTTCTCGCCTGTCTCCTCCAGGGTCGCTATGAGTTGGCATTGGCTCGATGGCAGTGAGTGTGGCTTTTTGTTCTTTGAGTGAGAGTCAAAAAGAAAGTCATCCTTAAAATGGATAGAAAATTGATGTCAGTTTCAACTCTTTGACATCATTTTTGAACACCATATATGTAGCTTACTTCATGCCATTTCTATCCATTTCTTTCTGTCTCCAAGCTCACCCCACATGCTTCTGCTCCCAGGTTATCCCTAGGTTCTCTATTGGAATCCCATGTCCAGCATATCCACAGGACGGTTATTTCCCTTTCAGCCTGGCCTCAATGGTGATCTTCTCCGGAGAAGGGCCTCGACCACTCTGTCTCTAACACTAACCACACGGCCTTTCTCAGTTTGTGTTTCCCCCCAGCATTGACCTATAATAATACACTGTATTTTTGCTCATTCATCCTTGACTCTCGTTCTAGAATTCAAATTCCATCAGAGCAGCTATTTTTGTCGTTTTGCTCACTGCTGTTTCCCCAGTGCTCACAGCAGAGCCTGGCACACAGTGGGCACTCAGTCACTATTTTTGAATGAATAAATTACCTGTCATAATTATGAGTCAACCCAATGCTTATTATATTGATTAATGAGCTGCAAAATGTATAAAACGTAGCAAGGTGCATATAAGCCGCCAAAGTAATGTAAACATAGTGACACTGTGAGGGAGATTGCCCACTAACTATAAGATCTTAGATTTGTCCTTTAGTCATTTGTGATATCGCTGTCTTTCCCTGTAAAATGACAATGTTGCATAAAGTGTGCTTCTTCAAAAATCAATAAAAAAATCCTTATCTGGACGGTGATCAAATTCCTCTATAGTGGAGGCAGAGGGGCATTTGGTGGAAGATTCTAGAGCATCTCTAAACACTTTCACCTTATGTTTGTTTGTTTTAGTTCCGCTTTCCATGAAATATTTTGTTTTATTTGTATCAGCTAGACTGTTTCTAAAATAAAAAATGGAGACTCATCTACCAAAGTGGCCTCAATTCTTCCAAGACAGATTTGTTTGGTCCTTTGGTCAGAAATCTTTGGTACTTTCAATATTCTTCAGCAGCACCACCATTCAAAGCCATCAGTTTTCGGTCTTCCTTCTTCGATGTCCAGCATTCACAGGCCCATGAAGCAATCGAAAGCATCATGACTCTGGTCAGGGGCACTTTAGTCCTCAAAGGTAACATCTTTGCTTTTAAAGTGGTCTTATGAAGCTGGTGTGCCCCATGCAATTAATCTTTTAATCTCCTGACTGCACTGATTGTGAATCCAAACAAGACAAAAACCTTGAAAACCTCAACATATTCTCCACTTATCATGATGTTTCCAGTTGGTACAATTGTGGGGATTTTAGTCGTTTTTGCATTGAGTTGTAATCTATACTGAAGACCGCTATCCTTGTTCTTCACCAATAAGAACATCAAGACCTCTTATACAGAAAGCAATGTGTGTCCTCTCCATAGCACAGGTTATTAATATGCCTTTCTCCAACTCCACTGCTGCATTCTTCTAAATATAATCCAACTTCTCTGATTATTTGCTCAGCATGCAGATTAAGTAAATATAGTGAGGGGACACAACCTTGATGCACCCCTATGCTGGTGGTAAACTGCGGAGTACGCCCTTGTTCTCTTAATAAAAATGCCTTTTGAACCATGTACATGGGTTTTGAGTTTTCATTGCCATCCTCCACCTTCTGCAAATCAAGTGCTCAGAATTTAGTACGTTATCTGTCTCTAGTCTTGGATTTTATTTTTTATATTCCTTGGATCACACAGGTTAGTGTGCCTCACCCATGTGGATTTAGCTAACACTTAACTTAATTGGCTGCTTGTTTTAAGACAAGACCTTAAGACCACAGATACTGTTCTTTCTGATAACTGGGCACCATCTGATTCTTCAACATACTTTACTATACACCCATCCATATTATCAGTGATTTATTTATGATGTCAAGTATTGAGTAGGGTCACTTCATTAGAATAAATTATTCTTAGATTATGGTTTGCAATTAAGTGCAAGCTCAAATGTATTCATATATCTATAATCTGTATATGTCCGTGGTCCACTTTAAAGATATCATTATAATTTTAATGGAGAAAATTATAAATACTCCAAATATAGCACATGGTAATTCTACTGATAATATTATTAATTTAGCCATTTGTATGGATTTTTAGATACTGTTAAGTAAGGAAAATCATACATGTATAGGGCAGCTTTATTTAAATAAAACACATGGACTGTTGACTTTTTCTCAGGCTCCCTGCAACACTCCACATTTTGCCCATGGAATCCTTCACTGTTGCACAGTGAGGCTTGCTTTTACTGTTCCTGGTTTCTCTCAGCTTGATTTCCTAAGGACAGATATTTTCACACTTCATTGTAATAATTTATTTTTCTTCTTGGAAAATTTTTGAAGTCCTCTGTTCAGCTCTTCTATATCATTATGTCTTCTGAAACTTTAGCTGCTCTACATGTAAAAGCAAGTTCAGAGATGCTTCGGACAGTCTTTGCTTTCCTCCCTGTGTTTTTAATGATATTTTCATTCCTTAATGTAAGATGTCCTTGATGCCATATCACAACATTCCTGGTCTTTAGTCTTTAGCATTTAGTGCATATAACATATTATTGATAGTATCTAAATTTAGGTGTGATATACCCAAGCTTGTATTTTGGCGCCTGTCAGCTGATTTTAATTTTCTTAAACTTCAATTTGAACTTCGATATGAACAACTGATGATCAGTTCTGCAGTCTACTGATGTCGTTGTTCTGGCCAATAAAATTGAGCTATTCTATCCAGTGTGTCTTTCTATAGATGTAAGTCATTTAATTTCTGTATTCCACTTCACACTGTCCCCATGCATAATCATATTTTATATTGTCGAGAAAAAGATATTTCTAATGAAGAAATAATTATCCCTTCAAAAATTTTACCATTTAATCTCTGTATCAATTCTCTCATGGAGGTAATATTTTAAAATAACTTATCCTTCTTGTTTTCAAATTTCTCTTTTTAATCACCAGATAATATCAATGCATCTTGATTACATTATTGATCATTTTTTAAGACTGCAGCTATGGTAAGGATTCACTTTCTTCATCTTTAACATAAATGGCTGGTCTGTAAATTTTCATAATTGTCATATTTACTGGCCTTCCTTATAGGTATACGGGTATTTTCCTCTCACTGACAATATTGTCCTTCAGAATAAATCTTGAAGTGTTTCCTTTTAAACAATGGATGTGACTCCTTTCCTCTTCAATTTGTCATCCTTAGCATAGAAGACCACATAGTAAATAACAACTCAAGACTATGAGTGTGGGTACCAAGCAGGATGGTGGAGGATGTGGACAATGTTCATAATCAAAGCAATGGCCTTTATTTCTAGGAAGATGAAGCATCTTCCTTAACATTTTAATAAAGTCAAGAGACCAAGTAGTGATGGGATGTAATGAGAGGGGCTGCTACAGTGTGGGAAGGCTTTTGCTTACACAGCAGCCGAGTAAGCTATGGGAACAAGAAGAAACCTTTCATGACTGGCTTGGCCTAAGTTTTGACCACCCCTATTGTGTGCTCCGTGTTAGGCAAGTTTGTATTCTTTCTCCCGGCACATTATAGCAGTAGTTGCAATAAATAAACTAAAATAAATAAATAAAAAGAACCGTTTAAGAGATTTCTAAGTGCAGTAAAACCAAGAACATGCACGTTAAAACTGCTACAGACTAGCAGACTTCACTCTCCAAGTCTTAGTCTGTTTATTTGTTTGTTTGTTTGTTTGTTTTTTGTGGTTGGGTAACATCCAGTCCGTTTCAATTCCTGGTGGTCTTTGTAGAAGTGAACATAATTCTGCTCGCTCCTGTGCCACCCTCACAATTTTTCCTGTACTTGAACCTGTTGTTTAGGCACTTCTTGAGGGCCTTCCTCATTTTTGCTGCTCCTCTGTTTACCAAGCATATTGTTCTCCAGGGGCTCTTTAACTATATCCAAAGTAGGGGAGTTCAAGTCTCCCCATCCTTGCCTCTAAGGAGCATTCTGACTATCCTTCTGCCAAGAAAAGTTTGTTTGTTCTTTGGACCATTCATGGTATTTTCAAAGCTCTTTGCCAGCTCAATAATTCAAATTTATAGATTCCTCTTTGTTCTTTCTTATTCAATGTCCTTCTTTCACATGCAGAGGAGATTGAAAATAGCATGGCATGGGTCAGGTACACTTTTGTCACTGAAGTGATATCCTTAATATAATCAATGCTTTTAAAGAGGTTTTGTGCAGCTGATTAGCCCAATGCAGTGCATGGTATGACATCATTGACCATTGTTTCTGTGAGCATTGACTGTGGATCTAAACAAGGTACAAGCCTTGACAACTTTAAATTTTTCTCTCTTTATACTATTTTACATCATGCTACCTATTGGTCCAGTTGTGAGAATTTTGGGGTTTTTTTTACATTAAAAGTAAATAGCCGGGTCTGAAAAATGACTCATATTATTTTGGGAGCTGGTAAGACCTAGGTCCCTGGAACAGGAAACAGGTTAGAGACCTCTGCTAGCTCAGCAGTATCTCAGGGCTTGTTTATGCAAAATTACAGGTCAGCCGGTGGGTTGAACATCTGTAAGCTCATGTCCCAGGAACCGGCAGTCAAGTGAAATAAGATTAAAGCATGGGGCAGCACAGGGAAGCTTGGCCCGAGCATTCATTTTTATAAAACAGGCAGGCCACACCTCTATGAAAGCTCACATTTCAACTGATGGGTTGATTGCATCAGAACAAACAATGGAACACAATTACAGTATAATACAATATGGGAGAGCAAATTTCTTCCAAACTTCTGAGAACCCCAGACTAACCAAGTTGAAACGTAACCTTCACGATCTCAAGGAGCTCGGAGTAACAAGATCAACAGAAACTCCCGAGGTGTTTAGACGTTCAACCCGACATGTGGCTGGGACACCTTTCATAATGACAGTGCAAGAAGAGAAATGACTGGACCCTCCAATCCAACCTTCTCATGGGAGAACCAAGTCAGAAAGTCACGTGGATAGTCAGTGACTGGGAAGACAGTAGGGTCTAGACTTCCAGATGAAGATATTTTATTCTGCAAAATGTCTTGCCCTTCAGAGATAATCCTTGAAAGGTGATCTGCTCTTCCCTTCAGTTCTGAGCTCCTCCACTTGTCTTTTCTTATTCAGAACATTAAAAAAAAGTATTAGAAGGGAGCACTGTACTAGGAGCTAAAGGTGTGGATTAGAAAAATGTCTCTTTTCATGGCTCTTATTATTTTAGAAAAATCACTATATTGGGAGCTCAGTTTCCTCCCTTATAAGTTAAGATCTGTGTTGTCTATGGTGGTAAGGTCTTTGGTGGGCCTAACATTCACAGTTGGAAGCATTCAGATTTTTAAATAGACCCCAATCTGTCTGCTTAATGGAAGGAGTGGTGGGGACAACGCAAAGAAAGACCGTGCTGTGATATTGTATTAGCATCTTGCCCCTTGGCAGCTTTGGGATAAGTGTGTTCTTGTTAAATTAGGTGGTACCATCTTAGTTAGGCACACAGAGATGTAATGTTTGCTAATTGAACTATAAAAATAATAATTACCTCTGATTTAGAGAAATGCAAAGTCACTCGGAAGTGAGCTCTGATTGTATAAATGGAAGCAGGTCTCATCAGAACTAAACCAGATTAGAAGGAAGGCCCTTCAATTCTGTCTGGTGGAACTGCCAGCAATGAGGTGCTTTCTGAATGTGCAGCCTCACCTCTCCCTCCTACATTTCGCAGGGGTTTGAGGTGTGGGAAGGATAAATGACCTGTGAGGTGTGGGAAGGATAATCTGAGTGACCTATGTCCTAGAAGATTGGGATCTCTTTAACCAACACTTGCAAATGTGGTGAAGGGAATATTGAACAAAATGCTGTCCCAGAGACATTTTCCCTTCGTTAATTTTTTCCCAAAAGTTTTATTGGCATATAATACAATCATACAATTCAATAGTCCAATCACATCAAAAAGATTTGCACACTTATCACTACAACAGGATAGAGAACATCTTGTTCATTGTTGATAATGATAAAAGCTTATCATTATTAGCTCCCCATTTTGCCCCAACTTCCCCTTCCCTGCATTCAAGGAACTGTTCATTCATTTACTGGTTTCATAGATTTACCTATACTGAATTGCATATACATAAAAACATTAGAAGCAAAATTACAAAGATGACCATGTAAAACAGATGAAGACCGCAATGGAAAGAAAGCAGAAAATATTAAAAACAAGAAAAAATTAAATGGATCATTAGGGAGATCAAATGGTAGGATGCTAAATTTTTTAAAAACATTTTATTAGGGGCTCATAAAACTCTTATAACAATCCATACATATACATACATCAATTGTATAAAGCACATCTGTACATTCTTTTCCCTAATCATTTTCTTTTTTTCCTCCTTTTCTTTTTTTACATTTTATTAGGGGCTCATAAAACTCTTATCATAATCCATACATATACATACATCAATTGTATAAAGCACATCCGCACATTCCCTGCCCCAATCATTCTCAAAGCATTTGCTCTCCACTTAAGCCCTTTGCATCAGCTCCTCCTTTTTTTTTTCTGTAGCAATCCACCTTCCAATGCATTCTGTATAGAAGCAAGACTACTAGCATTCCTGCTCCATGGTCAAGGGGGATTCGCCGGGGACTTAAACCATGTTTATGCCCCCTTCATTCTTTTTAACTGAAACAAATTTAGAATTGGGCAAAAGGGAGATAAAATATTGAATTTTAACCTAACTACATCTGTCATAATCAATTTTCCAATATTCTCTGTCTGATAACAGGGTTGTTCACATTACTCAACTATTATCAGAAGGGATTCACCAGAAGCATAATTGATGTGTGGATCCTACAAGTGGATTTTGGGCTTCCACAGTCACCCATAGCCTGCTGCAAACCAAGTGTTCCCAATTTAAACACAGATACCATTCCCGACTTTGGATTTGGATTATATTAGATACAATCCTTAAATCACACAGATAAGTGTGCTTCTTCCATGTGAATTTAGTTGATGCCTCACTTAAATGGTTCCTTATTTGACTTTTTTCCCTATTCACATGGCCAGCTTACGATTTTGTTTAATGGTCTCTAGGAGGCTTTTAAGGGACCCTAATGGCACAATAGTTACATGATTGCTACCAAAAGGTTAGTTACATGATTGAACACAGCTAGTCGTTCCATCATAGAAAGAATTGTTGCTGTGCACCGAGAAAATTACAGCTCAGAGAATCTTCTCTGCCACCCTGGATTGCTATGAGAGAAAAGCAACTCAAAAGCACCAAAGAAGAACAATCAAGAAGCTTTCCTGCCCCGAAAACTTATGCCAGCTACCCTAGACATTGAGTTCCTGGAGGAGATCTTGGGTAATGCCAATGGTCAATATGGTTGTTTGCTGAAGGTTGAAATCTTGAGTTGGTCCAGGCATGCTTTCAGGGAAAGGCTTGATGATCTACTTCACAAACATCAGCCACTAAGAATCTACGGACCAGAATTCTACCCTCTGATATACTTGAGTTCATCATGAGTTGGAATCAACTTGGTAGCAAGTTTAGCTTTACTCAAGGTATGAATTCACTTTCTGTGATACCGAATGAGAACACAGGGGAACATACAGTATCTAAGCCCAGCCCAGCAGGATCTGGAGAAATGTAGATGAATGGCAGTGAGGTGCAAGCTATGGACTAAAAACTGAGTCTCCCCAAAATATGTGCTGAAATACTAACCCATGTACCTGTAAATATGACCCTATTTAGAGACAGGGCTTTCTTTTGTTATGTTAATGAGATATGTCTTTGTAGGGTATATGCTCAGCTTAATCACTTCTCAGATTAAAAAAAAAAGTTTTGCTTTGTGTTTTGAAAGCATAATAGATCCAGAAACAAAAACAGAAAGGAATGAAAGATGTCAGGTCATTCTGTCAAGCTCACCTTCACAACATGATCACGGAAGACAAAACGTGAGCATAAGTAAATGTGGTGAAGAAAGCAGATGGTGCCCAGCTATCAAAAGATATAGTGTCTGAGGGCTTACAAGCTTGAAGATAAACAAATGGTCATCTAGCTCAGAAGCAACACAGCCCAAATGGAAGAAGCACACCAACCTCTGTGATCATGAGGTGTAAAAGGGATCAGGTACCAGGCATCTAAGACCCAGAATAAAATCAAAGCCAATGTGAAGGAACGTGGGAGGCATGGAGTGGAGAACCCTCACAGAGGGGTCACTGGGAAGAGGTGAGTCAGTCAGGGTGCAGTATAGCACCGATGAAACATACAACTGTACTCTAGTTCTTTGGTGATTTTTCCTTCCACTATCTTGACATCCATTCGACTTTACAAATCAGATTAATTCAGAACATGCACACTGTTACAGATAAGAGGGAACCCAGGATATATAACGCCCCCAGGGCCCACCAGAAGAGTAGAAATACCAGGAGGATTAGGGGAGGGTCGGGGAGAAAGGGGGAATCGATCATAAGGCTCAGCCTATAGCCCACTCCCAGGGGGATAAATAATGGAAAAGTAGGTGAGGGGTGACCGAGAATGATATAAGATATTAAAATAATAATCTATAACTTATCAAGGGTTCGTGAGGGAGGGTGGGTGTGGGAGGGAAGGGGAAGAAATGGGGAGCTGATATCAGGGGCTCAAGTAGATAGAGAATGCTTTGAAAATGATAGCGGCAAATGTGCAAATGTGCTTGCACACTGGCTGAATGTATGGATTGTGAAAAGAGATGTAAGAGTCCCCAATAAAAGTAAGAAAGAAAGAAGAAAGAAAGAAAGAAAGAAAGAAAGAAAGAAAGAAAGATGCCAGGTGAAGGCCTATCTAGAAGTAAAGGCATACCAAGAACTTCAGAGGAAACCAGAAAAGGGGAGAGAGGCCTATAGAAAGAATCAACACAGCTTGGGCTCTAATTCAAATTAACTTCCATAACTGGGAGCAGACAAGTTTCTGTTACTTAAATCCACTCACTTGTGCTTTTTGTTTCATGGCAGTGACCTCATGCCAGCTCAGGGAGCTCACTTGAGGAGAATGAGCTGGCCTCAGTCCCTGCTGTGCCCACAGAGCAGGTGGGGCATCTGAGATCACACCTTCCACCAGTTCTGATCAAAGACGAGCAATTCAGGGTGGGACACTGGGTTGCACTATGAAGAAACAGGTCAGATGGGGCTTGGAGCATCCCTTTCTTGAGACCTCTTTGCATTAGCTGTTCATTTAACCCTATCTCAGGTTTTACTATTATTTTATTGCTGTTTTCTAACTATGTAAGGAGCTCCTTCAGGGAATCTGTTTATTTGTTATTTTCCTGCTGACTTTTACTCAAGTCTAACTTTGATTTGAACCAACAATGATGGTGAAGAGATGATTGTTGTTTGCAGTATTTGATTGGTTGCATGATTTAAATTAATTTCTCCAGGCCCAGTTTACCAAAAATACTCCTAGAAACTTAGGAAAGAAATCATTTTGTCATCTATCCTAAGATAGGTGTGAATTTTGTTAGGGCTCCTTGTCGGAATTATTTTCAATGAGTCCTTTTATTATGCAACAAATTTTCTTTAGAGACCCCCTTCCTCCTGCTTACAGCTCTCACTTGGTTCTAATTTCAGCACAAGCTGTGCCTTCACGAGTTTCTGTAAGATTTCATTTCCCTTTTATCTCTAGCCCCCTCCCCAACGAGATCATACCATTTTTTCCCCAGAATGCAAAATATAGAAACAAGCATCTGTTTGGACAAAATCAGCTTTCACTTGTGAAAAGTGGATGCTTTGTAAAATCACAAGCAACAAGAAAAATGTCACAAAATGGAACCAACTGTTGGAGGGATAATAAAATCTCACTCCCAAGTTAGTTGGGCTAAAGGAAAGACTTTCTAAAGATTAACTAGGCAGGGCATGTTCAAACTTTAGTTTGGCCATTAAATTTCAGCCTCCATCACTTGGTTTATGCCCTCGATCCCTGAAACTTGATTTTTCAGTGTAAAAGGAAGACTAACAGATTCCTATTCTACTTTTCGCTGTGAAGAGAGATTCAGGGTCAACCATGTGAAAAGGGGAGGTTTGAGTTCTCGTTTTCACAAAGTGTTATTTCAAAGGTTGCTCTGTTCACTCAAACAGGTTTTCCAGACCCTCACTGTCAAATATTAATGCCGTGAGGCATTCCCATCAGGCAAAGATAATAGGTCTGCAATCCCAAATAAGTGATGCTTTACGAATATTTGTCTCTTTGGTTTCTCGGTCTTTTCATCCTTTAACATTGAACTCTACAACCCTGTTGGACAATGGACTTGTCTGGAAGTTCCTATAATTAATCATTGGAATGAAGGTAAATTGTTGTATCTGTGTTATTTGAAATGCTTGAGCTAAAATGCCCGCCACGAGTCAATTAGTTGAACACACATTTACTGGGTATCAGAATCCCATAGGCCACGTGTCAGATGAGAGGGAAAGAACACGGACCTCGATGAGTATTTGGGAGTGTGGAGAGAGAGGCAGGAAAGCTTCAAATCATGCCATCGGTGTTTATAAAGTGATTCAAGGATGATGGATTCAACAAGGGTAGAAACTCTGTTTCAAAGACATGCAAAAGGGTATTTTACCACGGTCTTGGCACTTTTTCCCTTAGGGCAGTGGTTCTCAACTTGTGGGTAGTGACCCATTTTGGGGCTCGAATGAGCCTTTCACAGAGGTCACCTGATTCATAACAGTAGCAAAATTATAGTGAAGAAGTAGCAACGCAAATAATTTTATGGCTGGAGTGGGGTCACCACAACATGAGGAACTGTATGGAAGGGTCGCAACATGAGGAAGGCTGAGAACCACTGCTTTAGGGGATGAAAGAAAGTAAATGAATCACTGTGGGAGATACCTTCTCCTCAACTCCTGTGTGCACCATCAACAGCTGTTTGACTCTGGTGTTTACACGTAGTGACGCTAACATGGCAGTTGCTCGTATTTGACTAATAGTCTCCTGAGAAGCAAAACAAACTGGATTACATGAAGAAGGATTCAATAGTAAGGCTGAAGGAGGTCTTATAATTACCAGTGAGGTGGATATGATACATCTTGTTTGCTGAAAGTGCGAGAACTTGAAACACTTGCTGATGAAGATCAAGGATTACAACCTTCAGTAAGAAATACAACTTGAGTAAGGAAAAACAAAATCTCCACAATCAAATGGACTACATCTATGGAGAAAGATGATAGAGAAGTTCAATATCAGCACCTGAAACCAGGCCAGAGGCTGATTGTGGACCTGACCACTAATTGTTCATGTGTGAGTTCAGGTTGAAGGTGAAGAAATTTAAAACAGGTAGAGTAGAGTGAAAATAAGACCTTGAGTCTATCCCACATGAATTTTGAGACCATCTCCAAGGCAGATTTGATACTTTAAACATTCGTGAGAGAAGATCTGATGAGCTGGGGTAAGACAGCAAGAACAGCACTCGAGAAGAAATGGAAGGCCATTCAAAAGAAAGGCAAGAAGGAAAAGAGCAACGTGCATGTGAGAAGATACTCTGAACATGTCTTTCGTTGTGGAGTAGCCAAGGCAAGTGGGGAGAAGGATGAAGCCAACAAGCTGAACAGGACATTTTAAAGGGCATCTTGAGACGACACAGTAAAATGTTACCATGAAATATGCCATGATCTAGAGTTAGAAAAGCAAAAATGATGGGCACATATAAAAGTGAAAGAACTCAAGACAAAATCCAAGCCTCGAAGTGGGATGTTCTATAGGCAAACTATTGAATGATAAAGGAATCAAAAGAAGATGGACAGAATATACAGAGTCATGTACCAAAAATAACTAGTTGAGATTCCACCACTCCAGGAGTTAGCATATGACCAAAACCCAGTGGTACTGAATGTAGAAGTTCAATAAGTACAGACCGGATTAGTCAAAAACAAGGCTCCAAGATTTGGTGAGAAATCAATTGAAATATATTCACAAGCTGATGAAACACTGGAAACACTTGCTTGTCTATGGCAGGAAATTTGGAATATAGGTACTTTATATTCCAACTGATTGGAAGAGATCCCTGTTTGTACCAATTCCCAAGAAAGGTGACCCAACAGAGCGCTTAAATTATAGAACAATATCATTGTTGTCATATGCAAGTAAAATTTTGCTGAAAATCATCCAACAATGGATGTAGTGCTACATTGTCGGGGAGCTGCCAGAGGTTCAGGCCATATTTTCAGAAGTGAGCATGGAACCAGTGATTTCTGCTGTTAGATAGATCTTGGCTAAATAGTGAAAAGATGTTTACTGTGTGTGTTTTTTGTTTGTTCGTTTTTACTATGCCAAGGCATAGGACTGTGTGGATCATAATAAATTATTGATAGATTTGAGGAGAACAGGAGTTTGAAAACACTTCATTGTGCTCATGGCACTTGGCCATAGATCAAGAGGCAGTTGTACAAATAAAACAAGGCAATACTGCACAGTTTAAAATGAGTAAAGTGTACGCTGGGGTTGTAAACTCTCACAATACTTATTAATCTGAATGCTGAAAAAATCATCAGAGAAGCTGGCCTATATGAAGTTCAATGTGGCATCAGGGTTGGAGGAAGGTTTATTAACAAGTTGGGATACACAGAGGACACAACCTTGCTTTCAAGATCAAAGTTGTCCAGAATTTTGTCTAACTTGAATTTACAATCAATGCTCATGGATGTAGCAGTCCAAAAAAAAAAAAAAAGCAAAACAGTGCATTGAGAAAATATGATGCACAAGACCTCTTCTACGTGTTGAAAATCAGGGGGTTTACTTTGAGGATGAAGGTATGCTTGACCCACATCTGGGTTTTTTCAATTATCTAATATGCATGTGGAAGTTGGACATTGAAAAAGGAATGCCAAAAAAGAGCTGATGCCTTTGAACTGTGGTGCTGGTGAAGAATATTGAAAGTACCATGAATTGCCACAAGAGCAAACAAATCCATCTTGGAAGAAGTACAGCCAGAATGCTTCTTAGATTCAAGGTTGGTGAGTATTGGTCTCACATACTTCAGACATGTTGTCAGGAGTGAGCAGTTCCTGGAGAAGGATGCCATGCCTTATAAAGCAGAGGGGCAGGGTAAAAGAGGACGTTCCTTTGACAAGATGAATTGACACAGTGGCTGCTACAATGTGCTCAAGCACAGAAACAAGTGTACAGACAGGGCAGTGTTTTGTTTTGTTGTGCATAGAGTCACTCTGAGTTAGAACTGACTCGATGATACCTGACAAGTTGGCCTGAATTTGTACATGACTTCTCACCTAGGCTGCTAGTCCCCTCTCATTCATGTCAGGCTGTTGTGATCAGATTCGTAGAGATTTGACATGAGAAATCCTTCTGCTGCTGAACTGGCATTGGTGCATAGGTCCCAGAGATAATGGAGTTGAGCCAAGAAAAGTTTGCAACCCACGACCGGCAGTCAGAACTTTATTTTACCCCATGCCCGTGATTGATTGTGGACACCAGTGTCCCATGCCAAGAAACATTTAAATACCAAGGGATGAGTTAAATCACTGCACAGGCATAATGCCTGGTGCCCACGCTATCTCCAGATGGCTTCAAGTGTAGAAATAGTCTTTGGGATCAAACTCAATGCAGCAAAGACCAAACTCGTGATCTGTCCCTCAGAGTGTCTGTATCGTACAACTCCCCTCAGCTGTTTAGGAGGCATAACTCACGGTCTGGTAGGGTGCCGTTAAGCACCAGAAATTGTCCTCCTCACCAACACCAAACATGTTTACTGAATCCCTACCATCTGCAGGCCACTGTGTTAAACATTTGGAATATGGGAGAGTATTGTGTAATTACTGCCCTCAAGTACTTCCAGTCGAAAGGACACACACAAGCAAACATAAGCAACTATATATGGATTTTCAGTGTAGTGTCACATAATTTATGCAGAGAGACAGGGATGTAGAAATTCAAAGAAAAGAGCTATATCTTGAATTCAACAGTAAAACATCAAAAAGACAAATAAATAGCACAGATTTAATACCAGAACCTTTTTCCCAAGCAAGGTTCTCCAAGAGATATTACTGAGATGATAGAAATGTTAGTTTTGTACTATCTAATATGGTAGCTACCTGCAGTCATGAGCACTTGAAATGTGGTTCGTACAAATAAGACAGTGAATTCTAAATCTTATTTAGTGTTAATTAAATTTAAATAGTAACATGAGACGAGAGGCTATAATAATAGAGTGTGTGGTTTTTCAGTGTGTAATACTTGGTGACATGTTGGGCTGCGATCCACATGGTTGACAGTTTGAAACCACCAGCTGCTCTGCAGGGCGAAAGCCTGGGATTTCCACTCCCATAAATAGTTACAGTGTCAAAAACTCACAGGGCTTGTTATGAGTCAGCATTGACTCAATGGCAGTGGCTTTGTTTTTTTGGTTATTTAGCAGAGGAATCCAAGCACAGAAATGTTGTATTGACTAAATTCAAGCAGTAAATTAAGAAGAGGATTTTCCAACTCCAGGGGGACACCATGTGTCATAATCAATTCAAAGGCAACTTATTTGCTGTTATTTCTTTTTATTAATATAAATAGAGTCCAAAGAGGATCTTGATCTTACATTGACCTTGATTGGGAAAAATAGAGCCATTCCTGCAACCTTGGATAAATTCAGTAAATCTCAATGAATTTTATGCTGCCTTCATGAAAAGTCAGATCGCATGTAAGGCCTTCTGGACTTCATGGGGAGCAGGGATTTCATGAGACTTGATAGCCATTATATTCGCATTTCTTAGCAGAGTTAATGAAACACAGTACACAGACCATGAATGCAAAGATGAGTTAGTTTGTAAATAGACGGGACATGCTATGTATTGTTATAAGCATCTGGACTGAATGGACTAAGCTGATGATCATGATGAAACGCCTGGGCCCCAGATGAGTGCTGTCCCCTACAGAATGTGGTGAACACATTGAAGTAACTCAGTCCTACTTATTGGATAAGCTGATGTCTATGCTGGTTTTTCTACTTGCTCCTCTCAGTTAACTGTGGGCAGTAGGGATTTTGTCCACCCCACCCCCACCCCACGCTCTCTCGATAGAAAGCTTATTACAGGAACCAGCACAAATTATTCCAAACTTCCTTAATTGAATTATATAAAATGTCATAAAATATTCTTAAGTAATCTTTGCTCTGCTAGAGAGAGCAAAATAGAAGGGACCAGAAATTGTTTACCTGCTTTTTCCCGTTTTAATTCTATAGCGGGTCTAGCAGAAATAACTTTACAATGTAAAAATAACTGCCCACTCACACAGAGGGTTTTTGAGGTAAGGAGTAGAAAATCGATGTTTCTATTTCTGTAATTATAAAATCCTTGATCTGCCGCACCTCTGTTATTTTTCTATCATTGCTATGTTGACTTAACAATGCTTCACATAGGTATTTTATATAAACAAGTTAAAAGATATTTGTGTGAAAACCAAGAAGAAGATAAGAAACAGGCTTGCTGTACTCTAATCCTTCTGGGGTGAAAACCCAGTGATATACCTGATGTTTCCCAGTGGGATGGGCATAGGAATTAGCCCACACACTGGCACATGAACTTCTTGTTTCTGCCAAATGTGTGAGCTGAGATGGGGTTGCTAATTTATTTATGGGGACATATGTCAATGTCACTCGGAGAAAATGGTTCCAGGACACGGCCAGTAAAAAAAAAAATCTGACTGCTGTCAGGGCTGACCTTATGTGTCGATGGAATAGCCACCTGCTCATTTGCTTCTTGGAAAATTCAAGAATCCTGGGCACCCTCTCACCATAAACCTTGCTCAGCGTACCATCTCTGATAGCATGGCTACCCATGGCTTTTGTCTGAGTAAAGCCAGTTTCCTCAGGAAAGGGGTCCTACCCTACCCCCTCTAGTATTTCCTGAGTAAATGCAACCAGAAAGCAGCCTTTGAGGGCATGTGCGTGAGTAGGAGAGTGGTGTACAGAAGAAGGTCATGCATAGGGAGAAGGGGTAAAAATAATGAGTCTGAATTCTCTAATGACTCTCTTTAGATGGTTTTAGAGAAAAAATGAAGTACAGACAATGTAAAAAGTAAACTTACTCATAGTTTAAGTTGAAGTCTCTGATGCATGTAAAATCAATCTCTTTCATTTATTGATTAAATAGTAGGTAATTGTTACTTTGGATGAGATGGAAGTGAAGACGAAAGAGGGGTGAAGTCAACCCCACATGATCAATGAAAGAGCACGAGAAAAAATGACATGTACAACAAATTGCATAATCTGTATAATTTCGCTGGAATACTAAATTAAATATACCTTTGTATGGGTGTGCTACTGTCTATAGTTATGTGTGTGTGTATGTGGGTCTATGTGTGTGTGTAGAAAGCCATAAATGAGTACATACACATGCATACCTATGTGTATTTACAGGCACATGGATAAAGAAAACCCTGAGAATATTTTTCTATATAATCTTTGAACCTGGAACTGAAGCACTCTCAGTAAGTCATCATCTATTCAAATAATATGACTTACAATATATACAACATCACCTGTGAATAATCTCCTCCTCAAGTAATGAACTTTAGAAGACCAAACAATGAAGATTCATCCAAATACAAAGGTGAGAAGGTAAATAAGGTGGGGGGAGCTAGGTCAATGACAACAGAGCAAACAGAATGGAAATCATGAAAAGGACCACAAGTTGTCAAAATGCTAATCAACGGCACAAAACACTTTGGATAAAATTTATTAAACCTCATTTGCTGTGTAAAGTTGTGCTTAAAACAAAACGAAAGATTATTAAATTGAAAGTAAAAGTCATTTCTAGCAGTTACCACAGAGAAACATTTCCCACCATTCGGTGTGGGGTACCACCCACCTGTGGATACTGAGATTCTTCTAGCTTGGTTTAACACCTAGGATCCAGAGTTGCTCCCACCTAGCAGGCAACAAAGGAGTGGCTACCCAGAGATCATCATTCACATCCATTGCTCCTGATCAATGAAACCATTGTCCCTGCCCCTGCGATCACTGAGTAGCTGGGTCCTGACTGTTTGAGCCTTTGAGATATACCTGCCTAGCTCTCTTCCCTGGAATGTGACCTCTGGCCTCCTAACTTTCTGTACTTGCCAGCCCACATTTGTGTGACCAAATCCCAAGCCTGTCTTGTCCTGGTCTGCCTGTGCCAATTGCTTCATGCAGTCTTCGGCATGGAATCCAGGCTCCTGGCTTGCACAACAATGGATAGCAAGGCTTTCCTGAAAGTAGCTGACGCAACTACTCCGATTGCCTTTGCTCCAAGCCCAGTGCCTGTGGTCCTTGCAGGAGAAGAGGGGAGTGAAATGATCATAGAACTGATGGTAGAGGCAGAATCCATCTCAGTTGCTGTTAGCTGCATGACCTTGGGTGACAGACTTCACCTATTTGAGCTTCAGTTTCCCCATCTATAATTGGGCGATACTAATATCCACCTTGACGGCTCTTGGGAGAATTAAATGTTCGAAAATGCCTGGGACAAGACTTGGCACATAGTAGGTAATCAATAAACAGGGGATTCTTTTCTTCCTTCCTTAAAATAGCTGAGCATGAGTCCAAGGTGAAGTTTGAGATCAGCTGATATCTATTTGCCTCTTATGCCGCGACCCCGAATTTTACCTTCAACGCCATAGACCTTGCCCTTCTTTTTCAGAACTTCTCCTTCCAAAATCTAAACCAACTGCACCATCCTCTGAATCCTGACAATTCAAATACCGGGTCCCTAGGATCCTTTTCCATACACGTAGGGGCTGTCATAGGAGTCTCGAGAGTGGAGCACGCAGTAGTTTCACAATGGAAAACACAGCATGAGAATAAAAGAGGACTCCGGTTAAAGGAAAATATCAGCGAAGGCCAAATATAGGCAGAGAGATGTGAAGGCTTACGAAGGAGAGAAGAAAAAAAGTAAGTATGGGGTCAATTAAATGCCACAAGTGAATTGAAAGATAGACAACGAAGGGGGGGAAATGCTGGGAAGGAAAAAAAATGAAGAGAATGTCCAAAGACTCCAGAAGCTTTGGAAAGAGGCTGGTCTACGAGGGCAGCTTTGATTGTGACACACAGCTCTCTGTGGTCATGAAGAAGAGACCACCTTAAACACGGTTGAAGGCTCTGCAGCCTGCCACCCAACGATGGTGTCAGGGGAGCCTCGGTGCTTCCCTCCTAACCTCCTTCTGATGCATTTTCTCTTTCAGTTCAGACTTCTTTCTCCTCAAGAAGTTGTACAGGTACTCCACATAGCATGTCCTCTAAATGATGCTGGTACAGGGCTTAAACACATCTGCTTCTCTAGGTGCCATTTTGAAATTTCTATGAGTTCCCTTTTAATGACAACTCTCTGGAAAAGAGGCATGGTAATTTACAGTGTTCCTGCAGGAGTTGCAATCTGAGTATTCCTACTCTCTACTCAGGATTTTCTACATGGCACAAGTAGAAGAATACTTGGCTACGAACTAACTAAAAGGATGGAGGTTTGAACCAACTCAGAGGGGCCTCAGAAGACAGACTTAGTGAGCTACTTCTAAAAGATCACAGCCTGGAAAATGCAATTAAGTAATTCAACTCTGCGGAGACGCAACAGCAAAAAGCAATGGCTTAGACCTTGGAAGAAAGGGTCAGAGAATATGAATACAATTAACAATAGCTTAAAAGACCCAATCTACAGGAACTTGGAAAAAATTGTTGACCTCATGTTTAATATTAGGAAGATGAGAAATAAGCATCGTATAAACTTAGAAATATGAAATTGTAGAACGTAGTGCCAGATTTAGGAGCTCTGCGCACATTCGTTTTTACTTGTTTTATCAGACATTATTTTGCCTTTTAGAGGTTACTAAGTATTTGTTGGGAATAACTTTTGATATGATACCTATTTAGTCCATCCAAGTTTCTCAGAGAAAACTGACATCTACATGGGGTGGCAGCAGTGGAGATGGGGGAGACAAAGAAAAAGAATCTAAGGGAGCCAAATAGGATGTTTCAGTGAAGCGCACATGTCATCCGTTGCAGCATGAACTAGAAGAGCGTTGAAGAGAAGACTAGAGGCGGGACTAGAGCACTCTTTATGAATGTATGCTGCCTTGTCAACATTCTTCCTGGCAGAGAGGACAGAATTATTTGCAAATACATAGGCCTCTGGATCAAGCCGGACAGTATTTGAGAAAAAGGCAGATTCAGGATTCTAAGTGTACAAAGTATCTCCCAAACCGGTGTATGTTACTTAATTTTTCCTTTCTAAGTATACTCAAAAAAGTTTATCATGTCATGAAATCTGTCTAAATAAGTCTTTTAAAAGTATTTTAATAAAGACCAAATGGACACAAAAATGTACGTTCCAGAGTGTGATTAACAATGTTGTTTTGTTTTACCCCGTAAAATAATGGTGTCTGTTACATCTTGTATTTTATGTGTCCCAAGATGGCATGATAGGTGGTAATTTCTACCAATTCATGCAGGTTTTCTCCTCTGACTGATGCTCTGAGTTCCTCTCCATTTGTGATTCTGTGTGCAGTTATGACGGTGATACTCTTTGTAATTTGGGATGAGACCCTCACTGGCCACCATGCCTTTCTTTCATAGATACTTAGTTAATCAGACTAGATTTCTTTCCCAGTGTAGAGTAATTCAGATAGTTTATAAGCAAATCTTATTTTAAAATTGTTTCCTCAACTAAGTTGTTAGTTCTCGTTGCTATCATAGGAAAATGTATAAATGATATTAATTTAGAACCAGGTGTTTTGGATTTGTCACGTTAAATGAGCTTAGTTTTGTTTTTAATTTGTGAGTATATTCAGAAGACTATAAAATAAATATTTTGTAAAAGTATTTTAGAAATAATATTATATTCAAAACTGAGCTGCCCCTCGGATGGTTCTGATCTTGGTTTTTTTTTTAATTTGTTTGTGTCTAAGGACTTTTTGCTAAATGTTCTAACAGCAAAATGAGACCAGTAGACTTTAAAATCTGTTGGATCAAATAAAAACTTTGTAAGGAACAGCTGGCCAAGGTGCCTTTGCTAAATGGAAAAGTTCTGAGGAAAGTATAATGAGATTATATGGAGAACACAGCCCCTCACCCCAGCCCCCCTGAGCTTCCATGTCTGAGTGACCACAGTCTCCGAAAGACGGGAACCAACTCCATTTGAACTTGCAAGGACCAAGGAGAAAGGAAACTCCAAGCCTCAGTCATGGACTGCCAAGGTTTTGAAATATTATTAGGCCTTGGATCATAAATCTGAAGGCAAAAAGGAATCAATCAATTCAATCTTTATGTGCAAATCACTCTGCTAAAACCAACAAAAAATATCTTGATCTTTATACACCAAGACAAATGATTGAGAGCTAATATGATTGGAAGTAGGCATAATAAAAAATACCTTATGTTTATGTAGCATTGTCTAATTTACACAGGAATTTCACATACATTTTTACTTTATCCTCACAACAATTTGTGGAGGAGGTATTATTCACATGATAGATGAGAGTGACTAATCATTTTCTCAAAGTCATACAGGCCAGTTAGGTAGCAGAAGATAGGGACCATAGATAATTTATCCCCAGGACCTAGATACAAATGTGACACTACATTTTATGGGACAAAGAAGTCACACGACAAAGAACATGTGGTGCGATAGCTCACATGGATGATAGAGCTTTCTTGCCAACATGATTGGAGGATGCCTCGTGGAAGCCATTAAGTTGTCTTAGGGCCACAGAGTCTGAGAAAAATGTAAACACTTCAAAGGAGTGGCATACGAATATTATAGTAGCAAGGAGCTGGAAAACAATGAAAACGAAGTAGAAATTCATGTGAAATGTTCTAGAAGAGTCCTAGGTGTGCTTCCATCGTGTGACCTCCAGGGATGTTGCTTGCCTTTGAATATTATCATTCCAAGATGGATTCATATGACGTGACCAAGAAGCGTTTGACCACAAAGGGAATGGTGGAATTGGTAATAGTTCCAATAGGGGCATAAGATTGGATATTTGTCACATAGCTATACCGCCTCATGAGTAGAAGGGAAATTAATAAGTAGGATGTAGAAATTAGTGAGTAGGAAACAACCACACCTAAAAAGCACGCACGTGGGGACCCTGAGCCTGCCAAACTAGTGCAGCGCTGCAGGGCATGGCCCTTGTCTCTCCTTGCTCGACATATACAGCCATCAGCATCCGCAGCTAATAAGCCAGCAGACGGAGTGACAGGCTTTATCTAATGACAATGGCAGCCATCAGTTGGTGACGCCAAGTTCTGGCTCCCATCTCTCTTACAGTGATGGTTCACTCCATGTGGAATCAGTGAGGCTGTAGCAAGAAGGCTGTAAGTGAAGGCTGCCAACTTTTTTTTTTCAATCCTCTCCAACATTTTTGTTCTCATGCCTTTCCAGATCTTATTGTTGATACTTTGAAGATGATGTGGTCTTTACTTTTTCTCTAAGCAGAACGCTGTCAATTCAATGCTCAGTACCTGTCACCGACATCAAGAAAATTTACAAACTTATCTCTTTGAGTCATTATTCAATTCAAAGATGTAGTGATTTTGGTCAATCACCACACTCATTTTTAAATTTTATTCATCACCAAATGCACAATTATGATGAACAGAAATCATTTATAGTCTCTTGGCACTCCTTGCCACCTGGATTTGACCCGATCAGTACTTAAGCAAATGTCACCTCTGAGAGTCAGTTTTCATAATAGATACCCTTCTACAAAGTGGATTAGAGAGCACGAAAGGAGTCACTTAGTTACTCTAACTTATATGGGAACTTCATCAAGTTTATATTTGCCTTGAAAATTAATGTAAGCTCTGAAATGTACCAATCACATCCACTACACCTCTACTTCCTCCTCCTCACCCAGAGGCAGAGTGTCCCCGTTTTATCACCTCTTGTTCATGCCTATTGGAAAATAATTGATATTTTTAAAAAACATATTTTCTGTAGATTAAGAGTTTCCCAGGATGGTTAATAGTGGAAGAAATAACTGAGCTTTTCATTTTCTTTTGAGACAAGACACCTGTAGCGTAGCAACTCAAGGGAGTTTGAGAAGACACTAAGAGCCCCTGTCAATGCCCCACAGTCCTCTATCTGGCTCTCACTCCAGTCCTCTGCCAACAGCGTTTTATAATCACATGATTAAAAGTTCATGGAAAACCACTCAAGAAAGAAAGCTTTGAGATTGTGTGTAAAAAACCATTGAGGCCAAAGCAGTGGTACCGCGACCTCCAAAGAACATTGCTAGGCAATGAGCAAGTCAGGATGGCAGCTCGGAACTTTTGAATCTCAGTCCAGTGAAATAGCCTATTCATTCACTACAATACTCTCATCAGAAACACATATCAAAAGAGAGAGGGAAGCCGACCTTTGAGAATCACCTACTTGTGCTTGCCAATCAGGCAACAAGCAGAAGAATGGCCAGTGCATTTAATCTGGATTCCTGAACAACAACTTCTGCTTGAAACAAGTGGTAGAGACATGGAGTGCTTACAAAGCAATCAGATCAAATCAAATCGGAGAGCGTTTGACTCCTTAAGGAAATGTTCCTGGAGCAAGCTTCCAGAATGGGCTGTCATGTAGGGATGTGGGCTGTGAAGGCAGCCATCCATTCAGGCCACTGGCTACCAACAGCTGACTCTAGGAGTGGTATTTGAATCTACCCTGAGGGGGGCCAGAGCCCACAGACAGCTGGGCCATCTGTTCTGATAATACCACATTACTCTCTACACTCAGTAATGAAGGCTCCTGAGTAATCTTTCATCAGAATGACTTCACGGCATTAAAAATGTATTTCAATACATAGCTTGTTTAAATATTTAACCCTCTTCGGCTTTGAGAGATTGATTCGGAGCTGCAGTGTTTATATGGGCAGGAAACATTGATTTTCATATGCATGCATGCATTAATTCAGGAAGACTTGGGCACACACCAAAGGTTTTGATAAATGGATCTTTAAATCTCGGACTTTAATGGAGAATATTGGTTTGCCGCCCGGATCCCATCCCTCTGCCAGTATTTAAATATTTTCAATTCTCATTTCCCAATGATGAGGGGTAAAGTCAGAAGATGAACAGATTTTAGAGAATTATTTGGGGCAAAGTTTGTTTACACACAAAGACACACAGACACACATAGACAGAGAGATTGTTCATTTTGCTTGCCTGCTGCAGACGCCGTTTCTGCAAAGGGCTGCCCAACTTTTATTAGCTCTGTCAACAGCTCCTCTTTTTCTGATATCTTGTCAATAGACTCTCAAGATCGCAGTCTGTATTCAGCACATAGGGGACAAAACCAAGAGAAGAAAACACCGATTTCTGGACATCAGGATGTCATTTAAACTCATTCTAGTAAATAATTTACCTTATTGCACACACACACACACACACACACACACCTTTATTACAATACCTTGCTGGAGATTTTGATTAGTTCACCGTGTCTTTCTCTACTTTTGGTAAGGTGTCTTTAGCTCTCAGCCCCAAGGTACTAAATAAATGTCACTAGTATAATATTCACAATCCTTTCACCTGTAGAACTTTATTATCCAACATTAATACCTTCATTGGCCCTTTGGGTATTCATGATAGCCCTTTGTTATCTCCAGCTTAATCTCACTATTTAGTAAATGAAAAATGAACTTCAAAGAGTTTAAGAAATTTTACCAAAATCAACTCTGTCCCAATAAACGTGTCAGTTGGAATTGTGACCCATAGCTGTGAAACTCACCCGCATGTTCAATGGAGGCCATTCAGCCTTCTAAGATACATCTCTGGGAATTAATCTACTGATCATATATGAAATCTTATATGAAATATTATAGATAGCAAATGTCTTAGTACTGAGAAATTAGTGATAATTGGCATAGAGACATACTTTCAAGGAACTTAGACAAATAAATGGTCTTTGGATAAGAGACTTAAGAAGTATTCCTCTAAGAGGAAGGCATCATGGAGGTCTCAGGTTAAAATCCTTGGCTGCAGACTCAACGATCCGCAGTTACAGAGTGGTTGCTATGGAGAGAATATCTGGTAATACGCTCCCACAGAGATCATAGCCTAGGAAACCTGTTTGAGGCAGTTTTAATCAGTCATATTGGGTCATAAGTGACTGGAGAGAACATCACAGAAACAATGCGGAAGTAACAGAAGTACTGTGGAGACAAGAAGAAAAGATACTCTGTAGAGAAATGGAAATAGTGAGTTCAATGTTAACCCAGTCCAGCTACAGCCTTTCTCTATCTGTCCAGGCAGGAAATTGAGTCCTAACACCTAACAATAGCAATTGAATATGAGGGATTAACACCTCCTATGTACACTCAGACCATTCCTATGATAAGTGAGAAAATGGTTCCTCTTCCTTTTCTGTGCTTTGGGCTTGGCTCTAGAAGATAATAAGTGAGCTGGACCACTGAAATCTTCCTACAAGAGTGGAGCATTAAGTCGACTGAGTAATTTTAAAACTTTAATCTATATATTACATAAGGAGCTTAAAAACCAACCAAGAGCAAACATCAAAAAAACTTAATGACAGTCCCAGGCCCCAATACATCATTTACAACCATTCTATTCTTTCTTTCGGTAGCCATGCTCCTAAGTATATTTAAATAGTACTGAATTTTGAATGGAATTTAGGTATTACTTCTCTTACATCACTTGCAACTCATCTTCCACATATCCAACATAATAAGCTGCTATATTTATCAAATACTAACAATATTATACTAGCATAAATCTTAAGTACCCAGCAGCTAACCCAAAGGTTAGGGTTCTAAGCCACCCAATGGTTCAAATGGAGAAAGAAAAGGTGCTCACACAAAAGTCCAACCAAGAATATCCTCTGCGGCAGTTCCACTTAGAGTTACATGGTGTCTCTAAGAGTCGAATTCAACTTGATGGCACCCAAAGTAATAAAAGCAATAAGGCTAAATAATATCCGTGTGTGTGTGTGTGTGTGTGTGTGTGTGTGCGCTCGCTGTTCTGCTTTACCAACCATTATGTCATTCTCCATCATGGCTAATTAGTTAGCATTAATAAAGAATGATTAGAAGATATTTGCTAGTCTTGAGTGTTTGAATCTTGGCAGCACTCATTATGGAGTAATTTTTTAGAGATGCAGTTTTGCCCAGCAAAATGTCCAAACTCAAAAATGCCAGTTTTCAGATGTCTCTTCTTGATTGCTAAGACATTGGCACATGAGCTGTGACAGGACTCTGAGAAAAGCTCACCCATGTTTCAGAAAAATTTAAAAGTCATTATATAACATGAACATTGAGCTATGAGTTAGGACATTGGGGTATGAGTTATGACAGGACTCTAAGAAAAACTCACCCAAGTTTCAGAAAAATTAAAAAGTCATTACATAACATCGAAATTCCTATTTGCTTGACTTACAATAATTTCTGAAACCTAGTCCCAACTGTTGCTCCTAACATCAAGCCCCTCTACCAAGAATGACGTTCTTCTCCAGGGACTGCTCTCTTCTAACAACATGTCTGAAGTACCTGAGATGAAGTCTGGCCATCTGTACTGCTAAGGAATATTCTGGCTGTATTTCCTCTGAAACAACCTTGTTTATTCTTTTGGCAATCCATGATTCTTTAATTATTCATCATCAACATCATAACTCAAATGCATCCATTCTTCTTTGGCCCTCCTGATTAAATAGTCAACTTTCACATATGTATGAGGCAATTGAAAATACCATGGCTCAGGTCAGGTATGCTGTAGCTCTTGTGCAGTAGATTTGCCCAATGCCTTGAGTTGTCTGTCATTTGACTGCTGTTCCCATGAGCATTGACTGTGGATCCAAGACAGATGAATTCCAAGAGGGGACATATCTTATTCTTGAGGACTCATAATTTATTATAGAAGCATATTTGATGTAGGACTCCATATTTTAAATATACATTATTTTTAATTTGGCATGCATATTTAGCCACATCTGTATTTCAAAAAACAAGACGAAGACCTAGTAAATAAATAAAATAGCATATCATTTTAGTCATTCCAAATTGAGAATGATAAAACTAAAATTTTAATAAGAATTCTGCTATAAAACAACTATGTATACTTTGTTAATTAGAAAAAATAACCTGGCAATTCCATATATTTTGTAGGTCAAATATTTTTAAAAATTGAACATAATCCCATGGAGTGAGTGATGACTTGGTAGAAATCTATTTTAATTCTCCACCATTGAGCTGGTAAATATTTTTTTGGCTTCCAGACATGCTGGACCCTGTATATAATGTGAACAGGCTAAGAAAGAGAAGACTGAGGCAATAGACAGGTGTAATGAGCAGAAGCAATCTTGTTTGTCAACAACATTAATAGATAGCAAACATTAAAGGGGTTTAAGTGCAAGAGCAGAACTCAAGAACCTTAGAACTCTTATGCTAAAGTCTGAAATCTAAAGCTCCAATGTCAGTGTGAAACTGATCACCTTCTCACCAGGCCCCAGCTGATTTACACTAAAATAAAGGATTCCTTGGATATTTGGAGCTTCAATCAGATTGAATATAATGCCATTTGTTTGTCACCAAGAGTTTTTAACAAAGGTGATAGGGCTTGACTTTAGGAATTGGCATTTGAATGAATTTACCTTAGACTTTATATATGGATTGACTATTGAAGCAAAGCAGTTTAATCATTGCAAGCAGAGAAAGGCCATTGGCAGGGCACATGCTAAATGGCCGAAGAGGGTAGATCAATTGTAGACTTTAAACTGAGCAAGCTAAAACTAATGTCCTAGAAGGCTATGTGTCTGAAAGAGTGGGCGCTGAACAAGGTGAAGTAAATGAGAAGGCTCCTCCGAGGTGAAGCACAATAATGCCATGAGATCCTGATCACTAAGAAGCGTAGTCATAGGAGAGCTTCAGTGGCTTCTAGTTGATTATGCCATCCAGATCAGAGCCACAGAAAGGAATGTGTGGCAGTCAAGTGATCAGACATTGGTACTACTTGGTGAAAAGGGAGCATAGACTAAATTCAATGAATATCCTAAAGACTAAACTTAATTAAAATGGTCAGATGCCATTCAAGGTTCTTGACATCTTCATTCCTAATCTACTTTTATGAATTTTGTCTTATGCTCCACAGTTTACAGATCATTCTCCTTGATGTATAAAATGGCAGCCAAAAAAGAGATGAATGGATCATTCTGATTCTGCTGCCATTTTAAGTGATTTGGTGTATCCAAAGCTTTGTCATTCTCCCATCTTTGTATGGATAAAAATCACTATATTCTGGAATCCTGTAATTACTTTTAAGCAGCTTCTAGTTTTTAGCTTTTCTGATAAACTCCTTGAGGTGACAAGAGATTCATTCACATGTCCATTTGGTTACATATCCCTCCTTCTACATTTGATGCATATTCATTAGAACATGAACTTATCAGAGAAATTCCCTTTTATAGAAACATATTACCTCAGGAAGACATAGTTACCTACTAAAAGGGGACATTAAAAGATATGAAATCAACTAGTGCTTTTCCCCTTTCCAGGCAATGAAAGGGGAAAATCCAGGCATTGGGCATTAGCAAATCCAGATATAAGTCATTATCAAAATCTAGGTACAAGCAATCAAGGTACGTTATAGCTGCTACAGAGAATATAGAGTCAGTATGAAACTGAGTAACATAAAAGTAAAATGTATTACAAATTATGTGTCTAGGAAGGTTTATAGAAATAAAATGTATAACACTTGGGTGACACCTATGTGGGAAAAGAGTCTGAACACTGGTGGAATCAAACAATATCTATTATAGTTATTAGCTAGGCTGTTCATATTTCATGCTGATGATGAATAGATTAGGGAAACTGGCCAATTATTAAAAAGTTCAGAATTTTCCCTCAAACAATATTATAAGATGGCATTACTATGCTCCTAAAGATTTTGGTCATGGGCTCTACTGAACTGTTTCCTTCTTGCCTTGGCAATCAAGGGAACTTGTGTCCTCATCTTGGTGAGGTGGGAATTTATCAAATTTATGTGCAAGGAAAGTCAAGAATTTGACATCTACTCTCATTTGTCTGAGATTTAGATTTCTAATGGGTGGGTGTAGTCATATAACCATGCATTCACTCAAGAGTTGTTGTTGGTGGTGGTGTGTGTGTGTGTGTGTGCGGGGAGGAGGGAGACGTATTAAGTTCTTCAGTGTGTTAGACTGATGACACTCCTGCCTTCATGCAATTTATGCTGTAAGAAAGAGACAAAATTTATACAAATCATTTTGCAATTAATTACAATGTTGATAACACCTTTGAAGAAAAAACACAGACTGCTCTGAGTACATTCGATAGGAGGATCCAAAATTATCTGAGGGAGATTTTGGCTAACACAACTAACCTGAGCACCGCTATCTGGGTGGATGGGAGGGGGACCATTTCGGAAAGAATGTGTACTGGGTTAAGGTCCAGAATCACAAAGAAGCATAGGACATTTAAAGATTCATGGAAGACTCATGCAGATATAGACTAAGGAGGAAGGTGACATGTCATAAAGCTCAAAAACTAGAAACACGTCTTATATCATGAAATATTTTTCAATCTGTGAATAGTTTTGAAATAATCATGTTATTTTAATGTGAGAAAAAATATTGATAGGACTTATGCAAAAAAATAGTTTCACTGTTGTTATAGGTGGTTAGATATGAGAAAGATTAGCTCTGAAACAACTGGAAGAAAAGGTAGAAGAAAGATTATGTTAAGATGTAGATAGGATTGTTTCCATGGGATTTGTTTATAATTAGATTGTATGGTTGCAATGTTGGAGAGAATAGCTCTTATTGAAGTGTGTGTTAGACGGGGTTGATTAGAGAGCAAATTCATTGCCACTCATGTATGTGTAAGGGAGAGCTTTATATAAAAGGGCAATTGGGTAGTGAGAAAACATTCCAGTCCAGTCCATATCCAATTCCTGAGACTGATATTAGCCCGTATACTCATCCATTAATTTGCAGGGAGAACACAGAGCAGTGAGTGAAAAGTCTCTAGATTAAGTGGTAGTGGAAGCATCTCAGAGCTGGCACAGGTCTCCATGTGACTCCTCCAGCTCTCTGAGTATCACAGAGAGAAAGTGTGTGATCCACCACCATGGAGAAAAAAGAGGAAGCTCCCAGAATCTTCATGAGAAGGCAACACCCACAAGGGGGTATCATCAGGCTGTGACCTGATTGACAGGCTAGATCCCGACCCTGCATTAATCTATCAAGTTGACATGGACTTATTTAACCACCACAGCATGTGGCTGAAAGGGGGAACTGAGATTTTAGATCTGCTTCATATCCTTTACAATAGGCAGTCTAATATGCTGAAACAGTGAGAGGTGATGGAATAATGAATGGTTACTATGGGTAGAGTATGAGCAGGAGAAGAGAGTATAAGAAAATTTAAAGAAAGGGATGATAGAAACATTTTGAGTTAAGTGAAAACACACATAAATACACCTTCTCTACCTTTTTATTTGAGAAAGAGTTTGCAAAAATTTTATTTATTTATTTCTTTTCTCTTTCCTTCAATTTCACTCCCTCTCTCAATAGCTCTTTCCCTAGTTCCCACCTCTTAATCTTTCACTCATACAATGGCACAAGAGAAGGGAGAAAGCATATTCAGCTAAATAACATAAGATATTTTATCATATGTCTTGTGTGGTTTTGAAAAATTTTAGTAATGATCTAAGAAAATATTTTAGCAAATATTTATTTTTCAATGAAAAGTTATGCTGAGGCAGGACCATCCATTTTATTAAAAGATTGAGTATTTGCTTTGGTATGAATTTCTACTTAAATAATCATGAATTCTATGATATATTTCCTGAGAAAAAATATGAGAATATCTTAAACATTTCTTGTGTATCCCTCTCAGTCCCAAAATTTTAAAGTCTTTGCATACTATTTTATGATCTATATTAGAAAAAAATATAGCTACATATTTTTTCTAATAATATTCAGTGTAGTATTATTCCACAATGATATAATTTTGTTTTCCTTTATTTTAATTTAATCACCAAACGTGTTTCATTATACTACCTCAGACAAATTAAAACATTTCTGTTCGATGGACCTTTGTCCTATACTCAAGTACTCCCTTCATGCAAGAACACTTTGTTCTAATAATCCTGCATTTTGTGATACTCACTTTCCCAACACATCACTGAAGACAAAATGGGTGCATAAGCAAATGTGGTGAAGAAAACTGATGGTGCCTGGCTATCAAAAGATATAGCATCTGGGGTCTTAAAGGCTTGAAGATAAACAAATGACCATCTAGCTGAGAAGCAACAACGCCCACATGGAAGAATCCACACCAGCCTGTGTGATCATGAGATGTCAACGTGATCAGGTATCAGGCATCAAAAGCTCAGAACAAAAAATCATGCCAATGTGAAGAGGGGTGGGGCGGGCAGGGGTGAAACTGGGTGTGGAGTGCGGAGTGGAAACCCAGAGCCAATCTGTAGGAAATTGGACATACCCTTACAGAAGGGTTGTGGGGAGAAGACGGGCCAGTCAGTATGCAGTATAGCACCGATGAAACCTACAGCCTTCCTGTTTTTTTTAATGCATCATCGCCACCCCCTCCTGCCCACTATCATGACCCTAATTCTACCTTAAAAATCTGGCTAGCACAGAGCATGTACATGGGTACAGATAAGAGCTGGAAGCATAGGGAATACAGGACAGATAAACTCCTCAGGACGAATATTGAGAATAGCCATAACAGAAGGGGAAGGTGAAGGTGGGGGGAGCAAGGGGGAATGGATCACAATGACCTATCCTCCCAGGGGAATATACAGCAGATAAGAGGGTAAAGGGAGATGTCAGACAGAGCAAGACATGTAAAAAGAATAATAATTTATAAATTATCAAGGGTTTATGAGGAAGAGAGGAAGGGAGGGAGGGAGGGAGGGAGAGAGGGAGGGAGGGAAAAACATGTGGAGCTGATACTAAGGGCTCAAGTAATAAGAAAATGTTTTGAAAATGACGATGGCAACAAATGTACAAATGTGCTGGACACAGTGGGTGGATGGATGGATTGTGATAAGAGTTGTATGATGCGCCAATAAAATGATTTATTTATAAAACCATTTCTGTTCAAACACACAATAGCTTCTTTGATTACAATACTATCTTCATATTCCTTCACTTAAACTGATGTCTCTTTTAAAGGTAATACCTTTAGTTGTCATCCTCTAAGCACCTGCCGGACCTCACTAAGTTCCAGTGACACTTTCATCACAGTCTTTACATTCTTACATCAAAACGTGCACTTCCTTCTTTGGCCAATAGATAGATACTCTGTAGATTCGCACAGAGGGTCATTTTCTTTCTGATTTTTGTTGCTGTTATCTTAATTCTTCCTTCTCTTAAACTTTCTTTCAACAAAATCTACTGAGAATTAGTTATGTGGTTGACATTGTTCTAAACACTAGAAATAGGCTTCTTTTAATAAATCAGCATTCTTGTCACAGGATAGGAGACAGAAAGAAAAACATGAACAAAGTTGGTAGAGATGCACGTTCTTTGAATAACTAAAGAGAATGATATATTATGGCGACTGGCGTGCTCTTCAAATTGCCTAGGAAGGGACATTACGACAACAATCCCATCGCAATTTCTATGGAAGTCATGGAAGAAAATATTTCAGGCAAAGTGAGCAGATCTGAAGGAAGCTTGAGACAAAAAAATAACTTTTCTGGTGAAAGGAAAGAGCAAGGAGTAAAGCAGTTGAGTCTTAATAGAAGTGCTTTTCTCCTTTGTGCCGATTCTCTACTTTACCAAGATGACCCCAGCAATGAACTCTGACCCAGCAGAGGCTCCGAGGATGGCACAGGCCTGGACAGAACTGTACTGCAGATACGTTAGGTCTCTGTGTTTCAAAACTGACTAGAGACGACAGAAGACTAGCTACCCTACGGGAAGGGCAAGGCAGAGTTTAAGATGATGATCAGATCCCAGAGATCTTCTGTGCATCAGGGTCAGGTGGTTGTGTATCTTTCTAAAACCTGGCAACGAATCCTGGGTATGGCTTGAGAAGATGAGCAGTGTTATCTGGCGTGGAAGACCACTTGTAGACAAAGACTTAACCATGGATGCAGGGAGAAACAGGACACCAGGAATTATTTATTTGAGACTCCAGATAAGCCGTTATCAATCCTTGAATCTGTGCGATAGTGGAGATTTACAGAGTGAGCCAATTTCAGAAATGCTTTAGAGAAAGAATTGCTGAGGCGTGCTATTTGAGCAGACATGGTTGGTTGACTAACCTTCCTGATTCTTGACCTGTCCAAGAGAGTGGGTACAGGTAGTTTTTGCAGGAGATGAGGAAGACTAGGTTCAAGGACAGTATTATTTTAAAAATCTTAGAAGCAACTCTTTTTTCCCCGTTTGGCCAAGAAGATTTGTGAGAATGATAAGGCATCCATGTAGATTTTTTTTTAATCGAGAATATGTTCTAGTTTGGAGTTTGGAGCAGGTTCAGGATGGAGATTTCCAAGTTTGAAAAACTAGAGCAAAGCTGTGAAAATAATTGAGTTAATCCACGGATATTGTGTGGATAGTGGGGGCAAGGAAAGATCTCGGGGCATCCCAGCTTTCCAGATGTAACAAAGCCATACAACTCCGGGAAAGAGAGGTTACTGAGGTAAGACAATCCTTATGCAGGAGACTGGACGCTCACTGTGGGACCTGAAGGGGAAAAAAAGATATTTAAAAGAGAAATATTTCAAGATTTGACAGCTGATGATACATCAAACAATATAGCAGACAAAGTGAGCATCAGTGCATGTCCCATGGGGCATGAATAATATTCTAAATAGACTAACTGGTACTTTGGGAGGTAGAATTGCTCAATATTTCCTCATTTATATTATATTCTTCTATCCTTGGCTCAAGTTCTTTGCCATTGGTAGTTTGGGGTTTTTTTTTTTTCTCCTTTGTAGGTCAAAATCAGCTACAAAATCATGTTCACAATAGTGATTCTGCTCAGGAAATATCTCTACCACTTGATACTCTTTCCTTTGATAAATCGGTCTAGATTAGAGTCATCTACTTAGGCTTTGTGGTCATTAGTACTTAACTTAGGATCTCGGGGTTTGGAAACAGAGTCAGGCCTGAGTCCCAGTTCTGATACTTGTGAACTCTAGGTTAAAACGACGGTGCTTATAAAATCTACCTCCTACAGCACACATGAAGATCAAATGAGATAATAAATGTGAAGTGCTAAGCACAGTGCTTGGCACATGACAAGTGCTTCATAAATGTTAACTACTGTTAGTAAAAAATGATGAGCACAATTTCCAAACTGTCCTGTGAAAGGTGGGGGAGAATATGATTTAGAGTAGCAGGTATTACTGAAGGTGGAATAACATGAGCAAATGCAGGGAGACAAGAGAAGAGGGTCCATTGGGACTGAAAGAGAGGTCACACAAGAACCAGCTAAAGAAATCCACATGAGGTACATCTTGGTCTCTCAGTGGAACTAGGGTAAAGGAATGAGGTCCTTTCCAGACTTTCAGGACTAAAAGTCCTGGTAAAACTCACCGCTGGTGATTGAAAGAGTGCCCAGGGAGGAAGCAGCCCTGCCTTGAGGCCTCCATCCAGTACAGACAGGGCAGCTGCGTCTCCTGTAATTCTCGTGCAACACGGCTCATATGCAGTTTTAATTTTGCTCTCTATCCTTTCTCCTCATTTTCCTCATCACATTGTCATCTAAGTGTTAATAATAATAATTCACTTTAATAATATCCATCCTAACGGAGTGCTCAAGCCCATCCGGTCCTCAAGGACACCAAACCCTCCCCAGGCTCCCCTCTCGGCTTCTTTACCCCACGTGGAGCACATCGTAAACTACATCTTCCTCAGACCTTGTCATAAAGGGGAAGGCCGACACTGCCGGGATGAAGGCAGGCAAATACAACCTTGAACTGTTTTATCTCCTTCCCTCCCTGCCCTTCTCCTCCCCCAGGCTTTTCCCTCTTCTCTTTGACCCATACTTTCCCTTAGCAGCCAGAAAGAGAAAAACCTTAAACTCTTCTTCCCGAAGGGGCTTCCTGGAATGATTCACTTTCTGTTTGGCAATTGAAGCCCAATCTAATATGAATGATACTCAGCATTGATAGCTGCCTCAACGGTCATTAATTTGCTAATAGAAATTGCTTTTTGATGATACAGGTCAGGAGGATGGCCTCTGGCTTGTGGATAAAGAAATTGCAACCGGAGATGTTAACTGTCTTGTACACAGTGACAGAGCTGAGTATACGGCAAGGGACGACAGACTTCCTGGCAATGCAGTCCTGGGAAACTTGAGCTGCTTAAAATTTAGAAAGGGAAAACAAGGTGAAAATGTTATTTAGGAAAGCCTAAATCACTACTATAAGATGCACTCACATACATCTACACACAGAATTCACACACCATTGTCATACAATGTATATTTTGCTTCACGGAAAAATAAAATAAAACACTCTAAAGACAAAAATGGATCTGAACAATGGGTACAAAGTATTTAGCACAAATTATAGAATAGACATTATTATTGAAACTTCATTTCCATCATTTGAATCATATTTCTCACTATAGTAATGATCAGAAAACTAAAACTCACAGAGGTCCTCTCCCGTACACATGGCCATACCACGGGCTAGAGGTCAAGCTGCAAAGGGATGTTTTCCTATGGAACACCTTAATACATATGTCTGTAGGGTTAGGGTTAGGGTTAGGGTTAGGGTTAGGGTTAGGGGTAGGGGTAGGGGTAGGGGTAGGGGTAGGGTTAGGGTTAGGGTTAGGGTTAGGGAAAAAAAAATACATATGTCTGAGAAATAATTGTAATACCTACTTCATGGAATTACTATAAGATCGTGTATGGATATGTAGTAAGACAGGACAAAAGAGATCAGACAGAAAATGTACTTTTTTGCAGAAGTTCCTAGGAAAGTGGGCCAACTTAAGGTATAATTTATGAAGATTGACATCGACAAGAGATTGGTCATACCCAGGAGGGAGCTGACTCCCCAGAATGTGTCACTGACCACCGTCCCTTGTCAGAACCTCTGCTCTGAGTCTTCATTGTGGTCATTCTGCTTCTGCTCACTGTCACCTTCCCTCGGCAGTCTTCCACGGGCTTCCACAAGAGCCCATAAGCTCATACACTATTCTGCATAAGACCCAGGGTGCACCAAATGAAACCAGCTGGACGTTAGATTGGACATAGTTAACTGCATCTTCATACATTCATACTTTCTACTCTCAATGGTGCTCATGCCTGTTCTTTGTTATGTTCCGTTTTTTTTAAGTGAGCAGGTTCTTCCTTCAGAGATCGAGTGCAGTATATGTAATCTATTCAGAAGAAGTGTAACAATTCAAGTTTAAAGACCATAAGTGATCATAATTTATACTTACGAGTAAGGAAAATGCATTCAAATATCTTGTACGGGGTGTGTGGTAATTGGTAGTCACCCCCACCCATGAGAGACAAAATTACTTATTCTCCCAGGTGCTGTGAATGTTGGCAATTGGTATTTCTCAGGTGAGTTCCTCTTTGGACATGATCCTGTACCTGAGGAGCATTTGCTTGTCCAAGGCCATGGCTCTTCCCAAGAGCATCCTGCATCCATTACTTCCCTATGGAGTCTGGTTACTTTGTCTCATTGTGAGAGAATAATGAGTTATCACATCAGGTCAAGTAGGCCTGCAAGTAGGAATCGAGGTGATTCTGATAGATTTGGTTTGTTTTCTATATAAATATATACACGTAGAGGTATGTTTTGCTTAATTTCCATGATGTGCTCCATGAAGGAGGAGGTTATGTAATTTGAATGTTGTGTGGATATCATACAATATTATATGTGAGTAAACATCGTACAATATTACATAGGAGTGTGGATAACCAAACAGCATTGTTACCAAATCATAGAAACCTGTTTAAAGTAAAACTATCAAACCATGAAGCCTTTGTTTCTAAACATGTCCTCTGTCAGGGGCTATGCCCTTCTGAAGCTGACACTTCCATCTCTCACACCCTTCCTCGGGGAATTCTTCTCTCTTCCTTGTGTTCCACATCGAAATGGTACTTTTGGTATCCTCGAGAAACTCAAATGTGTGGTTCTTTTTCATGTTCTCTGAGTTTTGAGAAGAAAAAGGAAAGAAATAAGGTTTCCCAATGAATGAAGCCATTGTGGCTCTCCAAGATAGAGCAGGCGCACTGTCATGAAAGGGGGAAATCCTAAGCAAAACTTTCTTCACCATTTTTAATCATTTTGCCATTTGGGATCATGTATTCTTTGAAGAACTCTATCAAGTTTACCTTTTCGGAGTCCCCGAAACAGCTGCCATCATCTGTTCAGTTGGCCTTCCTGCCTTGAATGTAACTGCTTCAGCAGATCCCATTGGAAGCCACGGTTTTAATTGGCTCTTCCCATCCCCCCCCTTCCTTTCTTTCTTTTTTTTCCAATGGCAACCTAACTTGACTAAGACAGGTGCATTGCTGAGAGGACTTGTTTAGAGCCATCCACCGATCGCAGACATGCTTAAACGTGTTTGATTAGAACTAGAACCTTAGTAGCAATAGATGTTTACGTACACTCACGCTCAAATATGCTATTCATGTGCTCAGTGCGTCTATATTAAAGTAACACCACCTTCCAAGCTGACTCTCTGTAAGTGCCAGGGGCCTCGGGATTGCAAACTTGGGCCTGCAACTTGCATTCTGTGAATGTTGGTCATGCTCTGAGAAGTCCCCAGGGAACCTGATGAAAATCTAAAGACAAAAGGGATGGAGCAGACAGGCTGCCCCCCAGTATCTTCTCATAGGTAGCAACCTGTGTACCGGCTGGGGAGGTCCTGTCAAAATGGTAGCCCTTAGAGCCACAACAGCTTTGACTGGAGGGGCTTTAGGTGACCTCCTGGCTGTAGACCCACCAAGGCAGCCTTAGCAGTTGCACCTGCATTAAACTCATAATGGGTCTGATCTTCTGTTTGTTTTCTAAGCAAGCTTCCCCTTCTGGTGCGCTGATAGATATACACATAAATATAATAATGATGTATAATATGCATATTGATATACACTGATATCATGAGAGTGGATGTTCTCTGAAGGAACAGTATGTGGAACATACCTGTATATATGTATAGGTGCATAGAAATGTACATATGTTTGTGTGCATGTGTGGGAAGCTCATATATATGTGCACATATTTCATATCAAGTTTAGGATTTATAACTCCATTTCACTTTTTCTCTGGCATACCTACATGAGCCAAGATAGTGAAGTTGTAAGTGCCTGAATGGACATCTTCAAGGGAAATTACAAAAATACTGAGGCTCAGGACATTGGTATGGAACCTGTTCTGGACCCCCTGCGTGGGAGTTGAGTTCCATTGTTCCAGAAAGAAATAAAGCACCCTATAATTTCACTGAAAGCAGAAGGGGAGCAAACTGATATTGTATAGAAACTGCTCGGGATACTAGTCATGGTATCAACTGTTTTGTCAACCTTTCCGTTGGCAAGGAAAGGTTGCAGAGGAATAAAGCTCCTACTCTTCAAAAGCAAGGGAAGGGAATATTTGAGTGAGGTGGCTGCTTCGGTCGGAGCATGGCTCAATCTCCAGAAGGTAAAACACAGAACATATTTCAAACAAAGGAAGTGATGCAGACAATGTGCAAGACGAGAAACGATTCTGAGTGGTGGTCATCGGACATTGGCTCTAAATGTCTGGCTTGGGTAACTTAATGAAAAGTCAATATTGAAGGATTTCCTGGTAGCGACTCCTCACTTCAAACACTACGAGTGATATATAAAAGAAACAAAGTATTTCCATTGAGCAGGGCAGCTAAAATTCATTCTTCTTTCTGTCCTTCTCTACCCCAAAGACATGGTAATAGATTGAGAGAGGAATACATAAGATTAAGATGAGAGCGAATAAAAAGGAAAATCCAGCCAAGTGCCCTGCCGGTGTCACTTCAGATTCGTTGGGCTCTGTAGCAATGGAGCAAATGGTACGAGACGTTCTCCATTTGAGTGAAGACCTAGCTGGCCCGGAACTTTCTTCTTCACAACCGTTGCTGTGGGCAGGTGCCATGGAGTCAGGAGCGACGCCATGTACCACAGAACAAAGCAGCCCACGATCCTGTGTCATTGTCACAATTGTTGATACGTTTGAGGCCTTTGTTGCAGCCACTGTGTCAATTCATCTCTTGGAGGGGCTTCCTCTGTGTTGTTGCCACTCCACTTTGACAAGCATGATGTCCCTTTCTGACAACCTGTCTGGTCTCTCCTGACAACCTGTCCAAAGTACCTATCTGTACACATTGCAATAAAAAGTGATCCAAGAGAAGGTGTAAATTATAGAACAATACCATTAATATCACATGTATGTAAAATTCTTTAAAATACAATCGTCAAGAAGCCGTATGGAGTTATTCTAATGGAGGGTATGGCACAAAGAAGGTAGAAGGAAAAAGGAACAGCCTTATAACCCTGAACTGAATTTGGCTGCCCTTTGGTTATAAATGAATCTGCAATATATCTTATGCCTCTGCAGAGTGAAACCACTGGATTGCCTATAAAATACTTAGTTCAGTATTAAGAGCATACGGTATCAAGGTAAGACACTCAAAAAATTCACAAACTCCTTTTCAGAGAATGATCATATAACATAAAACAAACCTTCAACAAGCTAAAATCTCCCACTCAAAGTGTACCTACATATCAAATTTCTAAAAACAAATTAATGAGGCATATAGCAAGGACAGCGTCAGCCTAGACAATCGATGTTAGAATAATACTCGTTCTGAATTAAATACATCTCTCTTTTTTTAAGCAAAAGGGAAGAAATTTATTGGAGCCCATACTGGAAACCCTAGGGGGTCAGGGGGTGCCCAGCATACCCTACTGTGTAGGCATGCCCAGAAAGAGTCATACCATTCACTGTACCCCCATGTCCCAGAGGGACTCCCCTTGAGCCAAGCCCCAAAGCCCCAGGACTGGCTGGGGGTGGGGACCGAATTAAATACATCTTATAATTTGACACATAAACCTAAGTATGCTGAAAATGTTCAGAGATAATATAGATACAGCATTATTTTTTAAATATTGTGAACCCAAGAAGGTATAAGTAGAATAAGATCCAATATTGACTCATTATATGCCTGTCAATTATAGGACAGGGAGAAATCTAGACGTTTGTAAATGAAAAATAACAGACATTACATAAAAATGCAACTCTAGACTAGACACAGTAGAAAAGAGAATCAGTGTTTTGGAAAACAGTAGTAGGAACAGCATCCAGCACACTTTATAGAGAAAAGTAAAAAAGATGTGATGTGAATCATATGAAAAGTGAGTTTTAGAACAAGGAAATAGATTTTAAAAATCATTAAGAAATAATGCCTGTGGAGATACTATATGGGTATAATCATTTTTCCAAAATAAGGAAAGAGCCTTCAGATGGAAAATTTAGTCTGAGTATCAAACTGAATGAATATAAATAAATACATATTTACTAATACACTTTATTATCAAAAGTGAAGAAAACATCCACAGTATGATTTATCTGTCTGTACTGCCAAAAGTAAAAGATCAGCTTTAAAGAAATGGGTTTACCTTTATCAATGCATAGACTAAAAATGCTTCCATATTTTCAAAGGGCTAGAAGACATACACATTTTTAAAAGTTCAAGCCACACCGACAACATTGGCAGGAAGCAAGATTCTAGAAAGTGATGAAAGACCAAATGAACTGTATTCCCAAACTGATTCAGCATGGAAGCCATGCTTGATAGGACAAGAGATTTGGAGGACAGTTACCTGGCCAACTGATTGTCCAAATCCAATAATATAAGACTATACAAAATGTGGAATTCATTGAACAATATCACTGATGTCACATGCAAGTAAAATTTTTCTGAATACTATTCAAAACATGTTTCAGTATTGCATCAACAAGGGATTACCAGCAATCCAACCCAGATTCAGAAGAGCACCTAGTACGAGGGATATTATTACTGGGGATGTCAGGTCAATTTAGGCTGAATGAAAGGTTTGTACTGGTGTTTTATTGACTATGCCAAGATATTCATGCGTGCATTATAGACTGTGGGAATCATCGTAAAGTATTACTAATATGGAAAAGATTGGCAATTCCAGAATACTTCCTTGCACTCATGCACAACCTGCACACAGATAGAGAGGAAATTGTTTGAATAGAACAATGGAATACTACCTGGTTTAAAATCAGGAGAGGTGTGCTTCAGGGTTGTATATTTCACCATCCTTCCTCAGTCTGAATGTTGAGCAAATAACCCAAGTAAGTGGACTTTCTGATGAAGAATGATGCATCAAAATTTGAGGGTGACTCATTAACATCCTGAGATATGCAAATTGAAATTTGAGGGCAACTCATTAACATCCTGCGCTATGCAAACTATACAACTTTTCTTGCTAAAAGGCTGAAAGCACAAAGGACTTGATGGCCTTTCTGAGGAGGATCAAAGACAACAGCTTTCAATATGGATTAAATGCCCGTGGAAAGAAAACATTACTTTCTTATAACTTGAACAATATGCATTACAGTAAAGAGAGAAGAGATTGAAGTTGCCACAGATTGTATTTTATTTGGTAATCAATGAACAACAATGAAAGAAGTAAAAGATATGTGCACAATGAATACTTTTGAATCTGATTTTGTATACATCAACTCAAAGGAGTAAGAATCTTATAATGAACCTCTTCATAAGATACCAATTAAATTCATCAATAATATGTTAGTGAGGAAAACAACTCCTGTTTTTGAGTTGTGAGTCTATCAGTTTAGGGTAAGTATGTGAATTTGAATGACACAAGATGAGAAATAGTTAATAGATCCTAGAGTTTTGATCATATAGAAAAGTTCTAACAATATTAAACTTGTGTTAGACTGGGTAGACTAGAGAAATAAATCCAAGGGCATTCAAAGATGTATAGGAAAGGGCTTTATATCAAAGAGTAATTCTATATTAAGAAAACATTCCAGCCCAATTCACATCAAGTCCAGAAGTCTAATATTAGCCCATATGTCCAATTCCTTTCCAAAAATCCTTCTTCAGACTCATGCAGATGCATGTAATAGAGGAAGATCACAGGCCTGTGGGGGAAAAGTCTTGTGGATCCAATGGAAATGGAAGCATCATAGTACTGGCACAGGTACTGTCCCCACGTGGCTCTTCCAGCTCTCTGAGTGTGGCTGTCCAACAGGAAGGTAAAGCAGAGAGAGCAAGGAAATTCCCAGAATCCTCATGATAAGGTCACATCCACAAGGAGGCATCATCAGGGTGTGATCTGATTGACAGGCTGGACTCCACCCCTTCAATCTTAATACCCTCAAGTTTACATGAGATTATGTGACTACCCCAAATTCATATTTCCAATTTTTTATTGGACAAACATTAATGAAAATGGAATTTAATAAACCTTTCCTCAGTAAGAAGACAATTCGGAATGTGGAGTTTAAAACTACATACCAGAACTAAAGGCAAGCTGGGATATGTTTAGATCAGAGAAACCAAGATCCTAAATAAATCAGATACGTTTTTGTGGATCCAAAGAAAGCAGTATAGACCTCCAAACAGGAAAGGAAGCCCCAGGAAAACGTGAGTGCTCTTGCGCTCATTCATTGCCTTGAAATGGCTCTGAGCCACAGTGACCTTAAAAGGAAACACTGTCTGGGCCTGAGCCATCCTCACAATGGTTGCTATGCTTGAGTCCCTCATTGGAGCCACTGTGTCCATCCATCTCCTTTGGGGCCGTCTTATTTTTCAGCGCCCCTCTACTCTACTGAACACAATGCCCTTCTCCAAGATCTAGTTTCTCCTGATAAGAATGCCAACGGAAGTCTCACCATTCTGCCTGATGGCTTCAAATGGGGAAAGACAAGAAAGGCAGTAACAACTCCCTTAGTGACATTCCAACGAGATAGACTGTGGATCACTCTAGGCTCCTAACATAAATGTCCAAAGAAGGAGTGGTATCCCATGTCCTGCAGCGCTTCTCCATTCTGGAGTTTTCATACTCTGAGTGTGGAGCCTATTACTGTGGTCCAGTTCCATGGTTTTTCAGAATTTTTGATAATAGTTTCTAATAAATTACATTCAGAAGATGCTATATCATGGTCATAGACTGTTTCCCTAAGCCTTGTGAGACATTTGCTAATCCAAGATGTTGCTAGAGAAAAAAAGAGTATAAATATAGTTTATACCACTTCAATATTAACTTCAAAAATCATTTCAAAGGTTTGGTCCTCTCATGGTTAATCCATAAGATTATGCCCTGTGAAGGTGAGTGTAAAAGGTTCTTTGCAGATCCCAAGTTTATTGACCTTTGGAAAACAATATAAAGGAAGAGATAAGTGACTTGAAAAGTGAGACAGGTCCCACACACTAGTCTTTTAAGAAGTCTCTCTAGTAGTAGAGAAATAAATACAGCCTGTACCGAAGTGGCATTTATGATGTACTAACGCCATCGATTATATCCATTAATTGTGCAGCTACCATGTGCAAGGTATTGTGCTATTTTTTAATATAATTTCAATCTTTCCAATGTTCTATAAGGTAGGTGATTTTCTTTTTAATTTACATTTTCCAGTTGAGACATTTTAGAACCAGAAAAATTAAATACAGTAAATTGCCTAAGGTCACACAGCTGGTATGAAACAACAGAGTCAAGATTGAATTCTGATGATCTAATCTTGCTGCTCACACCAATTCTTCTTTGAGCCACGAAAGAATTCATTGGGGGAAATTTACTCATTCAACAATTCTTCTCCATTTGTTTTCTTTCAAAGCCTGTGATTATCATTCAGAAGATGAGGCTACACTGTATGGTTCTACTGGCTGACATTATGCCCCCAAATGCCGAAGACAGCCGCAGACAATCACAAACCACCATTATGCTGCAGTGAATTCTGTGTTTTTTCTTCCTTATGGCAGTGTATTTGCTTTGCTAGTTATGTTTCATGCAGGGAGAGCACTAGCAACATGTTGAGTGGGAACCAGTGTCAGGAAAGGTCTTGGCTTGACAGCATCCCAGGACGACAGGGAACCCTGGTGAAGACTATATGATGCCCAGAACCACTCGACCACAGTCGGCTCCCGGAAGCCTGTCACCATGTGTTGGAGATGACAGTACATCTTGGAAGGGAGGGGCCTGAACTCAGGCGGCCCTGAGATTGGCTTTAACGGACAATAGGAATATTCGATTGTCAAAGTCTACATCTGATGATTCTTCTTAACCTGTTACCATATCTGATTGTTCTGGCAACTTCTTCCTTGGATGAAGAGCTTGCCATGTCTAATGCTGCTCTTGTTGCCAACACCCTTTATCCAAATAAGTTTATATTCACAATTTCAAGGAATTAACTTTCTGATGGTTATCCTACAGTCTCCATACTGGGTAGGAGATTTTTTTTAATGGAGATAAACAGATGAAGTCTCCCACCTTTGCAGATGTATAAGTTGTCTATTGACTTTTGCCCAGATTCAGAACACGCAGCAGGATTTGCTTTCCTTCTTTGTTGCTCAGGTTTGACTTTATAACAAACCAGTCCTGGGAAGTACTATGTCCAGAGGTGCATGGGATCCCTTGGGGATTCAATAGCCCCTGAGATGAGAGAATCCAACTGCTAATGCACCGCAGTTGGCGATTTTCTCTCTCTAAGATGACTTCACACAAGTTTCTGATTTAAGAGCACAGGTCCTTGTTTTCCCACCCTCAAATCACCTGACACAATCCCTCTATCTATTCTTTACCTGTTCTTAGTATTTATGTTTCAGTTCTTATATACCCCACCCTCTGTCATCATTTCTCCAGGCTGGATATATGAAGTTCTTTTAATAATCTTTCTCTGTAGGTCATATCCTCTAATCCTTTTATCATTTTTGGATTCTCTCCAATTTATCAATGTCTCCTTCTAAAACAAGCAACCAAAATGCCCTAAGAAGTGCTGCGTACCTTGTTTTAAGCAGAGAGATAACGGATATTCACAAAGAAGTCAGGGGATTTTCAGAAACACATTCAGGAATTAAATCACATGTATTAAGTCAGCCTTCCCAAGTGTTTTATGCTCTCTTCTGCTTCTTCAGCAACTGCATTAATTTCTCTCAACCATCAGGGGAAATGGAGAAATCAGACAGTCCTAGGTGGATTAGTTAAGCATAAAAATAATAGTAGCTACCATTTATCCCATGCCCACCAAGTGCCAGCACATGTGTTCTGCATATGTTTATTACTGCATTCCCTACTGTACTCTCTCAGTTATAGAGACCATGAGATTTCAAAAGCTTTACTTCAGTTTATCCACCTGATAGGTGGTGATGTTGAAATTCAGTCCTGAGTTTAACTGCAATCTATAGTCCATGCTAACATGAGTCAGTAAAATACTAGATGGGGTTTTAACCCCTCGTGAAATACTAGATATGTTACTCTACTTAAAAGAATAGTTCGCTAAATATTTCATTCACTGACAGGATTCAGCGATTTTATTTCTTCCAAGATGATTTTCTTTTTGTGTTAATCTGGATAGACTAGAAAAACAAATCCATGGACACACATGTGTGTATAAGAAAGAGATTTATATACAAGAGCCATTGAACATTGAGAAAACATCCCAACCAAGTCCAGTCCAAGATCATAAGTCCAATATTAGCCCATGTGTCCTACAACAATCTATAACGTCCTGTTCAGACTCACGAGATACATGCAATGACCCTGAATGTGGATCACAAGCCAGTGGGTAAAAAGACTTTGGTAGCAGGAGCATCTATCTCAGCACTGGCAAGGGTCTCCACATGGCCATTCCAGTTCCCAGGGCTGCATCAGGGTAAGTCCATGTGACATCTCTTCGGGGATGTCACACAGGAAGTCAACCTTGTCAGTAGGGAGTATCCCAGGGAGCAGCAAGGAGAGAGAGGTGTTTTCCACCTCCAAGAGGAAGTATCAGATTTCCCAGAATTTTCAGAAGGCCATGCCCACACAGAAGTCTCATTAGCTATCTCCAGATTGACAGCCTAGACTCCAACCCTACACTCTTAATCCTTAAAATGACACCAGATTAGGTGACCACCACATTTGTCTAGACTTGTCCTTTGAATCTTTCTTAAGGGTAATTACCTGAAAAGGCCACTTAATCTATTATCATGCCATACAGATGCCATTGAGGAGCCTAAACCCACATTTTCAACAAAGGGTTCCCTTTGAGACTGGTTCTTTTTTATTAAATGTCTTTCACACAGGTCTGGAATGGATTGACATAAGTGAGTTTCAATAAAGTAAATAGTCTACTACTCTATTCCATCTTGATCTAAATCCTGTAAAGGATACAAGGAAAATTTATATCTATTCAGTTATCATTGCACATACACACACACACCATTATACACACACCAAGGCAAATAAAAAAGTATTAATACTGGGGCTTCAGTTCATAACCCTCTAGTTTATACAGAATAATGCATTAAAACATGTCTCTGTTATCAAAGGATGAACACTGGCAAGGTCTCACTTGTCTTAATCTCATAAGGGTGCTTTCAAAAAGGTACAAAACAAAACTGGATTTGGAGAGGAACTGCCGGGCCAATTAAATTCAACAGTTCTACTCCAGGCTACGGATATTGCCTTTTTGGGGAATCTCCATGGGTAATCTTGAAGGACAAATGACAGTCGCAGGAGAATAAGCTTTAAATTTTTAAGGAAAGAAACTATTTCATTGTTGAGAAAATTAGCCAGGAAATTTGTCCAAGAACTTTTCTCCCCATCATGATAGTTCATTCCTTGAGAGTAGCAAGGACGTCCTATGAAAATCTCATTGAGAATCAAGTCAGCCATCTACCCTATCCCCTGACCTTGCCCATTCAGACTTCTTTTTGTTCTCCAAATTCAAAGAACATAGTAAAGGAACACAATTTGAGTCGCTTGAAGATGTCAAAAATTGCCATTTTCATGCAGTGTAAATCGATCCTGAATGCTTTCAGACAGGGGTAGAGGGATGGAAACACCACTTCCAGAAATGTATCGACCTTGATAAAAGCTAAATCCAGAAAGGATGTTGAACAATAAAAGCTTCTACAATTGTGTAGCAATACTTTTTGACTTATCTTTATGTATGTGGTTACATATATTAATAATATTATGAAATGCTCTATTATACATTATAACTCTCAGACTCAGACAAAAAATTTTTTTCAGAAAAATTTAAAAGAGGAAATTCACAAGATCCTGGCCGGGACACCGTGGCCTAGACTGGTGGTCTGTAGCCTGAAGAATCAGCAATATCGCTGATGGCTTTGCAAGTCAGGTCCAGTAGCCCACTGGCACCAACTGGATCAGAGTCCCAGTAGCTAGAATTGAGGTCCCTGTAGTTTCAAGCAAAACACAAAAATAACAAAGAGAACTCTTTTTTGGTAAGCTATCTAGAGTTTTATTGCTACAAACTATTGGCAAAAGATATGTTCCAAAACAAAAACTGGTATTTGAAATTAGAATAATAGCTTATTAGTATTTAGTGTTTGCCAGTTTTCAAGGTAGTTTTCCACTACTTCATCTGCTCTACCAGCTTGTTCTCGAAGGCATGCAACAGATGATCAAATTAAACCTTAAGGTCCCTTCCACTGATCTCGCGTCAATGTAGGCTCCTTTTTTACCCAGGATGGAGTTTCTGAGACTGTAAATGTTTATGGTCACAGGTAGCCTCATCTTTCTCCCCGGAAGTGGCTAGGGGATTTGAATCATCACCTTGAAGTTCAATGCTTCCCCAACAGGGTCACCAAAATTCACTGTTAAGTCTTTAAGCTGCAGAGAAGCCCTGGTGGCAGAGCAGGAGAGCCTTTGGGCTGTGAATCAGGAAGGTCAGCAATTTGATGGCTTTGTGCTCCTATAAACCCTCCCAGTCTTGGGAAACCCCACGGTCGATTCTGCTCTGTCCTGTGAAGTCGTTATGAATCAGATTTCACTCAATAGCAGTGAGTTTGTGCCTTTGGTTTGTTAAGCCACATAAGATATTGAGGGTGGAGCTGTGCAGGATTTCAGATAGCTATCCTACTTCTGACTCCAACAATAAACTGGCGGCATTCATGGAATACATAGATAATCTGAGGAAAGAACCTGTTGGTGAGGTAACAAAGTAACTGGAATGAACAGCAGGTGTGTTTCTCATGTGGTCTTTGACAAGTCACTTCTTACCTCCAACCTTAACACGCTGAGAACTCAAGAATCACATTAATTCTACCACTTTATAGATGAAGAAGCTCCAATACTCAGTCGCATCGAACCTTGATTTCCTCACCTGCATAATTTCCTAATGGGAAAATTAAATGTGGCACACATGGAAAGACCTACAATAGTTTCTATAAACTAGAAAATGCTCAATACATGCCAATTTAGAAAAAAAATATCCAGTCATTGCAATTTTTATTAGGCATGAGATAATATTTTTCTAATACTAAATCTTAAAAGAAAGCCTTAAGTCATAGGAATAATGACGAGTTATTATTCTACAATAGTATTTTAAATTACCAATTTTTTAGGAAAGAAACATTAATGATGCGTAGCACTCACTGGGACTTCCCTGGGTGACACAAACAGTACAGGACTCAGACATTGATCAAAAGGCCAGGGGTTCGAATCTGCCTTGGCTGTGCTTTGGCAGGCAGGCTTCATGACTTACTAACAAAACGTCATTGAGACGTTTATGGATCATAGTTCTGTTATGAGCCATGAGGCCAGGAGCCGAAGCACAGCTAGTGAATGCCCTCTGGGGTCATGGTTCCACTCGGAAGAATGTGGAATCACCTTGAGTCAGGACTGTTCCATAGCAAGTGGTCGGCTAGCATTTAGTAGGTGCATAATGTGTGCCGGACACCGTGCTCTCTGTCTAATTGTGCATTATCTCCGTTTATCCCCAACAAGCCCTGTGAATGGTAAACACATCACTGCCCACATTTTACAGATTAGGAAACTGAAGTTTAGGGAAGCTAAGGAAATTGCCAAAGTCACAGAGCTGGCAAGTAAGGCAGCTAGGATTAGCTCACAGGTCATTTGACTCTTCCGCTGAAACCTCTGCTTTCTCATTCAAGATGTGCAGGACCAGGAAAAGAGCAAATGGGTGAAGTTTATCCTTCAGACTTTCACCGGCCCCTCTCATCATCATTGGCACTTTCCTTCCCTCTTCAAGACCCCTTCCATTCACACCACTCAGTCTTTATCATTGTCTTCTCACTGCACAAATTCTATCATCTCAACTCCTTTCTCAGACCATCCCTTTTCAGAAAGGATCCATATTGCAAAAAATTACTTCCCCCTTCACAATGAAATCGTCATTTTCTGTTCTCAGCCAGGTAATGAATGTAGATACATCGGACTATGTAATTCACAGTAAGGAATGCTTTACAGTCAGAAAACTAATCTTTATATTTCTGGGGAAATTTATTTCCTAAAACTTGTAGGTTAACTGGACGACATCGTTACATAGTGGAATGTAAACGTATAAAAAGGTGAAATAGAGGATTTGGCCTGGACTAGAGAGATACTGCAAAGTAAAAAAAAAAATCCTACATAGCCCTTGAACGATACTTGAAAAGAGAGGCCACAGTAATATCCCCAAATTCATACATCTGAACGTGGAAAAGTGAGTGTGTCAAGGTAAGTCTGGCATTTGAAGGACAAAGACACTCTTTCATAATTTTACTAAAGAAACTACAATGTGATGGCAGGAAGGATATTACTTGTCCTTTTTCTTGAATAGCCTGCCCAACTCTTGCTTCCCTTTTTATTAAATCCGAGAAAGAGGCATTGTCCTTTGGTTGACAGTAAACTGCCTGTGCTCCGAAGGCTCCCATCTCCTCCTAAAGCCAGTGCTAACGTGTTCTATAGCATGATATTTACAGACTAAAGCAGGATGACATTTCCAGGATAAAGACGGCCAGCCTGGAGGTCGGATCAGCGTTCTGGAAGCTCACTTCAGTTAGAACTGACTGTTTGCTGTGGTCCCGTCACCTGGCTTTTTTGTTGTTGTTTTGGGGTTGGGGCCATGGATACATATGGCTTTTCCCCTTTTGGAGAAAGTTGCAAATTTTCTCTAAAGAGAAAATGTTTCCATGCCATGAAGACATCATACATCTGGCAGAATGAGAGATGAGGGAGGGAGAGCATCGCCCAAGTAACGCCACCCTTCGGGGGTCTGCTAGAGCAGGGTTGGCAAACTGTGGCTCCAAAGCTCCGTGTGGTTTTTTCAGGGCAGACGTGTGGCTCTGAAGTAAAACTGAACATCTTTAAAGGGAAAAAAATTATTAAAGCTGCCAATTTCAGATAACAGTGATTTCATTTGCATGTAAACATGTTTTTATGACTTTCAAGTAATTTTTCAATTGTTTTCTTCTGTCTCAAAAGTTGGTTGACGTCTGCTCTCGAGGGTAGTGGACATGGAAAACATGAGCCTCTTTATGCCTTACGCACTGGCTGTCCGGCTTGGAGAAAACATTTAAGAGTACCTTATGTGAAATCACATCTTTGTGGAATGCCAAAAACATTTATGAGCACAAAGAGTTAACATATAGAAGTAAACACAAAGAAAAGTGATATAAAAAAATCTAAGATGATAGTGAAAGGTAACAATATATTGGCTATCAAAAGAAAGCCTGTGAGAGTGAATGCAAATAATAACCATAGTAGCAATAGTGCCTTGATTGATCTCTGTGTCAACCAAAGGGAGTGGACAGTAACACGGACATACATAAAGCACATATACATGGATGTATATAACCACCACGGGACTGGTAGCTAGCCACATGATGGTGGCTTGCATCTGTATGATGCTGGTACCTATGCAACTGGAACTTCAAATATTCAAATAAACCCAATAGAGAGGTTTCAGTGAAGATTACAGAGTAAGACAAACTGGGAAGAAATACCTGGTGACGTACTTCTGAAAACAAAGCTGTCAGTGAAAAGTGTATCGGAGCAGAATATGAACCAGTCAGGTGTGAAGGCACTCCAAAGATGACCGAAGAGAGCCGTCACATCTAAGGAGAGTCCACCGTAATGATGAGGATGTAGTCGAATTCTCAGGACCTTCACTTATGGATGCGCCTGGCATCAGATGGAGAAGAGCTGCAAACGCTCATTAGTAATTAGAACATGACACCTATTAAGAATGAATCTAGAAAGATTAGAAGTTGTTAAAATTAAAATGGCATTCTTAGACAACCAAACACTCTAAGAGATCAAATCACTGGATCTGCGTGATCAGGCCTAACCTCTCTGAGGACACCAAGGTAATTGTCAAAATAAACCACAATACTGCCACACGAAAAACAAGAATGTGCTTAGCTACCACTACCAACGTTTCTGAAAAGACTCAAATTGGTATGTCCTGAAGATAATGGGAGGAAAACGTGTTAAAGGATTCAAAATCAGAAAAGAGTCTTACTGGTTCGATAGAGACTGCAAGATGCTCACAATGATGACCCTTAGCATTTTCATCTGGAACTAATTTCACCCCCATGTTGGAGTATTCAATCATTTCGGCCCAGAGTCTTAAATTTACACCAGCACCAAGGTCAGAGGGTAGGGACCAGTGTAAACAAGAAACAGCATGAGGATAAGTGGCAGTATATTGAGGAGACAGGGGAGGGAGTTGGAGAATTCAACTATCTGTACTAAGAAATTGGAAGACAGCACTTTATCAACCAATGGGACGAAATGTATATCCGTGCCCATTCCAAAGAAAGGTAATCTAACAGAATGCGGATATTCCTGAAAGTGTCATGAGTATCCCATGCAAATACAATTTAGATGAAAATGATGTTAAAATTGTATTAAAAGTCAGATGGATCTTGGATCAAATTGCAGAGTACCAGAAAGATGTTTAGCAGTGTTGTTTACATATACAAAGACTAATTAATGCACGGATTATAGCAAATTATGGACAGACTGCCAAGAATGGGCATTCCATTGTACTTACACAGAACCTGTTGACCAAGAGACAATCGTTTGAACAGAAATTGAAAATTATCACATAGTTTAGCATCAGGAAAGGTATGTTTGTGGGCTGTATATTTTTACTATATTGAATTAATCTGAAAGCAGAGGAATAGCCTGAGAAGCTGAACTATATGAAGAAGAAGAAGGCTCATTAACAACTTGAGCTATGCAAAGGGTACAACGTTACTTAACTTGCAAAGATAACTTGAAACATTACTGAAGAAGATTAAAGGCTCCACAGTGGATTAAACCTCAAAGAAGATAACAAAAATCCTCACAACTAGACCCATAATTAACACTATGACATTCAGTTGCAGAGAAAATACTGAATTTATCAAGCATTTTATTGTACTTATATCTACAATCAATGCTCATAGAAGCAGTGGTCAAAAACTAAGAGTTCAGAATGCATTGGGGGAATTTACTTCAAAGAGGCTCTTTACAAAATATTAAAAAAGGGAGATGTCACTTTGAGGATAAGGTACACCTGATCCAATTGATGGTCCTTTCTATGGTCCCGTATGCACGTAAAAGTTAGAAAACGAATGAAGACCAGAGAAAATTGACGCTTTGGGATTATTGTGTTGATCAAGAATGCTAAATCTGTTATCAACTACTAGAAGACCAAACAAATTTGTCATGGTAGAAGTATAGACAGAATATGCTTTAGAAGAAAGCATATTTTGGTGAGATTTGGGCTTAATATACTTTGGACATGTTACCAAGAGTGATTTGTCCTTGGTGAAAGACATGAGTTTTGGTAAATTGGAAGGTCGTCCAAACAAAACAAAACCAAAAAGGAGATCCTCAACTAAGTGGCCAGAAAGAGTGGTTCTATTGATGGGCTCCAACCAGCAATGGATGCCAGGCTGGCACAGAGGTGGGCCAGGTTTTCTCCTACGGTACCCAGGGCCCCTATGTGTGGGAACAAGCTCAGGGCCACCTAACAACAACATATGTTCACATGCACACAATTCACCTTATTAACAACCATATCAATTGTTCTCTCTGACATCTGATGACTTGAGGATTAGAAGGACTTCCCCAAGGGCATTTAGCTTATAAGTAAGTCACGGAAAAATTCCCAAACCCCGCTTTGTCAGACTCCATAGCACATGATTTCAATCCCACTAGGACTGCCTTCTAACAGTACAGTCAATGCGACAAACGGAGGTTTAAATTAAAAAAAAAACAGGAATCTCTGGAAGCTACAATGATGTGTGAACGTTGAGAGGTTGGATGGGACACGTTCTTGAAGACTCCCTGGGGTTCCACTGGAATGGCAATGGGCTGAGTGATGTTATAATGAATTAAATATGTGAGCAATCATACGCAGACAATGAGGGGACATGGGGATGTTGTCGTCAGAGGATGATCCGAGGGGAGATATTTCCTAGTGGTGGCACTAAGAGTCACCAAATATTTTTGATTGAGACACATGTCCTCATGTCCTAATAGTTTGCTCCAGTATAAAATTGTCTCCTGAAGGCTTCCGTGAAATTGTGCTCATTTATTGTGGTTAAACTAAAAACAAATATATAGAAAAAGAACTCTTGTAATGTATGCACACATATAAAAACATTTAAGGATGAAATGGATAATATTTGTTGTTTGCTTTAATTAACTAACTTAGGGGCAGGGTTGGAAGTGAAAACAAATTTGACCACATGCTGAAACTAGATAATTTACATTTATATATATGTGTGTGTTCATGATATTCTCCTATCTTTTATACATATATACAAACATTTTAATAAATTAAATGAGTCATTAGCATTGTAAGTACTGCTTTCAAAGGCAATCTTAAGTGAAATCGAAAATATTAAGGTTAGATGTGAATTTCTTGATAGTTCTCTAAAACATCAGTGAATCTTGTCTCGTGGAAAAAATTATTTTTATGATAGAGAGAACGAGCTTCAAGTCCTTTCTCTTGTCCTATTAATTTCAAACATATATCTGATAATAACAAGACCTCACACTTATAGAAAACATTTCCCATGCATCATTTCATGTGACCTCACTAACATCATGAAGCTGGCCAACCCGCCTGAGGTTTGGCCTACTGGACATCAAGAGAGAGAGGACAGATGGGAGCTTGGAAATCGCTTCCTTTCACTTCTGCATTTCTCTTAGCAGCTGATAATCCAGCAGTGACAGACAATACTAACACGAATACTGGTGAATCTTCTTACTGTGGAACCAGGAGGAAAACACAAACACATTAGCCAACGTTTTGAAGTAAAGATTGAAATTTCTACTCCATACACAAAAGATCCCCCCAAAATAATTGTTAATGAATGAATGTTCTATTCCTATATCAACAGATAGGGAAAATGCCCATCCGCAGGCTTCAGCCCCTACAAGATATTTTCATTTATCTATATGATGCATTTCTAGGTTTTCTACATGCTTACAATCCCCTCCAGCAAGCCCTGGTAGCAGAGTGGTTTACATGTGTCCTGCTATCTGCATGATGAGCAGTTTGACGCCACCAGTTGCTCCTGTGGAGAAAAAATGAGGCTTTTGGATCTGTGAAGTTCGCCTTAGAAACCCCTAGGGCAGTGGTTCTCAACCTCCCTCACTCTGCGACCCTTTCATACAGTTCCTCATGTGGCGGTGACCTCCAACCATAATATTATTTGCGTTGCTACTTCATCACTTTAAGTTTGTTACTGTTATGAATCGTTATGTAAATATCTGATAGGCAGGATGTATTTTCATTGTTAGAAATTGAACATAATTAAAGCACAGTGATTAATCACAAAACAATAGGTAACTCTATATTGTGAAATATTTATTTTTAATGAAAAATCAATGAAATTTTGTCTTGAAGCATGATGTAGCATGAGGAACAGTCTTCACGCCTGGGACATCTGCATGTGGGCAAACCCACCTGGAGACCAATAGAGGAGTAGTGTCTCGGTACCTAAGACCATCAGAAATATGTGTTTTCTGATGGTCTTAGGTGACCCTGTGAAATGGTCATTCGACCTCCAAAGGGGTTGCGACCCACAGGTTGGGAACCGCTGCCCTAGGGACTTTTCCACTCTGTGTTACAGGATTTCTAAGAGTCAAAATTAACTTGTTGGCAGCTAGTAGTACAATCTCTTCTTGATAATTTCACCAGTTTTATATCTTTGTCATCAAACGTTAAAAATGTGTCTTGCCCATTGAAGGTCTGTATGAGCAAACAGCTGAGGAGTGGAATAGGCCAGAAGCCATGCCGGCAGGAAGGGCTGGCAAGGAGGTCTTTTGGAATTTCACATTTGAAACACTCGTCATCTGTATGATTTACCCGTCTTCTCCTTTTATCTTTCAACATCTACCATCCTTTGGGCACTTAGTAGTTAAAAAGAAGCAGCATAATATGGTCAAAAGAGCAAGGATCCCAATTCATTGAACCTAATGCTGACTCCAGCTGCTGTCTCCTCGAGAAAGGGTCTACATTTAATTTTTAAAATTTTATACTGAGTTTAGAACACTTCCTATAAAATATTAGTTGCTAATATTCTACTCTTGACGGACATGAGTTATCTTCTAAGAACGAGGGTTGGCATGTGATGGTCTGGGATAGATCTAACATGGTTTATGAGAATCAGATAAAGGAAGCTCAGACGATGAAGTTGGAACACCAGGTCTGATCTTCAGGTTGGGGAAGCCGGCAAGTGCCCCTCTCTTCAGACTCCCAGGTATAGCAACCTGTTCTGTTCAGTGATAAGGCTGACATATGAGCAAGACATCAGCGGAATCAGAAGTCAAAATTGAAATGAGCCCTTCCATTAAGCCACCCCTTTGGCTAGTTTACTGGCCTTAATTCACACGATGCCAATCATCATTTTTTATATTTTTGAGGTTTGGCTCTTAGGCTATTAAATGCTTTGAACTCCATTTTCCTTCCCTTTAAAAACAGTATGACACTGGGCTGTTATATTTATGTCAGCATGAATGATGTAGTAAAAGTAATAACAATCATATAATGGTGATATTTTATATGATTGTTACTTACCACAGTGTAATTAATGTATTTGATCTTCATTATTTAATAGGAGCTTCCTGCCTTGTCTCATGTGGACAGCTGTTTATGAGGGCACCCAGATGCTGAGAGTGACACGCCCACTATAGTGAAGAGGGACGTGAGAAGGGAGGCCTTTCAGCTCCTACATCCCCAGTGATTTGTCTTCTCCCTGAAGCATGTGCATTTGCCCAGGTGCAAAAGAAGTCAGGGAAATGAGCACCAGGTTCCCACCAAAGATCAAAAGGTTCAACATAAATTGCATGAATTTAAAAGAGTGTTTAGACAGGCCCCTATAAAATGGAGATATTGAAAATGGAAAGTGATCAGAAAGAACCAGGTGACAAGTAAACTTCCAGAGAACTGAACTCAACTAACAGGAAATTAGAGGGAATGAGGATGATGAACAGAATCAAGTAAGAAGATTGATGCCTCATTGCGAGGGATGGGAAGGTGTCAAGTTCATGTTAAAACAACTGATCAGAAATGCTGGCAAGGATGTGGACCCAACTGACTGCTGCGGGTGGCTCTCTGGAATGTGAACTCATGGGGCCATCTCCTTCTTGGTGGAAGAAAGGCAGGCTTCCAGGTGCTTTGGTTCTAGCCTTTGTTCGGTACTGCTCTGCTCTAGCTTGGATACGAGCCAACTGGACTTCTAGAGCCAAATTTACTTTATTGAATAAGCATTACTGAACAAAGCATCTAGGGGTGAATAAAGATCATCCTTGCCCAAATATTCATTCTAAGGAGATTATCCAAAGCCCAACCTACTTCCAAAGAGTCTATTTTGAGCCATAGAGAATTTACAGAGGGTTTCCTGAGAGGATAAATCTTTATGAGAACTGTCTCATCTTTTTCCTGTGGAGTGGTTGGTGGGTTGGAACCATCAACTCAGAGGCTTGCAATCCAATGCCTAGCAGACACTGCTTCCAGGGCTCTGTGGAAGAAGTGAGAAAAAATGCTACGGCAGGTTGGGATGAGTTGGGATGAGGAACCATAATTGCAATTTTGCCTAATTTCCCTTTCATTCACAGATTTTATTCTATTCAATTGACACTTAAGCACTTAATGCGGTTGTTTGCTTAAATCCCTTTGTGTATATGTGTGTGTGTTTGTGTGTGTGTGTGAGAGAGGGATTTCTGTTTCCCAAAAGAATTTAATGGAAACGGGAGAAAATACTTTTGTTTATGACTCTACATTCTATGGCTGGTGCTAAGTAAAAAATACTCAATAAGTATTTGTTAAAGGAGTGAGTGACTAAAGATTAATCAAGGATTTATCCTTCTAAAAGGAGTATCTCCAGGCAAAGATACTGAGTGATTGAGAAGAAAGAAACTTGTGAAAGACAGGGAAGCATCATTGGGGACATGGAAACAAAACAAAGATAGTTAAAGGCAAGACTTGCAAGTGATCGAAATAAAGGTTGAGGCCCTTCAAGGGGCCTGATAAAGCGGGAAGTCTGTACAGTAAGCTTTACATTAGGATCTTGTTGGCACTGCAACAACTTACCACATGGTGACTGGCTTAGAAACTTAAAATACGCATTTATTCTGCCGGTTTCCATGGGTCAGGATTTCAAGTATGATTTGGGTGGCATCTCTGTTCGCAATCTCATCAGGCTGGAAATGAAAGTGTCTGCTGCGGGCAGGGAGAGAGGCTGTCTGAGTCTTCCTGTAAACTCACATGGTTGTTGGAGGAATTCATATTCTGCCACTGTAAAACTCATAGTGACTTGCTTAGTCGAGGTAAACAGGAAAATCACTCTCAGCAAGAAGGGCCTTTTCACCCTTACATGACTTTCACCTGATTGTCTGTCCCAATCATTAAAATACTCTTTTTAGCATATAGGGATCTAATTATAGGGATGATTCCATCACATTTACAGGCCCCAGGGACATTCAAAGGGAAGAGATTATGCAGGCTGAGTACATCAGGAAGTGAAATCTTGTGGTTCACCTTAGAGTTTTTCTATCATATCATTGAACACAGCACAAGCGAGCTTGCTATCTCTCCCGGTGATAGAGAGTCATGCAAGGTTATCACAAATGAAATGATGAGGACATATTGTTCTCTCAATGAATCACCATGGCAGCTATGTGTATGATGGATTTTAGAAGGTCAAGGTTGGCAGAGAAGCAATTAGACTGTGGCAGAGATCTAAGTAAAAGATGGTGGTGGAGCAGTGGGATTAAATGGTATGACTGCCTACCTGTTACTCAGGTCAGAAACTTCCACCTCAGCTCTGCTTTGCCTATTTGCCTCATGGTCTTTATATTAGCCGTCAGCAACTTATATCAACTATCCAACAAAAACAAAATACAAGTCAAACTTATTACCACTGGATCGATGGTCCTCTGTAGGAGAGAGGACAACTGCTCCATGCATTTCCAGGGCTGTAATTTTTCCAGAAAACAAACACCACACCTATCTTGAGTGAAGCAGCGGGTGGGTTAGAACTGCCAACCTTTTAGGTAACACTTGAATACACTCTTTGTACTATGAAGGCTATCTCTCTATCTACAATCTCTCTCTAAAATTTAGAGCCTCTAACACTTGGCTCACAGATCTCACAGAAGCCCATCTCTAGCATCTCCATGGCACATTTCTTATCTATTTAATTTTTTTAATCAAATTCTTCCAATGGCTTTGTGCTGCAGTTAGGATAAGCCAAAACTCTGTATCAGGAAACACTGGATCTTTACTCTGTTTATCTTTCAGCCATAATACTAGGATCTGAAATCTTACTTCCATGATGCCAAAGATTCATTGCTCATTCATCAACAGATTTTTTCCTCCCTCCATAAATTTTCACTTGCTTTTTCTGGACCTGGGACTTTTCTTATTTCAAATATTTGTGAAGCTGACCCCCTTATTTTATCCAAATCTCAAATTAAATACCATTTTGTGAAAGAGAACTTTTATGGCAGTATTATAATTTGTATTTTATCATCTTCATATTTATATATGAAGCAATTGTGTCTATCACTTGCTTCTCTGTACAAGGACATCCCAAGTGAGCATTGTTCTTTCAACTCAAATACCCCAGCTGTACAGACCTGTGGCTGATACATATCAAATTGTTTCACAGATACCGATCAAATCAATGTGAGCATGGGGTTAAAATGTAAAATTATTTAGACTCAGTGATTTACTTAATGTGAATCATCAGGACCAGGCAAATGAAATAAAAAAAGATTCTTGGCTTTTTAAATTGTGCCCCTAATAAGAAATAGCGGAAAGGGACCAGAAAGGAAAACAAACAAACAAAAAACCGGAAAAAAGCAAAAAGGTGCATCGTGGAAACAGCATGATGGTGAATTAAATGTACAGGGAAAACTGATGAACCATTTTAAGACGTTTTAAGAAGGAATCTAACATGACCTGATGGTGTAAAGTTTTCTAACTAAAACACAGTCATTGCATTTAGTATGAAGAACCTGTTGAGATTTTATGAAAAGGAGTTTCTTTGTCATCTTCAGGGAGAGACTGGTGGCTGAGCAAATTAAATATCCCAGATACGACTCAATTCGTGTGTGAGTGTGTGTGTGTGTGTGTGTGCGCGCGCGCGTGTGTGTGTGTGTGTGTGTGTGTGTGTGTTCCATGAGACCACAGCAGTGTGGGATTTGGTGTTAGAAAAGCGCTCCTTTGTCTTCAAGCACAAACACCACCCTGGCTGGCTTATCAAAGAGTGATTCTAGCTATTCAAGGTTTGTGAAATGAGTCTTGTTCTTGCTCAGGGTAGGTTGATATTTCATCTGAAATTTTCATGCCATGCATGTTTTGCTCCAAATGTTTTTCTTCTGTTTGAAAGGCCATGTTTATTTAAAGGAAAATTTAATCTGTCTGTGCCTGATGCCTTTCCATTTAGCTCAGCCAAATGCGTTTTCCTAAGAATTACGTGCTGATCGAGCGAGGCTATTGCTTGTTGGAACTGAAAGTCACACTTACCGGATGAAAATCTCCTGACCCCACCGAAAAGCATGAATTCAGTTGGAGACACCCAACCCCAGGGGGCTGTCTGTGGGTTATAAGCTCAGGAGGAGTGAAACAGCCTCACGAGCCTGTTTACTCCTAAAGCCACAACGAAAAATGAGGCACCATTAAAGACCAGGAGGAAACAAGATCAGTTGACACAGGCTCCATCTTTATCCACGGGGTCACTAGCTAAAAGCTGCCTCCCCCCACCCCCTGCCACCCCTTCCTGGATAAATATGGCTACTTACTTCCTTGAATCTTGTAAGGGTGGAGTAAAAATGAACAGGGAATCAATTCATGGAATGCATTGAACATACATAAAATCGCCACCTCCATTCCTTCCATCATGATGCCACACATACTATGTCACATAAAAGAGAGAAACCTGGGCTGAGGGGGATTAAGCTGGCCTGGGTCCTGGTTTAAGCAAATACTACCAGTTTCCATGAAATAGATTCATTCTCATGGAGACTCCATGTGGTAGTTATACAATCTGGTGTCAATTTGAGGATTCAGAATGAAGGAGCAGAGTCTAGACAGTCAATCAGGTCATAGCCAATGAGGCCTCTGTGTGGGCATGGCCTTCTCCTGAGGACTGGGAATTTCTGTATTTCTTCCTTAGAGGCAAGAGACATACTCTCTCTGCTCACTCCATGCGAGACATCTCTGTGGGGAGGACACATGGAGCCAGACCTGTGGAGCTGGAGAAGTCACGTGGAGACCCTGTCAGCACTGAGATACTTACAATGCCACTAGATCCACAAGTCTTCCCAACCCACCCACTGGCCTATGATCTTTCTGCATTTATTGCATGTGTTTCCTGAGTCTGAAAAGGACTTTAAAGATTGATATCAGACACATGGCCTATATTGAATTTATGGACTTGATCTGGACTGGGCTGGGATGTTTTCTCAATATCCCAGCTCTTGTATAGAATGCTCTTTTTTTACACATATGAATGTCTATGGATTTGTTTCTTTTGTCTACCCAAACTGACATACCCCATGTGTCAAAGGAGAACTGGGCCCCATAGAGTTTTCAATGGCTGACTTTTTGGGGCTGTTTCCCAGGCCTTTTATGAAAGCACCTTGGGATCATCTCAAATACAACCTTTCCATTAGTATTTCTGTACATTAATCCTTTGTTCTACCTGAAGACTCTAAATAGGTATAAGGACACTAGATTTGGGTGGTGGGCTTTTGTATTTGTTTTCATTTTCCATTATGGTTCTGCACTAAGAAATATTCCACCCCAAACAGATAGTAGAAGCCCCTGTCAAATCTCTCCTGAACTTCAGAGGAGCTTAGAAGATGTCTATACTCTTGCTCTCTCCGTCAGAGGGATTTCCAACATGGCATCTTGAGGCAGAAAGATGCAGGGTCTGCTGACCGGCTCTTCCTCCCGGTGGAATCTTCCTGCAACACCAGTGACCCAGCACATCACAGGACTCAGGTGGAAGTTACAATAGGGTGCCCAATTCCTCACTTTCTTTCTCACCTCCTTTCCCTAGGAAGGATGTTCCAGACCAAATGATCTGAAAATAGTGACAATATTGGTGACTAGGCCGAGAAAATCTTAGAGCTCCACATTAAAAAGAGAAGAGTGATTACAACACTGAACGGGTTTAGTAAATGATAAAATTATATGATAATACTGTGCAGTTATTATTCACCTCCAACAATTTACTTAATTGTTCATCTATCTTCTTACATATCCCTTCCATGATAGAAAATGTATTGCACCTGGGAGGGCTGATTTGTGGGGGCCAGTCCTCATTTTCTACAACCCCCCAAGAGGACAGACGGAGCCCGCCACACGGCCATGGCGATTATTATATGACATTCATACGGGCAGGGTCCTAGGGGACAATTGCTCTTGTCTTGTCTTCTCATTAATGTAAGAGTCATCGACCCCATCAGGGTCTCCCACTGTTTCAGAAAATGCCTGCCTATACATTTAAATTTCTTCCCAGGATCTATCAGGTATCAACATTTTAATATTTTATGTACTCCAACCTTACCTTCAAGACACATGATTTGTTTACATAGCAAATGAGCTTTGGGGAATTCTTTTCAGGAGAAAGTTTTATTCTTTGAATAATTCTAACGATGGCTGAGTGTCTTAAAAAATCTCCTTGAGGTCTTGTTTTATTCACGGAGGAAATAATGCCTCCCCATTTATTGAACATCCATATCTTTCCCCGGTAACTTCACAGTGAGAAGTCATAAGATGAGAGAAGGAAATAGGACCAAATGGTAGCTGTTCATAATGAAGCTATGTATCTGCATAGACAAATTAGGATGCTCTATCTCTTAAACTTATAATGGCTGATATCTTGCAGATAAAATTAAAAAAATGAAAACTTGTTTCCTCATGTGTTCTGAAGAACGGAAAAGCACTGCCTTTATGTTTTCTGGTTTATGTCTATTGAAACTGAAGGGCATGTGGAAAGTTGTGCCACTCCTCTGCTACTTCAATGCCCTCATCACAGTGCACTGTAATGTTTGGAGCAAAGGGGCTGTACCCACTTGGCATGCTTTAAAATTCTCAAGCTGCTAACTTTCAAAATACTGACACCAAAGGAGATTGAGAGCATCAATCAATAGATATTGTCTTGCTTGTTTTGACTATGTATTTTTAAGATTAAAAGAGGCAACTGAAATCAAGAAAGAGGAGAAGATAAAGGAACATGGAAAGTCATTACCAGGGAACCCCAAAAGAGGCTGTGCCTCCTTCTGGTTTTAGGGAAACATTATAATCAATACAATCATCATCAATATTATTTTATTTAATAAATAGAATATATTTAGCTTGTCTGAAGAATGTTCTGTCCCTACTTTTAAACCATGTCCTCCCCACCCTCACTTTTCCTCATGACTAAGCCTCAGAGCTAGGGTAAGCTAAAAATATCCTCTAAGACCCCAGTTCCACCATCCTAAAATGTTGACTTCAGTCCTTAGGACAGCAGTCTCTGCTCCTCTCCCAAGTTTAATCCATACATGCTGGCATGTCAGAACAAGCCATATTCCATAAGGAAATCGTGTGCAGACCCACATTTCCACCTACAGTGCTTCCAAAAAGAGAGAGATTCCTGTCTACTTCTATTCTTTAATTCTGAAAACAGCTCAGACTCCTGAGACTATTGATGGTGGGGAAGGACTCTGCTCTAATCCTCTCCTTGACGTGAGTGTTGTTTGTCCTGATTCTCTACTCTTGAGTGCTGGTCAGTGCTAGTCATGCTTTACAAGCACGCCCACTTGAGGGAAAGACAGTCTAATAAGGACCTCTCTGATGAGATTCAATCAAAGAGGAAGGCGCATTTCATAGAGATAACTTATGCATATCCTTCAAACACCTCCATAGAAGTCAAGAAGTTGTAAAGGATATACCATTGACTTATCAAAAGCAAAAACAAACAGACAAAAAAGCCCAAAAGAACAAAAGAAGATTATACATAAAATATCCAATTTCCTAAAACTCATTCGATCATTTGCTTCTTGTATGCATTGCCACTGAGTTGCTTCCAACTTACAGCAGCTCAATAGGGTGAAGCAGAATGGATTTGTGGGGGTTTTAGCACTATCAATCCTTAAGGGAGCAGAAAGTGTCGCTCCAGAGCATCCCAGGATATCTGGGGGCTTCAAATGACTCCGAGGAAAGCAGCCCACTATGTAGTCTATGGTAGCAGCAGGAATTTTTGTGTTTTCTACTTTTATACAAATAGCACATTTTCCCCCAAACATTTACACTTACCATATTTGCTGGTTACTTTTATTTTCATTTATATTTTCAACCATTTCATTTGTATAATATTTTAATATAATATAATATATTTAAATAAAAACGAGTACTGACCAATAAATTGATTTCCTCACCCCCAATTGTATCATAAGTTACAACGGAAAAACATTTGGCAGAAAGGGTGTTTTTATTGCCAAATTTTCACTCTGTGAATTTATATTTCACAAACAATTCTTAATAACTTTAATGATGAAGTATTTGAACATAACTGGGATTAAAAGCAACCAAGAGTTTTGAGAACCTACTGGAAAAACAAAAGAAAGGGAAGGAAGGAAGGAAAAAAGGAAGGAAGGAAGCAAAGACTCAGGGGAGCATAAGGAGTCAAGTCCTTGAAGAAACAACAGTAACTGCAAAGGTCATCGCAACATTGTCTATCGAGCTAGATCATCCCAAGTCCACGGGCTTCTCAGACCACAAGAGAGACCCTGCGGAACATTTCAGTGCAAGTCCAGAAGAGAGTTGATAAGCACCACCCCATGTTACCAAGAGCCCTTTAATCGATGTTCCTCAAAACATGTTTTAAAAATTTCAAACAATCACTGAGTGCTCTGGTTATGTAAAGAATTGCATTTAGTCAATATCCCTTTTAGAGTTAGCTTCAAAAATGTTTTCATGAAGGCATAAACTAATGGAAGCTTCAAAACATGTTATTTGGTGGCTAGCTTCCAACTTGCCAGGATGCCCCTCTTCCTTTCCCAAAGCAAAGCTTTCCAGAAACAAGCAACTGTGATGGCTACTAAAATTCATTTTTATGTCCTCCCGTAACTGATGGAAGAAAGTCTGCACCTCCGCTGGAAGGCGATTGCTTGTGTGCCCATGGGGCAGTCCTTGAAGTGCCCATCCCCTAACAGAGCTGAGTGCCCTTGAGGCCTGCCCCATGGATGCTTATTTCTCTGTTCAATCAGGTCAGCGTTTGGCAAACTGTTATGTTTCTTTCCTGACAACTCTTTTTCTGTTGTTGTTGTTCTCTGAATGCTTCAAATCTTCCTACAGCACATAGGCCACTTTCCTTTCTACCGAGATCAGCTCCCATCCCAGGTCTTGGAATTTGCCCTATTTTGTTTCCCTATTTTAATGATAGAGTCTTATGGAATCCTTTATGTAAGAGAGAGTGGAGTGATGAGGCAGGTGATAAGGATATGCTAATTTTTGCATTCCAAACAGTAATCTTGGGTTCTTGGAATCCAGGAAGTTCTTAAAAGTGACCTTCAGCTAGCTGGATAATAGACTTGTGTGAAATAAATAGTTTCCTCAACATTTATGTGCTATAATTATAGTTTATTATGTTAACGAATCAAAAAAAAAGAAGACATGGCTCATCACCTGCGATTATACAACATGGGGGGGGGTGTGGAAATCTATAAAACACTATGTAAAATAACTTATACTCAGGGTTGTATTGTAAAATAACCTATACTCAGGATTGTATTATATTGCAAAAAGACTTAATTAGCACCACTTCCTTAACACCACTCCTCTCCCCCACCCCCCTTAGTGGTGCTAACAAACCCAGGGACAAAAGAACAAGTGATCCAAAATGCTGGTGCAGAGGGTATGAGAGGCCTGGTAGGGTATGATCAAGGGTAACTTAACCAAGAGGAGTTGCTGAAACCCTTGTGGGGACTGAGCATGACAGTGGGACTGGAGGAAGGATAGGGAAATAGAAGGAAGAGCTGGGAGGCAAAGGGCATTCATAGAGGTCTAGATAAAGACATGTACATATGCACATATATTTATATATGACGATGGGGAAATAGATTTATGTCCATATATTTATAGGTTTAGTATTAAGGTAGCAGAAGGACATTGGGCCTCCACTCAAGTACTCCCTTGATGCAAGAATAATTTCTTCTATTAAATTGGCATTCTATGATGCTCACCTTCCCGACAAAACCACTGAAGACAAAGCGGGTGAATAAGCAAATGTAGTGAAGAAAGCTGATGGTGCCCACCTATCAAAAGATATAGCATCTGGGGTCTTAAAGGTTTGAAGGTAAACAAGCAGCCATCTAGCTCAGAAGCAACAAAGCCCACATGGAAGAAGCACAACAGCCTGTGTGATCATGAGGTGTCAAATGGATCAGGCATCATCAGAACAAAATATTTTACCATAGTGAATGAGGGGGGGAGTGCGGAGTAGAGACCCAAAGCCCATTTGTAGGCCACTAGAGATCCCCTGGCAGAGGGGTCTCGGGAAGGACATGAGCCAGTCAGGGTGAGTGTAGCAACGATGAAAAATACAACTTTCCTCTAGTTCCTAAATGCTTCCTCCGCCCCACCCCACTCCCACTATCATGATCCCAATTCTACCTTGCAAGTCTGGCTAGACCAGAGGAAGGTCACTGGTATAGATAGAAACTGGAAACACAGGGAATCCAGGGTGGATGTTCCCTTCAGGACCAGTAATGTGAGTGACAATACTGGGAGCATAGAGGGAGGGTGGGTTGGAAAGGGGGAACCAATTACAAGAATCTACATGTGACCTCCTCCCTGGGGGACGGACAAGTGAAAAGTGGGTGAAGGGAGTCATCGGCTAGGGTAAGATATGGAAAATAATAATTTATAAATTATCAAGTGTTCATGAGGGAGGAGGGATCAGGGAGGGAGGGGAAAATGAGGAGCTGATGCCAGGGGCTTAAGTGTAGAGCAAATGTTTTGAGAATGATGATGGCCACAAATATACAAAAGTGTTTGTATGTGTGGATTGTGACAAGGGTTGAATAAGCTCCCAGTAAAATGATTTAATTTAAAAGAAAAAGAAAGAAAACTGGAGAGGAAAGAACCAGGGTGAGAGAGAAAAACAACATTGTCTTGTAGAGGCTACTTGAAAATGGAATTGAAGTCTGCAGGAAGTGCATGGTAACAGAGAGAGCAGACCAGAGAGCCTCCCATGGGGACACTGTGGGACAATCCCATTGTGCTGACAATATCTTGAGACATTCTGTGAAACGTACAATATTCCTAACAACTCTGAAGGGAAGCTTCAGAAAGATGACAAAGTACTATAGAGCAGTGGTTCTCCACCTGTGGGTCACAACCCCTTTGGGGGTTGAACTACTCTTTCACAGGGTCGCTGGTTCATAACAGTAGCAAAATTACAGTGATGAAGTAGCAACAAAAACAATTTTATGATTGGGGTCACCACCACATGAGGAACTGTATAAAAGGGTCACGGCATGAAGAAGGTTGAGAACCACAGCTATAGAGAAATGTCCAGAAGTGTGGAGTTAGAAACCCCAAAGGGAAGAGCATGCTTGGTATTTCTCCAGTTGAAAGAACTAAAGAAAAAATTTAGTCTCAAGTTGTGTGGAGGAATAAAAATTTTAATGTGGCTCTTCTATCTATATTGCCACAGCTGACATCAAATGATTGGGTAAGACTATTCAAATAGGCCACCTGTAAGGGTGAGATGTCTCAGCAGGTTTAGAGAGAAACCCAGGGCCATCTGAAGAAAAGGCCTAAATGAGAAGCCACGGCAAAGAGATGATAAAGCAGAAGAGAGAGGCACCACTAAGACTGTAAGGCAAAGCCGTGGACTGGCTTCTTGGCCCATGGAGCCAGAGGTCAAGGGACCACATGGATGAGTGGCTAAGGACAGAAGAAACACTTAGCTACAGGCTGAGGAGATGGGTTGCTGTGGACCGATGCCTATGTCCTTTCTGTTTTCTAATCCTGACCTGTGGTAACTAGTTAACTCCCCTAAAGATCCTACCACCCTCACCGACCTGCGTATTGTGAGTGTTGTCGGTGGGCTCCCCGTGGCCACTGCAATGGAATGGCAGACTCAGCAGATAACTAGAGTGCTTGGGAATTATGGTTGGTGTAAGAATAAAGAAAATAAAGAGGTGTCTGATACTGTTTCATGACAACAGGGAAGTCAGAGGAGGTCAGGGATGGCAGCCTCTCATGCCTTTTTTCTGAAAGCTTCAATATTGAATGAACACATGTACAAGGTAAGGAATGTTGGTGGCACCATGGATTAGGCATTGAGTTTCTATCAGTAATGTCAGCAGTTGAAACGTACTAACTGCTTTGATGGGAAAGATGGGCTCTTTGCTCCCATAAAGATTTACAGTCTCTGAAACATATAGGAGTGCAATGAGTCCGAATTGACTCAATGAAAGTGGATTTTGGATGGGCAAGATATTGAACTATACACCAAAAGCATCAAGGGAAGGAATATATACAATCACAATGAAATACAATGAAATTGGTCATTGTTCAACCGTTTCAGGATGTAAGCTTGTGATCAAGAACTAATGGGATTGGAAAAAGGAGGCCAAAAAGGCACTGACAAAAACAAACAAGCAAATGCTACAGGAATTGATCAAATGTCATATAAGTTGTTTCAACACGTGGATGGAACCCTGAAGTATCTAATCACCCAGGACAACAGGCTTGAAACAACTACCTGGTCAGTCAATTGGAAGTGATACATACCTGTTCCCATTACCAAGAAAGACGAAACAGCAGAATGTAGGAATTATCTAAGAATATCATTAATATCATGCTTAATAAAATATGCTGAAGATAGCCAAAAGAAAGCACATTGGGAGCTGCTTGAAATTCACACTGGATTTAAAAAATTACATGGACCAAATGATAGCATTATTAAGGTCAGATAGATGTTAGCTCAAAGAAAAGTATGATTTCTCTTGTGTTTTGTTAGTCAATGCATGGATCATAATGAATTATAAGTAACATTTCAAAGAATGGAGCCGCAGAACACGTATTTGTCTGCGATGGAACCTGTACTTGGTCCAAGAGACAATTATTCAAACAGAACAAAGGGATACTGAGCAATTTAAAATCAAGAACATTGTATGTCATAGTTTTATCTTTTCACTATACTCATTCAATCTGTATTCGAAGTAAATAATCTGAAAAGCTAGGCTCTATAAAGAAGAATTAGACATCAGGATTAGAGAAAGACTAGTAACAAGTTGATTATATGTAGGTGACAACAACTTGTTTTTCTCTCTGAAAGCTAAGAGATCTTGAAACAAAACCCTTACCATGGGTTACAGTTCACTATTTGGGGGGAACCAAGTCTCAGAACTGAACCAATAAGCAACATTATGATTAACTGAGGTAAGATTGAAATTGTGAAAAATTTTTCTTTTATTTTGTTCTACAATCCGCAATACCCGCTAGCTCTTTCATTTAATTTTGATTCGGAATGCCATAGTGAGCCAGCAAAGCATTTCACGACTTCCTAAAATAGAAATTCCAATGACACAATGGTTGGAGAGCTCCAATTGAAGAGGTATCTAAGGTGTGACACATAGAACACTTGTTCTGGGCATCACTCAAAAGGGGGCGCCCCTGAGAAGTTTCCATTAAACATTAAAGTTTTTATCAACCACCTAGGTTTCATCACCTGCTGAGATCATTCAGCAAATAATAAGTAATATTACCATGCTCGAGAGCCTCCATGGATCAAGGCAAATGGTAAGATCCTACTCTGCAGAGTGTAGAGAGAGAAGAAAGCTTGGGTTGGGGGCCAGGGGAGGTGAGGCATGGAGAGAGACTCTGAAAACATCATAAACAAATTTCCATCAGAAAAAACAAGGAAGGTAGAACTATCATTTTCAGGTAGTGCCATAGCTTGACTTGTGTTTTTTTACTTGTATTTTTGAGCAGACATTTATGCCAAATTTATCTGACGAATGGGTGCACAAAATTTAAATTGAACAGGGGAGAGATTTCCGTGTTTCTTCATGAAGGTGTTTTCCAAAGATACGCCTTAGGCTCAATGGCTAACCAAAAGGTTCTCCTTTGAAGTCTACAGCTGGTCTGCTGGTGAAAATGCCTGGAGGTCTGCTCCCAGGGGAATCCTATTACAGAGTTCTGTTATGTGTTAATGGGTTTGAATCCACTGGACTACAATGGATTAATAGGTCTATTCAGGCCTTGATGAGTTCTTCAAGGAACTTACATTTTTCTTTATCATATTTTTGGAATTTTTTTACCATATCTTAATTTACCCTTTATCATTCTGGATCCAAGTTATTCATACCTTCTCATTTTCTAATTTGTCTTAGCCAAAATATTTCACCAGAATTGTAATTCATAAAAAAGAGGCAGAGAATTTTTGCTCTGTTGATCCGCTTTTCTTTAGATGACTTTGTATTTCACTAATTTTAATTTTATTTTCTCAATCCTGAAGATAGATGGTTCACTCATTAATTATGTGACCCTTCAAATGTTTGCTCTAAATTCTATATAATTATTTTTTCTTATTAATCTATGTGAGTTATTTTTATATTTAGTTTAATAGTATATTCTTGTATTGTTCAAATATAAGGTTGCTTCCTGGTTAACTTTTTGTTGTTGATGATAATAGCTTGATTCTATTATGGACGATAAGCAGTCTCTGAGCCCCACTCTAACACCAGCTGGTTCTGCTAACATGACCATGCTCAATACTTTATGAAACAATCACTGAAGATAATGGTGCTGCGGCAAAGTGTGGTGAAGAAAGCAGATGGTACCCAACTATCACTTGGATTAGTGTCTGGGGTCAAAAAGGCTTGCATTTAAAAAGGCAGCCATCTAAATAGGGAGTCAACTAACTGCACATGGAAGACGCACGCCAGCTTGTTGGATCCAAGGATGGTAATAGCAAAACCCAAATATGCCAAAGGGAAAAATGTCAGAGCTTAAGTTATGAATACCCAATTTGTAGAAGGCTATGGAGGACAGTGGGACCGCAAAACCCATCTGCAGAGTATCTCGTCAGATTAACCCACTGGCAGATCTTCTCTAGCCACAGGCAAGGGTCTTGAACAGCTTTATAAACAGATAGAGATGCTTGTAATCTTGATGATGCTGGATTGAATTTGACCTCCCTGTTGACCCAACCTGAATTTGTTCTCGGCACAAGTCTTTCTTATTTGGTTCAAGACAAAAATGTCTTCCCTGGCTTTTTAAATATTGATGGTGGTCTTTTCTTTCTTAATTATTATTTGCATTTTTGTCTTTATATTATTATTATATAATCTCTGGGTTCCTTCTTTGGACATTGGTTGGGGATGGCTTCAGCACGCACTGTGTGGCCTATTAAGGTCAGAGTTCCAGGAATGAAAACGACACGTGGCTTTAGTTGTAGGATTTCATTGGGACATGCTTATTCATTTATCATGCACATTCAAATCTTTCATATCTCTATGTTTAATTTGGTTTTACTCTGCTCATTCTATTAGTTATTGGCTAAATATTTCTTCTCATTTCATTTCCCCTTCAACTAGCTTAGAATGCTGTGCCTTTAAAGTTGTTTTAGTGGATGCCCTAAAATTAAAACAACCGTAATTAAGTTATGAATGTCCAAAGTTATTAACAAAATACTTTTTCATAGATATTGCTGCTATTTAAAAAAAAGGCAGGTGACTTTTTTTCTAGTCCTCTTCTGAAAGAAGTCTAACATATTCTGACTGCTCTTGAGATTTTTATCTGTCCTGATCTTCAGCTTCACTATAATTAGAAGGGATATGTAGGTTTGATTTATTTTTCTCGATTCAGATTATTGGGCAGCTTGAATTGCTGTATTTAATCAATTCTGGAAATACAAATATTGATTCCGCTTCACATTCTCTCTTCTCTCTTTAATTCTACAGGTATTGTACTTCTTAAAATCTAAGTTTTAAAATTCTGTTCCATGTTTTCTGCTATCTCTCTATGCTGTGTTCTGTATAATTCCGATTAAATGCACCTCAAGTGCTATTCATTCCATAGTCAGCTCTTGAAGATCTATTATATCTTACTTTTGAGAATTTATAATTTTTCACTTGAGGTAGCTTTATATTTCTTAGTTTCTCATAGTTTCTCTTCATTATTTATAAAGCTTATATATACATACATATATGTATATACACATATAAACCCCAAACAGAAAGCAGATTCATTGCCATCAAGTCAATTCCAACTCATAACAACCTGACAGGAGAGCTTAAAACTATCCCTGGAGCTGAGGTGTGTAATTCTTTACAGACGCAGAAACACTCCCTAGAGGGTTGAAGGGTTTGAACTGCTGGCCTTGCAGTTAGAAGCTGAACACATAACCCACTGTGCCAACAGAGCTTAATATGCACATATGTTGGTAGGAATTTAAATCATCTCAATGGCAGTGTGTATGTATATGTGTGTGTATGTATATATAAAAAATATATATATATGAAAAATGTAGACAAGAATGATATGGAATTCACCATTATTATCCAAGATAGTTCTGGAAAGTTCTAGCTCGTGAAATAAGGAGAAAATACCTGAAATAAAACACATATACTTGGAAAGGAAGACATAAAACTAATCCCATTTTCAGATCACATGGTTATCATGATATGGCATGACTAAAACAAAGGAATTTATCATAACAAAACCTCAGTAAATACTGAAAATTTTAAGGTCTAGGAAAATGAAAAGCATACAAATTTAAGTTATATTTCTACATACTACAAATGTCCCTACTTTAGTCTTCAAAGAAACATCCTTGCTTTTCAACACTTTAAAGAGGTCTGCACAGCTGACTTACCCAAGGCAATGCAAATTTACCAAATGCAATTCAAATCTGTAAAGTATTGAAAAGGTAGGATGTGAGTTTTAATATTTAGGTGACCCAAATCATGGTATTTTTAATCATGTCCTTTGCAGGTGAAAGTTGTATATTGAATAAGGAAGACTGAAGAAGAATGGGTATGTAGGAATCATGGTGCTGGCTAAGAATATTGAACGTGCCACAGGTGGCCAAAAGAACTAACAAATCTTTCTTGGAAAAAGTACACCCAAAATGCTCCTTAGAGGCAAGGATAGTTAAGACATGTCTCTCTTACTTTGCACATGTCAGGAGAGACCAGTCTCTGGAGAAGGAAACTGTGCGTGTTACGCAGGGGGCAGCAAAAACAAGGAAGGCCTTTAACAAGAAGGATTGACATTCATGGATGGCCTCTGTGTTAGTCTGGGGAGACTAGAGAAACAAGTCCATAGACACTCAAATGTTCACAAGAGAGAGTTTTATATAAAGGGCTTTTGTACATTAAGAAAGCATCCCAGCCCTTCCAGTCCAACATCAAAGTCTGAGATTAGCCCATATATCTGATACCAATCTCTAAAGTCCTCTACAGACTCATGAAACACATGCCATGATGCCGAATGCAGGAAGGTCACAAGCCAGTGGGTAGAAAGTCATTGGATCCAGTGGCATTGTAAGCATCTCAGTGCTGGCAAGGGTCTCCATGCAACTTCTCCAGTTCCCAGTGCAGAGGGTCTATTAGCATAGTGTCATGTGTCTTGTCCTCAGGGATATCTCACAGGAAGTCAGCGGAGAGAGTCTGCCTCCTGTCTCCAATGTGGAAATGTAGGAATTCCCAGAATTCTCAAGAGAAGGCCTCGCCCACACAGAGGCCACATTGGCTATGATCAGACTGACAGCCTAGACTCCACCCCTTAATTCTTTGTCCTATCAAGTTCCAAATTGACACCAGATAATGTAACTACCACAGCCTCAAAAATAAAAACAATTGTGAGGATGGCACTGAAACAGGTATTTTTTTACTTCTGTTGTCTGAAGAAGCATTGTGAGCTGAAATCAACTTCACCGCACCCAACCACAGCGTCAATGTCCTGGTGGAACTGTTTTCCACTGGAAAAGATGAATAACGTGTACTTATAATACACATTGTGGAGTGTGCCTCTTAGGTAGATACATATAGACACATGTTACATAAACTGATATTGTGCTTGGTGGAGGGTCAGAAACAGTGAGGAAGACTCTTGGTGAGATTAATTGACACGGTGGCTACAACATGGAATTCAACCCTAATTGTGAAGTGGCGTAGACCTGTAATGTTTTGTTTTGTTGTACATAGGATTGGCATGTGTCAAAACGAATTCAATAGAATCTAACAATACCATATTCGCATGGGCATCAAAAATTTGTGGGAAATGGAATTATAAGATAATGGAAAGATTTTAATGAACTTTTTGAACTCCCTCCTGATAGTTGAAATGTGTTTGTAAACACACATATTTTTATCTTCTACTATTTGGTTAATCGGTATAGAATCATTGTAGGGAAGAGAGGCTAATTCTTGATTTTTCCTCTTCATATCTCTAGTGTTCATGACAATACTAATTCTCTTTCATCCTAGGACTATGAAAAGTTAGATTGTTTTCAAAATACCATTACCAGTGCATGGTTTAAGCATACTTCATTGCTTTCAATCAAGTGAAGTTGCTATCTTTGGTGAAGTTCGAATTGTCCTCTCTTTGGCCAGTGAGAGCAGATGAAAGTTGTCTTCTGTGTCTTTTTAACAGGACTCTAGAGACCTTTCTTGTTATCTGGAATGAGACACTCTTCTGATTCAGAGTTCCTGGATGCATCTATTTCTCCATGAAATCCTGCATTTTTTCCACAGGAAGATAGCATTTCCAAAACTTAAGTGGAGATTATTTTTACAATGAGACTCTAAAGCATTTTATAAGAATCATACTGAATTTTGCCTCTATATTACATGTAGAGTGACATTGTCATGTTCCACAGGAGGAACTGTCATTCTTTCCTTTACATTTATGGCTTTGTAGCCAGCGACTTGCCTGACACTGCATGGCCAGTAACTTCCTTAGGAAACATGGAGAGTGATAATATTCTCTAAATTTTTGCATGTAGATAATAATTTTATGTTAATATTTCAATTTTGTTGCTTATATGTATTAAATATTCTAATTTATATCAGTGTAAGAATTCACTACCAAGTGTGCCTAATAATAATCTAATTTTATCTCCCTTATATATCATATGCTTTTATGCTTCATATCAGTGGTTCTCAACCTTCCTAATGCTGTGACCCTTTAATAAAGTTCCTCATGTTGTGGTGACCCCCAACCATAAAATTATTTTCCTTGCTACCTCATAACTGTAATTTTGCCACTCTTATGAATCGTCATGTGAATATCTGATAGGCAGAATGTAGTTTCATTGTTACAAGATTGAACATAGTTAAAGCATAGTGACTGATCGCAGAAACAATATGTAATTCTGTATTGTGAAATATTTATTTCTAATGATAAATGAATAAAGTTTTGTCTTAAAGCATGGGGTAACATGGGTCAGTCTTCCCGCCAGATACTCATACGTGGGTGTACCTGCATGTGGGCGAACCCACCTGGAGACAGATGGAGGAGCTTTGTCCTGGTTCCTAAGACTATCGGACATATGTGTTTTCCAATGGTCTTAGGCGACCCCTGTGAAAGGGTTGTTTCACCCCCAAAGGGCTCCTGACCCAGAAGTTGAGAACTGCTGCTTCATAGTCACAACATATGTTGTTTTTCTGTTTTCTTTAAAGACCTACTGGAACTACAATACATGTTGGAGTTCGCCATTCTGGGTCAATATTTTTAATTATTTTCTTTTCATATGTATTTTCTAACATTTATTTCAGACTTTTCTTATATGTTGGTTTTAATTTCTCTTTTCTTACATCCAAAGTTGTCCAGAGTAGGTTAAACTCAGATACCCAAAACTCACCTCCACTCATTTTTTTGGTTGGTTGACTTCTCTAAGTTATTTAGAAGAAAGTAGCCATTAGGACTGGCCCAAACTGTGTCTATTCAGTTTTGGACCATCCAAGCCCGCATAGTCACACCAGGCCACACCTTAAAATGACCGTCTGATGTAGCCTACAGATAACTCTCTCTATGGTCAGACTAAGACACCATTTTCAGAACATGAGCTACATGTACCACCCATTGAGAGTGTGCTCCAATCCTCCCCTAATTCAGAAACCTGAGATTTCTGAAGAAACTTCATGAACATATACAACTTCTTTTTCCCCATCCCCAGTTAAGACCGCCCCTTTTTCAGAAGTCAGATCCCAGGAACAGTCCTCGACATCTTGCTCAGCTCTTTACAAACTATCTGCTTTCTCCTCTTTAGGTCATGTCCAGGGATTAGATTTCTGTGTGTACCTTTTAGGGACTCCCTTACGTTTGATGACAGCATAGGTCCCCAAACTTACTTGGCGTAACACACCTTTTCAGAAAGTGAAAATTCCGCAGGGCCCCTCTAGCAATTGAAAATGTTTGCATGATAGCTCATGATCCAGGGTCAAGTGGACGTATCTGCATTTGAAGGCCCTCCAGACCATTCCAGCACTCCCAAGGGGACGATGTTTGAAACACTGGATTATAACTTTGAATACTTTTTAAAGTGACAGCTATTATACGTGGTTTGGATTTTCCTTGTCTTTAATATCTCACTTTTGAAAAAGATTTTTAGTTTTTTTCTAAATAAAAAAAGTATTCTGTGTTCCTTCTAATTTAGTCTTAATTTATAACATAAAGCTTTTTAGATTTTAAACGTTTAAACTTTGTCACCTTATTTCTGAGTTTTGCTATTTGTGGTTTATGCTTAGCATCCCTTCCCCACAATACCTCAGCTTATTCTGACACATTGTGGTTTTATTTGCTTTTTTAGTATGCATGTATTTCAGGTGTGGTTTACCCCCTGTGAAGAGGTTATTCTATTTCATATATATAAACAGAGTACTTTTGTATTAGATTTTACCTGAAAGTTTCTAGTGCACAACTATATGCATAATTAAGTTCCCTGAGCTTTCAGATGGTGACTGATTGGAATCATTTTCCTAACCTCGGTGAGCTCTATTTTCTACTGTTTTAGTGTGTCGTTAGTAAAAATATGGTGTCGTTAGTAAAAATATGATAGCTTGCTCTCTAATATAGTCCAGCTTCATTTGCCTTCCCCACCTGTCAAATCTCTTCATTTTCATTATTATTTCTATCTGATTCAATTTTGATATCATTCTCAGAAGTTTCCTACCCCCTTTTGTTCCTTTTTCTCCATCTCAGCATGCGGTCTGACAAGAAGGGGGTCCTGAGTGCTCATTTTCAAATTCTCACAGGAAAGAGACCATTCCCTGTCCTGTAGATCTCACAGGCCATCTGCACGTTGGGAGTGAATTTAACCTTTTCCTGTAACTTCCAGCTGCTGTTCTCCAACTGACCTGACAAACCTTCACGGGAATAGCTGTTAGCATCTGACGTGCCTCAGTTCTCAGGTCTGTCAACTTTCCCGTTGCTTCTTCGACTTTATTCTTTATAGCCTCTGATGTAGCAATCTCTTAACTTGTTCTGTTGTCCCTACAGACCTATAATCGAAGAGCATATCATAAATTATAAAAGGCCTTGTTGCCTAGATTTCTTGCAGATTTCAGCCATGAGTTTTGTTGTTTTTTTCTATTGTTTGCTCTTAGGTGGAGGTCAGGGGAAATTCAAACGCTTTATTTCCTTATTGATACTAATTTCCAAAGTTTCTTTGGTTCCTTATGCAATACTGTGAGCTTCCACGTTCTTTAATGAGTTTGTGGAAATGATTTAAAACAAAATAAATGTGCACTAATGATAAAGAGAATATTCTGAAAATTTTGAGGTGTTTTTCCCTCCTCCCAAATTGAGGCGGAATGACTGACTATCTGTATAGTGCTTACCTCTCAGTATTTTAATGGAGATTGGCTGTAATGGAGTATGAAACCTTCGTTAGGAATGCTCAAAATGCTCTCAAATTGACTTAGGATGCTCATTGTCCAATTGCTTGCATCTGCTATATATTATTGAATCACCAACTTAGGGGATGGATTTTATGGATTGTAAATACCTTTCATAGAGGTCTTAAAACAGGCTTGTAAAAGATTTTTAAGAAATGAATGATGAATACCAGAAATTCTAATTCATTTCTATTTCAATGGCATCAATGGGATTGATGTAACCCAGTGTGGGAACTGTGTCACCTTGGACCATGGTCTTCCGTTGAGAACCAGCCCATATAGGACCCATAGTCATGTTTTCTTGTACTGCAGTTACATGAAAATCATAGTCCCCATGTGCCACTTAATGAAATGACAACAAGGATAAAAAAGTTTTATAAAATTAAAATTATATTTTTAAATTACTCTATTGGATGCAGACCCTAATGTATTTCCATTTACATAGTTTCAAGAAACTAAAATGAAAACTCAGTCAGAAAACAATTGAATTAGAAGTAGAAATATTTAATAACCACATGAAAATTAGATTAATTTTGATGTTAAACTCTACCATTACATGAAATACATTAATTGATCAGATTTACCATATCAATAACAGCCCGGATAAAGTGGAAGTTGCACAGAAATGCATATGAAACATATTGATAAATAAAATAAGAACAAATAAATAAGAACAAATGCATAAGCATGTCAACACTTGATGGACAGCTCAGTGAAATCAGTTCCCTCCTCTGGTATTCAAATCTGCAAACTCATATAGCCCTTCATTAAATCAATTTTTTGCCACCTCACTTTCCATTGATAATATTGCAAGATCAAAAGCCTTTATTGTCCCACAGTAGACCACAAATACTTCTTTATAAGTTTCTGCAATGAAAAGCTCCTGTCACATGAAGCTATAAGCAAATAAATTGTCAGAAATAACTTTTGGCTTAATTAAAGGGTTGGAAGAGTCTATGAAGTTCCAGGTTGTCCAGTCCTTGACTTCTTCCAGATCTCTCCCTGCTGCTTGCAGAGGTCTTCTTAGCACTAGCATTTCTACCAAAAGCTCTTGCTTGGAACCTTCATAATAGAAAGCGGTTAATTTTGAAAGAGAGGCCTTGAACATCTCTTCAGTGAGAGATATGAGATTCTGCTTGAACAGTTCCCAATATGGCTGCAACTTCCTTGATGGCTCCTGCTGTGAATTTCAGAAGGTAAACTTTCAACACACTCAGGCCTTCCCTCTCACTGTCTTCTTGCAGGTGACCAGCTTTCTTTCATGCTCTTCATCTTTGGCTATTCTCTTCTTGAACTTGACCCTTCTCTACTGAAATACCATACTCATCTGTTTTTAAAATCCTTTCTTCAATTGCATGCTGCATTACTTGGCAGAAAAGTCAGTTCACCTCTAGCTTTGTCCACCTTGCCTGCAGATGCCGATGCTGTATAAGATTAACTTTCTGAAGCACAACATCCTGGAAGTAGAGGCAGCACAGAAAAGGGAAATCACAGACAACAGTCAGAAGATCTTATCTTGCCCCTTTTATGTTCAAAAATTGTAGGTGGATGACAATGAACCTCAATTGATGGTACAACTGAAAGAAATGTTCTGTAATAGGCTCAACTGTGGCATCATTTCAGCCTTGGTGATGCAGTGATATTGGTACATCAGATTATGTTCTGTCGAACACAGTGCCTCTACTTTTCAGCTACAGAGTTCCATTATTCATTGAAATGTATATACAGAACTCATATACAATATTCACGAAGAAAGAGCTTATTAAGGGAGTTCACAGGTTACAAGACAGGTGAGAATTGCTCAAGGTATAGTTGTTCAGGCAGGCCACGTTATAAAGTTCATTTAGGGCTGCTAAGAAATGTCCCAAAAGACATACCACTCCCTTGTATGCCTCACTATACTGGCTGTAGCTCAGTGAACACAGTTCTCTGAATGACGTTCCTCCAGTCTGTCTCTACCCAAAGGCACTCAGCCACACTTCTATGGACCAGAAAGCCCAACTTCCCAGGTTAAGTATTCAGAGGCACACTAATTCACAATCAAGCCTCTGGCCCCAAAGTACTCTCTCAGCTTTCCTTGCTCTGTGGACTAGGAATTCTGCCTCTCTCTTTCATGTTGTGGCTCCTGGATCTGCTACTCCTGTGCTAGCCCTCTGCTGTCGCAGTTGTCTTCTGGATCAAAGAGGTTCGCCAGGCCAGGCTCTGAAGGTCTGGAGGATATGTTCCACTGCTGGATCTTGCTGGTAATGAGATCCTGTTCCTACAGGGCTGTTTTTAAATGCAGCCAGGCCAGAGGCAATTACAATGAATCCTTCTCCTACCTGGACACATCAGGAAAGTTTTGTTTTGTTTTGTTTTTTACATTTTATTAGGGACTCATACAACTCTTATCCCAATCCATACATAAATTGTATAGGGCACATCTGTACATTCTTTGCCCGAATCATTTTCAAAGCATTTGCTCTCCACTTAAGCCCTTTGCATCAAGTCCTCTTTTTTCCCCTCCCTCCCCGCTCCCCCCTCCCTCATGAGCCCTTGATAATTTATAAATTGGTATTTTGTCATATCTTGCCCTATCCAGTGTCTCCCTTCACCCCCTTTTCTGTTGTCTGTCCCTCAGGGAGGAGGTCACATGTAGATCCTTGTAATCAATTCCCCCTTTCCAACTCACTGACCATCTACCCTCCCATTATCGCCCCTCACAGCCCTGGTTCTGAAGATATCATCCACCCTGGCTTCCCTGTGCCTCCAGCTCCTATCTGCACCAGTGTACAATCTCTGATCTATCCAGGCTTGCAAGGTAGAATTTGGATCACGGTAGTGGGGGGGGGGGTGGGGGGAGAGGAAGCATTTAGGAACTGGAGGAAAGCTCTATTCTTCATCGGTGCTACGTCGCACCCTGACTGACTCATCTCCTCCTCTAGACCCCTCTGTGAGGGGGATCTCCAGTGGCCGACAAATGGGCTTTGGGTCTTCACTATGCACTTCCCCTTTCATTCACTATGGTAAGATTTTTTTTTTGATGATGCCTTATACCTGATCCATTTGACACCTCGTGATCGCACAGGCTAGTGTGCTTCTTCCATGTGGGCTTTGTTGTTTCTGAGCTAGATGGCCGCTTGTTTACCTTCAAGCCTTTAAGATCCCAGACACTATCTCATTTGATAGCCGGGCATCATCAGCTTTCTTTGCCACATTTGCTTATGCACCCGTTTGTCCTCGGCGATCGTATCATAGAGGTGTGCACCCAGTGATATGATTTTTTGTTCTTTGATGCCTGATAAATGATCCCTTTGGAACCACGTGATCACACAGGCTGATGTGTTCTACCATGTGGGCTTTGTTGCTTCTGAGCTAGATGGCCACTTGTTTATCTTTAAGCAGGAAAGGTTGTTTTATGGGAGTTACAGAGACTTCGGCTAGATAAACCACATTAAATAATTCAATTTTTGTATGTTCACAAAAACATTATTGATGTTATAAATGACTATAGGAAACTTCTTAAAAGATTATCAATTTCTAGGGACACCCTGCATTAAAATTGTATGAGGAGTCACTTTGGCATCATTGTGTCTTATGGTGACCAAGCCTAGTGATCGATTTGGAGTTTTAGAAGAAGGAAAAAGAATAAAAGGAAAGTAAAATGAAAGCCAAATATTTAATTGTTTACATAAGATAATGGATCATGAACAGCATCAATAAACAAGCCAAAGAAAGCCTACAACTAACTGAAATCTGTTTCCTCTAAGATGCAGAAGAAAGCAAAAATGGCCTCACCTCCCATTTCTGTCACTGTTTTTCAACAACCAAATGGAGGTCTTAGCCAGTGCAGTAAAGCAAAAAAAGGAAAAATGAATGTATTTATTGCAAAAAAAAAATCTTAATCTAAAGACAGAGAATCTTAAAAGGTGTTCAAGAAAGCCATTAGATTACTAAGGGAGTTGAAGAAAGTCTCAGGATACAAGGTCATCTTAAAAATGTTAATTCCATGTATTTAGTAGAAGTGACTAAGTGGAAATTAAAATGTAAAAGAATTACCATTTAGTGTCATTCCAAAATATCATAAAATTTAGGTAGAGATATGAAATATGCACCAGAACTGTATAGAGGAAGCAATAAAAAATGATGAAAAAATTCTAAAGAACATAAAATAAAATACAAATTTATGCAGTGATAATGAATCATAAGGTATGATACTATTAATAAATCAAGTTTTCACAACTGATCTATATATTTAATGCAAATTTAATACAATTTCCACAAGCTCTACATAGATGTTTACAACAAAAAGGTAAAAACCTATCAAAAACAAAGGAAAGAATTTCCATAAAACAAGAGGAATGCCTGGGATATTAGCAATAAAAACATAGAGCAAAACATAATCAGAGTAATAAAATGACAGTGATCACAGGAAGACAATTGTGAAGTTGGTTCAAATAATAACCATTTAATAGAGCAGTGGTTGAACGAAGAGTTCTAAAGAAGTCGCCTAGGAAAATATGATACTGCTATTTTATATGACATGTTAATCTAGATAAAACTGAATTGAAAAATATTTTACATCCCTGATGGGTTTCAGGGATAAACTAATGCTAATTAAGAGATATAAAGAAAATTAAGAACACACCAATTTCTCACTCAAGAAATTAAAAAATGATGCACATAATAAATGCCATCATAGCTATGTGTATCTGGGTGGGTGTAATGGTAGCTAAATGACTGCTAAATCTGAATAGGAAGTATGGAGAAGGAAATTTTTAAAATCTATGGGTTAGGGGAATAAATTTATATTTAGACATATAGCTTTCAATTGCCAAGAAAAAATATAAGATAAAAGTAGAATGATTAATGGAACATACAGGGGTTAAAGTTATGAAAATTTCTCAGACATCACCCAAAAGCTGAGGGAATGAATTCCTGGCCCTGGAGGCTTTGGGAAGGAGCATGGTCTGTGGGGCCTCCAAGGTCCATGGCATAACATGGTCCACAAGACAATGCTGGCATCTGACTGTGAGGAGCAACTGGGGTCTTGATGGGCTCTTAAAAGCTCATGAGTGGCTATCAGAGGTGCAAATATTGGTCTTGCAATGACTAGAGAACAGAGTAATATCAGAAGGCACATGAAAACAATTATTCTAGTGTACTAATGGACCACATGACCATCAGTCTCTAGGACCCAGAGCTCAGAAGAACTAGAGCTTGATGGCACCCAGTTATCACTACCAACTGCTGGTAAACGGATCACTGTAGGAGATGCTGTGGGAGAAAATGTGGATCAGAACTCTTTTTTTCTTAAAGACTGAGCTTACTAATTGGATAGAGATTGGTGGGACCTTCAAGGATACGGCCTCCAGTCAGCCTTCACATATGGAAATGAACTCATCCTAATGGCGCCATTTTCAGTCCAACAACAGGTCTACGAGGGGACAAGATAGTAGTATTGAGGTATGGACACCATTCGAGATGAAAAATATCAGTATTTACCCAAGGAAATGTTAAGCAAAGGGAATGGAAACCGACTGCCTGGAAGAAGTTGGATTAGTGATATTCCCAGTAGGAATTTTAATCCATGAGATGAAATAAAATGTGTATAAATTGTTGAATGGAAAGGTGATTTGCTCTGTAAATCTTCACCCAATTCACTATAAGAAGATTTTTGTTTTTGAAGTGGAATTGAGGTGGATAAATATGGAGCAGTGGTCTTTTATTTATTGTAATGGGTATACTATAGATATAAGATTAGAATGCTTAACCACACAAACACAAGGTCTCTTAGTGACTATGAAAGTATAATGTACGTACTTGTACAGAAATCTGTGACATTAGTGTTCAGTTTAAGGGATCTTCTCAGATGTAAACAATCTTTTCAGTTTTGAAACTCTTGTTAGGGTGTGATGTTCTCCATAACTCGTTTTACCTCTAGAGCGAGCTCTCCTTGATTTCCCCATTCAACTCAGATATCTGAAGAACAGCATTGTTACTACTACATCTCCATGTAAGCCCACGTGCCAACTCATATGAATCTTCAATCACTGTATATACATGGGTGTATGTGTGTTTTAACTTCAAAATAAATTGTAAATCTCTAGCGAATGTAGGATCCATCTAGAATGAATTACTTCTTGGTGTGAGCCAGGCTTCCCACTGTCTGGATCACTGTAGGATGTGTGGTCAGCCATGTCTGAGACACAGTGAAATAATGTGACCAGTTAACTCAAGTCCCCACACCCAGCTCCCTGTCTGTGGGTGGAAATATACAATGTTTCTGCTACTACTCCTAAAGAAATAAATGCATTATGCTGAATTTAGTATTTAAAAATACCTTCTAAAACTCCCTTCTAAAAGTGGCAAGTCCTAGTTACTGACTGACCATATGCTAGCTAAATGCAAACAAAACCTTCCTTTTAAATATAGTGGGCTACTCCATCTTGAAATATAGTTGATGGGTAGTGTTACATAAGTTTGGAGGGGAAAAAAAGCAAAGAAACAGCTCATTATTCCACAGTGGTAGGGAAGAAGTAGGTCTGGCTACCTTAGGGAGGTGGTAGCCCTGGAATTCACTCAAGAAAGAAGGGAACAGAGAGGTTGTGCACCCCTCCGCCCCACAATAAAAACGAGAAACATAGTCAAAGTAGTGTATACCATATTGTTCAATGAACTGCCATGTAAACATCTTCTTTTATTCTTCTAATAAAATCTTCAGTAAATTCCCAACTCTAATAATTTTCTTTTAATTGTGGAACACAGAAAGAAAGAAAAAGGGACAGTCAATGTGGGAATTATAAAACCATTAAAAATTAGGTGTGTTTTTCAATGAATAGAAAATCAGTTTGTTTCCATCATCACTAGATCAATATTAAACACACATTGGAAAGCACAGGTTAAAAGGGGAGCCAAATTATTAAACTTAGAGGGCACTGGGTAATGTTTGCTTCTTCCTAAATTTTTCTGTTGGTTTATTCTAACATTTCACCACCACCACCACCACCCCAATGTGTATTATGTGCTTTCTTTTGGATAAGCAATCAAACCAGATTGCCCACCACTTACCCAATTGTAGAACTGGGAAACCCTTCAATCCCTAGACAACCAGATGGTTGATGAGCCTAAAATTCCAGAATCAACAAACTTCAATTAGCATTGTAAATTTTAATAGAGCTTTTGGGGTGGGGTGGGGAGGCTACATTTGAAGAAATGAAGTCCTCCTGTCTATGCTACCTCATATTTGGGGTCACCTGGGAGGAAATGGAAAATGTTTACTTGAAACTCTATATTGGGGAGCCATATAAGACTATGAAACTGCCATGTCGGCATAAAGTTTGCCGTCCCCTGTGCTTTTTTATCCGGCTCGTATGGCTCTGGTCTGAATACTGACTCAAAAGCAGCATCCTCATATTTTTGAGAAAACCTGAACTTAAGTGATAGGACATAAATAGCTGGAGAGAAAAATCTAGTTCAATATAGGCCAGAGAAAATCCCAAACCCCACAAATCCCCACCCTCAAGTTCTCAAGCTGGAGGAGTTAAGAACATTACATCACCAGCTGTTGCTCCCATTGGCTGCTGGTACCTGAAGGACCAGAACACCTGCTCCTTGAGCTAACTCTTTCCTTCCCTAACAGAGTGTGAGAAACCTGGGTACCATAGGACGAAACAAGGATAGTCTTTCCGAGGAGCACGCCCTGCTGGGTCACTGCTTCGACTTCATGTTGGCGTGAGCATGTGTGCAGCAGCACACCATCAATGCAGGCGAGTACCCTCCTCTTCAGGAAGCCAAAGATGCTGGCTTGCCTGAGTGTTGAAAGAGATCTCTGGTGAACTGAACATATTTGCTTTCTTCTCCCACTAGTGCTGTTGGGAAAAGATTCCTATTCTAATAAGTTTTGACAAGAGCTGGCAAGGGGAGCAGGTGCCAATGAATCCAACTAGTTGGCGGCATTAGAGACATTGTGGGCATCAGAGGATAGAGGTGTTGCCATGGGAACCAGCAGAAAGGTGCTTGGTGGTGGCTGGTTAGGAGGTTTGTTTTCTTGTTGAAGATAGAGCTGAACAGCTGCAAGTCATGCTCTCTGTTTTCTACGGTAGCATCCGTGGGTAAATCCCCTTGCCCTCCCCCTTTCCCACCCCAGTCCCAGCCTTAAATAGGATTTGGGGAATTTAATTTCTCTGCTAACATGAATAATGCTTAAATTTGGGGCATACCAAAATCCTTTGAAAAAGGTATTTTCACCAATTCAGGATAATTTTAATCACAGAACTCTGTGTCAGACAGAAATTTGCTACATCAGAGACACAGCGGTGTTTGGGGGGTTATTTCTCCCCTAAAATTGGAAGGCATCATTTACCTGCAACAACTCTCACCCTAGTTTTCTTAAAGATGCTTCTGTGATATGCTCTTTAGCATTCAGGACCCATATGGCATGGAACTGACTGAGAGAAGTAGACCTACTTCAATAAAAGGATGGATTTTAGGACTTTTGTGGGTTTCTTGGGAAGTCTTTTTAAAACATAAGAAGTAGGAAAAGCAGGTTCAGAGTCTAAACTGGAAATGATCAAACAACAGAAATAATAGGGACAACTAGGTATTTAGTTCTCTCTCAGTAGTGTTGGAAGGTGTGAGAATAGGAGCAAAATTAAGATTTTGGCTGTCTGCCAGAGTGATGGAGTCTGAAATGCCTTTGACCAGACCGACAAAGGGGTCATGGAGAAATAGGAGCTCCACCTCACAGGGAATGGGAAGAAGCAAGTCACATGAACAAAATTCTGATATTCTGGCATGGGAAGCAGTGCTCAAGGGGACTCTCCAGCAGAGAGTGTCTATGCACAGGGCCCAGTACATAGAAACAGAACACCAAGAATGGAAACAATGGTGCAATTAATAAGTCAAACATGAGATTGGGTGCCAATGAATTAAAATCAGAAGAAACGTGCAGATCAAAATTAAGACTGGTTCCCAGTATGCATACTTATGATTGAAGAGGAGACTGGCAGCCTATGTGCTGTGGTCCTGGGTCACTGGAGCACTGATCAAGCAGTCTTTGGATTGATCTGAAAGTGGCTTTAACAATAATTGTGAAGGCCATTAGAAGTTAAGAGAAGGAGGTCCCATCTCAGGGGTCTGTCAGATTATCTATATTCAAATCATTTGTCAATCCAGTGTGAACAAAATGCTTTTACACACATAGATTTCGGCAGAGCAGGGTTAAGTGTTAAGTCCTGTATGGGTTCTTCATGTAAGAGGAAAGACAAAGGAGGGAGGCACGTCTGTATTAGAATAAATGGCAAAATTTAGAGTGTTACATTCAGCAAATATTCATTGAGTGTCCACTTCAGTTGGGCATTCTCTTGGTTGAAATATCGATGCTGTTGACTAAAATGATTGTGCTTACTGCCCTGAGGGAAATTACAGTGGAGTATCCTAGGCTGTACTCAATGTGTGCTTGAGTATGCATGGGTGTGTAAGAGGGTGTTTTAACTGGAGGAGAAAGTGAATGTTAGAGAAAATTAAAATTCAAGCATGGCAGGGGGAGCGATTTAGACATGGACACATTCCTCACAAAAGGAGAAATGAGCTTTGCAAGTGCCGAGGACGATGTTTTACAAAACACTTTGATGGGAGGAACTAACTGGAGACAAGTTCCAGACCAAGGAATGACTGGTTATTTTTGCTGCATTATTTTAACTTGGAGGACAACCTCTCTGGATTACAGCATCGATTATGCCTGCTGTCTGTCTGGAGAGACAAACCAGGGTCAGTATTTTTTTTCTCTTTTGTAAGGGTCAGTAATTTTTCAAAAAAAAAGAACCAATATTGGATTAATACAGCACGGTAAATCCCAAAGTTACAAATGTCAGTTTATGGACAACTCATACTTGCCCTTTAATGTTATGTAAACTTCCCTCATATTGAGACAAGCGAAGCAACCTCCACTCCTAACAAATTCTTCAGCACAGTCCCCTTCAATTTCTGCGCATATCTTCTCAGCCATTGAAAATGTTTTGAACCTTTTCTTGCGCTAAAGTCAAGCTATGTAAAAACTGTATGCACCTGTTCTAATTTAGTGCTCTGTGACTAAAGAAATGGTTGGCATCTCAAGCTGAGCAGCTGCTTTGGAAGAAAGATAGAAAGGTGTGGCAGTCTGCTTCAGTAAGTAGCCTTGGAAACCGTATGGGGAACTGCTACTCTGTCTTACAGTCTGCACAAGTCTACATGGAGGAAATCAGCAGCAGAGCATCAACAGGGAGTTGCCAGAGATTGAAATCAATTTAAGAAGAGGGGAGCTAGAATAAGGGATATCATTGCTGAAGTCAAATGGAAAAGTGCAGAGACTATCCAGAATATGTTTCCTTATTGACTATGCAAAGACATATAACTGTGCGGGTGCTAACAAATTATGGATAATGCAGGGAAGAATAGGAATTCCAGACCACCTACTTATGCTCATGGAGACCCTGTGCATAGACCAAGATGTAGTCTTCTGAAAAGAACAAAGGAATTGTAAATGGCTTAAAATCAGGAAAGGTGTGTGTCATGATTGTATCTTCTTGCAATAGTTATTCAATCTGTATGTAAATAATCTAAGAAGCTGGAGGAAATGAAGAAAAGTGTGACCCAGGTTCAAAGGAAGTTCATTAACAATCTGTTATGTCCAGGTAACACACTCTTTCTTGCTGAAAGCAAAGAGGCTTTAAAGAACTTGGCAGTGGAAGATCAAAGACTACAGTCTTCTGTATTAATTGTTACACATCAGTATAAGAAAACAAAAATCCACTTTTCTGTTGTCCGTCCTCCAGGGCGGGGGTTACATGTAGATCCTTGTGGGTGAAGGGAGACGTCGGACAATGTAAGACATGACAAAATAATAGTTTATAAATTATCAAGGGTTCATGAGTGAGGGGGGGCAGGTAGGGAGGGAAAAATGAGCTGATACCAAGGGTTCAAGTAGAAAGCGAATGTTTTGAGAACAAAGGCAACAAATGTACAAATGTGCTTGACACAATGGATGTGTGTATGGCTTGTGATAAAAGTTGTTCGAGCCCCCAATAAAATGATTAAAAAAAGAAAACAAAAATCCTCAAGAGCAGATAAATAAGCAACATCATGACAAATGTAGGAAAGGTTGAAGTGACTAGGGTTTCAATTTTGTCTTGGCTCTACAATCTATGTTTATGGATACAGCAATCAAGAAATCAAAGGCTATATAATCCATTGAGCAAAAGTGCTGCCTAAAACTTCTTTAAAGTATTAAAGCGGAAAGGTGTCACTTTGAGTATTAAGATATGAGAATTGGTCTTATCAATCACCTGATAGACATATAGAGTCTGGACAATGAATAAAGGAGACCACAGATAAATCTTTGCATTGGTTTAACATTGTTGGTGAAGAATATTCAAACTACCATGGACTGCCTGAAGAAGAAACAAAGAAATACAGACACAATGTTCCTTAGAGGTGAGTTTGGTGAGACTATGTCTCTAGTGCTTTGTAGATGGTCTCAGGAGAAACCAGTCCCTGGAGAAGAACATCATACTTGGAAAAGTAGCGGGTCTGTGAAACAGTGGAAGTCGCTCAAAGAGATGAACTGATTTAGTGGCCTTGACAATGGGTTCAAACACATCAAATCTGAGGATGGGCAGAACCTGCCAGGATCTTCTTTGTTGTACATCAGGTTGCTATGAGTCTGTATTTCTTTGAAGAGGAGCTCTTATGCCCACCTGGTTTATTGGGCTGCTAACTGCAAGGTCAGCCATTCTACACCATGAGTTGCTAAGTGGGAGAAAGATGAGGCTTTCTACTCTTGTGTCGAGGCAGCGGTCTCAGAAACCCACAGCTGCAGTTCTATATTTTCCTATAGTATTAATATGAGTCAGAATTGACTCAAAGTCAGAGAGGTTTTGGAGTAGAAGTATAGTCATACTGCCAGGTAAGCATGGTTATTGGTTCAAACTCATCAGTCACTTTAGAGGAGAAAGATGAAGCTTTCTGAGGCTGTAAAGATTCACCAAGCTGTGAAAACCACAGGATCACTATGAGTTGGAATCAACTCCGTTACAGTGTGCTTGGCTTGGGTCTGGTTCTGGGTTTGGATAACAGCTCCAAGAATGGCGTTTCTTCTCAGGTTTGCTGGCCACCTGAAAGCTTTCTTTGGGGAAGTGTCTGTTCATATCCTCTCTTCATTTTCCATGTGGATTACTCATCTGTTAGTTATTGGCGCATTAAAGCTTTTTATAATTTGTAGACACTTCCTCAAACTTAATCCTCAAGCGTCAAAGCATATTATCTGTTCGCTTGCAGCAATATGTCTCAACTCAACTCACTGTGATATCTAATCAGTGCTGAGTCCCAGAAATCTACAGGATGGATTAGAACTGTCTCTGTTGAGTTTCAAGATGGTGACTCTTCACAGGAGTAGAGCTTTCGGATATGTGTCCTCCCTGCACCACGAGGGCTCCTGTACAATCTATATACTAGAAATATTATTTAAGTGGTATTTTTACTTTCTCAAATGGTAAAATTGACATTCTTGCTATGTATTTCTATAAATCCCACATATAATGTCTCCCACCGTAGGATTCTGTGGAGGTTTCAAAATGTTCATGAAAAAATAGAATTGAAAGACAAAGAAACTTCAGCAGAACCTTTTTCAAGGCCTTCTTGAACATCGCAGTTCCAACAACTCCTTACCCATAGACCACTTGAGAGTTATCCCTCATTCCAATTGTGTCATTTCAGGAAGATCATGAGTGGACTCATAAAGTGCATAAACTATTGAGATTATATTCTTTCATGCAGTAAAACGCATTGTAGATACAAACTGCTGTATAAATAATAGTTTATTCTTTTTGACTGCTCTGAAGTTTTCTACTCTGTGTATGTAACAGATTTCGTTTATCTACTTACCCTGTGAACTTCATTTGGAATGTATCTCGTTTGGGGAGGATTATAAACATGCTGTTATGAACAATGAACATACATATTTCATAGGATCATATTTTTTCCTAGGGGAAGTATTCAGTAGTTTGATGAGTATGTGGGAAAAATAAATGTGTGTTTGACTTTATAAGATACAGACAATTAATTTTCTAGAATTTGTCATTCTCACCAGAAATTTTCCAATAATTCCACATCATCACCATTAGTTGACATTATTGGTAATTTTTAAGCCAGTCTAATAAATATGTTCTGTACTTGCATCTTGTCAAAACTTTATTTTTATTATTTATTTAATCATTTTACTGGGCTCAAACAATTCTTATCACAATCCATACATCCATTCATTGTGTCAAGAATATATGCACATTTGTTGCCATCATAATTCTCAAAACATTTGCCTTCTACCTGAGCCCCTAATATCTGCTGCTCATTTTCCCCCTCCCTCCTCACTGCCCCCTACTCCATGAAACCTTCATAATTCATAAATTATCATTGTTTTGTCATATATTCCACCATCCAATGTCTCCCTCTGCCTTCTTCTCTGCTGTACCTCCCCCAGGGAGGAGGCTATACGTAGATTCTTATAATCAGTTCCCCCTTTCTACGCCACATTCTCTGCACCCTCCAGGCATCGCCACTCTCACCACTGGTCCTGAAGGAGTCATCTGTCCAGGATTCCCTGTGTGTGTTTCCAGTTGCTCTCTGTACCTATGCACAACCTCTGGTCTAGCCAGATTTGAAAGGAAGAATTGGGATCATGATAGTGGGGGGGGGCATTTAAGAACTAGAGGAAAGTTATATGTTTCATCGTTGCTTCCCTGCACCATGACTGGTTCATCTACTCCCCACAACCCTTCAGTAAGGGGTGTTGGTTGACTGCCAATGGGCTTCGAGTCTCCACTCTGCACTCACCCACATTTTCAATGATATGATTTTTTGTTTCTTGATGCTTCATACCTGATCCCTTTGACAGCTAATGGTCACACCGGCTGGTGTGTTTCTTCCATGTGGGCTTTGTTGCTTCTAAGCTAGATGGCCACTTGTTTATTTTCGAGCCTTTAAGACCCCAGATGCTATATATTTTGATAGCTGGGCAACATCAGCTTTCTTCACCACATTTGCTTATGCTCTCGTTTGTCTTCATTGATCATGTCAGGAAGGTGTGCATCCTGGAATGCCAATTTAATAGAACAAAGTGTTCTTGAATTGAGTAAGTGCTTTATTGGAGGCCCAATGTCCATCTGCTGTCTTAGTACTTAACCTATAAATATATGCACATAGATCTGTTTCCATACACTCATAAATATATTTACATATATACATTCCAGTCTTTGGACCTCTATAAATACCCTTTCTTACCTAGTCCTTTCCTCTATTTCCTTTTACTTTCCTCTTGTTCCACTGTCATGCTCAGCCTTCATTTGGGTTGTAGTGATTTCTCTCCATTACCTTGCCCTTGCTGAATTCCTACCAGGCCTCTCACACCCTCCTTGCTACTCATGTTGGATCACTTATTGCTCCCCTGTCCCTGGGTTGGTCAGCACCACCTCCTTGCCCCCTCCTCCCCTCTCCTGTGTCACCCCCGGAACCATTGGTCCCGATGTTTTCTCCTACAGACTATTCATCCAGTCTACCTTATCTAGAGAGATCTGTAGAGATAATAATATGCACCAAAAATCAAGCCATAGCAAAATAGGCAATGAGTGAGAACACAGCTATGACAACAAAAAAGGAAACCAATTACCCATAGAAGAAAAATTAATTAAAAGAAAAAAATTTAAAAAGAAAGAAAAACCTGTAAACAGATCAAGGTCTGATTTTTTATCTCTAGGCATGTCCTTCAGTGAAGTCCAATGGGGTACCATGCTTTTGCCCCAGAGTCTGTCCTTTATACTCCCTCGGGGGCTCCCTGCTGTACTCCCATGGTTGCTCTGCAGCACACTTTTAGTGGTTTGCCTCGGTGTCACAGGGTCAATCTGGGCGAGTCCCAGCCCTGAGTCTTCAGTGGTGTCCCCTTTAGAGCCCGGGGCCATCAAGAGACGGTGTGTCTCACAGTGGGATCAGCCATATTGTCCACTCTGTCCATTGGCTGTTCAGTGCAGGGATATCATCTTCATGGACTGATGGGTCAGGTTGTGCTCCACTCTCTCTTCCTCCCCCTTCTTTGCTCTCATTTGCTTTGATAAAACATGTCCCTCTCCCCTAGCTGCAGCTTCAGTGCCGTCCTTTCAAGTAAATTCTTCTGGGGTGAGGAGCAGTTGTCCACCTAGCTGGTATGGAGCTGAGCCCTTAGGCCCCTCCACTGGGTCCCCCACTCCTTGCCGGCACACTACATTCATCTGGTACTGGCTTCATATCTGGTCCCTCTTTCCCTGTGGAGACACAAACAATACCCTCCCCTTGAGTGGGTCAGTGCCCTATTCCCCCATCACACATCATTTTGTTTTCCTTTCCCCTTTCTTCCCTTCACCCCCGTTTTAGTTGGCTACCATATGTACCCCTGGAATTGGTGTGGCCCCTGCCATGCTACCTGTATCTCACCCCTGGAATGTTTGTGTACAGTAGCTTTTTCCCTGTGCCCCCTTTGCACTTGCCTTTCTGTTCTCTCTTTTATATATTATATAAACTTACCTCAGCTGACTCATGTTATACTTGTCCTTTTGTGCTTGACTTACTTCACTTAGTATAATTCCCTCCAGTTCTTCCCATGTGTCAATATGCTTTATGCATTCATCACTGCTTTTTAGCGATGCATAGTACTCCATTGTATGTATGTACCACAGTTTTTTAATCCATTCATCTGTTGATGGGAATTTGGGTTTTTTCCAACTCCTTGCAATTGGAGCACAGATGTCTGGCCATCGTTTGTTTCTTGCCTCTTCTGGGTATATGCCCAATAGAGGGATTGCTGGGTCGTATGGTAACTCAATTCCCATTTGTTTAAGAAATTGCCAAATCGAATTCCATAGTGGCTGTACATACCTACTGGTCCACCAGCAGTAGATAAAAGTTCCTAAGCAGTGGATGAGAGTTCCTATCTCACCACAGCCCCTCCAGCACTTGTTGCTTTCTGATTTTTTGAATTGGGCTAGCTTTGAGGGTATTAGTTGGTATCTCATAGTTGCTTTGATTTGCATTTCTCTTATGGCTAATGATCATGAGCAGGACATTTGCTCATATGTTTATTTGCCATTCGGATTTCAGACTCTGAAATTTCTATTCAAGTCCTTTGCCCTCCTCCTCAGTGGGCAATTAGTTTTTCTCTTATTGAAAGCTTGCAAAATATTGTAGATTTTAGTAATTAGGTCTTTGTCTGATGTGTCATTGCTAAAGGTGTTTTACCAGTTGGTGGACTCTCTCATTACTCTTGGTGATTTTTTCGATGTACACAGGTCTCTTAACTTCAGTATATCCCACTTGTCTATTTGTGACTCCTCTGTATTTGTATCCTTCCCTATTTCTGATAGCCTATGTAATCCCTGTGCCAAGGTTCTCAGGTTTGTCCCAATTCCCTCATTGATGGCCCTAATTGTTTGTGGTTTTTTTCTCAAGGTCTGTGATCTACCTTGAGTTTATTCTTGTGCATAGAGTGAGGTAAGGGTCTTGTTTCATTTTTCTGCAGGTAGATATCCATTTTTTCCAGCACTATTTATTGAAGATGGCATCTGATTCCCATTTAATATTTTGGGCCCTTATCAAAGATCAGTTGCCTGTATGCTGATGTTTTTATTTCTGGGTCTTAGGCTCTTTTCCATTGGTTTGAATATCTGTCATTATGCCAGTACCACACTGTTTTGACTACTGTGGCTATATAGCAATGCTAAAGTCAGGTAGAGCAAGCCCTCCCACTTTGTTCTTCTTCTTGAGGAGTTCTCTGCTAATTCTCGGCTTCTTCCATCTATATATGAAGTTGGTAGTCTGTTTTTCCAATTCTTTGAAGCAGGATGGTGGTATTTGTATTGGGACAGCATTGAAGTTATATAGTGCCTTGAGCAGAACTGACATCTTTACTCCATTCAGTCTGCCAATCCATGAGCAGAGATATTCGTCCATTAGTTGAGGTCACTCTTAATTTCTTGAAGTAGTGTTTTATAACTTTCCTCATGCAAATCTTTTGTTTTTTTAGTCAGGTATATCCCTAGGTATTTCAATTTGTGCTTGGCAATCTTATCATAATTTTAGATTTTCTTAGTCATGAACAAACATTTTTTATGGGTTTAGTTCGCATCCATGTATCTTCTTTGGTGAACTGCCTGCTTATATTTTAGTCCATATATTCATTCTGTGATCTGCTTTTAGAATATATTAATACTTCATGTGTTTTATTGTCAAATAGTATGGATATATTGATATAGTGTTAAATATAGTATATAATGATAAATTGATCCGTTGTATGGATAAATCTTTTTTTCATTCATCAATTAATGGGTATTTGGATTCTTTCTCTTTCTTTTTGCTAGTATGAATAATGCCCCTATAAACATTCACATGCGCACCTTGGGATAGAGTGTCTTTTATTGCTCTTGGCTCCATACTTCAGAGAAGTGCTGGCTTATCTGCTGAGCTCATGTGTAGTCAGAGAGGCCTGGAGGCACAGCAGTGGCCAAAGGCGAAGGGAAAGGTCTGCCCCTGGCATGTCCTCATGCCTCCACAACGGGCAGATGTAGCAGTCTGATTCTTGAAGGAAGAGTCTTGGGAACCTTGTGCAGTTGTTCTTTTCCTCTGGGGTTGCTCTGAATCTCAATTGGGCTCAATGACTATCCTTTGGGTTTCTACGTTTAACAATTTGAGGATGTGTCCAACTGTTTTTTTAGAAACACGGCACCATTTTACATTCTTGCCAGTAAGTATGGTAGCCTGGTAGCACTTTTGTTGTCATTATTATTATTGTTGTTGTTATCCTAGAGGATAAACCAAAACCATACACTGCATTCTAGTCCATGCCTACGTACAGTGACTCTGTGGAACAGGGCAGAACTACCCCTCCTTCAGATTGACGATGTGAGTTTCAGAGACTACAACTTTTCCTGAGAATAGAAAGCCCTGCCTTCCTCCCATGGAGTGGCTGGTGGTTGAACCACTAACCTTGCAGCCAAACTCATAACCACTTTGCCACCATATGGCTCCTATTTCTAAGACATGATCTGTTATCTCAGTATTTTTAATATGTATTTAATATCTGTGTTAGTTAATGATCTTTATATTTTCATGAACTTATTGGCTATTCCTTTGTCTCCTTTAGAGAAATGTCTTTTATAATATTTAAGCATTTTTCAAACTGCATTGTGTCTTTTACTTTTAAGTTGCAAGTGCTCTTTATGTATTTGGAATACTAATCCTTTAAACACAACATAAGAGGGGGTGCCCCAAAAATAAAACAGAATTTTTTTTCAAAGCTACATATTTAATTTTTCTTACAAAACAACCTGATCGCCTTCAAAGTATTCTCCATTACACTTAATACATTTGTCAAATCTGCGTTTCCATTCTAGGAAACATTTTTCAAACATCTGTTGGATGGCTGATAACACCTCCATTGTTTTTCCTTTACCTCTTCTTAGTCATCAAATCACTGTCTTTTCATGTCCCTCTGCATTCATGGAAACAAAAAGAAGTCACACAGAGTGAGGTCAAGTGAGTAAGATACATGGAACAAGAGTGGCATGTCATTTTTGCCAAAAACTGATGCACCCAGATGTCTGCATGAGCCATTGCATTGTTGTGGTGACAAAATCAGTCCCTCGTCTGCTGAAAATCAGGCCTCCCGAACCCACCCCACCCCGCACACTGTTACACAATCTTTTCAGAACCTTTCAATTGAAAGCTTGACTAACAGTCTAACCTGATGGAATGAACTCCAAGTGCACTATGAGTTGACATTTTCATCCATTTGGGAAAGTGATGGAAGTCCAGAATGAGGTTTGTCATCAATCAGGATTTCACCTTTTTTGAAATGAGAAAACTACTCACACACTTGAGTGTTTCCAATTGTGCTGCCCTTGTAAGCTCTGTTCAATATCGCACCATCTTTTGCAGCATTTTTCCTGAGCAGGAAACAAAATTCACAGCCTCACATTGTTCTCCTAAAACAGTCATCACAAAAAAAGAGGTTCGAACAAAACTGCTTTGACAAAAAAATTCACTGTTACCAGAGAGAACCTTCACAGGATGCACTAACTCACAGCAAGTTACTTGATGCTCACCTAGAGGGAAGAATGCATACAAGTGAAGCTTTCTCCTGTTTTGTTTTGCTTTTTGGGGGGTGCGGGGTGGGGGGTACCCTTTCCTATGTCAAGAAATTTCATATTGTATTCTGAACATTAATAAAATCACACTACAAGACTCTCAGCCTCATTTAAATCATATGAAGAATGTGGATAATTTTGGTTTTGTGTGGTATTGTATCTGGGCTCATGCAACAAGTTCCATATAACTCTCTGGTTACAATTCTATTTTAATACATGTTAGTGCTATTCAGATTCATCCTATGTATGTTTCACCCAGTGCTAGTCTATCTTGTCTCAATATTAATTTAATTCTCAGAGTTTTGGGTACTCTATTTAGTTTCAGTTTTATAACTCAGGAATATAAACTCAGGAGTAATCCTTTAACTCATAAAGTATTTTTATGAGTCAATTTCCTAAACTTATAACTTTCCATAATTTCCCTGGTATCTGGCTTCCTGAAGTTCCTCCTTTGCACTTCCAGTCACAACCCTAAATATGCATGTATGTTACTCTACCACTTATTTTATGAATCTGAAGACCTCGGTGAGACTAAGTGGTAGGATGACAGACAGAGGAAAAAACAATGCAAAAGGGAATCACAGGGCTGCTAATTGGAGGCTAAGGTTTCCTTCAGAATTTTAGGCACTTCTGGTCCTTAGTATCGCTGCCAGGAGACTCATTCTCTTAACCAAAGTTAGAGTGTTTCTCCTGGAGGAGTCTTTATTTGCATTGATGTCTACTTCTGGATTTTAAACTGCGTTGAAACTGAGCCAAAGTATACCAAGAGGGGAAAAATAATTTTTCGTAAACTAAAAGCTGATCCATGGTAGCACTTTGAATTCTAATCGCTTATGCACATTTTCCTGCTATTTTTCCAGAGTTCTCCAATAACTCCCTCTGAATTCTGTCCAGGTTTTATAGCTGCATTCAATGAAACTGACAGGAAGGAGTGTGATGAAACCACATTTACAAACCAAAATTTCACATTACATTTTAGTAATATGCATGTGGTCATATGCAATATCCTCTACCTATTAGAATGTGAATTCTTTAAGTGTACATGCCAATGATCTGATTATGATATCTAAGGTATCTAGCTTGTTGTCTGTCACTCACACACATTTACAATTAATAAAGGAATGGATAGAGGTAGGCATATGGATTAAGAAAGAAAATGTGATTGAAATAATAGAAGTTGTCTCTCCTAACCTTAACACTAATTGATTAGTTGTATAACGATAGAAAAATTGTTGTCAGGAGGTGTTTTTTATTAATTCTCTAAGAAGTAGACCTTCAGTATGGATTCAATTTGAAGTTGTTTATTTCGATGACTCAGAGGACCCATGTAAGGAAGGAGGAAGTGTGATAGGATATGGAAGCCAGATAATAAAGTGTGCATGCTTAATCTGACTACCAAGGTGAGATACTGGATATTAGCCACGTGTGAAAATTTAGAATTGGGAACGATAATGGGGCTGGAGTAATTTTATAACTCTCTTTAGTTACTGAAGTTTAAGCTGGGATATGGTGAATTAATTGTCTTCTATTTCTGCCTTTCTATGGGTATAGGGACCATGACCTTTCAAGGTTCCAGAGAAGCCTTGAAGCTTTTCTGCGACACAGATAGCAAATGAGCAATTGGAAGATGGCCAAACTACCTTGAAATAATAGAGACCATGCGATGTGGTGGCTTCCAACAATGTCTGCCTTGATAGGATTGTGTTCTGAGATGTAATTCCCACTCTTATTTTATCCCCTCTACCCTTCTGGGCATCAAACGATTCACCCCATCTGTTAATTTTGCCATTTTCCTTTGGGAAGGAAATGTAGATAGATGGTGCAAAACTGGAAAAAAAATCATCATTAAGGCATCCGGGATTTTGTGTCTACAATGCTTACGCCCTTTGTTATTTAAAGGCAAAACTAAAGGGGTCTCAAATAGAAGCCTTTACTTGAATTCTTCAATTTCTTCATCATGGGGTTTAGTGGTTGCTGCATAAATTAGAATGATAGTTGTATTGATTGGATTTTCTTCAATGTAAATAGATATCATCCTATCGCAAACAGCATTGTAGTGCAACAGGGATCTCTAAATATCCTTGAAAATAAATGCAAAGCCATTCCTCTGGATGGTTTCATTCCAAGCATAGTACACTATATGGTTTTATGATTCAAAATAGTTGCTACCAGTCTACTTCATGTTACTAATGCCCAGAATATTGATTTTTACGTGTTTCTTTCTTACATTATCTCTGACAATGTTTTGCTTCTTTTTCTGAGATTTTCTGTATCTAATAATACTGTAGTTCTGTCCATAATGCTCCAATTCATGGTACATTCAGTATTCCCCCAATCAGTTGTCCAGGTACTTATTTTCCAATTTTCTTGACATAGACAAGTGAGAGCTTCATCAGCTTTTTGAAACATTTTAACTGGTTTTCCAGCAATTCCTGGAGCCTAGTTTTTAGCTAATGCCTTTAATGTGGGTTGGGATATCTTGTTGAAATATTTTAATAGCGTTCTTCCAATTCTTGGAACTTTATTTTTGATTGATACCTTCAGGGAAGCACACACCTTTTCCTTTAGTATCATTGGAACTTGATCATATGCTACCTCTAAAAATGATCTGAAGTCCACTAGTTATTTTAGGACTGTGAATCTTTCCATCTTCTTTCAATGCTTCCTGCCCGTACAATCTTTCAATATTAAAACTGAAGGCTTGAAAGTTTTCTGCTGTTCTGTAAGTTTAAGACATACTGGGCATGTTCTTTCTCTTTTTTTAAATCGTTTTCTTAGGGGCTCATACAAGTCTTATCACAATCCATACATACATTATTTGTGTAAAGCACATTTGTACATTCATTGCCCTAATAATTCTCAAAATATTTGCTCTCCACTTAAGCCCCTGGCATCAGCTCCTCATTTTTCCCCTCCCTCCCTGCTCTCCCCTTCCTCATGAGCTCTTGATAATTTATAAATTATTATTTTGTCATACCTTGCCCTGTCCAATGTCTCCCTTCACCCACTTTTCTGTTGTCCATCCCCCAGGGAGGAGGTCACATGTAGATCCTTGTAATTGGTTCCCCCTTTCCAACCCACTTCCCTCTACTCTCCCAGTATCGCCACTCACATCACTGGTCCTGAAGGGATCATCCGCCCTGGATTCCTTGTGTTTCAAGTTCCTATCTGTACCAGTGCCCATCCTCTGGTCTAGCCAGACTTGCAAGGTAGAATTGGGATCATGATAGTGGGGGGTGGGTGGCAGGGAAGAAGCATTTAGGAACTAGAGGAAAGTTGTATTTTTCATTGTTGCTACATCTCACCCAGTCTGGGTTGTATCCTCCCTGAGACCCCTCTGTAAAGGGATCCCCAGTGGCCTACAAATAGGTTTTGGCTTTCCACTCTGCACAACTCCCCCTCCCCCATTCACTATGGTAAGATTTTTTTGTTCTGATGATGCCTGATACCTGATCCCTTCAACACCTCGTGATCGCACAGGCTGGTGTGCTTCATCCATGTGGGCTTTGTTGCTTCTGAGCTAGATGGCCGCTTGTTTACCTTCAAGAGTTTAAGACTCCAGACGCTAGCTGGGAGGCAAAGGGCATTTATAGAGGTCTAGATAAAGACATGTACATATGCAAATATATTTATATGTTAGGATGGGGAAATATATTTATGTGTCTATACTTACAGCTTTAGTATTAAGGTAGCAGAAGGACATTGGGCCTCCACTCAAGTACTCCCTCAATGCCAAAATACTTTCTTCTATTAAATTGGCATTCTATGATGCTCACCTTCAGGACACAACCGCTGCAGACAAAGCAGGTGAATGAGCAATGTGGTGAAGAAAGCTGATGGTGCCTGGCTATCAAAAGATATAGCATCTAGAGTTCTTTCTTTTTAGTTTTCTAACCCTAGGTCTTTGAACATTTCATTATAGTACTTTGTCTTCTTGAGCTGCTCTTCAAAATTTTGTATTCAGCTCTTTGACTTTATTATTTCTTCCCTTTGTCTTAGTTAGTCTATAATAAAGAACAAACTTCAGAGTCTCTTCTGACATATAATTCTATATTTTCTTTATTTTCCCTTTTAATGACTTTGCTTTCTTCCTGCATGATATTCTTGATGTCATCCCATAACACATTAAGTCTCTCATTATGTTCAATTTGTCAATTATAGTGTTGAGATATGTATGTTCTCAAAATTCAGGTGGGATATTCTCTAAGTTTTATTTTAGGTCTTGAGAACATATATTCTTTCATTTTATTTTTTCTTTTTGGCTTCAATCTGAACATACATAAAAATCATTAATGATCTCTTCAAACAGACAGACCTTTGCCTTGATTTACCTGCAGATATCGATCTCATTTTTCTTCTTTTCCCATAGATATAGTATATTAGATTTGGTGTGTTCAATCTGGAGAGGTCTACATGTATATTTGCCATTTGTTTTGTTGAAGAAAAGATATTTCAGATGGAGTCATTTCTCTTACAAAATCCTGTCATGTCATCAGCTGTGTTTCTATCACCAATGCCATATATTCTAATTCCTCTTACTTCATCTGATTCCAAGTTTTGCATGCCAATAGTTATCAATATATCTTGATTGCATATTTTCTTTTTCATGTGAATTAAATGATACTCTACTGTTTACTGTAATTCATTAGTAATTATTTGCCTAATTTCAAAATCCAATGTTAATTACCTTACCATTATTTCAAATAAGTTCCCAATTGTACTTCCCTAGATTCACTGAATTGCTACCAAAGCACTCGAATTCGCCATAATTTTTTTTCACTCTGAGAAAAATAAAAAAAAAATTTTTTATTATCTACTCTTAAGTTTCTTTTTTATCCTACCAGACATTAGGGAAGGGTAATGGATGTAACTATCACTGAGTGCATATGTATTTAAAATCATTCTGTACAAAGCAACTTAACTATCTTAAATGAGAAAAATTTTGAGTTGTGATTGCTTTTATCTATCTAAACTACAAACAATATTACATTGCATTCTGTATCTCAGAGTTATAGATGAAAATTCCAATGCCTGTTGATTTTTGATTTTGTTCTTTTTCATATATATGTTTTTTTTTCTTTATAGATAGTTTGGATAGTTTTTCTAGACAGTAGATATTTTGCCTGTTAACTTACACGATTTTCCTTTTAATTATCAGTGGTAAAAATGTTATTGGTTATGCTTAACTGCATGCTCCTTCTTATTTATTTATTTTTTATTGAAACTTGGCCAGCCTTTTCAAGGCTTAATTATTTCTTCAACTCAGGAAAAAAATTTTTCCCTCTATCATTTTAATCATTGACATTCCCAAATTCATTGTTGTTTGTTTTTAATCTCTGGAACTCCTTTAATATGAATGTTATGCCTCACGTCTCCTCTGTATCTATTGTTTCATAGTAGTCATCTCTCTATCTTTGCTCTGTGCTTTGATGGGTTTCCTATACTCATTGAAGTTACCATATTACATTTTAGCAATGATAATCCTTTTTCAATTCACATATAATTTGTTTACGTAAAAGCCTTGTTGTTACAGATTAAATTACATTATAGATATATATAGCTATATCTGTAAATGTGAACTTGTTCTGTAATAAGGTCTTTGATGATGCTCTCAGTTAAGTAAACCTGGAGTGATATAAGAGTAGGGTGGATCCTAATCCCACTGTAGTGATGACCTTATGAAAGAGAAGAGACAGAAACATAGGAAGATCATAAAACTGTAAGCTTAGGAACCCTTTATCTCTTAGAAGCTATGAGAGATGCAAGAAAAAGATTCTCCCTCAAAGTCTCAGAAGGGATCAATATGGCCAATCCTCTGATCTTGGATTCCCAACCTCCAGACTCTGTGATAATAAATTTGAGCTGAAAGTTACTCATAACAACCAAAAAAAGAAAAAGAAAAATTATTGAATCTTATAGTTGTTGGAAAGTGCATGAGTTATGAGTAACTTGAATTTGTGTGAGTAGCAAACTCTCCACATGCTCTTGAGGCACCAGGAGAACCCCTGTGCTATCGGATATCTCCCCTTGCAGATGACAAAGGTTGGGGAGATTCTGCATCTGTCAAGATTGAAGCAAAAGGCCAATGAGGGCAAGAGAAATCCTTGCTGAGCGGAATCGGCACAGTGGCCACCACAATGTACTCAAACATTCCCTTGACTGGGAGGCTGACACTGCACTGTCGGCAGTTCATTCGGTTTCATGTTGGGACAGTGTGAAGGGAGTGATTTGGAAGGTAACTAACAAAATTTAAGCAGAAAATAGATTAGTGGTTATCTAGGTAAAGAGGTAGGATAACGAAAAGGAAATACGGAGTGGCTGCTAAGGGCAACAACGTTTTGTGGTTTTTTTGAAAGGCTGCAATTGATTGTGGCTACTGTTACACAAATTGGTGAATATTATTTTCACTGTGCACTTCTAAATTGACCACTTTAAATGGATGATGTTTATGGTGAGTGAACTAAATCTTAATAAATCATATGGACAGGAAAAGACTAAGAGATAACATGAATAAATAACAGAATAATTAAAGTCAAATAATAGAGGTAGTTATGATATAGAGCAAATATTTGATATTCTTTTGAACAAAATTTTTTTTCTGATCAGAAAGTAGACACCATGCTTATGCTTTGAAAGGAAACAAACTAAGAATATCTGTGTGAATGTTATTATATATGCTTATCTCAATATTGGAATGAACCAGGTGTCTTATCATGTGATCCGTATTTCATGATGCTGAATATAGAATCACAATGAGCTGCAGCAACTGGAAGGCCCTTAACAACAGCAGTGTATAGCGGTTCCATTGCTAAAAATGTGTAAGGATGTCACTTTCAGTTCCTTAATTGTGTCATTTGCAGTTGCATAATAATGTAGTCAGGCTCCAATTTGATGATCCCATGTGAACAGTCAACCAGTTGAAAAGGATGTATCCCTAGGGGTGTGATTGTAGCCGATATCAAGGGATGTTCTAGTAATTCTCCTTGAGGATCCCCTTATGGTATGACGTAGAATATTAAATGCACCATGGTGGCTGGATGAGTAAATGAAACTGTGTAGGAAGAAGAATAGCAAGAATATGCCTCAGAAGCAGACATGATAGTACTTCATCTGTTGTACTTTGGACAGGTATTTGACATCATGCTTGGTAAGTGGGTGGTCAGGAAAAAAGATGAAGATTGTCAATGAGCTGGATTGATAAGGTGGCTGCAACAATGGGCTCAAACTCAGGGGCAATGGTGAGGAGATGAGGCAGGACTGGGCAGTGCTTGTTTCTGTTTTACATACTATTGCTATGCATGGAAACTTACTAAGGGACCCCTTAACAACAGCATCGGTATTTACCTAACAGCCATCACGGATATTTGCATAACCTCCTGATCTTCAGAACCTAAGCATATGACTAAGGGAGGTGTGTTTGTGTATGCATTCCACACATATACACATAAAAACTTACAAAGAATCATTCAGCTGTTTGTGGAAATCAATGAAGTCTCCCTACTGGTATTATCAAGTTAACATCAGCCTACAGTAGGAGAGGGATTCTTGAAGAAAAAAACTTTGAAAAACTGCCAATGAAATCAGAGGGTATGGAACTCAGATAAAATAGACAGTCATGACAACAAGATTTGAGGTGATAATCCTAGTAAGTAGCATTAAAACCATTTTCAGTAAGGTATCAACATAATTTTAAAAATCAACTTACACAGATACTCCATTACTGTAAAAATTATTTACTGCTCATGAACAGTGCTTTTCCAGACAATGTGTTGCAAAGGAGCAACTCGGGGTTCTATGTGTCTTTTCATGGCATCATAAGGCCTAATTCATGAAAATGTCACATGTCCTTTGAGCAACCACTATTCCAGGACCCACACAGGACCTAGCGGATAAAATGAAATGAGTTATAGACTACAATAGGATGAACATAAAGATAGTTTTTTCTCTACCTGATGTTTTGGCTCAGACAAAGTATCCTGGTCCACATGGATTACTTAACAGGTTAAAAAAATGCACGTGAGCTTTAGGGAGAAACCACATGTTTAGATATAATACTAGTCTGAGATGGATTTTGTCCGAAAACAGAGAATACCTAGACAACTTTCTTTTAGTGCTTTATTGACTATGGAGAGGCACTGGGCTTTGCGAATCAGAACAAATTTTGGATAACAGTGTAATAAGTATGAATTCTACAACAATTCATTGTGATCATGAGGGAAGTGTCCATAGACTAACCGGCTATTATTAGAACAGAACCAAGGAATCCTGTATACAATTGGTTTATGTCAAAGTTGTGTCCTTTCACCATATTTATTCAATCTGCACACTGAGAAAATAATACAAGAAGCAGGGCTACTTGAGGAGGAAGGCAGCATTGCAATGGTAAGGAAAACTCAAGAACAACCTGTTTTCCAAAATTGAAGAACTAAACTACTTACTGATGAAAATTAAAGATGGATTGAATCTCAACATAGATAAAAAAAAGAAATTCTCACAATGGGATCAGTAAGCAACCTCATAATAAACAAAGAAAAGATTGCCCAAGGAATGTGATATTGAAGAGAGATTATAACTTTTAAAGAGCAACAAGACTGAATTACAGCGAAACAAGAAGAATTTGGGAAAAAAAGAGAAAGAAAAGAGTGGGTATAAAGAATTCTTTAAATCTATACTTTGCTGATTGACTCTGGTTTTACAAGTAATTTTCCCTTAATTCTTGCAACAATATGGTGATATGAAGCATGGTGCTTTGTTCCTGGAGTAAAGAGAAATGGGAATACATTTCTTTATTCTCTAAAAGAAAACTCACCGCATGCTATTCCCCAAACACTGATATTATCCGAACATGTGTGTGTGGGGCTCACAATGCATATATGCCAAAACTGATAATTGAGCAACAATTGGGAAAAATTCAGGTAGAATTCCTACCTTCCTCATCAACATAGGTACACAGAGTAGATTTAATTATCATGAGATATGATTAGAAATGTCTCCGTTGCCTCCAGGTTTATTAATATTGTTTGAGATGAGCAAATGATTACCTGATTAGACGTTTATCTCATCTTGTAACAATAAGTGAGTATGTTTTCTATTTAATATTGCCAAGGGAGCAATTGACACACAGGTTGTTCCCCAAATGGATTTTGCCTACTCCTTATGGTCAGTAGGAGTCTAAAACGATTTGATGAGAGTTTTTTTTCTTATGACACTTTACAAAAAAGATTATTTTCTTTAAAATACTTTTAAAAGCAAGAAATACAGAATCGAGTATTCCGAATGTTCTTGATTAAGATATCAATGGCCTCTTGAGGTTGTTCAACATAAGACACTCCCCCATGTTTAGTGTCCAATTTTGTTGTTTTAATTACCTAATGTCAACAGCTATGATTATTCCTTAATATTTGCTGAAATTGTAAGGTCAAGAGTTGGTCTGATCATTGGAAGAGACGCTTAGTGCATATGGGTCCTGTATTTTACGGTTTAGAGCAGGTGCCCAGTGACATCTGAGCAGTTGACTAGAATGACGAAGTCACTGACAAATCAAAATATTCTATAATGTGAAAAATGACAGGAAATACTGCTACCTGTGAAAATAGGATTAGCAAGAATCCTTGTCTTCAACTACCTATCTAGTCAGAAACGAAGGGGAAACATAGAAGGAATAATTAACTCCGTCATGTATTTGAATTATTAAAATTATTCAGGATCATAAAACATTTAATAATGTATTTCAACTGAGGGAAGTGGAAAAGATTTAATAGAATAATGGCTGTGGAGACCATGTTCTTTTAACCAAATACAAGGAAGGCAAAATACATGTCCTAGGAAGCGAAAAATGCTCCTGGTGGCTGGATGAGAGAAATAGTGGCTGTGATAATCATATGATAGGATTGTATTCAATAGATGGTCAGGGATGTGGACTTTCATGTTATACTAAGACGTTTGCATTTACTTTTTTAGGAAATGAGAAATAATCCAATGGATTTGCCAAGATGAATGGCATGATTTCATCTGTTTCATCAAGATAATAAAAAGCACTGTAGAAGAAGTGAAGAGCCATGAAAATTTTGGTGATGCTAGAAATGTCACACACAGAGAACTAAGAGCAGCAAACAGAAAGGAGGGAATCATTCCCATCAGTAGGGAAAAATGTTGATCAGCAGTAATAACATTTCTTCAATTAGAACATTCAACAGTATTTATGCACTAATAAAGACGACATTATTAGTTAAAATATTGCTTGATGCACTCTTATGCAAAAATATCATTGTATCCTTATTTCAATAAAAGGGACATCAATTTGTATAATATATTATTCTCACACATACAGGGCCAGAAATTAAAAGCTAAACTAGTTGAGTTAATCTTAAAACTTCTTCACATTCAGAATCTATGTTCTTTAATCACTTTAAAGATATTTGTATCAATGTTTGGCACACTGTATCATTCTCTGGAGCATATATTATAATTTGATTGCAATATATCCACTAAAAATTTTATTAAAAATAAAGTAAAACATCGCTGATGTTAGGCTCTTAATCATAACTAACATTTATATAGAGGTGGTCAACTCCCTATGTTCTTTCTCCAGTTATTTGATTTTAAAGGTAAAAAGAAGGTTCTGTTATGAAAAATTCCCCTGGATATTTTTCCAAACAAATGGCATATGTTCTGAGTTTATGCTTTGATTCAGTGTCGTTGAAGGCTTTACATGTACACGCAATGGCGACGTAATCATTACTGTTTTATGATGCCAGTGTTTGTAAGAACTATTGGTTATATGGTATATTGTCATGTCAAAAATATCAATATGTGAAAAAGTATCTCTTAGAAGGAATTAAATATGATAATGAGCACACAGAAGTTACAGAACCTGCATAAGAATAAAGACCTATTTAATAGTTGGGGAAGATTGCCTAAAATAAAAGCGGCTTGGAGAGGTCATAGTTTAGATAATACCACTTACTCAGGCAGGGTATTTACAAGAGAAATTGGGTTTCTTTGCATTAGGGATGATTTATGTGATTCAAATGTAGAAGAAGAGATAGTTCTAAATTTGATTATAAGCATGTTGTGTTTGAAAACCTAGAGGGCATCGGATTTACGTGGCATTTCAAGTAGCCAAGGGCAGATGAAGGGAGATGCCAGGTGGATTCGATCAGTAGACAAGTGGTTAATACGGTTTCCATGGAGAAGAGCTCCTCAGGGCAAGGTAATAAAAAGTGGACCGAAGACAAGACCACCTAGAATATTTCACTGGAAGCTCTGGGTAGAAAAAGAAGACTCTGGAAAGGAAAGACACATGAGGGCGGAAACATCCTGTTTGAACCAACAACACTGTAAGGAAACAGAAAGCAAGTAACCAGAGCTAGTTTAGAAGGAAACAGTGGTCAGAACGAAAACTACTACAAACGCCAAGAGTATTACGAAATGCACTGCTCTGGACTGCAGATACATGGTGAACTAGTCAATTCTTCAGAGTCATGTTCAAAGTCAGGTTTTAAGAGGACCAATGAATATTGTGGGGAGTGTAAGTGGATATTGAGGGGGAAATTTAACCTTTTAGAATTTAGGCTGTAGATATGGAGAACGATTGGATGATGTTTTGAGGAGCAAAAAGGGTGAACGGTTTTCATGATAATTAATGACATAAAGATTTGGAGAGTGTGATGCAGGAAGGATGGAGAGGAAAATATGTCGATAACGATAATGGAAGAAGGAAATGAAGCTTCAGAGAGATTTCAAGGTGATCGGAGCAAGACTCTAGTGGAGGGCAAACATAACAAGTAGCCAGAAAAGAGCACTACTTCTTCCAAAATGGCTAGGGAAACCTATGGGAAAGCAATGAAAAAATACACACAAGCTGAGGTGGAGGACCAAGTTCAAATTTAATAGTGGCTTAGTTAGTGAAAAGAGGAAATGGTCATGTAAGTGCAGGAGGCGTTATTGCCTCAACACCACCCAAGACATGCTCTCACTAATACATTTCCCAACCCTTTTAAAGAAATAAACTTGTGAACGTTTCCTAATTGATCTCATTTATCTTAATATTTTATCATATATTCCACTTCATGTACATATATATATTCCTACTAACTCAATCCATATCAAAGAGGGTTTGACAATTTCAGAAATATGATTTATGTTTGGATCATTAGTTACTGTTGTGTAGCCTTGAACAAGAATGTTAACCTCTGTTAATTTTATTAACTATAGAATGGAGATCATTATATCTCATTGAAATGGTTGAGAAGTTGATTAAATGGGATAATTGTGAGCACAATTTGTAAATGCTAGAGCACTGAAGTTATGAATCTTTTCTTGGTTACTATTTTATAGACCAGCTTCTAACCCTCTTCTCTACTCCTCTTGTTAAAAGTGGTAGTCTACATTATTATTCATATTTCCCCTCATGTAAGTATAAGGCCCCACCTGCACCCCACAGACACACATGAAGGAGCAGCTAATAAATTCAAACTTGCTACAGAGTGATTGGCTTGATCATACTATTAAGGAAGGTATAATACTGAAAATCATTTAATGTGGCTCTTCTAGCCAAAGTCTGTCACTCCTACCAATCGAATGAGTGGGCCATGCAGTTGAGTCTATTGCTCTGTTCTTGCTAGGTCTTGGTAGTGGTTGACAGCAAAAGATGATGATAGATTATATGATTATATATTAGATGTGAGTGATAGGGTTAATTGTGATTGTAAAAATTTGAAACATTAATGTGGTGATTGACCAGTTTTAACATCTTTCTGGGTGAAAATTGAGTGATCTCAGAAGCAAGACAAAATTTCACCACCACTAAGAAAAAGCCAGGAGTTGAGAGTGTTCTTTGGACCCTGAGAGCCCAGTGCATGGGACTCTCTTAATCCAGGGCCCGAAAGCTGTGGCACCAGTAAAGCAGGAAAAATAGAACCAAGACTCCAAGTCTGAGATGCAGGAGTCTCCTTCCTGGCCCATAGAATGAGTCAAGCGAGTGGGCTCAAGCAGACTGTTGGCACAATGGATTGCCTCAAGGGACGACTTCAGGAGCTAGGCTTGCTGGCACAAGGAACTTTGAATGGATAGCCTTCAGGAGGCTTATGTTGGAGTGGTGTGACTTCAGGGCATTCACCAGCAGTGCTCAAAAAATTCTATATAATTTCCTAAGCCAGGCAGGGGCCAAGGGTCTATATGTCTGAAAGGTAGAGGACCATAAGCAGTCCTGCCTGTGGGGATGGTTCTGAAGAGGCTGCCCGGTCCCACAAACGGTGTCTGGAACATTTCTGATTCTGAGTTCTAATTTCTCACCTTCCCTAAGAAAGCCCATAATTATAAGTGTACTCTGTAATTTCTGTTTGGCCATGGAAATAAATGATTAAACTCAGATGAGAATTGGGGAACTCTATGAGAAGGATGGTTGATACTAGAATTGCTCAAGAGGGTTCTGGGAGGAGGTATGTCTGATCCATGACTCCTGAAAATTGGACTTGGGCTGGTGTGGAGTCTTGATTCCCCTTTTCCCTGGTGAGGGCCATGGAAATCAGATACAGAGCCCCATTGTTAAGTGTGACAGAAGGAGGAGAAAATGTGGAAGGATAATATTTTGAGTCACATAGGGCAATCCACATAGCCATCTGTGTGTTGTCACAATGAGTACAAGTAGACCTCTGAGATCCATTGTAACATGCGCTACACCAACTCATACAGGTGATTTCAAAGACCAACCCAATGACCTCTTTATATTAATTGGAGAGAGATTACCTACACAGGAAAATATATAAGAATGAAAATAGAGCCTTATAACTGCGGAAAGTGGTGGTATCGTAGCAGGGATGAAGGAATCATGTGGACTATCTTTAAGGTGAATCCTTTAAATAACATTCACCTAGGCATAGAAACTATTGTCTAAGTGGAGGAAAAAGTCTCAACATGCAAGACTTCAACTCTTTCCCCAAACTCCCTCCCTTCAGCCCCATAATGCGGCAGAGGACAGAGAAGCATTTCTGGGGCTCCAAGGAGGGAATGAATGGTGGTTGGGTGAGGGCAAAAGAGGAGAGATCTGGGAAGGGTTTTGTGGCATTGAAACAGCAACATAGAAAACAGGGGAAAGACCTGTGTGAGTGACCCTGGTGTTTTCTGCTTCCCTGGAGTTCTGCAATGATAGAGTACATCATGGGAATTGTAGGCGTGAAAATAATGATCTATGCAGGGGTTATATGATGGGGGGAGGGGGGGTCTTTAAATGGTGTGCTTAAAACCCTGCAAATGAGAAATCTCCAATAAACAAACCAATAGTCCTAAATGAGTCGTCTCAGTCCATCCCTAGAGAATACCTGGTAGTACATCTCCTTCACTCCCTTAATTCTCTACATGGATTTTTACCACCTTTTCCTCCAGGGACCAGCTCGTGCAGATGATCACATCTCTAACTGATTTGGGGACATCATTTTCTCCTTCAAGCATACACGGGCACAGCTTACAATTACTCATTATTGCTGCTGGTTTTCGCTGCTATCGAGTAAGTCTTGTCTTGAAACAATGCTGCCTGGCCCTGCCAAATCCCCATAAGCCATTGTGAATCTAATCCATAGGGTTTTCATTGGCTTATTCGGGTAAGATCCTCAGGCCTTTCTTTCTAACCCACCTTGGTCTGAAAGCTCAGTTGTAACCTGTGCAGCATCTTAACGGCCCTGAGTCTCCGCTGGAAAAGGTGCTGGCTATGCAGTGATCAAGATTCCAACTCGAGATTCCTGAATGACAGATGATCGTTCTGCTATGGAATCACCAAGTTCTCATTTCAAATCTGTTCCTGGCCAGCTCATGCTGACTCGGGGAGACCCCGTGTGTGTCATAATCCAAGTGTGGGCCATACTTAGGATTTTCAGTGATGGCTTTTTCAGAAGCAGATTTCATGGGTTTTCAGGGAGGACTCAAGTCAGCAACTTTAGTTTTGTCGCCAGGCGCAGGAAACCCTCTGCCTCCTCAGGGGGGCCTTGAGCAACTCAGAAATGGAAATTCATTTTCATTGTAAAGATTTGGCGGGTTCTTTGGTAAGCATCAAAGAGTAGTTTGGGTTTCATAAATTGGGGACTCAAGATGAAGAGTTCATTCAATGAGCCCATGGGTGGGAGGAGAAAGCTGCCAGGGCAATCATTTGTGTACCTAGCTACAGTTGTTTACACGTTTGTGGTTCTTTGTGGCTTGAGTTTAAAAGGCAGCCTAAGGGTCAGTATGCATGTGCATTGAGTGCCATCCATCCACTTAGATTAGGGAGACAGTTTACTCCAAGTGAGTAGAGTAATTTGGGAAGTTTGATAGCTTCTCAAATGATTAAGATTGAATTAAGTATCATTTCAGAACATCATATGATTCTCTAAAGGTCTAGGGGAGCTGAAATAATCTCTTCAAACATTATTCCATTCCTACTTCTACTGCATCCCTCATGAACATTTAGTTCAGAGTGAACTAAAAGGGTGTGAATACATACCTCATCTGTAGCCTCATGCATACAGGCACTTCCACCCAAGCACACATTCTCTCAGATCGTTGCATATGGACATGCGGATATGGGCATCTTGTTAGAAATTGCAACATATATATTCCAACACTGGTGGTACAATAGAACTTGAGACCTCACCCTGCTCATGTTGCAAAGAAAATGAAGTTTGCCAAAATGGATATGGAATTTCAACCGAATAAACATTATATACCTACACACACAGATAAAGGAAAATTAAGCTAAGGACTCATTATTTCTCAGCTTTGTGATTTAAAAAGAAAATTCTAAAATACTCAGTACAACCCCCCCCCCATGGGTTTCCCTATTGGAATAAAATGGAAATCGCCTGCCTTATTTCTGTCCTTGGAAGATGGAAGTGAGGGAAATCTTAATGAGCCTTAATTGTGGGTGATGCTGGTGAGAGGTGAGTAGCAGAGACCTTGTGTGTGAAGTTGTTCCTCGGGCTAGAAAACCTGTATGAGAGCGAAAATCGAAGAAACTATTTTTGTTTATTCTTGACAGTTAATTAGAAAATGAAGCAAATCTTATTTTAAAGATGCACAGCCAAAATTTCCGCTAGTTAGTGGAGAGAAATATCATACTAATCTAAGGTGAATAGAGAGAGATTCTTTATTATCTTTCTGTCTTAAATTCCAAGAGAAGGGGTCAGAGTCTTCCAGTGTTCATCTGAAATGTCAAAACTCAACCTTCATAATACTGGGCTCTTGCTGGCAGCTCTGCATGCACTAAAAAAGAAAGAAAGAAAACTGAAAAGCCAAGATGCCAGTCAGGCTTGCTTCTGTCTGATTGAATAAATGGGCAAGAGCAAGCAGACCCCATTTGCTGTGAAGTGGGGATGGGATTTAAGCCATGTCTACTGATTTAAACTAACTGACGAGTGAAGGTTGAATGAATTAGTGATCAGGGTGAGTAACTGAACAATCTTTTAAAAATTTCATTCCGAGATGTCTATACACACAGAGGGTTAGATGGGCACAGAAAGACATGCGATTTTACTAAGGAGGTTCATGGGTTTCTGTTTTGATACATTAAAGTAAATATTAGGAAATGAACTCATTTAAGAACATGATTGTCGTTTCGGGACCTAGTCTATAGACAAGTGAATGAGAAGTCCCAACCACTCCTTTCACGAAAACAAAACAAGACTAAGGACAACTGCCGTTGTGCCATTTCAGATTCATGGCCACCACCATGATCTTCAGAGGGTTTTTTAATGGCTGGTTTTCAGTAGTAGATCTTCAGACTTCCTTCTGGAGCACCTTGTGGTGAACTTGACCATACAGCCTTTTGCTTGGCAGCCAGCATGATAGATGAGCGCATCCCCTAAAGGCTCAGATGAGACTAACTTAGTTTTCAGGTGCTTTAGAGGAGATTCAACTCATAACAACCTCATACGTGATAGACAACAGTGATTGTGGGGAATGCATTAGTTGACGAAAATCATAAGCAAACCCTACACATGAAAGGTGCTATCTGTATTGTAGTGTTGTGTATCAGTTACACAAGAGGTAGATGTCTGTTCTAGGCCAAGTCTTTGTCATCTTGCAAAGATCAGAACATGGAAATCATATGAGCAAATTAATGAAAGCTCATGGTCCAATAGGAAATTTAAATATATTATTAATCGTTGAGCACTTACGTTTTTGAGCAGTTATGTACTTCCTGTGCCACCGTGTTTTCAAAACTTTTTGTGATAATGTCTTTACCCTTAAGGCTTTTAAGTAAGTGCTGACAATGTATGACTATTTGATATATATTTAATTTTATGTCACATTTTAATTGTGGTCAATATTAATCATATTATAATGCATTTAAATGTTTGTGGGCTTTTCAAAGCACTTGTGTAGGTGAGTGCTATTATTCGCATTTCTTAGAAGTCTGGGAGACTCTGACACAGTATCTGCATTTTACCTAAGGTAGCCCGATCTAGAAGAGTTAAGAAACCTGCCTAAGGATTCAGGGGGAGGAAAGATAGACGTGCACCCAGTGGGAGTGGTTACATTGGGAGGAGCTGCCAGGCTAGATGGAGACCAGAAGTGAGACCGGTAAAGTTTTCAATCCTGGCAGGATCCTCTTCTCATCTGACGATGTTCTCATGGTGGTTTGGTGCTTGCTAGATTTGCACTCAGAGCAACTCTACAAACAATGCAGCAGAGCAAAATACTGCCTACCCGTGGGCCAGCCTCACAATCATCGTTCTGTTTGCGACCATGGTCATAACCTCTGGGCCCGTGCATCTCATTGGAATCTTCCTCTTCTTTGATGACACTCTCCAAAGCATGAAGTCCTTTGATTATAGCACTACATAATAGCCTCCTAATGTCATGTATTGAAACAGTGGCCACAATAGTGGGTTCAAAATAACACGGATGGTGAGGATAGCACATGGCCAGGCAAGTTTTGTCCTTTTGTCCCTAGCAGGGTTATGAGTTGAGCCTGACTCAAAGACCCTTAACAAAAACAAAAAATTGCAATCAGGAAGGTGTCTATTAGAACCAGGAATAGACTCAAGCTTATTCACCTTTAGCAACTCAACCAGAGGCTCTTCTGCCCTCTGCAAGATAGCGCTGATCGACAGTCCCTGGGTAGCACAGAAATGGTGAAAACTGGGCTACTCTAGGAAAATCCAGTAGTGCCTTCAAAGAAAGCCTGACAAACTATTTTTGAAAATTTGGTCATGAAAATCCAATCAAACAGTCTTACTCTGCAGACACAAGGTCACCATATGTTTAAAAAGTAATTTAGAAATTTATGATATATTTGCAAGATTTCTTCAGAGAAACATCTGAGTTAGCACTGGAGCCCAACCAAATTGACAGAGAAAAATAAACAAATAATTATGTGCATCCAAAAGAAAAGAAAGGGGGAATGAGTAACTATAGGGAAAAATAAGTAAAAACTGACACCAAACACCATTTTTAACCTGACTGCATACATGAACGATCCTCTTCTAGGATAATCTTTGTGCAGGTATAGTGTCATCATGAAGAAATTTCAAATATCTGGTTCAATCATGCATACAACTATCCCCAAGGAAAAAGAAGGAAGTAGACTAATTAGGTTGGTCCAAGTGCAGCTTTCTTAGAGAATGCAGACAAATCTTAGTTGTATATCCATGGGATTAGTGGGGACCATCTTTTCCATGTCCTTACACCCCAACTTTCTGACTTCTAATAAATCACAGTATTAACGAAGGTGTGAGAGCATTGTCTTTGTCATCCATGGATTTATTAAATATATTGTTATAAGGACAAGATTGACACATGCCAGAAAAAATTCACAACACAAGCAGAGCAATACCTATTGAATGGACTTCTTAGATTTACATGTTCCCCCGCTTTACCAACAGCAGCCCTGGTAAACAAGAGAGATGAGAAAGAGAGAATTATTTAAGGATCAATCCTGCTACTTTGGATCCGAAGTGTGACAATTGGATACAAAATATAGCTGTACGTACAGATTAACTGGAGAGGTTTATTTTAAAAAATATATCTTTCCAGGATTTAGGCATAAGCAAGGTTCTTTACTATGCAGATGGTATTCAATATGAAGAAAGTGCTAAAAAACAAAGAAAAGCAATAACAGCAAAAAGAAACTCTCAGAATAAAAGTCTCAAGATAAAGATTATCCAAAGTTCCAAAATAAGGATAATTGAGAAATGGATAATAAACCAAAGTAATAAATCTAAGTGAATATGGATAATGTAATAAGCTATTATAATGTTTTAAGTAAGAAATTTCAAAACAACTCAAAATAGCAAGAAACTAAAAATTCTAAATGGTGGCAACACCATCATAAAAGGGGCAAGAAAAAGCCAAACTTAGTTTATATGCCTCCTAGTATTCATTGTGATGTGAAAGGTGTCTTGGCTATCTTATGTAATCTGTCTGATGTGACAGAAGAGAGTGAAATTAAGGCAGGGTGCCCATAAAATAAGTATAATTGAGTACTCACAAGTCCCAGAGAAGAAGATACAGCACCTGCCCGCCCAGGGATACCCTAGGGGATTGTAACCACAGACAAGGCAGCAAGCTAGAACTGTAGCAGAGGGCTTACAGGTGGAAAGCAGCAGGAGTAGGTAAATTTTGCCCACAGACATCTTATTGGTCATTTTCAAGGTTTATGTAATATTGGGGACCAAAAGGGCAACATTAAAAAATCATCTTATTGGGGTCTCAACATTTTTATCATAGGGAATGTCATAGGACATGGCCACCCAAAGGGACCAAAGTAACTAGGTCTTGGAGAGAGCAGGTGAAAAGAGTAGCAGGTTCTTATCACAGACACAATCTAGAAGTAGTCATGTCAAAAACTAGATGAAAAAGCAACTAGAAAGAACTACTGATTGCTGAGGCAGCAAATTAGGTAAGCCAGAAACCAGCCTTATGAAGACTGGAAACTTTTGGTGCATTTAAACAGCATAATTGCTTGTTAAATTATCCAATAACCTGTGCTTTTCATAAACATGCTAGGAGACTCTAATAAAGCCAATCACCAGGCAGATTCCGGGGAACCTGAATTTAGAGAAATGTTTCTGAAGCTGAAATAGATCACATGTGCTGGTCTCAGTACCCTCACTCATGTGGCCCATGTTGTCCAGAGTAACTATGGATAAGTGAGTGTAAAGGCTCACTTAATTTCAATTGCAATATGTGAGGATTGGTGTAACAATAAAAATGCAGAGAGGTTTATTGTGCAGATTCTGTGCCCATACAATTTTGTTTCCTTATAGAATATATAAAGTCCCGTGTGATCGAGTGGTCCCGAAGGGACCATTATCGGGCATCAAAGAACAAAAAATCTTATCATTGGATGCACACCTCCATGATAGGATCGCTGAAGACAAATGGGTGCATAAGCAAATGTGGCGAAGAAAGCTGATGGTGCCCGGCTGTCAAAAGAGATAGTGTCTGGGGTCTTAAAGGCTTGAAGGTGAACAAGCAGCCATCTAGCTCAGAAGCAAAAAAGCCCACATGGAAGAAGCACACCAGCCAGTGCGATCACGAGGTGCCAAAGGGACCAGGTATAAGGCATCATGCAAAATATATATATATATATGTGTGTGTGTGTGTGTGTGTGTGTGTGTGTGTGTGTGTGTGTGTGTGTGTATATACCATATTGAATGAAGGGGGAAGTGCAGAGTGGAGACCCAAGGCCCAAGTGTCGGCCACTGGAGAGCCCCTCATAGAAGGGTTTAGGAGAGGAGATGGATCAGTCAGGGTGCGAGGTAGTACCGATGAAGAACACAGCTTTCCCCCAGATCCTGGATGCTTCCTCCCCCCAACTACCATGATACGAATTCTACCTTGCAGGACTGGATAGGGCAGAGGTTGTACACTGGTGCATATGGGGGCTTGAGGCACAGGGAATCCAGTGTGGATGATACCTTCAGGACCTAGGGTGTGAGGGGCGATGCGGAGAGAGTGGAGGGTGAGTGGGTTGGAAATGGGGAACTGATTACAAGGATCCACATGTGACCTCCTCCCTGGGAGACGGACAGCAGAGAAGGGGGGAAAAGGATACTCCGGATAGGGCAAGATATGACAAAATAACAATGTATAAATTACCAAGGGCACATGAGGGAGGGGGGAGCGGGGAGGGAGGGAAAAAAACGAGGACCTGATGCAAAGGGTTCAAGTGGAGAGCAAATGCTTTGAGAATGATTGGGGCAGGGAATGTGCGGATGTGCTTTATACAATTGATGTATGTATATGTATGGATTGTGATAAGAGTTGTATGAGCCCCTAATAAAATGTTAAAAGAAAAAGAATATATAAAGTCCCTTAAATGAAATGTAATATCTGGCTTCAAATGTAAATATTAGTAAACATCCTGTGTATTATTTGGAGCTGATTAGAATATCCTGCTCCGGAGCTCAAAATGCCTGACAATTCATCATAGGACAAATGTGGATGAGAAGCAAAAGCCATCTTATTTCTTCAGTTTTCTCCTATTTCTGTAATTCTTTGCTCATCTCAGATACATAATAGATGCATGTATTTTTGAAGCAGGTAGTGAGTCTAAGAAAACAAAGTTTCTTGGCTGTATCTTGGGAAATACAAGATGAAATCAAATCAGAAATGAAATAATTTAGTGCTACTAGGCTGGTAACCATTGACTGAGGGGTCAAATCTTAAATCTGAATGTCTAGAATAAATGAATCCAAATGGATTTCTCAGAAGGCTTGCTGAAAACAAAATAGAAGGGATGCATTGACAAGGGGGACAGAGGGCAGGCAGAATAAAAAGTGGAGGTGCGGTTTTATGATAATTTTGTAGTCTTAAAGTCATCAAATTTCAGGTTTGGCAAGAACTCCAAAGGTCATCCCTGCCAATCACACATCTGCTGCTTGAAAACCCTAAATTTGCTCCCCTCCAGTGTGATGGCTCTGTATCTCTGTACACTACACTTTCCCTTCTTAGAAAGAGCTGTTAAAATGCTTCCTAATGTTGGAGTTTTCTGAATCTCCTGGGCACTTCTTCTCTCTGCTGCTATTTTTCAATATGGACCTAAGAAATTAAATAATCCTTATCTGTTTTATACATACCAGACCTTAATTTACTTGAATTTTCTTCTCTCTCTGTCACATGTGTGTACACACACACACATGCACACACCCACACTCATTTTTACCATTCTAGAATCCTTTGTTTTTCTTTAAAAGATATCTCTAATTTTTGCAACTATTCTTAAAATGATGTCATTTTAAAATAATTCTTGTTATGCATTGGGTGAAGATGTATAGGGCGGATCATTGTTTTCCATTCAATAATTCACATATGTTTTGCTCCTCATTCCTTTCAATCGCTCAACTTTGGGCAAATCTGCTACACAAGACCTCTTTAGTATGATGGGGGAAAACAATAATGTCACTTTCAGAACTGAAGTGCACCTGGTGAAACGCATGGTGTCTTCAATTGCCTTGCATGTAAGTGACGCCTTGACCATGGATAAGGCAGAGCCCTGGAGAATTGATAAAATTATGTTTTGGTGTTGGCAAAGAATATTAATAGTACCATGGACTGGCAGAAGAACAAACCAATCCATTTGGTGGCAGTAAAACCAGAACATTCCTTTGAAGAGACGATGACAAGACTTTGTCTCCTGTACTTGGCATGTTATCAGGAAAGATTCCTGTGAAGGGCATCATGGTTGTTAAAGTAATGTGTCAATGAAAGAGACACAGATCCCAAAGGGACAACATAACAATGATTGTGAGGCGGGTGCAAGACAAAGCAGTGTTTTGTGATGTTCTCCACAGGGCCACTATGTACCGCAGGAGTCATATTTGACTCAGTCACACCTAACAACAATAACATAATTATCATATAAAATGCACTTTAGAAATATTGTAGATTTGTTTTGGACAAAATAGATCACTGGCTGCTTTTTTTTCTTCATTTTGTCTCCGTACCCTCCACATCTCTCACAATGTTATTTTGGCTTATATCTCCTTTATCCAAAGTGCGGCATGAAGGATCTGGACTTAGTCTGGGATTAGAGGGTCCACCTCTACATCATGCCAGTGTGCCATGGACCAAGCCAGACTAGGTCTCAATTCGTTGGTCTGAAGTCAGACTTCATGTTCACAGGTCCAGTGTACCTACAGGTTCAGGATCCCTGGATGAATGTTTTATCATTTTCCTGGGTGACTAGACTTAAGACATGGCTATAGACAGTGTTTGTTGCTCACTGAAAAAAGTGTATTGAGGTGTTGAGTTTAGAGATTGACCCCATGTCCAATACCCTGGAGCTGTAAGCAGTTGAATAAGCATGCCCAAATAGATGTCTCTGGGACTCTTCTGATGCAATCAACCCAGAGCACACAGCTGCACTTGGAAAGCAGGGCCCCCCAAGGAAGTCTTCCAAATGAAAGATGCTGTCTGCTTGAAACCTTCGTGTGCAGGTAATCAAGATATCCACAGATTTATAGTTTCACTTATCTTACTGCATGAGTACAAATTTTTTAAATGATGCAGAAAAGGGGAATTATTTAAAAAACAGAAACAAGAGAGAAAGAATAAAGAAGAGATGAAAGAGAAACTGAAAAGAAAAAAACACAAGCATGCACAATTAAACACTTTTAAAATTTGTTTCTCCAATTGGGTCCTCAATTAATGCACCTCCAATTGCCTTAGGACAGTGACAGAAAGGACTGAGGGAAAAGTGATACAATCTACCTTTTTTATCATAATTGTATGACAGAATTCTTGCAAAGTTGAAAAGCTGCTAAATTAGTAGTCAACAGTGTCAAATAAAATATCTAAACTGTATGTCTATAAAATAATATCTTAGCAATAAGGAACAGCAAGTAAGCTTCAAAGCAGTGCAGTCAGCAAATCCGTTTCAGGTTTTGAAATATCTAGAAATAGCATTCATTAGAAAGAAACTATAATACATCAGTGATATAAAAATCTGTCTCTTCATCAGCATTGCTTTATTATTGTCACTAATTTTATGTAAAATCCTTCAGATTCTTTGCAAAACACCTGCTGAAGCAAAGAAATATAGTGAGGACTTGCATCAGGACAGATGCCGTTTAATCACATAATGCAGAGTTTGACTTTGTGGTGCTTAACAATAAATGAACTGAGCACCCCATTACAGCCGCTTAAATCTTCCTCAAATTTGTACAAAGTTTTCAATGACTATACTGTTTGAGCTGAGTCTTTCTTCATCAAGCTGAGGAAATAAACAAATAGCAATTATGAGAATCCAATTAAGACTGGATTTTAAAAATTAAATCAAATCAAAAAGCTATGGTCTTAAATTTTCTCTTTCTTCTCCCACCCCATATCTCCTGACACCTACTTCTCTTTTCCTAGCTGGCTGCTTTCTGGCTACATTTCTCTTTGTACTTCCCATTCATGCATCCATCCATTCATCCATTCACCAAGCCCTGTTTATTCTATCAGATTACTTGAAAATTTCATGTTATAGATGAATCTGGTTCAAGGTCAGATATGATGGCATTATAGCTCAGTAAAAGATGGAAATAGAATAAGAAAGGCCATTTTCTCATTCTCTCTTCTGCTGCACACGATTAGTTTTATATGTTGATTGATTTTTGGTGGTAAGTTAAGTCGATTTCAATGAATTTCACTCAGCCAAGGTTGACCAGATTAAGGCCCAAAATTGTTTACTCATATCACCTTTTCTGTTCTCACTTCTGGATTTTCTAATGCATATGTTCAGAAGCCATTTTATTTGTGCATGTATGTATATAGACACTACATGTGCCTACATGTATTCAGAGTCCTCAGTGAATTAGCTATTCTTTCTTTATTGATTCTTATTTGCATTGTAATGTTAAATAATGGTACTTTAATTTTACTTCTTCAGATAAGCTGTGTGCTTGAGAAAACCGTAAAACAATGGAACCTCATGAATATTTATATCGATGACTACTCAGCATTATAGTCATAATCTCTGGAACTAGTTCTCACCAGTTCAGAATTAATTATCAAGTTCGTTTTTAATTGCATTCTTCTAAATTACAACCCCCCCTCCCCTTTAAAAAAAAAGACTATAATGAATTATCTGGTAAGTACTTTACTGGGACTAATGCGTCTAGGAGAGCTTTCTAAAATCCCATTCTTAACGTCTAATAACCAAATGAAGGCATATGATCCCAAACCAGCATTCTAATCCTTGTTATCCAATGTATTAGACATTTTCGGCTGCTTCTTGGGGTTTAATATATTTCATTTTCACTCAAGATTCAGTAAGAATTTAATTGAGTTTGGGGAACTTTTTTATTAAAAATTAAACCCTAAAGACTCATTGTTTTCCTTACTTATACTTAGAAGTCAGAAATAACATACAAAGAGGAGTGTTTTATGGGACAATCTATTAAAAGAAATTTTAAAGATGGGTTTAGCAAAATAAGACATAAAGGTTTAAGGGGTGAGGAATCTTGATATATTTCATTTTAAGAAAGCGAGACCCACCAAAAAACTTGCGAATAAAAACATTAACTTGTAGGAAAGAAAACCATCAATATTCTTGCTATAAAATTGTATAGAACCTTACTTGATATAATGTAGCATGGATAATAAAAAGGATCATTAAAACTTTAGTGGGTAAAATTTTTAGAGATATATTTATTCCATAGGTTAACACAGACTCTATTATGTGTGCAAAGTCTTTACTGTAATTGTAAATGAAGATATATAAAAACCAGGATTACATTCGAGTCTTACGGCAGAGCCACAGGCATTCATTCCCAGCATATTATTTCCTACGCTGTGTTGAGAGGCACGGGGAAACCAAGGTGAACAGAAGTCCAGTATCAGTAGGAAACCAAAATGTTTAAGTAGACATCCCGGAGCACATGACTCCCATTGAGGCGCCCATGCAATCCGTGATGCAATGAGATTCCAAGTTGGTTTGTTTTACAAATTATTTTATTGCGGACTCTCACAGTTCTTATCACAATCCATACATCCATCCATTGTGTCAAGCACATATGTACATATGTTGCCATCATCATTTGCAAAACATGTTCTTTCTTCTTGAGCCCTTGGGATCAGCTCATTCCCACCCCACCCCCTCCTTCTGTCATGAACCCTAGATAATTTATCAACTTTTTTTTCATGGCTTACACTGACCACTGTTTCCCTTCACCCACTTTTCTGTTGTCCATCCCCCTGGACTGGGGTATGTGTTGATCATTGTGATTGGTACCTCATTTCTGCCCCCCACTTCCCCTTTATTAGTCCTAAAGGGTTTGTTTATCTGTCCCGGAGTCCCTGTGTTTCAAATTTTTATCTGTATCAGTGTCATGCTCTGAATTTGTAAGGTAGAATTAGGGTCATGATAGTGGGATAGAGGAAGCATTAAATAACTATAGGAAAGTTGTATGTTTCATCGGTGTTATACTACACTCTGATTGGCTCATCTCTTCCTCGTGACCCTTCTGTGAGGGGATGTCCAATTGTCTACTGATGGGTTTTGAGTCTCCACTTTGCACTCCCCCACATTCACATTGATATAATTTATTGTTCTGGGTCTTGATGCCTGATCATCTCATCAACACCTCATGATCACACAACCTGGTGTGGTTCTTCCATGTGGACTTGGTTGCTTTGCAGCTAGATGGCCATTTGTTAATCGTCAAGCTTTTAAGACCCCAGAAGCTATCTCTTTTGATAGCCGGACACCATCAGCTTTCTTCACCACATTTGCTTATGCACCCATTTTGTCTCTAGCAATCGTGTCAGGAAGGTGAGCATCACAGAATGCAGATTGTTACAACAAAGTGCTCTTGCACTGAAGGAGTATTTGAGTAGAGGACCAATGTTCATCAGATGTCTTAATACTTATCATATAGATCTATTTCCCTATCATTAGATATAAATATATTTACATATGTACATATCTGTATCTAGATCTGTAAAAATGTCCTTTGCTTCCTAGTTCTTTCCTCAATTCCTTTTATCAAGTCAATTTTAACAATGATTTTTTCTTAAGTATGTCCAAGATTTAAACCCAGAAATGCTCACAGAAGAATGGGGAAATAAGAAAATTTTACAATGCGTTAGGAAAAAAAATAGTTTAGTTATGCACAATAACTTTCAAAGATAAAGAAAGTTAATAAGAAAATAAATAAAAAGAAAGCAATTACTTAGCATTCAGCATCAATGGATCAATATAAAGTCTGGAAGATGAGTACAATCCAGAGAAAGCCCTAAAAGAAAAGCCTGTGCAAAACAATTTAAATACCTCTACTTTTAAGCAGAAACCATGTCTTAAATAATTAAATGATTTATTAAATCATTATGAATCGATTAATATATCAATCAGAATATCATTATGCTTTAATTCTTAGGAAGAATGTGAGGTCACTGAAAATGACACATTATTTTTGCTTTAGTGAACTAACTGTATGGCTTGCAGATGAGTGGTCTGCCCATTGAGAAAAGTTCTACACACACGGGGTTCCCCTGAGTGGGAATTGACCCAACAGAAGTAAGAAAAACAAAAACTCCCTCCAGATTTTTTATTTTTTAGAGATGCCACAGTTTCACTAGAGTGTTTCCAGGCCCTAGAACAATGTGGAATACCTATAAGACACGTGATATACGATATATATTCAATGAATGAGTAAAGAAATAAAATATAAGGGTTGTCCCAAATCAGCAGCTAAATGCTTTTGTTGGGTAGTGATTATCAATTGGGCTACTACTATCTGCAAGGTCCACAGTTCAAAACCACCAGCTTGCCTGAGGAAGAAAGATGAGGCTTTATATTTCTGTGAAGAGTTGCAGTCTCCAAAACACCTAGGGGTAGTTCTATTCTATCCTATAAACTCGCTCTGAGTCAGAATTGATGATAGAGCAGTGAATTTTTGTTTTTTGAGTTTATTTGTATAATAAACCAGACAGAGGTAAAATATTGGCATGAAAGTATGAGAGAGCTTCAAAACGTTCATAGAAAAAATGGAAATAAAAGATAATTAAAATTTACCCTGAATTTTTGAAGCCCCTTCATATATTAAGAAGCCCTGGTGGCATAGAGGTTTACATGTTGCCTGCTAATCGCATGGTCGGCAATTGGAATCTACCTGCACATCTGAGGGAGATACGAGACTTTCTTCTCCTGTATCGGAAACCCAAAGGGGCAGTTCTACTATGTCCTATAAGGTCACAATGAGTTGAAATTGTCTCAATGGCATTGACATTTTATGTGTTTGTTCATATATTCTACGTCATCTGCTTTATTGCTAGTAACTTTTGGAGATTTTTTTCCCACAAAATGTTCATTTTCTACTTCTTAGGAAGAGCTTAATCAGTTCACTGACAATGTAACAATGACACTCACCATCTTTTGGTGGAGTTAGCTCCCTGCACAGCTTGTTGATGGGTGGTCTGCCCATGAAGAGTGGGCTAAAGGCTCATGAAGCTGCATCGACCAGCAGGGCAAGCTCTTTTCTTCATAGTATTTATGGGACAGCAATATGGAGGAACAGATTAGATTTTTATTAGAAAAACCAATTGTTGTTGTTGCTGCTTTCTAACCCCAAAGAGGTGGCACTAGACTATTTCATCAGTGTAACTCCTTTTCAAGTCACTTCACCCAAAGACAGAGGTGCCAAAAGGGCACAGAATCAGATTAACATGTTTCACTCCACCTCTTGTGCAAAGGTGGCAGAAATCCTGCTGTGTCAGTCCCACTGCTGCCCAAATCAGGCACAGTCGGTGGCATCTGAGCTCTATGATGTGTTTCTTTTCAAATAAAATTTTTAAAGCATGTCACGGTTTTGTGTCACATTTATTACATAATATATTAGACACAGTGGAGCTACAGCCATTATTAAACATCGAGCAAATGGTCAATTAGGAAAGCATCACATATAGCATATGACACAGCATGTGTTTTTAATCCTACTGCATTAGAGTCATTGCCAAAGGAACAGGGTAGTTGTGATATGTGGCTCTTATAAATCCATTGCCATCAAGTCAATTCGGATGCATGGTAATCCTATGGAACTGAGTAGAACTGCCTTTTGGGGTTTCTGAGACTTTAAGTCTTCATAGTAACAGACAGTCTCATCTTACTCCTGTGGAGCAACTAGCAAGTTCTAACCATCGACCTTCAGGTTAGTCCTCCAGTCCTAACCCACCATACCACCAAGACTCCTTGTTGCTCTCACAGTAAGTAGAAAACATAATTACAATAATCAGAGATAATACCAATTTAAATGTAAAAGTGTGCGTTGCATGAATTGGCTCACAAAACAGACAATGCCTACTATGCACTCACTGAAAGGAGCCCTGTGATGCCATCCAGTACGTGAGGGATGGCTATCCACAAAATCTGTAATGCAAGTCCACCAATGACCCCACTGGATAAAGAAGAGTCTGTCTGCTCTCAGAAAGATTTACAGCTGCTAAAACCTTATACAGGATTGTTATGAGTCAGAATTGATTGGAGAGCAGTGGTGAGTTTGTGGTTTGTTCTCGTTCATTATCCATTATCTTCATTCAAAGATTGATATGGCCCATAGGTGGAAATTGATCTATGAAAACCATCTCACCTTGCCTTGAGTGGGGCCCCCACCGACAATTATAGAGTAGGTCTGAACTACTAAGGACTCATGGAGAAGCAGAAAGTAGAAGTTGTGATGAAAAACTAGAATTAAACAAGAGAGATAAAGAATCTTCAGAATGATCCTTTAAAAAGAGCTGCAGTTAAAAGAAAAAGAGCAAGAAAATGAAAGCTGTGGCTTCTCAAAGATTTGGGGGTTTATTTTGTTGTTGTTGTTGTTCTTGGCTTAATTTGAAGTGAAAATGCCTAGTATATTTGAACAATTCTTCTGGTTGTCGTTTTTATTTCTCTCAGAATGTTGACACATTTCCTAATCTGAAAATTAGTCTACTTTTGACTTATTTTAATAAATTTGCATCTAATAATATTCACCTCTCTCTGTACAATGTTATGAGTTTTAGCATTCTTGGACCCTTATAGGCACCACAAGAAACAGTACCTAGAAATAGTCCAACATTCCCATTCCACCAAATCTCTCACTAATCATTTATATTCAAATACTGCAATTCACCTAACAAAATAATTCTGTCATTCTGGAAACAATTTGGCAGTTTCTCATATTTTGATTTGAGCCATAAATTATTAGCATATTTATAGAATTGTCTAGGATAAGAATGTGACTTTAACAGATCGGATGTTGATTCGCCATAGAGGGCACCACAGAAAGAGCCAAAAAGGAGTAAAAGTTAACATTTTTCATGCTGATGAAGACTGGGGTCTATAAAGAAAGCCATGCCGCAGGTTATCCACTGTTGACACACACCTATGAGAAAGTGAGAGCTCAGAAGTCCGTGAAATCATCTCCTTTATATATTTTCTTATAGGGGCTATCTCTCATAAGCTGGTGTCTTTAGTTTGAGTTCAATCCACATGTCACCTTAGGTGGATATATGATTCCCTCAGCTCTGTGTAATGCTCTTTCCTGATGCACATCAGCACGATCACTCAGGATGAGTAAACTGGGAATTGATTTGGGGATAATAAGCTCCCCCCGCCCCATACACATTCTCTATAGCTGTCCTCTTAGCTCCGACACCAATCTGAACTCTTATAGCCTTATTTTTACTGTTGGTTTGGGCCTGTGTTTTTTCCACCTTGTTTTCCAGTTTCTTCTTTTCTTTTTGAGCGTGCTATTCTGTGTACATTTCTCCTACAGGAGTGGAAACTAAACTGTGAAGGGTAAGAACTACAAGTGCTCTATTTCCTTACAATTAAAAATTAAATTCCCATGAGATGGTGCATTAAACTTTGGTTACATGTACAAAGTTAGGAGTGAATAAAAGACTCTTGAGAGGGCAATGCCTATAAAAGAAACTGTCTTCCCATCAAATATTGGACTGCAGACCTCTAAGGTATTTTTGGATCCTTAGTGAACATTCCTGGAATCCCATAACCAGACTAGAAAATGTGAATTTACAGACTGAATTGTGCTGTACCTCTACCCCAGATTAGTTGGTACATGTACGCAGAATCCCAGTGAATTTAACAAGCATTTAGCTGCTTGTTAAAAATCAGGCTTCTGGAACTTTGATTAACGATTGACTTGTCACTAGTTTTATTTTATTTGAGACTCTGACTTTTCATTTGAGGGCAAATTATGCTCATCATTTGACCAACCTCCAACTGAAGTTATCTGAGGTCAGCATCCAATTGTGGCATTTTTTCATACCATGTCAAAATGATGTGATGTACATTTCTCCATGGCTTTGTACACATAGACCTTTGTACTTCCGATGTTCACTGAACCCGTCCCACTTGATTGAAAGTATATACCAAGCCATATAAATATTGAGTCATAGTAAAAGGAAAATGGAGAAGGTTTTGCTGTGATGCCATAAGTGACTTTAAAAAGCACATTATAGAAAAGAAGAGAGTGATCTCTATGGCTTGATGACAATGAATATTATTAGGATACAATGAAAACATATAAAGTTACCATTCGAAGACAAAGGAGCACAGATACTAATGCTACGTAAATATTCAATTAAATGTTTCCATTACAAATATTATCTTAAAAGACTTAACTGGCATAGAACAACAGGGCTGACAAAAGGTCACAAAAGGATGAAACAGCCTAGACATTTTTGAAGGATATATATACATATCCATATATATATATATATATATATATATATATAATTTTTTCCTTAAAACTATTATTTCAACTCTTTGAGGGTAATCTTTTTTTGATCATTTTATTGGGGGCTTATACAAGTCTTATCACAATCCATACATACATCAATTTTATAAAGCACATTTGTACATCCTTTACCCTCATCATTCTCAAAACTTCGCTCTCCACACAAGCCCCTGGCATCAGCTCCTCATTTTTCCCGCTATATGTGTATATAATTGAATGCAAATAAAGCCTTAATGAATTTACAACAAACTATTTGAATGCATAAAGAAGCTTATAACATTATTAGAATCAAAATGGACATAATTTTCCTGTGGAATTTCTCTTTCAAGTAATTCTTAAAACACCAATGAATGCATACCATTTTCCTGAGTACAATTCCAACTTCTAAGCTTTATATACATACAAACAAAATATTCATTTTTTTATAATGAGATCAATAATTTAGAAACGAAATTTAACAAACAATAACCAGTTTCATCGTGGAGAAGCTTTTGTTTTAGCTTAAAGGGGAAACATAAAATAGACAGTTAATTGAAAATCACTATTCCTACGAATGTGAATTTGCATTTCTAACGCAGAGCACTTGATACAAGACCATGGTCGCCTTCATCTCAAGGGTAGATTTTTAAAATCCAGCAATTTAGCAATAATTTTCTAAATTCTAAGGATAAATATCCATAATATATAGATAGTACGATTTCATGGGATTTTTCCATTAAACTTTTGAATCGTGTTTGTGGGTGTACATACAGTGAAATGAAATTGGCATGGTTCTTCTTTCTGTAATCTTGATAACTAACCAATGACTGGGAAGGATAATGCAAATAAGACATAGATGATTCTAATTCAAGAATTGGTACATTCTGACAGTCTGCTGGATATGAAAGTGAGCTATTTCAGCAGCAGAGAGACTATCAAGCAAGAAGAGACACCAGAGGAGCACATAGTAGACCTCCATATGATGTAGCAGACAGCAGAGGCAACAGATATTAATGCACCAAGACCATAAGATGGAGTGAAGGAGCCACGCCAAGACTATCTCTCTAGTAGAGCAGGGGCCTTTCTGAGCCATAGCATGCGTCAAACTGAGTACCTTTAGGCAGGAGACTGCCTTGCAGATAGGGCATTCTCTGGGAATTTATTAGCATTAAAAGGGTATTGTCGCTCATGTCCAAGCCTAGCAGAAACTTAGGGACTAGGTAACCGGGTGGTTGAGAACCAGAGGGAGAAATGCCAGCCAGCGTGACACAGAACAGGCATCGGGGGGGAAAGAACTGCGTCACGAACCTGTTAGCTTCCTTGAAAAAACCCACAATGCTGTTTAAGAATTCTGTGATCATTACAGGGAATTGTTGAACCTGGTCAAGAAGCAAAGAAAAAGCTGTGGGACAGATGATTGGTGTCAGAGTTGGTAAAGAATGATGGAAGCCTGTCTGGCTCCTGCCTTATAACAATGTGTCTTGACTGGTATGGTGTTCAATTCTTCTTCAGCATATTAAAACTAGAGGAAATCTGATGTATGGTGTTCAATTCTTCTTCTGCCTATTAAAACTAGAGGAAATCTGATGTAACACGTGCCTCATTTCCTATCTATCTATCTATCTATTCAGAAATAAGAAAGCATGTAAATAAGTGATGCTTCTTGAATATTAAAGGAATAGTGAATGAAATTAAGATTTCCTTCATGGATAGAAAATTATAATCCATATTGATCTGTAAATTTCTAAAGTCAATGAAGTCTTAATAAAAGTTTCAATACTATCTTGCATGGTTAGTGCCATTTTTGTTTCCAAATGTATATTTAAAATGATCAAAAATAGCTTTGTGACACTGGAAAATATAGATGGAAAAGTTTGTTTTTCTAAATATTAAGTTTTAAGTATATTATATATAATTAAGATATTTTAAGGTAGTAGAGATATAGATAGATCATTCAATGATGTTTCTATGACTGAGATGCAAATAAAAATGGGGAAAATAGAAAATTATTAAAAACAAAATTGTATATACACATGTAAATAATTGGATTATCTAGCACCATATCCAAAAGCCCAATATGTATGGGTAAGAGTCCTAATCATAAATTAAAATAATAATCATTTTAGATCATAAAATTGTAAATGATTTATCATACAAGATACCAAAATTATTATCCCCCAAAGAAAATATTGTTAAATACAATTATACTATAATTGAAAATGCCTAACCATCTAAAGACATCCTAAAGATAATGGTAAAAAACAATTCACTTTGGGAAGACTTCATTTGTCATATACATAAACTGGAAAGTGCCCATCTCACCGTCACTGGGTGGTTTCCAACTCATAGCAACACTGTAGGAGAGAGTGGAACTACCCTTCAGACACTGTTAATCTTCACAGGATTAAAAAGGAGCATTTCCTTCTGCGGAGCAACTGGTAGTTTCAACTGATCATGCAGTTAGCACTTCATGGCAAAACACACTTTGCCACCTGGGAAAAGGATTGTTATTCAAAATATATGAAGTAGTCTTATCAATCTTATACAGAAAACAATCTGATAAAAACGGAAAAATACACAAGCTCTTAAAAAAAACAGCTATTGTGTAGAGAAAGTCGATTTTATTATTAAGAATTTAAGACCAAGTGAAATATCATTTGATACCTATAATAATGGCAAAAATACAAAAAATAAATTAATTTAAACCAAAAGTCTGAAAATGTCAAATGTCAACAAGTATATGAAAATGCCAACTCAAACTATCTAACTCAAAACCACACTGTGACTCAGGCACACCTTGTACATTGCTTGTTTACTAAACAAAGGGTTAGTGGCTTTACCTCACAGCTACTGCACACGATGTAGCAGTCTGATTCTGTCACGGTATACAACCTTAGATAATCTTTAAGATAGTTCTACTCTGTCCTCTAGGGCTACCATGAGTTGAATTCTACTTGATAGCATTTTGGGTTTGGGCTTTTATACAATGCTATTGGGCATTTAAGTTCATGCTTCAACTAAGAAAACTACTAGCATCATTTCCTAAGGTATTATCCTATTTTGTTCATTTGTTGTGTAACATTGTGCTGGTTCTGGTTCATAAAATAAACCCACTGCTTTAAATCCACTTCAACTCTCATAGAGAGCCTATTGGATAGAGCAGAACTGCTAATTTAGAGTTTCTAATACTATAAATCTTTAGGGACCCAAAAGCCTCGTGGGTTCAAACCACTAATGTTGTAATTAGAAGTTCAATAGTTAATACATCCCCAAGGTGACTTACTTCTGATTTATAGTGACCTTATATAATAATGTAAGTTTGCTCTGCTTGGTTTTCTAGATTTTCTTTATGTGGATCCATGATGGCACCAATTGTCTGTGAGTTTATCGTAATGAGTGGCGTGTGTGTTGCTGTGATGCTGGAAGCTATGTCACTGGCATATCAAATGCCAGCATGGTCACCCAAAGTGAACAGGTTTCAGCAGAGCTGCCACATTAAGAACAGACAACAAAGAAGGACTTCGTCTGGCATACGTTGAACCTATTGTCAGGAAAGGCGAGGGCATCATGTTTGGTAAAGTGCAGGGGCAGGGAAAAAGAAGAAGCCCCCCAATGAGATGGGTTAACACAGCAACAATAGGCGTGAGCACAGAGATCATTGTGCGGATGGCCCAAGACTGGACAGTGTTTCATTCTGTTTTGCACAGAGTCGCTAGGGGTCAGCATTGACTCCCTGACATCTAACTACAATGACATGGGACCATGGTGGGCTAAGCTTTGGGCTACTGGGGGAAAGAGAAAAAGATGAAACAGTCTTTTCCTGTAACACTTTGGGATTTATGGAGCAGTTCCACTCTGTCACATTGGGTCACTTTGAATTGACTCAATGACAGTAGGCAAAACTTTACAGAAGCAGACGCCCACCTTTCCTGTAGCCTCTGACAGGTTTTTAATTACTTATGTTTAGTTAGCAATTATGTCCTTAATCAGTACACCAAGTTTGTACTACCTTGCTGTCCCAAATATTGGCATATGCTGTTTAAAAAATCTTTGATATGTGCATCAGAAGACATGGCCAATTATACTTTCTATGCAACACTTTTAATAAGCACAAAACCCTATAACAATCTAACAGTATACCAATAAGAAATTGTGGCATTTTCAAACTTTATAATGATACACTGTGTGTGTGACAAAAAGAATTGTAGCTATAGCTCTCACCAGGAATAAATCTCATGACAATATTATTGGATTAAAAAAGCAAATTGGAATCACATACATAAATGCCTTCCATTAAGGATATCGTGGACATTAAGAATGACAGATGTCTGTATGTATCTGTGTGTGTGTATTGAAACATATTTTGTACACAAATCACAGGGATTAAGGAGGGATTCTCCTCTAAGATTTCTATAATTTGGCACTCCAGTACATATGTCACAGGCACACTCATATCCATTAATATACTTAAGGTAGAGTGCTAACATTTTAATCAAAATCTAGTCTCAAGAAATAGATTATAATATCAGTCATTTATATGAAATGAAGTTGCGGCTATCTTTCTTTGTAGCATTTATGTTTCAAATCTTAAGAGACTCTTTAGATTTCTCAGAAATGGCCAAAGGATTTTTTCATTGCAACCTGACTTACATGCCCACAGGTATAGCCCGAAGGATGTTGTCTCTTACCCAAAGAAAAAAGAAACAAATGAACAGTATAGCACTTTCCTTTCCATCTTCCCCCTCAGATGAGGTAACAGACAACCAATGCCAGTCACTGACATTTACCCCATGTCACATAGTGAGTAGTAGAAACATGAGTAAGTCACTGTTCCATTGAGCCATATGTCAGTATTTATTTATAGTAATACCTTACTAACGGGTTTAGAAAGGTCCCTTATTTTCAGAGCTTGGTGTTTTCTACTCTTGTCAAAATAGACATCAACAATCTGAGAAGCATGGGCATTTGAAGCAAACATTGTCATCACCAATTTATTAGCAGATGAGTGGAAATTGACTCGACAACAAAGAGTTTTCTTTGTACCTTACTTGTGTGCTTGAGCTGGGAGGCTGTACCCTGACTCCAATTTTCTACTGTTTCCCTAGACTTCATCACAGTAGCATTTCCCCCCTCACATGTGTCTTTTGCTTAAGAGTGTTGGACAAGGCAAGACTATCCAGCAGACAGGCAGATTAACTCCCAGTGGTAGCTATCATTTTCTTAATGATAAAAACCCTCTGGGGGCTAATTTATACATCATCTGTTTATGGCATTGGAATCCTTCCTACACATTCCAAAGGGCATTCTCATATAAACACAACACCTGAAGCAAAGCTTTACAGATTCAATAAAAGAATTCAGAATCAACTCAGAGGCAATTGGTTTGGTTTGGGCTTTACATTCCATTAAATGTAAACCACAATTGCATGAACTGAGAATACAAATAACATATATTAATTAATCACCTTAGACAATGCAGAGTTTAAGTTACAGGTTTAATTTTCAATAATATTGAAAAACTGAAGAATGAAGCACTATAACCCACACAGTTATTAGAAAAAACAACTAATATGTATAAAGCATTATTCCATGTTGAATTCTGGAATGATTTACAGAGATGATAGATACTGGGTGGGATTGGCAAGAAGAGTGTATTAAATAGAAACCCTGATAGGGAAAAAAGACCAAAGTGGACCGTGACTTAGTGGTTTAATAAGTGCAAGGAGAGGAGGAGGAACCCCATGGCCGAGTGGTTCAACACTAGGCCGCTGACCAAAAGATTGATGTGCTAGTCTGCCTCTATAAAGGTTTACAACCTCGAAAGTTTGGAGCCTATTTACTCTGCTTTACAGGACATCAACCCAACAGCCAAGGATAGTGGGTGAGTCGGGTGAGGCGACTGAAGGATCTTGAAAGTGAGGGCACAATGTCCAAAGAAAGCATGCACCGGGATGCGTGTTTGCTCTCGCTGTCATTCGTTCCATCGGATGGATTCCAGCTCTCCAACTCGTGGTGACACCTGAGTGCAGACGCCCTGCTCCGTAGGGTTTTCTGGAAGCCGCCGGCCATAGCAATACAAGTTGGGTTGCTGACCACAAGGTCAGTAGTTTGAAATCATCAGTTGATCCATGGGAGAAAGATGAGGCCTTCCATTCCTGTAAGAGGTGCAGACTCAGAAATTCATAGAGACGGTTCTACCCAGTTCTGTAGGGTGACTATGAATCAGCATCAACTCGATGGCAGCAAGATAGAGTTTTCAAGCCAGGGACATTTTACAGTTGAGTGGGAGGCCTGCCTGGGGAGGTATCTCTGGGTGGGTTGAAATCTTCAAACTTTTGGTTAGTAGTGAAGTGCTTAACTTTCTATCCCATCCAGGGATTCCTCTGTGTCTGAAAAAAAAAAAACAGCAACGAAAACAAATGCACGGGCATGGAATCAATTCTGACTCATAGCGAGCGGCTATACAGGGACTGTATACAACAGCACAGAACTCCCTTTTTCAGGCTTGCAAGCCTGCAAATCCTTAAGGGAGCAGAGAATGCCATCCTTCTCCCACACTTTGTTAATATTATGGTTAGCAGCCCAACATGTACCCCACTATGCCACTAGGATTCCTTAATGTCAGACAAGAATCTCAAAAGTCAGTGTCATTAATTTAAACTCTTAGAAATAAAAATGGCCATGAGGCAGTTGTTGAGTAGTTAAGAGGTAGCGTCCCTGAGTGTGACAATAAAAGAACTATTCAAATATGAGAGTTTGGGGGAAGCCAACATTTTAAGTTCCCACACGACTCAACTCCTCAATATTTTTGTAGACATAGCATTAGAAAAGAGGAGGGAAAGATTCTGTATTGAGTGTGAGAGGAGGAGAGCGAACAAGAAGAAAGTCAAGAGAATGCTTGCTAAATGTGGATGGTGGCTCTGAAATAAGTTTAGTCCAAGCAGAAATCAATAAAGGCAATCATGTACAATCAACACTTATGTGGATTTAAGGCATGTGATTCAATAGCTTAAAATAGAGTTGGATTTGACCAGATGGAAGCTTTCTGAGGAGCAGTTTAAGTGCAAGAATGCTTTCCTTAAAGGAGCTTTCACTGAGGCATCCTGGCTGACAGCGTTTTGCAGCAAGTGAGGCAGAATTTAGACCACAGCAGAGATGAAAGCAGAAATGAGTTTTCTATAACTAGGGTTTTAAGAATAGATGCAAATTTTACACATATAGATACCTATATATAATTTACACCTCCTCACAAAAGCATGCTGACTTAGTTAATGGTATGAAATACAAACCTTCCATTTAATTCACAAGAAAAAAGGTGTGTGGGGGGTGGGGTACTTTGCACACACACATACATACAGGTGGCAAATTCAGGTAAGTTCGCAGTTCAAACCCACTAGCAACTTTGCAGGATAAAGATGAGGCTGTTTGCTCCTGGAATGATTTACAGAGTCAGAAATTGAATGTAGGGATGTGGGGTCACTGTGAATTTTAATCAAATTGATGGCAGTGCTTATGAGTACAGTAATAGCAATAATAAATCATATATAATACCTACACAAAAGAATAAGTCAAAACTATTGGCACTAAAGTTCAATTTAAAACTTGCCAAGGTTTTTTTTTTTAAAAAAAAAACAAAACTTTTTCTGGGGGCTCTTACATCTCTTATCACAATCCACACATTAATCCAGTGTGTCAAGCACATTTGCATGTATACCACCATCAACATTTTCAAAACATTCTCTTCCCACTTGAGCTCTGGATATCTGCTCCCCATTTCTTCCCCCTACCTCCCCCACCCACTCTCCCTCACGAACCCTTGATAAGTTATAGATTTTTTTTCCCATATTTTATACCATCCTCCATCGCCCCTCACCCACTTTTCCATTATTCGGCTCCTTAGGAGAGGGTTCTAGGTTGATCCTTGCGATTGATTCCATCTTTCTCCCCCCACCCTCCCTTAATCCTCCTGGTATCTCCACTCTCCTTGTTGCCCCTGAGGGGTTTATCTATCCTGGATTTCCCGTGTTTCAGGCTCTTATCTGTAGCAGTGTGCATGCTCTAGTCTAATCTGAGTTGTAAGGTATAATTGAGGTCATGATAATGGAGTGAAGGAAACAACAAAGAACTAGAGGAAAGTTGTGTGTTCCATCACTGCTATTCTGCACCCTGGACTGCAGACAAGATCTCTTGGCAACACACTTGCCGTAGTGTCTTCAGGTTACTTTCATTTTAAAAAAGGTAATTTGCAGTCAAATGCTCTGAGTGACCG